>NC_071469.1:79146432-79842681 GCF_028500815.1 Rissa tridactyla | reverse complement strand
GGAAAAAGGGGTGAAAATGTTGCAAAGTGCATGAAATATTTCTTAAAACTAGTGGTTTATAATTCTAATTTTGGTTTGATCAATTTAGTGACTATAGTGATAATACCAGTTATTGTGAAATGAGGTTGATAAAGACAATAGAAGAGGGATATGCAATTACTGAGGTGGAGGTAAGATGAATAAAAGGTTAATCTGCAGTAGGATTTGAGAAGAGCAACAGGGTAGTATGTCATAATTCTCTAACAGTCAATATATTTCAAATATGTTAAATTTGAGCTTTATTGCTCATATACTTCAGATATCTATAAGTATTCCTGTAAGAATCAGAAATTAACTAGAGTATTATTGATACACTTGTGCACACACCTCTGAGTCTTGCTCTACCTAGGAACTCAGCCACCAGTTACTGAAGGCTGAAGAGCCCATCATCAGCATACAAAAGGAGTACTGTGAAACACAAAGTGAAACCTAGAAATGGAACATAAGACCACATTGAGGGAGTAGAAGTCATTTAACACGTGAAATTTATTTAATGTGCTGGGTAGTTTCTCAGCAAAGACATAAAGCAAAGACCGCTCTCCATCGTCTTTGAAAAGTCATGGGGAACAGGAGAGGTGCCTGAGGACTGGAGGAAGGCTAACGTCACTCCAATCTTCAAAAAAGGCAAGAAGGAGGACCCAGGGAACTACAGGCCGGTTAGTCTCACTTCTGTCCCTGGGAAGGTAATGGAGCGACTCATTCTGGATGTCGTCTCCAAACACATAGAGGAACAGGAAGTTATTGGAAGTGGTCAGCATGGATTTACCAAGGGCAAATCATGCCTGACCAATCTGATAGCTTTCTATGATGTTATAACGGGTTGGCTGGATGAGGGGAGAGCCGTAGATGTCATCTACCTTGACCTTAGCAAGGCTTTTGACACTGTCTCCCATAACATCCTCATTAGGAAGCTGAGGAAGTATGGGCTAGATGAGGTGACAGTGAGGTGGATCGAGAGCTGGCTGAGTGACAGAACCCAGAGGGTTGTGATCAGCGGCACAGAGTCCAGTTGGAGGCCTGTAACGAGTGGTGTCCCTCAGGGGTCAATACTTGGACCAATTTTGTTCAATATATTCATTAATGACCTAGATGAGGGGACAGAGTGTATCCTCAGCAAGTTTGCTGATGATACCAAGCTGGGAGGGGTGGCCGACACTCCAGAGGGCCGTGCTGCCATCCAGCGTTACCTGGACAGGCTGGAGAGCTGGGCAGAGAAGAACCTAATGAGGTTCAACAAAAGCAAGTGTAGGGTCCTGCACCTGGGAAGGAAGAATGCCAAACACCAGTATATGTTAGGGGCGGACATGCTGGGAAGCAGCTCTGAGGAGAAGGACCTGGGGGTCCTGGTAGACAGCAAATTATCCATGAGCCAGCAAGTGTGCCCTTGTCGCCAAGAAGGCCAATGGCATCCTGGGCTGCATAGGGAAGACTGTGGCCAGTAGGTCGAGGGAGGTCATTCTCCCCCTCTACTCTGCACTGGTGAGGCCACAACTGGAGTACTGTGTCCAGTTTTGGGCTCCCCAGTTCAAGAGGGACAGGGAACTACTGGAGCGAGTCCAGCGTAGGGCAACCAAGATGATTGTGGGACTGGAGCACCTCCCTTATGAGGAAAGGCTGAAAGAGCTGGGACTCTTTAGCCTGGAGAAGAGAAGGTTGAGGGGGGACCTGATTAATGTTTACAAGTATCTAAAGGGTGGGTTTAAGGAGGACGGAGCCAGGCTCTTTTCAACGGTTCCCAGCGACAGGACAAGGGGCAGTGGGCACAAGCTAGAACATAGGAAGTTCCGTTCAAATACACGGAAAAACTTCTTTACAGTGAGGGTGACAGAGCACTGGAACAGGCTGCCCAGGGAGGTTGTGGAGTCCCCTTCTCTGGAGATTTTCAAGACCCGCCTGGATGCAGCCCTGAGGGATGTGCTTTAGGCAACCCTGCTCTAGCAGGGGAGTTGGACTAGATGATCTCTAGAGGTCCCTTCCAACTCTGAAGATTCCGTGATTCCGTGAATTACTTAATCCTGTTCTTCATTCTTCATATGTGCAGAGCTTCTATCTACAAAAATGAGAATAGAGAGTATAATTATTTTTTACTCAGTGACATTAATGTAGATTCTGCCCAAACCAAATTTGAATAAGAACATCAAAACTTAGTTCATATACAGGGGAATATCTAGCTTGACACTTATCAGAAGCATGTCAAAGGGGCAGATTCATATCAAACAAAATTATTCCTGTGCGTATGTGTCTCATGAAAAGTCACTCACAGATCATTAAATTAGTGACTGAGAGATGTTTTGTGTGTTTATAAAGAGGAATGACTGGATGTCGCATAAAGAATCTGAACCTTGTAAAAATAACTAGTATTCAATCAAGTCAGCACCAGAGACTGGGCATAAATCCAAAGATGAATCTAAAAATTTGTAATACACATAAAAATTTCAGTGGGCCTCTGTCCTTTTTCTAGAGTGATGAACAGAATAAAACTTCATTGATAAACTTATAAAACAACAACAAAAAAAATTAATCATTTTAGATTGCAGTTGCCAGTAAACCTAATCTTTTATTTAAATAGCCTGGAAATGTCCCCACCATGTCTAAGTTCAGCTGCTGATTTCTTACGACTTAACAGCACTTTGCTGCACTTAACAGCAAAGACCAAGATGTTCCAGATTTTGGTAAATCTAAAATCCTAGTGAGATCCAAGTGTTATCTGTTTTATCTTCACTCTCGATATACGCTGTTGTTTTTTTGTTTGTTTTATTTCTTTCAATGCTTTCCTCTACTAAAATATTTATTTTTGAAGAGGAAAACAAAGAGTCGATCTGTAGTTTTGGCTTATAAATTTTTTGAAAGTTTATTAAGTTTTATTTTTTTTGAAAAATACATTCTTTAACGTAGTGCATTGTTGCATTTCAGTGAAGTTAAAGCAGGAATATTTAGCTGAAACAAAGAATAACTCAGTTTAGTACTGTGCACGTTAGTTTTGAATGAAAGGAGAACTCCCGTTTCTCCTCTTCTTGAACAAATTGGTTTATAGGAGCTGCAATACAAATTTCTTTGTAGGACTAGTTGTGGTCATTTTTGTGCTAGCATCAGCCAATATTAAGCATGTTTCATCACAATAACCAGATAAAAGAACCTTTGTGTTAGTTACTTCATAGGAATGTTTTGGCAAACGTACTTATTTGTTTCTAAATCCTTGATTTTGCTAAATGCTGCTGCATGGCAAGTACTCCTTCCAGTTTTGTAGCAGTTACTGAATGACTAACCAATTGTGGTAAATTATATGTACTGACTAAGAATGATGAGTAGCTTTTAGGTCTGCCTACAAAACTGTATTGATATTCCATTTTTCCCTTCTCGTCCTTGACAAAAAAAAATGTCAATAGAAAGAAATGCAAAACGCAGGTTTTTTTCCATGAAAAAGTAGTTATAAATCCATTCCCCCCTCCCCATGCTTTTTTTTTCTGAATTGAACTAATAGGGCAGAATTTTTATAGATTAAGAAGTGATTTGTCATCTGTGAAATGAACCTTCAAGCTATAAAGAAAATGACTGCGGGATGATGTAATAGACATCTGCAAAGATGAGAGTGAAATTAAGAGGATGGGTAGGAATTAAGTGGTCAGTGTCTAATATGATTACTGGGATGCCCAAGATGAAGCACACTGAGCTAAGGGTGATGGTTCTTCATACCATATGCAGTAGATCTGTAAAACTTAGTGTGGATGCTTTACATGGTTTCAAAGGTAGACTGGACAAGTTCATGAGGAGGAAATCCATTGATTTGATCCATTCCTAAATATTCAGAAACTACAGTTAGTTCAGGAATTGTGTAACATGGCATTTAAATAGCCAAGCTCAATCCCACTACGTGTGCCTTTAATGGAAATGTTAAAATATTATCAGTCCCAGATAAAGACTTGTAGGTTTTTTTGCTGTGGAAGAAGTGAAGTAGATAAAGTAGAAGTATTGTTCTACCTGTCCATTGAGGCTGTAGGAATTTCAGAATCCAGGACTGTGTTGGGGACAAAGGAGGAATTGTGTCAAACTAGTATACAAGTTCAAAAGAAAACAGCTGTCAGTGAAGACAACTAGCTTAAGCCTTTGCTTAACCTCTTCTGGAATGATCAGTGGGCAGAACCCACTGATCCTTATTTTACCTTGTTGAAACAAGATAATTAGTTAGTTTGCCAAAAAAAAAAAAAGTTCTTTTTATTTAATGGTTTACCTTTCAAAAGAGTTGGGCACTTAGACATTTATACATCAGCTGATTGGTTTTTATGGCCATTCCTTTTATTTCCTGAAAGGCACTTGCTCTTAACAACCAACCAACAACGTTTTTCCCATCTTAAGGCCAGAAAGAAAACAAAACTCAAAATCAAAAGAAACAAATGTAAAGCTGTACAGGTTGGTCTTTTTTTTTTGAGGTGAAACTGACAAAACTTGTAAACTCTGTTCATCTCAATAGATTCTAACCGTGAAGTTAAAAATTACTTTTTAGTATCAACATTATCTTGTTGCTGATCTTCATAGTGGATTTGACACAAAAATATGTCTCTCTTACCTTGAAAACTTAATCACTTTGTATTTACCTGTTGTTTCCTATTTTCTACCCCAAATCCACCTACAGTAATCTTCAGATGTATTGCTTGTTTTCTGTTCTATTTCTAAAAAAGAAAGTGGTGTCCCTCTGGTACTTATTTGCATATATTGTTTGAAGAATTATTACTATTTTGTAAAAACCTATATACACATTTCACTTATGAATACCACAATATTCATAAGTGAAAGAAAAAAAACCTCTATTTACCTCCTGTAGTTGATGCATTACCAACAGTATTGGTTTTTTTCCTTCAAGGGCCTCTTTTATGTGTTGTTCAAAAATACACTTTCCAACATGTGCATTAACTGCTGGTAGGGGATCATCTCACAAATAAATATCTCTGTTGGCATAAATAACATGCATAAAGATGATCGTTTGTTTCTGATCACCAGAAAGGTTTAGGCCTCTTTCATCTATCTAAGAGGAAGAGAAAACTACATAAATTAGAGGACAGACACCTAGAAAAAACACAGCATTATAGAAGATAGCTCTGCATTCATAATTACAGTTGATCCATGATTTATAAGGCTTTGTTCTTAATCAGATGAAGATTTATGTACCTAATATAGTTTTAGCCTTCTGTGGAGCAAATACATCAAATGACACACAGATTTTGTGAGGCTTGATTCTGTGACTCAGTCTTTTTTGTGTTAGTGTTGCAGTTGCTGGCTTTCACATGTTGATAGAAGAGCACTATCACCTGTCTCTTGATCTTTGATAATTTTGGTAATATTATGGTTATGGGAAAGTACTCCCTCACAGAGACAGACATAACCTGATAGACGTGTCCCTGAACCTTAAGGGAGTTTGTAGCAAATTTATACCTCTATTTTCCATCTTTTGTAACTTCAGCTGTTGCATCGTTTAAGTCCAAGAGTTACTGAAATGAAAATTTTTAACAGAACAGCACACATCTCTTCACTGCAATGAATTCTGAAAAAGGTAGCGTGGCTGTCTAAAGCTACTAAAGGACTATCTTAATAGGAGAAAAAAAAAGGTTATATAGAATCTTGTACAGTAGTAACTTGCATTTAAAATTACTTCAAAGCATTCTACAAAATGGCTATTGCTCAGGCAAACTGTTACAGATTTATTAAAATTCTGCATGTTGTTCTTGACCTGTTTCAGCCAAATCACGAATTTTATTTTAGTTTTCAAAATGTGTAAGTTAATCAGTACTTCTCAGAGATGAGGGGCAGAAACAAACTGGGTAGAAAGGTTCTTCATGATTTCATCTGCCCCCCAAATTTAACATTTTTCTGTCTACACTACAGCATTTGATCCCAAATCTTTCTGAAGAATTTAATCCTATCTTTCCCAAATCTGAAATAAGAATTGCAGCTATCAACTGTTTAACCACAATGCATACCTGAAGAAATTAGTATATGAGCTTCAATGAGGAGTTGAAAGCGGTATAAATTTATAAAACTTCTGTTAAAATATATCCTTCTGTCAGCTACTTCTCTAGCCAAGAAAGAGAAAAAGACCTTTCTCAGAACAGGTCAAGTTGGTGAATAACTGATCTATTATAAGCTGGCACAGAGGTGTCTCCACTTCTGAAGTTTGGAAGTGGGTCACTCTCATTCCAAGATCTTTGAAAGAGGAGCATGAAATCTTAAGGGGAACAAAGTGACTGTAACAGGGTGCTCTGATTGCATCACTTTTGTGACTGATCACATTAGCATTTGCTCTGATTATTAGAACAACTACATAATTTGAAATGCATGCCTCTGGAGTAGTTGAATTAGCCTAATCAGTTACAGCATAATTTTCTACTGTAAATTTTTTCATCTGCATTTTGAATCCCTAAATGCAGATCAGGGTTTAGTCACTTTAAAAAAATTATTACAAACTTCAGTACCTTTGAGAATGTTCGTTCCTACATGCATGATCAGAGGGGAAAAAAAAAAGACAAAATTCAGTAGTTACTTCACCATTTGGAAATAACCGACTTAAACATTGAGTAACAGATGCTTAACAGCTACACTATCTCATAGCTTCATTCACTACGGTTTACCCCTGCTGAGACACTGGCCCTTGTTAATGGACTATAAATGACTCGCAGACAGTAACCACACTGAAATGGCAGAAGAGAAATGCCATCATTCTCCTTGTCTGCTAATGAGACTTTTTTGTTATAAAGACACTCAGTGAACCTCTCCATATTTCATTGTTTTACCATCGTGATTTCTTGATCTGATTGGGTGTGATGTAACTTTATTGACAAGAGTATAAGAAAAATATTAAAAGATGGTAAAACTTTTAGCTCTCTATATGCAGGATTGCCTCCAAAAGGCATAGATACTGAATAGTTTATTTGAGGTTCTTAGAGGCAAACACAGCAATATAAGGAAAATATATCACAAAGATGATGTGTGCTTAGGAGAATATGTGCATATGCGCAAATGGCATGTGTGCTTAGGAGAATATGTGCATATGCGCAAATGGCATGATGAATCCTAAGGCTTACTAAGACGGCAAGATGCCTGACAAGCTTGAGTTGGTTGTGTCTAACATAGACTTTGGTGCAATTGAACATGTGCTGCTGTGCAGAATTTTTGAGAAACTTAATTGTATAAAAGAAATCCTGGGGTACAAAGCGACTATATTTAAAGCCTTTTCTTCCGGGTAACAGTTCTTAGGGTTAATTGTATAAATAAGCTTGCTATAGTAAGAGTACTCTTACAACACAGTTTTGAGTTTTCTTCACTTAAAAATGATAAGCATTTTAAAATCTAGTCTTTCTCCTTTTTTCTTAAATGGCACTGTAGCTGCTTACATCTTAGCATGAATTGTAATACTTACTTCAGACGTATCTCCATGAGGAAGAATTTCCGTACTCGACTCCAGGCTGCATACATTGACTGCATAATTGTATCTGAAAGTAAGAGTTCAGCATTTCTTATTTTTCATCTGAATAAAATCTCATGCATTTTTATTAATTGTGACATCTGTGCTCTAAAACAGTGCTTTGAACCATACAGATATATGACTAAAATTCAGTCCTTCATCTAGCTCTCATTTTTCCTCTCTGTAAAATTGCAGCTGTTTCATGCTGTGAGACTTGTGGTATTCTCTTTAGTTCTTATATTTTTTTTATGAGACGAAATAAATTCTTGCGCTTCTTAGCTTACATTTTAGGCAAGAAGTAATGAATCTATTTGAAACTGTGAGCGCTTACAAACCAACAAGTTATGGACTTGACATAAGATTTTATTGAGGATATACAATGCACAGGATTTTCTCCTGTAATAGAGCAGTTTCCCTTAATGGTCAGGGTACAAATTTACCAGGTTGATTATTTGCCTGTTCCATCGCATTTTCAAAGACGCTGTTACCTTTGCTAGTTTCTTAAGCCCATACGAGTATGGTAGCCCGTTCTACAAATTTCCCTTTATTTTGTTGCATATGGCATGCTCAATTTTTATTCCAAGGTGAATCCCTCTCCATTATTTTCTGTCATATTTTTAAATTTCTAAGTACACGTATATGAATATTCTGTTCTCTCTGTATATATACTAGTTCTGCTTTGTGAATGAATGAGAATCTCTTAAAAATGAGAAAAGTGTTAATACCATCCTTTCCTGCATATGTCATTCCACTGAGTATTTGGCACTCCATCCAATTTCAATGTAAGTGTTCACATTCGTAACTGAATACAAATTAATATAGATTGATCTTGTGACCAAAATTTTGAAGCATTGGATTTACTCCTTAAGAACCATACATTTGATACTTGCCATCTTCCTGTAATTTACGAGAAGTCAATTCCAACAAGACTTAGTTGCTCCTTATCTATCAACGTTTCAAGATCGGTGCTTATTAGAGAAATGGAAGTCAGTTTAGAAAAGTGCATGAAAAGTTATTTGGAGAGTAAAGGAATAATTTATGAGAAAAGATGAAGCGAGTTAAATATGCATGCCTTAGTTAAAGAAACACCTATGTCGCTTGTAAATGTCCACAGATATTTAACGGATAGAACAGCAGGGAGAGTGTGAGTGGAATTATTAAGGGACTGTCAGTCATCTGACTAGAATAAGGAAATGAAGTAGTTTTTTTCAAATGTCATCTGAAAATTAGGGGAAAATTAATTATATAAAAAAATAAATCTTGGGGCTAGCACACGTAACCTTTAGCATGCTCTGAGATCAGAGTCACAAAATAAAAATAAGTCTCTGAAGAATTATGGCAGTTTAAGACTGTTACCACATTTCAGTTATCTATTGTGGTTTTTAAGACAGTTTTGATTTTAAAATGGTTGGAATTACAAGTATAATTAGTTTAAGTGCTTGGACATTTGAATTGGATGTGAATCAAGTACTAGATAACATAAACTAGGAAAAAGCATGCATTGGGAAAGCATTAGTATAAATGAATTTGATGTTTTGGCGTGGGGGTTGTTTTTTGGTTTTGGGGTGGTTTTTTTTTTTTTGTTTTGTAAAATTGTTAATTGTAAAAAGCCTCCAGTGATTTAGAAAACTAGATTCAGAGGAATTAACTGTGAAGAGAAATCTATAGTACCTGAATCTCCAGATCTGTTACTATTGGCTTTTCACATTGTCATGGTTTAATGCCAGGTGGCAACTTGAACCACGCAGACACTTGCCTCCCCCCTAGCTGCCCTAGTTTGGGTGAAGGAGAGAATCAGAAGAGTAAAAGAGAAAAAACTTGAGGCTTGAGATAAAGACAGTTTAAATAGGTAGAGTGAAAGCTGTGCGTACAAGCAAAGCAAAACAAGGTATTCATTCACTGCTTCCCATGGGCAGGCAAGTGTTCAGCCATTTCCAGGAAGGCTGGGCTCCGTCACGCATAACGGTTACTTGGGAAGGCAGATGCCATAACTTCAAATGTACCCTCCTTCCTTCTTCTTCCCCCAGCTTTATATACTGAGCATGGTGTCACGTGGTATGGAATAGCCCTTTGGTCAGTTGGGATCAGCTGTCCCAGCTGTGTCCCCTCCCAGCGTCTTGTGCCCTCCCAGCCTGCTTGCTGGCACGGTGATAGGAGGAGCAGAAAAGGCCTTGAATGCCTTGCAACAACTAAAAGGACAAGTGCGCTATCAAAAGTATTTCTCATCCCAAATCCAAAACATAGCACTATACCAGCTGCTGGTAAAAAAAGTTAACTCTATCCCAGCTGAAGCCATGACACACGTAGTAGGAGATTCTTTCCTACTGATGCAGAGGACTTCTGTTCCTCTGTGATAGAGCAAAAAAATACTACTCTCTCGAGATGATTTCTGATAGTTTGTTCTCTTTTTCTTTTATTAGGAGAGCGAGCTCAGAAGAGGAATATATAAAGATCCTTCCAGATAAAATGTTTTAGAAACTACAATAATGCATATTGTTTCTGTGAACTGATATTGGAAAGAAAACTACAACTACAATTGTGTTTGCTACTTTGAAATCAGTCTTCTGTACCTTAGGTGGTTGTTGCAAAAGCTATTTCCCAATAGTACATTATAGTCAATTTTATGCATGTTAAAATCTCATTCTTTATTTGCATACACTTATCAGTTACTGAAATTGCTGCTTGTTCGAATTCAGTTGTGAATTTACCCACCTTCATCTGTAATCAAGCTGTAAAATTCTTGTTAAAACATTTCCTTAATTTTTTGCCAGATATTTTAGTATTAACGTAAGTGGAGGTAATTGAACATGAGTGTTATAAAGTAGAAATGTTACAAATCATGTGCCACACTTAAAGTTATATTTGTTATCTCTTTTTATGTTTAGTTTTTCAAGCATATATGCCTTCCACATTCCCTACTGAATATTCATTTATTCCTATGATGACTATTACATTTTATTTCTTATTACAGTAATCTGTTGCTCACTAAGAGCATTAGTCAAGGTTCCCTTTTTATGCTTATTGCTGGATGCTAGCAAATGAACATAGGAAAAAAGCTTTAGAAAAAAAAATCCAACTTCTTTAACGAAAGAGGTCCATATTAGTAACTGCTTGATTAGGAATATATATATATGATGATATATTAGATGTCTATATGCATACAATAAAGGTAGAGAGAATAGTCTTTAAGCCTTCTTAAATTTTTGAGTTTTTCAATGAGCATGGAGCAAAAGTCATCTGGGTTTTTTTTATTCAAATGATATAGTTGGTTTCGTCATACTGAAATTATTCCACTGTAGCAGCAAAACCTGCTCTTCTCTTGATCATGGCATCTTCCAATGGAACAAATTGTGGTCAAAGAAGAGAGAATGCAGGAACAGCATATCTTTGCTTTCAAAGATCAGATCTGTGGGCTAACGTACATGTAAATTGTAACATGCAAATGGAGAATGATGCTTTTGAAAAGGAAAAATGAAGAAAAAAGGTCTGCTGCTGTTATTCTCTGACATCTTCTCACCATTACAGAAACAGAGTGTCAAAACAGATCTCATGTAGAGACAAATATACTCTCAGCATCTGCTTTCCACCATTCAATGGGACTTAAGGAAACGCTCAGGTGAAGCGAGCTAGAGATTGAACATTGGGGCCTTTGCATCAATTTAAATACATTGGGGTTTTTTTGTATCTATTTAGTTATGGTGGTATGAAGTGGTGTAAAGCAGGCAGGCTCAGAGGTGCACTGTTCCTTTGTGGACCATGAGTATTTTGTGCTCATATACTTGAGGTAATTGGAGTATACACAGTCTTCTGTAGTCTTTGTTGTGCTCTCTGTTCACGTGTGAGAGGAGATGGGCATATGGATAAGAGAAGCTTCTGTAGAGCAGATGTTTTTGTATTTAGTGGTTTGAGGTTATGTTAATTGGTGAGATACTAAGAGCATGAAAATACAGTAAATTAACTCCATTTTTATGTGAGGCTTACGGTTTTCTGTAACAATTCTGCAAATACATCTGTAGAAAAATGAAGGCAAAATGAATAGATTCAAAAAAGAACAGACACCGGAGGACACTTTGGGACGTTTCCCATTTTTCCCATTGTGCTGTTACTTATTCATTGTAGGTGCATTATATTCATCTCTTGTGTAGTTCGTCTCGCTATTGCATAAGCAAACCCTGAGTTGTAGCCGAGGAGAACATTCATATTAATATATTGAAAATATATTAATATTCATTCCTAGACCATGTGGTTTACCTTTCAAAAAACAGACTGTATTTTAAATGTTTAAAATATTTTCATTTTAAGTGTTTATGTGGTAATGAAGTATAATATTAGTAAAAATGCTCATAAATATGAAGTAGAACTTGCAGGTATTAAAGCAGCAAATATAATGCCAACTAAATGTGTTATGATATCCACTAAAAGTCTCATTCTTTGGAATTTCCTTACTACTTTGCCCAAGGAAGCCATTTTCAGGCCCAGCACTTACAAACTGTACTTTCCAAAGGTTTTGAAATCTGTAAATAAATAATTACATTTCCCTGATTTAAAAAGTGAAGTATTTAATGGAATTTTTTCCAATCCAAAAAAATTTGTAAGACACTTCTGTAGGAAACTGCTGAAGTAATAATATTAATCTTCTTGCTCTGTCAGTCAGTTTATTTGACGACATCTTTAGAAGTAACATACAGAGCACATTTCCACAGAGCAGCATCTCATGAAACTCCTCTAGGAAATTATTAAAATGAAGCATTAATTGAGAATTTGTTTCATGAGGACAGACGGTCTTAATTTTTGTGCTAAATGTAGACCACAGGGGAATAGGATGAAATAATTGGTTTTTTCAACCCCTGGGGTGAAGTCACAGAGTGCTAATGTTAAGTTGAAATGAATGTTAGCTTCTAGCACTAGAAACTGAAGTTTCACGGGGTTGTTAAATGTAAAACTCACTCATTTCTTTTCACAAAGCTTTGTACTTGATACTATAAAATTATAAGCATTCTGACGCCACCCCTGGTGCTATGAACATGAATTTAAGGTTATAAATAAATTTTACAGTATTTTTAAATGTTCATGCCAATCATGAGCCAGGATATTTAGATCAGATTCAACTTACACAAAAAAATGTTTGCAGCTTCTGCTGGTGTTTGGTTAGGACCATACGCTAATTTGGCTGCGGACACATGCAGATTGGTGAATTTTGAGAATAATTCTTCACAGCCTTTTTCATTTGATGGGTTAGGGACTAGGTCTTCTCGCATAATGTTTAAGGAGAGATGCAGCAAGCCTTTTATGTTTTTACTTTTATGTTTGTTTCTGTTTTTCTGTGTTATATACAACTCCTACTTGTCCTTTTCTTTTATATGTTAAATGTGTTATGCTCCTCCCATCTTTTTCTTTTATTATTGTCTGAGAATCATAAGTTAAACAATAGAAACAGCACAAAACTTTTTGCAGCTAAGAGGTATGTCTGTATCCTTTCATCGTGTATTCACCAAGTTCATTTTATGGTTGTTGAACTGACCCTTACAAATGTTAACTGTAGAAAAATTATGTGTTCTGAGGCATATAAAGATCTCTTGACACTTCTAGACAGAGATTACCTTGCATTTTTTAGAAACATGGAAGACAACCTGAGTATACCACTTACTAATTAATGATAAGGTCATATTTGTGGGCTAAGAGTGAAGCCCTTCTTTCCAGTGAATGCTGTCTGCTCTGTTTCTGAGCCAAAGGAGACTCTCCTCCTTGAGGAAAACTGTCATTTGCTACATGTAACCAGTATCCTCCTCATACTGCTACAGGGCATGCACACAGTATTAGGGCATATGTTCATGTTACCTTTCAACAATACTGAAATGTCATATTCTGTGAGTTTAACTCAGCTTAGGTTGGGGCTAAATATTTTCTTGACAACATATTGACCCAGTTAAAAAAAAAAAAAAAAACCAAAAAACAAAACAAAAAAAAAAACCACAAAAAAACCCCAAACAAACTAAAGAAAGACACTGTTTCATAATAATGTAGCTAATGAAATTTCAACTGTCCTGTATGTTTCTGCGTTTAAGTTTTCAGTTACAAACAGATATGACTTGCTTTTACTTTGCTTTGATGTGGATAGGAATCATTATTTTTAAACTGGGTTCGTATTTCTGAAGAACAGAGCTTTATTTACTTGTCCATCTGCCTCATGTTTTGCTGAATTAGTCATTATGCCAATATTCAATTTCCAGAGCTTATTATCCCTGTTCAGACTTCCATTTGGAGCAAAAATTTGAAAAGCTTATCATTAGCTTTAACAATTTTTAAGTAACTGTTTAAACATGGTGGCAAAATCCCTGGGATTTTTCCAGTCATGACAGAGTGTTAACATTGGAGACGAACATGGGAAGTGTTCCAACTGAATATATTACGTGTGTGTGTGTATGTTACATCTGTGTATCTTTGCATGTATTGGAGAATTAGAAATCCCAGTGATGGGAACATTTTTAGAGAGTTAATAAATAAGGCCAGCTGCAAAGCCACGTTTAATTAGATAAATATTCAGTAACAATATGCATTGCCAATAGTTAGTTCCTAATCACTGTCAGTCATTATCAACACAGGTTCAAAGTATTACTCGTTATCAATCTTGTGAACTAGCTGAGTATAAAAACCCCCATGGACCTGATACTGTATGGTTAGCACTGATGGCTGTAGTCCTTGGTAGTCTTAGTCGCAGAAATTAAGGTGATCGCAGTTGCGAGCTCTTCAACAAGGAAAGCTGGAACTGCAGAAGGCGTTTTTCCCCTGCAGTTCTTCACCTGTCCTTAGGGTTTTTTTATGCTTCTCACACCATCCTGTCATAGTTCTTCTTATTTTGGGGTCCTGAAATTATGGCTTTTGCCAGGCATGTTTCTTGCTTATTCTGCAGGATTACTCTGGTTTTATGAGACGCTTTCTGCTTTTTCTGCAGGATAATTTTGGTTTCCCTGGACATCTTTCCTGCCTGTGCTACATGCTTTGTCTTCTCTGCAGATTTTACTGCTTGCAGATGTTTTTCTCTACCCTATTTGTGCAACTGTACCACAAATCTCTGTATGCCCCTTTGCGGTAAGTATGTATATAAATATATGTGTGCTTAGCTGTGTTATAAAAGTGCTTTTTGCTTGGCTTTGTTATTCGTGTTGTTAAAATGTTACAAAATCCTTATGTGCTCTCAGTGGTTAGGCTGTTTTAGTGTTCTTAGGTCTAAGTTTAAGACAAACAAGTATTAATTATATCTTAGTCTGTTTCTGCTATAGGGGTGCATCAGGCCTCTGCCTTGGCTGCAAAAGTCTCTCCATCATCGCTTTTGTTTTCTCCCTACTTAGAATATGCCATTATGATAGTATCACAGTGATAAAAATCAGAAAAGCACGTAAAGGGGATATAGAGGGTATGCTTTCCCTTTGCATTTTGATCTTCATTACAATTATTTTTTTCTCAACTGAGCTATAATATACTTCTCATTACTATCACAGTTTTTCTTGAAAACTTGCCACAGATGGTGTCCAACTGAGCATAGATGAGTTTAAATTTAGTAACTTTTAATTTGAGAAAATTTAGTCTGTGTGGTTACCATTTCCAGTGATGTTGTTGACCTTCATCCAATGTCTCATTGGTCTTATAAAAATGAAAAAAAAAATTCTGAAAAGTCTGCTTTTTGGTTTCTTCTGTGCTTTGTTAGTCTTTATACTTTGTTATTCAATATTTACTAAATATAAAAAAAATGCTACACCCTTTTTTTTCTTGCTGCTCAGTTAGAATGTTTATTGCTTGTCTATGTTGTCTTTCTGCGTGTTGCTACACCCAAATCATGCCCAAAAACATCACCTCAATGTCTGAATTGTGTAGACTTTAATTGGAATCAGTGGGATTTTTTTCCCAGTAGTGCTTTAGAATTAAGCCCACAGTCTTTTTATTTGGGTTGCATTATCTCATTTATTTGTTTGGATTTCTTTGTGTGATTTTTTTTCTGCTCAAGAGTCTTCAAACTGTAACTAGAGTAAGCTTGTGCCAAAGCTGTATTTTAACAGCCAAAATGTGTAGTCATACAGGTATGTGCATGTGTACATATGTGTATATATATGCACACAGATCATATTTTTATAATATATATCTACATGTACACACACACATACATTTACAAACACTGCAGAAATCCTGCTGTTTCCTACTTGGTTCTTAGTGTTTCTCTGTCACTGTAATTCTGTTGTATCAAGTGCCATATCTTTTTCCTCTGCAGAGTTCTAGATCACCTGCATATTTGATCAAGGCACAATACAGCTCTTTCCAGTCTTCATAAATATTAATTATGTTAATTAAATATTAAATCAAATAGTAAATCATAATTAAAATTAAAATATGAAATATTTATTGAAAGAGATCTAGTGTTGGTGACTGAGAGCAGAAATTAATCTCCTAGTTAATGTTGTGCCATTTATAATTGTTATGATAATGGTCCAGCAGCCAATTATGTATTTCAGACTGCTATATTCATGTTCAAGTCATATCATTCTTTCTACTTAAAATAGGTTTTTGAGCTATAATGAAACCACTGATAAAATTTTAGCAGTAAATTTCCAGTTTGGGGACAATGATTATAGTACAAGACCTGAGAAGTATGCTGATCAAAGTTGACACTTGCTCCCTGATTCAAAGGCTGCTGGCCTTGTAACTTGGTCTTTGAGTAGTTTAGAACATAGTGAAGGAATGCTATACTTGAAACCTAATCATCACTGGGATGAAAAAAAGTCTTTACACTTTTTCCTGAATTTGCTTTCTACTCTTGGAATTCTCACAGTGGAAAAGTCAATTTGTGATGGACATTTGTCATTTTATTTAACTAGTGGATATTATGTTATTAACATATCCAACCTTACAACTCTTGCTCTAATCTGTATTCAGTGTCGTAAAACGGACTACTGATCTTTCTCTGTTTTCTACTGAAAAAATCCTGGAGGTGTATCACCTAGTCCTGTATGTTCAATTAAATTGCCAATATCTTGACAGTTCTGTTATCTTACTAAATCATCATTAAAGCTAAACTTGTAGCATGTATTGACATGGATTTAAAATACAACTTCACGAGTTAAAACAAACAAACAAACAACCAAAACCACAAAGAGATATGCTACAGCTAGGTTCCTTGCATTTGCTGCATGTTTTCTGTAACAGTATTTTCTGTATTTTTTCTGCAAAAGGTTGACTGCTGGGGGAATTTGAGCTGTAAACCAATTGGGGCAGAAGAAATTCCTGTTTCCAAGTTGTTCCCAGGTTCCAGCCTCCCACCTGTCAATCTGTTTTTTCTGTGGGGATCTCTCATTCATCATTTCATCAGTAAGGAAAAATAGCTGCTAACTAGGAGAAGGGAGAGCATTCAATACCCCAAAGATTTTAATGTTTCTCACTTTGACCATATCCTATAGTAAGGTTGCACTAGGAAGACTGGGCTCCAATAGAAGGAGCATTTCAATCAGATCAAGGGAGGTGATCCTCCCCTTTTACTCAGCACTGGTGAGAGCACATCTCTGTAGTTCTGTGTCCTAGTTCTGGCCTCACCAGTACAAGACAGACATGGACATACTGGATTGAGTCTAGCAAATGGACAGGACACAAAGGTTAGGAAGGGTTACCTGACATACAAGGAGAGGTTGTTCAGCCTGGAGAAGAGGAGGCTTGGGGGGGATGTTAGCAGTATGTATAAATACTTTATGGGAGGATAGAAAGGTGGAGCCAGGCTCTTCATGGTGATATCACATGAAAGGAAGAGAGACAGTGGGCAAAACTGAGATAACAGAGATTCTGTTTAAGCAGAAGGAAGAAAAGAGAAAAAATAAATAAATTACTGTGAGGTTCATCAAACACTGGAACAGGTTGCCTAGAGAGGTTGCAGAGTCTCCAACCTTGGAGGTATTCTGAACCCAAATGGACATTGCAGCCTACTCTAGCTGACTCTGCTTTCAGCTGCAGGTTTGACTAGGTGGTCTCCAGGGGTCCTTTCCAACCTCAACTATTCTGTGGTTGGAATAGTCACAGGAGTTGGTATTTTTAGTGCAAAATTGACACTAATTTACTAAAACATGTAAATGATGATAGCGTGGAAAAAGTCAGGTTATTAATGCCTATACTGTATACTTTTTCCTCTGTTTATAGTGCTTAATTTGGTTTGAACTGTTTATAATTTTCACATATTTAACCAATTTTCAAATATTCAAGAAACCTGTCTTAGATTATTTTCACTAAAACGTCATTCGGAAGAAAGGTATAAAGAACTGGCATAGCTCCTGGAAGCATTAGAAGCATAGTGTCTGATACAAAATTCTGCCTCTTATCGTTTTCTTCCAAGTTGAAAGTGATAAAGTGTACCTGAAACATAGAAGTCTAGTGTGTCTGAAACTATTTATTTTTCATGGAACAGACTAGATGTCACAGGCAAATTTGAACAGAGCACTTGATACAACAGGCTGAATACTGAATATGCAATAAATAAATGTGAGCTATTTTTTTTTGGTGAACTGGGTCTGAGACTTTCAAATACCAAAAGATACTTGAATATCCTATCCCGAGTCCTCAATATCCCGAATAAAGCGTATCTTGAAGGAAATAGGGAAACTCTGCTTTTTTTTCTGTATTTAGTGTTCATAGGACCTGGTTTTATTAGCTTTTACTTCTGGCCACATTTTTGTTCCCATATGAAAATTCTATTCCACTTGAAACTGTGGAGGCTGAGATAATAATCATCAGCCTAGCACAGCTACCTATTTGAAATAGCTGATCTAACAAAAATGAGGCTAAAAAGAATCCAAACATGTAAGTTTCTGTTAATCTTTAAATGGTGCTTTTGTAATTTATCTGCTGTCGCCATGTTTTGTCAGTTAATTTCCTATAGCCTAATATTTCCTGAAAAGCTAGCTTGCTGTTTCTTCCCTTCTTTTTTAATGTAGCAATTAAGAATGAAAAATAATTATCCCTTTAAATTATGTCAAGATACTTGCTTTTCAACAATTGTACTAAAAATGGTTTTAAAACTACTATGGAATTAAATCAGAAAGGAAGATGGTTAGATGCTGCAAATAATACATGCGCCACCTACTGTTGGACATTTTGATTGATATTAAAGCTGTATTAAACTACATTGTATAGGCTCAACCTTTATTAATCTAGTATAGGTATTATTTATAAATATTTTATGTTGAAACAGATGTGGCTAAAGGAGAATACTCCATGCATTTGGAGTAAAGCAATCAGGATTACCATCTGTTTCTACATGGAAACTAATTTTAAAAAATTCAAATAAAAATTTTACACATTTTATGGAAAAAACAACAGTTAAGTAGTAAAAAGAGCTCTTAATTGTCTACATTAAAAGAAAGATAAGCAGAATTCTGTTGTTATACATTTTGTTTAGGAAGAGACTCTTGGCTATTAGTAGCCAGTGAGTTTGCATACAGCTGCAGACCAAGCAAAGTGCTCAATGGGACACTACTCACTGGGCTATCTCTTAGAGCTGTGCTCAAGGATTACTCCAGAACCTTCCAGTGCACAGCAATTTAATATTCCCTAGATTTAATTAATGGGTAAGAACAAAAACATTGCTGACGTTAATACTTGCATGCCAGAATTGAACCTAGTGGGCTTTCTCTAACATAGTTGTCAGGGAAATATGGTCCTCCCTTTCTAAATAGCATATAAATGAACATTGAAAAATCCAGCTTCTTTCTTCTCCTGTTCTACATTTCCGTAATTTAGGAGAAAATAGCTTGTGTGAAAAAGAACCTATATTACATGTTTTTACTATATTGTAAAAATTGTTTGCCTCTCTGGTAAAAGAGGGCATAAAAATAAAGGAATGTGAGGAGAATGGAGTAAAATTTCAAGATGTATGCAGAGGTGTTTGGGAAACCAAGCTTGCTTTTGCTTCTACTAATTTGTAGTCCATTTTCGCACTGGTTCAGGATAGTGTTTTTTCTTCCTGGCCGGACAAATTAATCCCAAAATGGGTGACTGAATTGTAGGTAGAAGTAATTTTGGTAACATGACTTGCTGTCTTGGATGTTATCAGAGAAGCTGCTAAGCGGAAGACTGTTTACTCAGCATGGTTCTGGTAAGCGTATTGTACCCTTCGTATTTAATCATGAAGCTTAATAGTGCAACGTATGTCCAATTTAAGAAATTGATACATATCACAGGGACTTGGTTAATCTCGTATTTGTAAATCTCAGGCAATACTCAGCTATTTAATGTGTACTTTATCACATCTAGTAGTACACTCTTTGTTTTCTACGCATCCCTATTTCGCGCAAAAAACTGCTGTACTCCCAGGAATTTTTCAACACTGATACGCATTTTAGGGTTTTATTATAGATACTGAAAAAAAGTTTGTACACAAAGTTTTACAAAGAGGTGATAAGTAAAAAGAAATGTGCCTACATCTGCCGTGTTTTGTATATTCTGCATCATAATGCAGAGGAGGGCAACGAAGCTGGTGAAGGGCCTGGAGAATAAATCTTATGAGGAGCGATTGAAGGAGCTGGGACTGTTTACTTGAAAGGCCATTGTAGAGAGGTTGGTGCTGGTCTCTTCTCACAGGTAATTAGCGATAGAACAAGAGGGAATGGGTTCAAGCTGCAGCAGGGTAGGTTTAGGCTGGACATTATGAAAAAATTCTTCACAGAAAGAATGGTTAGACACTGGAATAGGCTGCCCAGGGAGGTGGTGGAGTCACCATCCCTGGATGTGTTTAAGACTTATTTAGAGGTGGTGTTAAGCCATATGGTGTAAGGGAGAACTTTGTAGAGTGGAGTTGATGGTTGGACTCGATGATCCCAAGGGTCTTTTCCAACCTAAATGATTCTATGACAATATTCTACCAGAGGGCCAACTGGATAAAATAGTAAAAATGTAGATGCTGTTGTACTTAGGTAATACGATAATTTCTATGAAAAACAACATGGTTTTAACTTAATTTTTGAATGTAAGAAAAATCAGCATGAAATAGGAGTGTTGTGGCCATATACAAGTGGTATGTTTCTGCTGTTGAGATTTCAGAATTTCAAACAACAAGGTCAGTGGCTACCTGACCTGAATTTAGACAACCATATTAGAGAGGAAATTGGTTCTAGTACATAATTTCCTGAAACATCCTCAGGGAGTACACAGTTATGGTTACTTAGTGGCTTTAAATCAATGCATCTGGAACAATATTTGTAATATTTGGCAGCTTAAAAATATATTTAAACATGAAATTATGGATAACGTTTTAGCTAATGACTCCATTCAGTTTGTATCGTGATCAAAACCAGTAATTAAGAGCTGCATGTTTATGTAGCGCATTCTGCCACATGGCAGTTTGCAGTGTGAAAGGATTATTTCGCTAATTCAGAGATAGGTAACTGCTTCTATTCAACTTTATTTTTGAAGGGTTTTGCCTCTGGAAAATTGAATAATGTAGGTAAAATTTGGTTGAATAACTGAAAGCAGAGTAGGTCATGCTTCATGTAGGGAATCATTATCCTGCAGATTTGAAGAGGATCAGGTAGGGAAACATTCCTGAGTTGATTGACCTACAGTGTGCAGTTGAAAACAGAGAAGAGTGACTAAATCCAGACCAGGCAGTCTATTCAGAGTTCTTGTCTGGACGGTTATGATAGAAAGTACATTATGTTGAAAAATGTGAAGTGAAGGAAATACAGAGGGAGAAAGAGCAAAAATACAATGTGAGCCAAAGAGGAAAGGGAGGTAAATGATCAAGGCAAAATACAAGGAAGGACTGAACAAGTCTTGAATAAGGATATCTAAACTTCTTTCTTGGAAGTTGTAGGTATACAGCAGTACCACTGCAACGAAATGATTAGGGTAAAAGAAAATCTAGGCAATAAATGTGAGTGGAGTAAAATTTGAACAAAAATACTGCGAGAGAGGCTTAAGGAGTAATAATAACTGAAATTGAAGGAGATTTTATACTGAAATAAGGCTGCAAATCAAGAAAATGCTATACTAGTAGTTTATCACAGTGAATTTCATGTAAGCACCAAGTTAACGTTGCTTTAGTATTGATGCAACCACTGTGATACTACACTGAATTAAGTTAATAAAATGGACTATATACAAAAAATAGCAATAAAAAATGTTCTTGTTATTTGACTTGAATTTGAAAATGTGAACTTGGAAGCCTTAGCAAAACAAGGACAGGCTAGCTGAATGTGTAAAGTCAAGGCTGCCTTACTCTGTGCTACTGCCATGAAGAGCCAAACCAAGTTGTCCAACACAAGCATAGAGGTTGTGCATTACTTCCGTGCTTCCTATGAAAAACAAAATGTCCCCTAGCGCATAGATAATCCCAAATTGTTAGAACGGTGCTTTGTGATTATAACTGTTACATAATAATAATAATGTTACAATTAGGAGAGTTGTAATCTCATTTTTTTCTCATGTTATTTAAAAGGAACATGATTCCAAGGTTTACAGGATCTCTAGGAGCCTACCCCACAACCAATGGGGCCTGCTTTACATTCGTCATTAAATGAGACTAGAGAAATGGAGCATTAATGGTTTCTTTTTATTCTAGCAGCTAGCTTTAATCACAGTCTTTTTACTCGCTCTTCAGTATCATCAAAATTAGAAGTTGCACGTATATATTTTTTTGGTATTAAAAATGAATTAAAATGTTTTTAGATTAATGTTAAATCAGTTAAAAGAGACCATTTCTGCTCTCATTATAGACATGTAAAAATGTAATAGTCCGGCTTCAGAATTGCTGGATACTCCCAGTCTGAGACAGCAGAATAAGCAGGTGCTCAGAAAACAGCAGCAGAATTTGACAGTCTGTAAGAGGTGCAATACAAGGCACTTCTGTTTCCTATGTGTTAATTCTCTTTTAATATTGTCTTTTCATCCTTGGCTTAATATTTACTCTGTTTCTCTGCTTCTTTCTCCTGGTGATCATTTCCCTTATTGCCTGGCACTTTCCATTTCTGCTTTTTTTTGCTGTGGATTATACTGTCCTCTTACTCTCTAGCAGCCTAGTCAACTGCCACTTTCAACTTGCATGAAACTTGGAACCGTATTCCCTTCTACCCTGTTAAAGAAGCACTATCCCAGTTACTGGAAGCAAAAGCCAGAGAGAACTTGATTTTTATGCTGAAAAAGCAAATCAGCTACATGACACAGCCAAACACCCTCTTTTATGGTAGGACACATCTATTTGGGAAGATACAGTTCCTTGATCTATGCTGAGCTCCTCCAGAGACAACACATGCAAAAATACAGAAAGACAACTTTGTTCGTAGCATCCTATATCAACGAAATTGATTCCTGACATCTTAGAAGAGAAGGTAGCAAACCTAGCCTGAGAGTATGTATTTTAGCTGATGTTCTGTGAGCCAGGGAGATGTTCAGATCTTCTTCCATAGTAGAGTGTTAAGTACTTGCTAAGAAGCAAAGGGAAAATTCATTCATCACAGAATTTAACTGCAATTTTGTCTACATAATAAACTTGAAAACAGGCCTGAGGACTTTCTCCCACAGACTGTGTGGACTTTCTTTAAGGTCAAAGCCCAGAATTAATCCGGAACATTAGCATACCATTGTTAGGTTGCAGTCAGCAAATTTTATTTGAACTATGGAAAAGAAAATGCTCCTTCAGATAAGAGGAACATAAAATATGATTCTGCAGCTCCTTCAAACTGTTGTTTCATTAAAACACAGACTACAAGTATGATTGAGTTTGACTAAGGAGAGTAGTTACTTCAATAAGCCATGGCAGTAACTCCATTATTTTCCACATGTTTCTATTCTTTGGTGGCTATGTTCTTGGTTTCAGGAGAAAATTTACTCCTCTTAGTTACAAGCCCAGTTTTTCCTCCTTTATGAGGTAAAAAAAAAAAAAAGGGCAAAGCTTATAAAACCATACCAAAGATATAAGAGCCTCAAGCCTGGTCCATTCGGCTTTTTTATACAGTTACGTTATAGTTAGGAAACAATTTTTTTATCTCTGACTAGCAGTTCAATTAAAAAGGCTGATTTGGCAGTATGCAGATTAAAAAGAGAAAAGAAAATCATATTCCAGGTAGTATGACATTGTGTGCAGCAAAACTTAAGTTTGAGCGAGATTCTCTTTCAATTCCTTACAGCCGTATCCTCATCTGAGCGTTAATCATCACAGCTCTACTGATGGCATTTCTTTAATTTCCCATGGATGTTTTCTGTCCTTCAGAATTTCCTCTGAATCCTTATTATTTTTGTGGTATGTGGTGTGAAAATCCTGTCTGGTGAGGCAAGACGGGCAAGAACTCTCTCTCCCGCACACTATTCTCTCTCAAGTTTCAAATTTGAACAGTAAGTGTGAATTTCTTTTTTGTATACCTTCCCCTTACCTCCCCCCTTTCCTTGGAGCTCTCTCACACTTTTGAGTGTAAGATTAAGTCTTTAAGTTCAGTTTTCTTGTGAGGTCTGTTAACGCTTACCCCTAAAATGCATTTTACAATTGCCATGAAAGAATCCTACACACAGCTTTAGAAATTTCTGAAAGGTCTCACACTTTTTTAGTCAGTAACGTGCTGCCAGCAATTCTTGGCTTGTGTTCCATGTGCTGCGCTTACAGCTGGTAGCTTTTTAATCAAGCTGGATGGGAAAAAATAGAGATTCTTTTGTGTGAAGAAAGAATGATGAGGATATGTAACACAAAGCCTACATTAAAAAACAGATTTTAAAATTTCCACTGCAACCTTACAGTGAGTAGAAAAAGTTGACATTAAAATAAATGAACTTTAAAATGCAGTTCAGTTATATTGTGACATCCTTTGAATAGCTTTACATAGACTTTCTTCCTAGTTACGGTATGTTAAAGACTTTTGAGGCATTTGTGATGCATGCCAAGATGGTAGGAAGCAGCAGAGTACATTCAGCAGTTGAGGAAGAGGAAATGATATTGAGGAAAATAATCCAATGAACAGACAAGTTATTTAGTCCATCTTTTGCACAGGGGATTGACTATGCTTCCATATACTCTCTCACCTGGGAAGACTGCAAAATGTGTGTTTTATAATCACATGTATTGTAAAATCCTGACAGCAAGTCCTTTATATTATACCAGTCTTCTATATTCTTTATTGGATGTGTCTCATATTAGCTGATATATAGAAATACACTTTGAATCAATTCAAAGCATCTTTTAATAGCATCTTTAAGCACAAGTGCTTTGTTGGATTTGGAGCCAGATGATGCGTTTGTTATGAGAGGCTCTTAAATTTTGACACAGTAGAGATAGAATTTGAAAAGAAAATGGGTAAACTTTTTCATTTACAGACATAGCAGTTAAAACTGGTGAGAAATAGTTCCTAAAGAACACCATTGCATCAAAGAATCTGTAAGTATAAAATAAAGCAGTATGAGAAAGGGAAGGTCTGATGACAGATTGAATGTCTTGTCTTATAAAATAGCTGCGGAAGGTGGAGCAAGGACTTGAGAATCCGAGGGAGTGCCAGTGAGGGGGCAGAAGTGTATGCGCATCTTACTCAGGAGAATATAATTAATTTTAGAGAGGGGGATGAAACATAAGGTAGGAGTTTATATTGCATGGAAACATAACAGGATGTTCTGGGTTTAGATCTGTGTTTTTAATATTCAAAATATCCCACTCTCTAGGCGCTAAAATGGTAAACTGTACCATTTTACAACTCAGTTTTGTGAGTTCAAACAGGTACTGGGATTAACCTCTGCAGAACTTTTTATATGTTTGAAACTTCTATGACAACCCTCCAAGAAAGAAATGTATCTTCAGTATATGTCAATTGGCAGTTGCAAAAATTACTTAAACCTCTTCTACCAACTTTAAAAAAGACAGGATCGCTCCAGTCTGCCCTCAGATCATGAGCTTCTGGGAAAGGCTAATTCCATGTAAATAAAGCCTTCATTTTTTATGTAGCTAGAGTCAAAGCATTTGTATTAGGGGAACTTCAAGGTCATAAAACTATGATCTGGAATAGAAAGACTAAAAAAAATCAGTAGTAATAATTGATGTCCAGTATGTAAAAAATAAATTTATCGCATTAGGATTAATGAGAGCTAGTTAAGGATCTAGCAACTCTAAAACCTGTAGCACATCAAAGGTGCACAGTCTTAATTAAACCAATCAAACTGCAAAATGGTTTAAAATTCCTGTGCACCTGTAAGAATAGTATTTGCTATAATTGTATTTTCTGTCATTGTATTAAATTATTTCCACTTTGAAGTAATGATACTATTATTTCCAAACAGTAACAGTGGGTGTGAAGTAATAGGAATATATTTCAAATGAAAATAGGTAGATGTACAGCAAGTATATGATTTGTTTCAACTGAAAGTTTTTAGAACTTTACAATGCAAATTTCCAGAAGTATCAAGTGGATTAACAAGAAGAAAGAAACTATCAGCTTTTTAAAGGAAAACTATTTAGCGTATGTTATTTGTCAGATATTTCCAACCCTCATATCCTAATAAATTTTGAAGCTCTTCTACGACATTTAACAGAGTTGAAGATTTCAAAAGCATGACACCAATATGAATATGGGCGTTGCCCCGGCAGTGGACAGACAGCAGAGATCAATCCTGTTGATTCTCCCACTGGGAAAAAGTAGGGAAAACTGAGCCCTTATCGGTTGTATTTGACATCAACCAGCTACTGAATTAGCCTGCTTGATGCTCCAGCGGAGCTGCTCTCTGTACTTCTGTCTATTGCTTGGCTGCCTGGTGTCAACAACCTAGGTAAGGACTGAGTGGGGAGTCTGGGAATTCTGTGAGATCCAGTTGTTGTGTAAGTCCAGCTTCAGACAGTGGAAGCAGGAGACTCTGCAGGGCAGAGATTTATTTGGTGGGAATCACAGGTGCACTATACCATCTGGTACAGTATTCACTGTCTTCTACCGGACCACATCGATGCCTGTCTCCATCAGTCAGGTTTGTGCTGCGTCCATACCAAAGTATTAGTACTTAAGTTGTCCAAAGTGGTGCTAGGCCCAGGACTACAAACTTCAGGCTTAGCTTTGTAAGAAGGGAATATTAAATGGAAACACAAAGAGAATATTACCTCCTTTATATGACGTTTGCAAGACCTATACTGGAATACTAGTTATAGGCTACCCACATTTTAAGGAGGATAAGATTTTATTAAAAAATGAGAAATATGGCTAACAGAGAAGGTCAAAGTTAAGCGGTGACTTGGTCGTGGAGTACTGGTCATATTCACAAAGGAAGGGTTTTTCTTATAGAAGGCAACTCTTTAACCTATTAGATACAACAGAAGTCAGTCTCAGGAAACTGAGATTACAAGAAAGGTGCAAATTTTATCAACATAATCAACTGTTGTAAAACATACTTGTAGAGGTGGTAGAGTCTCCCTTACAGCCAGTCTTTAAATCAGGGGTGTGTGCCTTTAGGAGATAGACTGTAACTCAGACACTGTGGACTTGATGCAGAAGTTACTGGTAAGAGTCAGCAGAGGTCAGACCAGGTGGCAATTGTCCCTTCTGATCTTAAATCCTCTGAGTTGGAGGCACAGAATTCTCCTAATGCTAAATGCTAGGCTGTTTCTCCATGTATCAAGAAATGTTCAGCTACTCCAGAAAAAAAATCTGAAAGGCTGTTGCTCAAATGTGATCTGGTTGTATTTAAGCAAAAAACCCCCACAATTTCGGGGATCAAGTACTATCTAGACATCGTAATGAGGATGTGGCCCTATTGTATCACGCGCTTAGTACATGCAGTAAAATATAGCCCTGGGTATTAAGAGTTGTTCAGTAGAAATTGAAAGGAATTTTAAAGCAAGTATTGAGATTTTTTGATCTCCATCTCCAGAAAGAATTAAGAAACCATTTTTTAATGACCACAGGAACTAGTCATCTCTGAGGGAGGGAAAAAATGGTAGCCTGGAGAATAAATGTGATGAGATTGGTAGATTCTTTTTAATTAAAAGACTCAAACTGAGAAAATTCATCAATAAATGTGATGAGCGAATGTTTAACCATTGGGTTTGGTTTGTGTTCACATTCCAAACTAATATGGGTAGAGACACTTAAACATTTGTGAGTGGTGAACCTATGTTTACAGAGTAATTATATTTAACATCAGGAAGTTCACAAAACAATTTACATATTCCTGTGTCATATGCCTTTCTGTTTTCTAAATGTTACGTTGAATAGTATATTAAATTCTATCTTCTTTCTAAGGTACCAGAGGTGGCTGCTTTAGCAGATATTTTTCTCAGCTATAGCAACTTCTTATATTTAAATATATCGTTAGTACTTTCATATAGCCTGTTACCTTGACTTTTTCCAATAGGCCAACAGGTTAAGGTATTAATAAACTGCATGATTAAGCAAGATTTACTGTAGCTATATTTGTAAATTTCAAGCTGTCAGTTTGTTGCTACTGCGATTTCCCTTCTGTACAGGATTACCTTTGTTCAAAACATATCATGCAAGTCAGTGATTAACAAAGGATGGGCTAATGTAGTTTGTTAAGTTACGCAATTTTGATATTGCACCTCTTTTCACCAGTGGGGGGAAAAAAAAAAAAGGGAAAGTGTCTAAAACATGCTTGTTCATGTGAACTCTATAGGGCCTGGACGCTCAGAGCTCTTTCACCTGGGCAGACTTGCAGGACTGGGCGAAGGAGTGTTACTGACATAGTGAGCTGCCTCCCGCTCTGCTGGAAACAACCCTGCTGTGCAGGGGCCTGCCCGGGGCCGCTCCGCTCCGCCCCCAGCCCTCGGGGAAGGCGCAGAAGAGATGATGTATCCTGCGTGTCCTTCCTTGGGTTTAGGGCTGCCCGGAGCGCTTGGAAGAGCACCCGGACTAACAGGGTGCTGAACTCTTTGCCAGGAACACAGGCGCAGGAGAACAGATTCTTGTAAAAACAAACGAAAAATGGATGTTACTTAGTAACCATCGCGTTTAACAAATGATAAATGTTACACGCTGCCTCTCGTATGTCAGACTCGGCAGCATTTTCTCTTTTTCACAGATAAGTCGGAGCCTGCAGACGGTGTAAGGGCCAGCCCGACACCTGGCGGCTCAGGCGGCCAGAGCGGCGCTCGGGGCGGCCGGGACCCAGCGCGCCCCTCGGGCCGTGACCCGCAGCGCCCTTCGGCTTTTAGAAGAGGGGGGAAAAAAACAATGTCAAGAGAAAAAACTAGTGAGCAGTTCCTGCACTGTACGAGGCTGGCGAGGTCGGGCAGACAAAGGTCCCCCTGCAGGGCGGGGGGGCGGAGGCGTCCCCCTCGGCGAAGGACATGACGGGGCGGCGCGCCCTTGGAGGCCCGTCCCGTCCCGGCGGAGGCAGGTGGGGGGGCGGCCGCAGCACCCACTGTCCCTCCCGAGCGCCCGTAGCGGGGCGGAGCCTTGCGGCGAGGCCGCCCGGTGGCGGCGGTGTGTGGGCGGTGCGCGGCGGTGGGGAGCGGAGCGGGCGGCCATGGCGGCGGGCAGCGCTATCCAGATCCCCAGCCGGCTGCCGCTGCTGCTCACCCACGAGGGCGTCCTGCTGCCCGGCTCGACCATGCGGACCAGCGTGGACTCGCCCCGCAACATGCAGCTGGTGCGCAGCCGGCTCCTGAAGGGCACCTCGCTGCGGAGCACCATCATCGGCGTCATCCCCAACACCAGTGACCCCACCTCCGACTGCGACGACCTGCCCTCCCTGCACAGGTGCCGCCCGGTCCGGCTCTCCTCTCCCTCGCGGCCTCGGACGCTCGTCCGAGCTGCCACTGAACCCGACCCTGCCTCCCCGGCCGGGACGGCGCAGCCCTGAGGCGAGCTCGCCATGTTGTCACCTCCGCGGGGGGAGTCTTCTCTGCTCCACCGCCGCGTGGGAAACGCTTCTCCCTTCGGAGAAACTTTTCTCGCTTCCCTGGACCCGGGCGGTCGTTGGGGGGGGCGCCTTGTGACGGGGGCTCTGTGTGACCGACGTCCGGAAGAAAAGTTTGAAAAAGGAGGCCGAGGTGGAAGAGAAAAATACAGTCAACGCAGGCCAGGAGCGTTAAGGCTGTCTTTTCACCTAATAAGTAGCGTGGATAGTGACCTAGTTCCTAGTTCGTGTATAATGAAACCAAATTGCATTTCTGTGGGCTAAAGCACGCGTAAAATTAACATGCTGTAACCCTTACTCTCAAAACTTTATTACATCAGTGGATTTAGTAAGGTTTTGCAAGAAGATAACTTCTCTCAAATCTGCTCAAACAGGTACATGTGATCTAAAACATTTGTTCAGAATGAGACTGACAATTTCCCTGAGGAATCGCTGAAGAACTTTAATTTGCAAACACTCATTTTTTCAATGCGTATAGCTTAAGCAGAAATGTCAGCATTCCTGTCCACAGCAAGATCCATTAAATTATTTATTAAAAAATTACATACGTTTCTAAATTGGGTGACCATATTGCATTATCTTAGTTTTTAAGTTAGCTCGTTTGTTTTCAGTTTTTAGGGTTTGGTTTTGTAATCTGTGTTACAAAGGAAATTATATAATTTGGTTGCCTTTCATGATAAGGAACTATGACCTACAAGGTTCTTGCAAGCTATAGCTCGATTGCTTCTTGATAAGGGACACAAAAAGTGTTCTGTGGAGGGTGACAAATAATACGAATATTTCATCTGTTTTCAGGATTGGCACTGCTGCCTTGGCAGTTCAGGTGGTTGGTAGCAACTGGCCCAAGCCACATTATACGTTGCTGGTTACAGGCCTCTGCCGATTCCAGATCCTGCAGTTGCTGAAAGAGAAGCCGTATCCTGTTGCTGAAGTTGAACAGTTAGATCGACTTGAACAGTTTACTAATCAGCATAAATCTGAAGAGGAACTTGGAGAGCTGTCAGAACAATTCTACAAGTATGCAGTGCAGGTAAATTGTTTTAATCCTATGTATCACATATTGATATATTTGTGCATGTATTTGAAGTTTTTTGTGTTTCCTATCTGCTTTTCTCTTTCTATAATCTTATGTTTTTCAATGGCTAGTAGAATTTCAGTACTTCTGCTACAAAATGAATATTTTTGTTATACACGGAGGTTTCTGAGTTCCAGGGTGTCTATACAGCTTATTGCAGGATGAGTCTTAACTGTATGTTGGTGCTATGATAAATTGGTGTTATTTCAATAATTTGATAATATTATAACAATACTATAAACACACTCTAGTAAAAGGAATACTTTTGGGGTTTTTCCAGGGTTATATACACACACGTACACACACACACACACACACACATATATATATGTAAAAATATATACAATGGATTGCTTTTTGTGAGGGTTTCTTGAATTATTAAAGGGAAAAAAACCCTCTAGAGCCTTGATTATAAATAGATGTCCCTGCGTATAATGAAATTGAGTTAAAGGACATATAGAAAAAGAGTCATAGAATCATAGAATGGTTGGAAGGGACCTTAAAGATCATCTTGTTCAAAGTCCCATTAACCTGGCCTTGAACACCTCCAGGGATGGGGCATCCACAACTCTCTTGGCAACCTGTTCCAGTGTCTCACCACCCCTAGTAAAGAATTTCCTCCTAATATCTAATCTAAATTTCCCCTCTTTCAGTTTAAAACCGGTACCCCTTGTCCTATCGCTACACTTCCTCGTGGAGAGTTTCTCCCTATCTCTCCTGTAGGCTCCCTTTAGGTACTGAAAGGCCACTGTAAGGTCTCCTCGGAGCCTTCTCTTCTCCAGGCTGAACAACCCTAATTCTCAGCCTGTCAGTCTTCATAGTGTTAAGATAACTGGGAAAGTTTTTAATCAGGGTGTGTGGGGGAAATAAGACATGTAGGCATTGAAAAAAAGTGCTGCAAACAACGATGGTATTTTTTAAGTTCCCAAACAAGGTCTTGATTGCCCTGTGCTGAGTTAGTGCCTCCTTAGTGAACTTTTTTTTATTTATTTCAGTAGCTTTTTGGCAAAGTACATTTCATACTGCAAGATGCAATCCTTTTTAGGTCAGATACTCATTTAAATAATTTAGAAAGAAACATGGCAACTGTGAATATTATTGTGTGTTCCTTACAGTTGGTTGAGATGCTGGATATGTCCGTTCCTGCAGTCGCAAAGTTGAGACGTCTTTTGGACAATCTGCCTAGAGAAGCTTTGCCAGATATACTGACTTCTATCATCCGTACATCCAACCAAGAGAAGCTTCAGGTATAACGCTCTTAAACTTTTTTAAGGGAAGTTAAGTGTTTGCTATTTTTTTATGGTTAATCACTTTTAGATAATTTTGAAATTGCTTACACTTACAAATGTACAGTGATAAAGGTAGTGTTACAACTGAGCATGAATGCTTGTAAAAAGTTTTTATGCTGTTGTTTAAAGTCTTTATATATATATATAGACACACACGTGTCAGAACAATAAATACAATGTGGACTTCCCTTTCCCATGGTAAAGATGATAAATCTTTTTTCAAATTGTGTTGAAATCTTGCATACTTATCACAGTCGACAGATCTCTTAATACCAACATCTCTTAATACCAACAGCTTCAGAATAATATTTTTTTAATCTTTTAAAAAACATCTTGAAGCGTGGGGCTTTTGAAATAGTGAGACACTGGTTAAACTTGCATCATATGTCAAAATAACTGTGCAGAACTGGTGTTTATGGCTTGATGCTTACCTGTCTGATTTCTGTATTTGCTTGCTGTATTCGGAAGTTTTGGTTTTCCTTGTCTTTTCTCACTGGCAATGCTGCATGCTCAACCTTGAATTGAAAGTATAAGTTAGGTTCTTTCAAAGCACAACAAATAGAAATTAATGCAGTAATTTGAAGTGAATGCGTGTACTGTAGCTGAATATCCTGCTTGAGGAAGGTGCATTAGTAGTTAAATTTTTACCTTGTCCTTTTTTTAAATTTTTTATTAGAAGTGCTAAAGAAAAGAGCAGCCAGTGGAAGCTGTGGAAATACAGGAGAGACAAATTCTACCCATTTCCACAGATCAGTTTTGTTAAACATAAAAATGGAATAGTGTATAAAATTTTTGAAAGACAAAATAAACAGAAAACTCCAAACAAAAAAACCTTAAGGCATAAGGTGACTTTTTTCTGAGTTAACTAAGGATATCATGCTGTAACTTTCTTAGAAGGCTAGCTCTTTCCTGATTCAGTAATTCAAAAATAGAATGCTGATAGATGTTTGCCACAGAAAATGCAACTGAAATATTAAGACACTTTAAAAACAGACCAGGATAAAATACTTTTTTTTTTCTATTTTGGAGTGCTTTTTAGTTTTGGCATCCAGATCCTTGAGGTTAGATTTTGTGTGCTGTATTCTCATTGCATTTCTTGTTACCTTTTTTCCTAAACCATCTATTCTATAACTCTGGTCAAAAGACAGTAACAGTACCATCCTTGTTCCCATCTCCCAAAGTGATGATCCATCAGCGTGAACTTGTTGGCTACTTATAACTCCTTGCTCTTAGATTTTAGATGCTGTTAGGCTGGAAGAACGGTTCAAGATGACTATACCGTTGCTTGTTAGACAGATTGAAGGCCTGAAGCTGCTTCAGAAAACAAGAAAGCCCAAACAGGATGATGATAAAAGGGTATGGACCTTTAAATGTGGGATACTTAAACATCCTAAAGAAGTACAAAGATGCACTTTTAAACAGGCTAATGAACATGGACAGTGTTAATATGTACAAAGGTTTAATCTTTAGCCATACTGTTTCATGGTCAGTCTGGAGCTGCAGAAAACACCCAGCAGGCAATTTGGCTGTTTAGATACCTAAAAAAGAAAATATTCTTTTAAAACTTTCTATGCTTTTTATTTATTTATTTTAATTTGAGCGCTTTCTGACATTGAATAAATGCTCAGGTTCCTTTGAAGAGTCATGTGATGCCTGGTTTACTTGCATGGTGTGCACACACTGAGTTTTAGCCTGTGCAATGAAACGTGTACCTTTTACTAATGGCCTTGCAGGTGAATGATAGCTTTAGAAATACAGGTAAAGAATGTGTGTTGTAAAATGCAGCTTGCTAAACTAGGGCAGCTTAGACTTTTGCTGCATCTAGCTCTACTTATGCAGTTCAGTAAACAGAAAGTAATTCAGAAATGAAAAAAGGTAAGAGAGAAGCCTTACCCATTTCGTAAAGATTAGGCTTATTCTGCTTAATATGATGGACTGCAGTGCCCGATAAAAAAATATCACAACTCTTTTCAGTTTTGTTTTTATGTTCTATTGTCTGCTACTTTAGAGTAGATGATAAATGCACTTAGGAAATATGTACAGTAAAATAAGAACTGTAACTTTTTAAAGTAGTACCAATAACATTTTGTGAAGTTATTTATTGAATAAAAATCTTCTGAATTTTTGTATGAAGGAGGCTCTCCTGGCACCCTGTATGATTTTGTCATGGTTTCCATTCAAAGCCAAAGTACACATCAAAAGCTGATGTCTGGCTCTGTTTTCTATTTCATAGGTTGTAGCTATTCGTCCTAATAGAAGAATCAATCACATTCCAAGCACTACAGAAGATGAGGAGGAAGAAGAAGATCATGATGATGTTGTGATGCTGGAAAAAAAGATTAGAACGTCCAGTATGTCAGAACAAGCTCTTAAAGTTTGTCTTAAAGAAATAAAGAGGTAGGATACTTTCCAATGGTGGTTTCTTCTCTTATTTAATTTTTTAAAACAAATATTGCATTAGCCTTTTCTTATTTCATGATATGTTTGTGTTGGTTGTGTTCTGGAAATAATTTTTAAAAATTTAATAGAGTGCTGGTTTTTGCTTGTAAACGTCACCATTTCATCTTTTTGGAGCACCAGAGGTGGTGACAAAGAAATACGGAGTCTTCTAGATGCGGTTTATACATTAATAGAGCATTAAACTAAGCTCTAAGCCTCTATGTTATGAAGTTAAGATCTAAAAAAACCCAAAAAAGAAGCTAAATAATACCCTAGTTGTTAATAATTAATGAATAAATGGACCCCATTATTGAGTCTATTTTCCTCTGTTTCTTTAGTGAGAGGATAACTGTGCTACCCATGGTGATATGATGGTTAACAACCACTTTTTCAGTGAGGATATACTGGTGGATGCATAGTGGATGCATAGGAAACTGACTCTTTTTCATTTCTGTTTCTATCCTGTAAATAATCTATTACTATGCAAAGACAATCTCCTAATTGATGGATTAGTGACCTGCTTTTTTAGTGTTACAGTTGTCAGAAAGTAAGAGGGTATGCTGATGACCTCAAGTTTGCTAAAGAGCTATCTTGTGGTGCAGCAAAGTCTTACTTCGCAGTTAATTCGTGGTTAGCCTTATGAATTCTGAGCATATATTTCCAGATTAAAGAAGATGCCTCAGTCAATGCCGGAATATGCTTTGACAAGAAATTACTTGGAACTCATGGTAGAATTGCCATGGAACAAGAGTACAAAAGGTAAACCCTTCTATTGTTCTTGCACAGACATTTTAGGACAAGTAACCATCATGTAAACGCCATGTACTTAGTTCTGTCTTGCAAATGTTTGTCTCATTGTCTGATCATAAAAACGTCATTAATGTATTACTGAAGTCTTATGGTCTACCTGGCTTAATGTAAGATCTGCATATTGAATAGCCTGTGTAGCTCAGTTGCACATCTAAGAATGTAAGTTTTGAAATTCTAAAAAATAAAAAAAAGTAATATCTACACAGAAAAATGAAGGTGTTATTACTTACAATCTGTGCTAGCATGTATCTGAAATAATGAAGAAAAGAGCATCTAATTACTACTTATATGTCCAACAAAAAAGCTTTTGTACATTTCTGTAGCTCTAGTCTTCCTGAAGAAGGTTCTGATATGTCTTAAGTTAATCAAGTAAGGAACAAAAGGATGGAAAAGCACAATTGTAGTTAATTTTAATAATTACAGCTTCAGGCGCAATAGAAAATTTTGAGTATCATGTTAGAAAGTTGTGAGTAGAGAGTGATATTATTAATATGGGAGCAGTATGCAAAAATGGAGAGCAAGAAAAGAGTAGAAAACCAAACATGACTTTTCTTACTGACCAGCACAAGTAGATTAAGTGGGCAAAATGATGTTCCAGAAGGCGTACTGCTGGAGAAAAGGGTTGTTAATTCCTTCTAGCAGCTACTAAAGAATGAGGCTTTTGAGTGGCATTTAAAACAATATGATTTTAGAAAGAAATTTAACATACCACACCAGCAAAAACGTCTGTCTATCTTTTGCCGCCTTAGTATGTGTGGTGATGAATTTTGGCTGCTTTGAACTAGAGCCTTTGCTGTTTACAAATCTTCTTGTAAATATTTTCTTTAATCGTTAAATTGTAAAAAGTCTGCCCGCAGATCTTTGGAGATCTCTACGGTATTATTCAAAGGATCCCCAAATGAGTAAAGTATATGTTGATGCTCATGTCCTAGCAGAATGTTCCTTTGGTGAAAGTTGCTCTTTAATCTTGTAAAATTATGCCATGTAACGTGTAGTTTGAAGTTTTTACTTTAAGCAAAGTTGCAAAGTTTGTATTCACATTCATGTGAGTGATGCTTTGAACTCCGTAGATACAGTGAATAAAAATATACATGAATATAAAAATAGAAAATATAATAGAAAATCATGATCATTAGTAAATTTTTTGTTAGTGGTTCATTACAAAAATTTACATGGTTGATGAGAATTTAATCGCAATTTTCTGTATGTGAAATACACACACTTCCCAGTCTGAGGGTCTGCATCTGGAATGCATGGAATTTGAAGGGTGGGTGTTTGCAGAGTTGACAGACTTCACTGCTTCCTGTCTGCTCTCTTTATGTTGTAGAGCAAAGGAGAAGACAGCTGCTTTGTGCCAGAAGTTCCTGCTCTGTGTAAAGCATTAATTAATGTCCATTGGTGAGGCCTGACCATTTATCTCAAATTATGGCAATTGCAAAACCAAATTTCTCTGGTCCTACTATCACGTGGGTATTTTTTACAGTGCCAAATCCCTTAAGTGTTGCATAGCAAGTAAAGCCTGCCCTTCAAGGCACTAAGATCTTGCTCTGTTTGCGAGATCGTTATAGACTCTTATCATAAGTAGATGATGAAGACAAAGCGACGAATTTGTCTTTTGAGAAGACTTTACAGGATCAGACATACTTCTGGGAGAAAGCAAATGCTGAAAAATTTGCTTATTATTGAATTGTTGTTTTAGAATAGACACCAAGCTCATTTGAACCAGATTTCAATCTGTAACGCAGTGAAAAAGTGGGGGGTTTTTTCCATTTCCTTAGCACTACTGTCTAGCTTATGTCTAATTTCCTTATTAAAGGAGAATTATAATACTTTTGTTTTAGGAAGATGTCTGAAATATGTGCATGTGTCAAGGGGATTGCATTGATGAACATGTTTGAGAATGTGTTTGTTTCTGTTGTATTGTAGAAGGAATTGTTCCCATTTTTAAATGTAAATGTGCTGATATCTTTTCTGTTGTCAATGATTGATAGATCGCCTTGAAATTCGTGCAGCTCGAATTCTTTTGGATAATGATCATTATGCTATGGAGAAGTTGAAGAAGAGAGTTTTGGAGTACTTAGCTGTCCGACAGCTTAAAAACAACCTCAAGGGACCCATTCTTTGTTTTGTGGGGCCCCCAGGAGTTGGTAAAACTAGTGTTGGAAGATCAATTGCAAAGACTTTGGGTCGAGAATTCCACAGAATTGCTTTAGGAGGAGTCTGTGATCAGTCTGATATTCGAGGCCACAGGTAACTACTACTTCCTTTCCTAATTGCAATTTTTTATTTGTTACAGAATGTAACAAACAGAATGTTCTGTTTGTTACAGAATGTATTGATTATTTTTATTGTTTAGCTAATCCATAGAAATTTTGCTTATTTCAAACAATGGTAGTTATTCATTGATTTTTCTTGATATTCAATGATATTCTCCTGAAATTCAGGAGAGAATTTCAGTAATGGGAATGGTTGTTTAGTGTTGAGATACAGCCTTTATTCTTTCCTTCTGCTGCTGCCCTTTATTGTCACAGGGGAGAATGGAATTTCATCTTCAGTCATTTTGGCACTTTAAGGTAAAATTCATTAGAAAATGTAATGCAGAATCTTACATGTTGCATCTGATTTTTCTACTTTTTAAGAGGGAGGTAAAGATTTACATATACAAAATAGCCTATGAATAGCAGTGCATTACTTTATAACCATTGTTGCTAAAACAGGGGGAGAAACTGAGTGTGATACTTAAAAGTTGCCAGAGGATAGCAACTGAGTTACTTAGTATCTCAAACTTGTTAGTGTACTATTTTCCCATTTCGAAAGGAAGTTCGTACAAGGACACCTAAGCTGGAAGTTTTCAAAGGAGACTATTTGGGTGACTTTCCTTACGACTTTTTTTTGATCTTGCATCTCTGTATATCTACTTCTTAGTCTTTTAAACCATTAGTTTACATTAGATTTCCCATTCCTTGCAACGGAAGCATAATGAATACGTAATGTAAATAAGTTACTGCTAAACATCAGTGCAGCATTTTTCGTTCCGTTAAACATATTTTATGCTTGTTGCATGCAGTGTAGGAAATTTGGAATAATTAATGTGTTAGTGTTCTAAAGATCTGTAAAACCACGTGGGTTTCTTTTTTTTTAAAGTCACATTATTGAATAAAATTTCTCCTTAAAACAGTAGGTAAATTACTGTGAATTAAAGCTATCAGTTATTTCTTTGATGCTGTGTAGCAGTTAATTTTGCCCAATGGCTATGCTGCTACTTTCAATCATTGGAATACACCATTATTCTTTCTTCAGTTCCAGGTTATTCTGCAATTTCTTTTTGTTTTTGAGGCATAAAATGGACTTTGCTAATATTATCGCTTCCCTATGAATTTTAATGAAAAATTAAAAGAAATGCCCTAATCAAAGTTTGTTTTTTGGTATCAGACTGCAAACATCTGACTGTGTAAGGTAGTTGCATATGTGAATGTTTTACAGTGGTGGAAGCTCACAGCCCCAAGTTCAAGGAATGTGGGAAGCTCACTGGGAAATCTTGTGCTGAACATATGCATAAACTTCTAGCAATCTGGAATAGAATGTAATTCTAGGAATCTAGAGTATAATATACTACTGATCATTTCTTAGACCAGAAAATGAGAGATGAAAAACTGACAAAACAGTGATTTTGTACTTGATGACAGCTTGAAAATTTGCTGTTGTTTTGTAAACCTTTAGCTCAGCACCCTTGATAAAATGAGCAACATGTGTTTATTCCTGTGCACATTCTTCTGTGGCAAATTTGCAGGAGTTTTGTTTTCCAGAGTGTTTGACACTTACCCAACATAACCAGCAGCCACTGTGGCTTTGCAGATACATTTGTTTTAATGCATTGTTTTTTACTGCATAGCAGCGCTCTGTGCATGTGTGTATGATTGTTTTGTAAGCCTTTGTAATAGCTGGCCTTTTTACCAATTTACTTACACACTAATGGAAAAGAAGTGAAACTCTGTCCTTCTATGTATTATTCCTGTAATTCATAAACTGTATTGTTAATCACTGTTTAATAAATTAGAATTCTGGTGTTTCAGATTACTTATGGTATGGATCCTAAAAACAATTTAAAATGTGACTCAACAACATGTTGCTATTCCGGCTGAAACCACTAGAGGCTGTTGAATACTAAGTATTACAGATACAAGTAACTTTTCCACTTCAGAGCGGGACTGAAGCCTTTGTTACAGGGAAACCACATCTGTGAAACTGACATTATGAGTAAAAGTAAAACTGTAAAACTGTCATCAACTCTTACTCAATTGCCAGTAATTTCTTACTGGTTTCCTTTTTTTTTCTTTTTTTTGGCTTTCAATCTTGTGCCTAGACCTAGTAAAGAATAAAGACAGCTAGAGTCGTGTGATAAAGAGGCTTTTAAAAACTTTTGAATTCAGGTGTTTGTGGCTGTCAACTGTAGTATTTTTGAGGGCATTATTAAATTATTAATGCATGTTAGGAGCTAAAAATTATAAATTTTGTATTAAAAAATTTATTTGAAATTCGCTGATGGGGAGTATTTGATAAAACAGTTTATTTTTCATCAGCAAAGGACAATACTTTCTAGAATTAGCAAGAGTATCACGCGGTTACTCTTCAACAAACAAGTGTATAGTTTAAAAACAAACTTTAGAGCAGTTAATACCAGGAGTCCCTTGTAACTGACTGCTTTTGCCAGTTTTTTTGTAGGTAAAATCTAAACCGACTGTTGCATACTGTTTTTTTAATTCTGCTTCATTTTTTTTTCCACTTCTCTGCTTCTCAGAATAAGATCAAGTTAAAACTACAGCTTTTCTGTAGACCTCTCTCTTTATTGTCCTTTTGTGTGAATAAATCCTTCAAGTTATTCCCAGTCAAGTGAATCGATATTGTGCATCTGGTGACAGTCACAGAGAGGAATTACAGAGGTGGTCTAGAAGTGGAGGAGACATGGGCTGCTGTTCTCTGAGTTTTACTGTTAACATAGGCTGATTTTTCTAATATTACGTGTTAGGAGCCATTCTTTTTCTCCTAAAAGCTCCATATCAGGCTTTAAGACTTAAGTTAAGGATTCCATTAACATTGCAGGAGAACGATACTAGACGTACCTTCAAATGTACTAAACATTTAAAAAAATGTACTGAATGTACTAGAAGGTTAAAAAGGAAACTATGGTTCAGTTTCACTTGCAAGCAAACGTTGCCCGAAATAGCATTCACTTTGGCTGCTTGTTACTGTTTTAAGTGAAAGATGCGGACCAATAGATTCAGCAAGCAAAATGAAATCTATTAGATGGCAGCAGGGTGGGGAGTTGTGGTTTCAGTAAGTGTGCTCTTTCATGTGATGTGTAACAGAGGGAATTGGAAACGCCCATTTTTTGCAGTTTCACTGTAGATCATGTGCCTGCAGCTGGGCTTTGGGAATCCTTTTTTTGATTGGGTGAAGAGTAGCAACTACTGTTGTGCATTCCCAAAATGAAATCGTCATCTTGGTAGAAAACCAGAATGCTTTATCAGACATCCTCCAGCTGTTTACCACTCATCTATACCATATGGTAAAGTTTGCTGGTTTACATTCGTTGTTAATTTGTATTAAAAAAAAATATTAAAAACCAAACCGTCCGGACGGATGACTTAGAACTTTTTTCCAAGCAGCTCACTACATTTAAGATCTCCTCAGTACTGATAATTTGCTTTATACAGGAATTAGACGATCTTCTCTCTTGCATGTGTGTGTGGCTTTCTATTTTTAAAAAGGAAAGATGTAATCGCGCCGTTTATTTATAGTCATGCTGGTGAGATCACTGACAAGCTCTCTTTTCTCTCTCTCACCTCTGTGTGAAGCACTCTTTCATATATTACCATTGCTTTTCAGTTTCTAGAGGTTTGGATAGTTTATTTCTGGCTTAGGCCTGTGCTAAAGACTCATTCAGGTGGACCTGTGTGAGAAAAGGTGTGATTCCTCACCAGTACAGCCATGCTAGCAGAATTTCACAGCACAGACCTTGTTGCACTAGAAAAAACCAAACCTCAAACAGTTTCACCTGTGAGGAATAGCTTTGTTATACAAGTATAAAGCATAGATATATTTGTAAAGGACTTGAGTAGAGACAACCTCCTGTCCTTGCAAAAAGTAAGCTGTGACCTTGTGCGGGTGAGTTCAGAAATAGTTTCTTTGGTGGCATTAACTTTGTTATCTTTTCCTACCTCTGCAGTTTGAAAACCACTGTAGTTAAAAGCAATTTAAAACTTTTTGTCTTTGGAACAGCATGAAGAAAGTGGGTCGTGTTTTTATCAATAATACTAGTACTGCTTTAGTGGTTCCAATTCACAGACGTTCCCAGTTTACATTGTGAGAGCTGACAAAGTTAGATTTCTCAGCTGTCTGTCTTGCATTTTCTGGGATACGTAGCTCTTAATGACATGCTGTGCAACTCTAGTGTTTTCTTAAAGGTACCTTTTCACTAATTTAAAAATAAATAAAAAGATTACTAAATTACAGACCTGTGGCACGAGCTTCTAAAGGTTTTTTTTAATTGTTACTACGCAAGTGAGATAACCAGGAAACTTGATCTGTACTTCCTGTTTTGAATGGAAAGCAGCTTGACTCTCTTTCTAGGTTTAATGCATGGAGAGAAACAGTGCATCAAAAAAATGCACAAAGCCACATTATGTCATCAAAAATGCTAATATAGAGTATTGTTTTTCCTCCTTTCAACCCTAGCTAAAACAATGAAAATAAAGAATAACATCACATTCAGTGGCTAGTGTTCACAAATAGCAGCATTCAGTTTCGCAAGTTACAAGGCAAAGGTTCATGTCCAGACAGATATATGGCCATATATGCTTGTAATTTTCATGTATTCTAGTGGTTTTATATGTAAATACCTGCGGGGTCTGTCTTAGGGAGGACCCTTGTCTTGAGATATGTTCCGTAACAACCTTTTAGGAATGAAAACGGGCTACTTATGTTTGTATTTTCCAAGGTAAAATACTACCTTATTGTTCTTTATCATTCTACATATGACATTTGCATTGGCATTCTTTAATTGCCTTGGAGATCTTGAGTCTTTGATTAATAGTATAATAAAAATAGGTATTGGTTCATCTCTAATGGGAACTATACTGTTACAAATGGGAAGAGCGAATTGATACTTAGGTATTTGTTATCCTAAAATTTGTAGTCTGAGTTTCTACTTTGGCATACCTGATTAAATGACATAAATTTAAGCATGCTTTTATTTCAAATTTAGTGCATCGATTAAACACTTATGTTGGAATCAGTTGTTTAGATTTACCACGTCTAGAGATGATTGAAAATACAAATGAGAAGACAGTACGAGAGAGGAAGAGCGAGAATAGTCACTTGTCAGTAATGAAAGGAAGAGCAGAATGTTTCTAGCCACTATGTGCTTTTCTCATCCGTTAATCTTAATGCTGTGGACAGCGAGTATTTTGACCTGTGAGTCTCTTGAAGAACTCTTGGTTTCTATAGGGAACCAGTTCTTTTCGCAACATTGGATACATTTCACTTGGACTGTGGTTTCTATTTAAGTTTTTTATACGGTAGTACGTGACCCAAAGCTTGCTTTGGACAGGGTGAATTAAAAAAAAATAAAAAAAAAATTAATGATTTTCTGTCATTCTTAGAATGTTTTTCTTATTGCTTGTTTTAGAAGCCACTTAATTTTTGTACTCTTAAAATTGTATTTCTCCAAGGTATTGATCTCACTTGACTTGTCATAAGTTGTCTTGATTATATTTGCTTTTTTCTACTTTTTCTTCACCACAGATCTTGACACAGTGTGCTTCAGCCTACCTAGTGTATGGTTTATTTTAAAATGTTAAGAAACTTTGAATCGTAGAATTGTCTATGTTGGAAAGGACCTTTAAGATCATCGAGTCCAACCATTAACCTAACACTGCCCAAACCACCACTAAACCACGTTCCTCAGCACCACGTCTACCCATCTTTCAGATACCTCCAGGGATGGTGATTCCACCACTTCCCTGGGCAGCCTGTTCCAGTGTTTGACAAACCTTTCAGTGTAGAAATTTTTCCTAATATCCATCTTAAACCTCCCCTGGCACAACTTGAGGCTGCTTCTTCTTGTCCTATCGCCTGTTACTTGGGAGAAGAGACCGACCCCCACCTCACTACAGCCTCCTTTCAGGCAGTTGTAGAGAGCAATAATGTCTCCCCTCAGCCTCCTTTTCTCCAGGCTGAACAACTCCAGCTCCTTCAGCCGCTCCTCATAACACTTGTGCTTCAGAACACTCAACAGCTTCATTACCCTTCTCTGGGCTCGCTCCAGAATTTCAACGCCTTTCCTGTAGTGAGGGGCCCAAAACTGGACGCAGTACTTGAGGTGGGGCCTCACCAGTGCTGAGTACAGAGGGACGATCGCTTCCCTAGCCCTACTTGCCACGCTCTTCTGAAACTTGATTGTATACAACAGTTAAGTCTTACTGAAGGATGCTGTATCTGTGAGGATCTTCCACAAGTGTAAATATGTCATTAAGTACCCAAATCTACTGGAATCTGAAATGGCTGTGACTTGAATTCTATTTTCAGGGTTGTTTGAGGGGGAAAAAAAGTGTTTCAATCTATTAATAACAACAACTTTTTGTATCTCAAGAAAGAAAAATTTCTTCCAGTTCTTTTTTGTTTGTTTGTTTGAGTGCTTCTATTTGAAAAAACTTTAGATAAGTTTTAAAAAGTGGTGTGTGCGTGGGTGTAAACAGACTGACTTATTATTCAGAAAACCTTTTGGTACCTAACACTTATTATCCTTTGACCTGTGTTGTTGCAGTTGGATGGTGCAGGAAGCGAAAAAGTTCACAGCGCTTTCCCTTGGCTAAAGAAACTCAGTTTACCTTCCTTTAGTTTATAAACCAAAGCTCTTTCTTAAAACCAGATGGAACATAGATATCTCAAAATTTTATAGAGTTTAAATGGATCTGATAAAACTTTGTGTATATAAAAACACAAACATGCATTAAAAAAGAGTAATGTCTTTAAACATGCACTTGAGAATAATCTACCAAGCAGGAAAGAAGGTTTGATGTTTACCTAATTATGTTATCCTATTACTGGCATAAATAGAATATTAAAACCAGTCAGGCTCCATTGTCTCTAAAGCATATAAAATCATTTACTAGTGCAGTAAGCGCCCCTTGTTAAAACAAAAAAAACAAACGCAAGATCAACAACAAAACCAACAACAACAACCAACTAACCAAAACCCAAAAACACAAGCAAAAAAAACCTATGAACAAAAACCCCCAGAGAAACCCTAAAATTGCTGCAATGATTAATTTGGTTGCGCTGATAAATGATTCATTTCTGTGAACTTCAGTTCTGCTTCAGTCCTGTAATTTTCTGATTGCGTTTTATAGAACCCTTTCATTCTTTTGGCAAGGTTGTCTGTGTGCAGCTGGAGAATGAAGTGGCAGGCTCCTATAATAGCTCCCCCATGCAGATTCTTGATCTGTAATAAATGTTCTATAATGCAGTCCTCACTGGAGAGGAATCCACTCACTGCAGAGTAAGACTCTACACAAAAGCGGTGAGGTGATAAACTATTGCATGCTGGCTGCTCCAGTCTTTAGCAGCTGGCTCATGAAGGGGGTAAATAGGCAAACTGAAATTCTGTTGCATTTCTGGCTGTTCATAAGATCTTAAAAACTTTGATTTTTGCTCAGACCTTGAATTAAATATAGTAACTGCAATTTGTTCCCTCAGTGATTAAATATTACGTGGAACTAACGCTATTGCTGCGTGGTTTCGGCTGGATTTTTTAATATTTAAAGTCTTCTCTAGCATCTTTTGAAATTATTCCCATGGTATTTTTGGTTTCGTCTTTCTAAATGTCATCCTGTTTATTTTGGACTGTATTAAAACAGATCATATGGCAAAGCAGGCCTGTTCTGCATATCTGCTTGGTGAGGGTCATGAGATAGGTACTGTAATTCAGCACTTTGGGTGTCTCTTTCTTCTTAAATGACCAGCATTTCATATCTTAACTATATGTGGCACAAGCAGAAAAGGCTGTGAGAAATGCAGCAAACAGGGGGTGCATGTAAAATGTAGTTGTCTCTGTGCATTGTGAAAAAAAACGTTTTACCACCTTTGCTGAATAACTTCAGACTCAGAACTTTTTTGTTGTGTTGCACTGTTCTAGTTTTTTATTTCATGTTGAAATGACATAGTAAATACAATTATTTTTTGTGAGTATTAAAGAAAGCATGGTGTATATACAGGGGACATCAACAGTTCAGCATATTTGGAATTTTGCCCTGATTTGCAACATGCTGTGTGAACTCTTGTGATCAAAAAACCCTGGTATTGTCATTATTAAAATGTTACTATTAATGGGGTTCCCAAATCTGCTTCTGCTTGTTCATACAGTACAAGGATGCTTGTACTGAATCGTGTAAAATGCCTGCAAGCTGTAAAGTTTGGATATATTTTAATACATACCTTTATCTTTCCAGACCAACTAGTGCACCATGGAAATGGAATTTTCATCTGCTGATATAATTGCTTATATTAGTTCATACACATATCCTATATTTTTATCAATTAGTTCCAAGAAGTTTTGCAAAAAAGCAAGAAGTGTTACAATGCTGCTTATTCTTATATTTTCCTTTGAGTTTTATTTTTGATGTTTCTACTTCTGTTACATGTGTCCGGTCCCTCTTTCCCCATATACATTTATTTCTCACAGGCGCACCTATGTTGGCAGTATGCCTGGCAGGATAATCAATGGACTAAAGACTGTTGGCGTTAACAATCCAGTATTCCTGTTGGATGAGGTTGATAAACTGGGGAAGAGCTTGCAGGGAGATCCTGCAGCAGCCTTGCTTGAGGTAAGAGATATTAAATTACAAGCATTGTTTCATTTGTTTCATTTGTAATTAAAAAGAATTAAAAGACTGGACTCGGAAAGATTCACTGGACAAAAGATAGCATGACAGCGTCAGATTTTTTTATTCAAATATCAGCTACTATGTTTTGACGTTGTTGGATTTCTGTCGATTACTTGCATGCAATGCAAATGCTTTATATAGTATGCTAAGTAAGGTATCTTTAATCTCGGCGATCTGTACTTAAACACAAGGATGTATTTTGTGCTAAGTGTTTCGTCTATTTAAAGACTGTTCAAGCCTTAAACGTTTACTTATTGGGGGGAGTTCAAGACATTGATTTTTAACGACCAAATGCTGTTAGCTATAAGAAAGAACTGTACAACAGACAGATGGTAGCTGGACTTTTTCAAGTTTTCCCTTTCTTTCATGGAACAATTCTGATATGTTTTTGATGGTAAAAGTTTATATGGCAGCTGAGCATTTACGTGGCATGTAATATGGACTAGCTGCATGTTCTTTTAGCAGCACTTCTTTAATTAGTGTTGTAATTAACTTTCTAAACTTCAGTTTTTCATTTAAGTCACAGATCCCTACTCTTTGACTGATTATGGTGTGGTAAGGGTTTGCTTTCCATGAGAGTTAGCTATCAAGTGTGTTTTTTCTGAAATTCTGGGACTCAGACCAAGGTATAAATCCATCTAATTTTGGAGTATGCATGTAGTTATTTTATCGCAAAGAGTTTAGAGGTGTTAAAGTTGACTTGCTTAAAGACACAAGTGAAATCGAGGAGGCACAAATAAGGACTTTGGTGAATGAGATACTGTTGGAATATTTCATAAATCCATCAACTGTTGAGATATTATTGATTAGGTTAGTTGTTGGGATTTCAGGAGGCTAAAATTTGACTGATTACGAAGATGAATTGAGACCTATGCCTTGCAGGCTTCATGTATCAGAGGAATCTGTTAGCAGAGACCAGTAATGAGTTGCTAGAACCTTCTTTTTCCCTAGAGTAGGATGCACGCTGCTATCCTAGTACAATACCTTCTTCCACTGACTTGCATATTCAGTGGTTTTATTCCATCAGTTTGCTGGAGAGAGGAAGGAAGGTCTCCTCAGGTATGGGGAAGAGACAAAGAGGATTGCCCTTCCCCAGTATCTTAGTGCAGAGGGCTGTGTGCCTTTTCTGTGCTAGCACAGATGATGAGGAAAGGAGGGAATGAGGAAAGTAATGACACAGCAAGGCTGGGCTAGGATGAAATGCTTGAGGCTGTCCAGAGCAGATGTAGCACTGGTGCACTTAAAGGTTTTGGTATTGTGCACATACAGAATTTCCTTATACTGCTGTATTTTTACACTGTCTGCCTCTCTTTTATGTTCTGTCTGGCTATAGGGGCTACCGTCCTATCGCTGTTGTACCTGAACTACTACTGTGATTGTTCTTTACCTGTTTCGGTCAAAAGGAGTTGGGTTAGCAAAATATATTTATCCAATTTTTTTGAGCTAGCCTGGCTCACTTTCACTGAAATGATTTAGGGCATAATCCTAGAAGCATCTCAGTTGTCAAACTTAAGGTATGGTAACTTCTGTAGCTGGGCGGTTGTAGGTGGGGATGAAAGTGGTTCTGGTAATATTTGCCTACAGAGTTGTTCTAATGACTCTTTTTGACTGACAGTGCTTAATACAGTGATTTGAATATGAAAAATGCTACTTAAATTAAGGTGTCATGAGCTCATCTGTATGCTGTATGACTTTTCTGCAAATGAAATGTCAATTGGCATTTTACAAATGTCATTATTTTCTTCCTGCTAGATAGTGTAAAATTACTGTTTTGACAAGGCCAACTAGTTCTTTGAAAATCAGCGTATGAACAGGCTATGGTTTGAGAGCTCTGTTTTGATCTTTGCATGTTAACATGAACTAGTAATAATTTAAATGTGCTAGAAAATACCATGGCTTCACTCTTTTAGCTTTTTAAAATGACAGTTATGATCCTTTACCTGTGTATTTCTCAAGCATGTAGTACACATTTCTAGGGTGTATGAAAAGCCTATAAGTGCAAGGAAAACAAGCAGGGGAGCATAACAAATGTTCAAATGCATTTTCTTTGTACTTTTTACTCGTGGGATTTTATTTACGTTACCATGCTGCTAATGGTAATGAGCTCTGTTTCTGAGTTTTCTGATATTTCTGCCATTTCTCCTTTAGATATTGAACTAAGCTGGCCTAAATCTAGTCAGTGCATGGATAAAAAAATACCTGAAAATCAAACGTTGTTAGCTAGCTGACTGTTGTTTGCTAGGCAGCCAGAATCAGTAATGAAGCAATGATTTGTCATTTCTTGGAAAGAGAATAACTTTTTTTGGAAGTGTTCCAATCATGAATCCAGATCTGTACGTTAATATTGTTAGTTTTATTCAACCTCTGCTGTTTCTTTTAATTTATTTTTCATTCCCTGTCTTGCAGTAGAGAATTAGCATTTCTGTTCTTCATCTATCATGTCAAGTGTGTGAGGGCAAACAAAATTAATCTATTTTTTAATTATTTGTGTTTGAATTTTTGATACTTTGTTGCTGCTTGGGGGTGTTTCTGTTTTTCCATATTTTAAAGCCACATTCTCGGTGATAGTCGGCTCAGCTCCTACCATGGATTATTCCAGCTGAGGCTTGTCAGGTTAGCTTCCAACTGTCTGCTTGGGCTGCAGTCTTTATGTAAGTCATTGCTAATTGACCATTAGTTGCATCTGGAGAAGTAATTGCTCTATTAACCGTGTCTGGGCTGCTCCCATGTGAGATCTGTATACCCCTCTACTGCTGTCTAAACATCCTGAAGCAGGTGCTTTACCTCTTGTAATGGAGAACTCATGCCTGGACATAACAGCTTAATTTTCATCTGCTTTTTGTGGTTTACATTGTTGGAAAGTCCATCTGGAATGAGCAAAGGTGACTATTATGTAGGAGAACAAACAATAGTAAGTGGTCACCTAACTGGCACGTTTGTTTTTCAGACTGCTGCTTTTTGTTAGGTAAGTGCCATCATTAAGTGTAAAAGGCACATGCTTTTTTCCATAATGTGTAGGTGTGTTAAATTCTCCCTGACTGTCTACAATGGGATATATTCAAGAAGAAAATTGCCATACCCTGTAAGCTTGGAAACAAAGCTTGATGTTTTATAATTGCTGGATATGTGTTTAGTTCTAGTGCTTCTGCAGAGTTGTTGCTTAAGCAAAACAGAATGTCTTCCTATTTCCAGTTACTGTTCATCAACAAGGGAATGTTTTAGTCTAAATTTAGATGACCTCTGTTTAAAACAGAAGAAAACAGAAATGGATCCAAGTGCCTGATACTGAGTATTTGGATGCATGGAAATTCAACCAGGAGCATAGCCAGGCAATTAAATGTTCATGGAATTTATTCTGGATTTTGTGGTAATAAAAAGCTTGATACAGAGAAGCCTTTGTGTGCATGTGAGCTGTCAGCCATAAATTAACGAAGATGTTTTGTTCACTGAATGTTCTTTTTGTACTTAATATTTTTTGTATTAGTTGAATATTTTTGAAAACTTTCGAACTTGAACTTTAGCACAGATACCTAGCTGAATAACAATTCTATTTGCTTTGGAAAATCTGTTTCAAATGCATAGGCGTGATATTGGTTTATGTCTTGTTCTAAGAAATGGTTACCATGACAAAGAATTGTTAGTCCAGAGAAACTCTAGCCCTTGTAGAAAGCCTCAGATAATTCACATTTTCAGATATAATCTGAGTTGGTTTTGATTACAGTTTCCTTTAACTTTATTGGATAGTATTGTTTGCGCATGAGTACAGCGTCACTATTTTGTATATCTTTGTAAATAATATTATTATTATAATCACCAGCTTATCACTTAGTAGGATTCGTAAGGATTTCTAGTTGCAGACTAGAAGGAGAAAGATAAACATGTGCATAGATAAATGTTATAAAAAAACAACTTGGTCTGTCAGAATATGTTGTTTTTCAATATCTGTGTAAGTAGTTGCAAATTATTCAGCTAATAGACGGAATTTTGTGGAAATACTGTGTTATCAGTCAAAAAAGAAAAGTAAATTGAGTTAGGGTTTGTTGTTTAAATCAGTTTTGAAAGATTTGCCAAAGTAGACTTCGAATGGGAGACTCATATTTGCTATAGATCTACTTTCTTTGAAGACAGTCTGTAGGTGCTGTGCTTGGATACGCCGCCTGTTGTTGCATGCCTCTACATTTTAGGGCCAGATTGTAGGACTAGTTGAGGTAAGAGACATCTATAACTCTGAATTATGCATAGGTGTGTTTGGCTAGTCAGGATGCTTCAAGGCCTTCATCAGTAAAGAAGGGAGTAAATGATAGCAGCTGCCTGCTGAGGAGGGTAAGAAAAGAAGCTTATGAGTGGCTTATAGGCAATGAACAATAACATTCACTGAGTTCCAACCTTAGTTTTAGAATTCAGGCATATGCTGCAGTATATTTTAAGATTTCACTGTTAAGGGGAACGTACAACTTGTATTTTATTACAGTGGCAATCCATTTCCAAATATTGGTCTTAAATCTGTGCAGTACTTCAAAATAAAATCAGGAATTGTTCTGTTTTTAAAAAAGTTCTGCTGTGTTTCTGGCATTCTGTAAAAAAGTATTTTCCTAGCTTGTTGTGATCATAAGACGTTCTTATGCTAAAGATTTTTAACTTTTCAAAGACTGAACAGAATTTAAGAGTAATGAAAATTTAGAATTGTTTCTTTCATAACTAGCTAAGAAATGCTGAAATTCAGGTTTTTTTAGAATTATCAACACCATCCTTGGCTATAATTCAAGTTGCTAAGACAAGGGGTGCATTCATTTGGGTATAGGCAGATAAATTATTTTGACAGCAGTGTGCTATTTCTCAGGAGATGCATAGGTCCCATTATTTGTAACATGAGAATTATTCATGTTGGCATAGCATTGATAATTCATCATTTGGGAAGGAAAAGCATGGCAGTACTTTAAGGCAGGTGGAATGAAGGTAGTTCATAGGTGGTGATATCAAAGCCAAGTGTAGATCGCTATATACAATGAACTTCCAATTTTCAGCACTGTTTAAAAAAAACTATAAGACCGCACCTTTGTACACTAGTGATCCACATGTATAGAATATTTGTCACCTAATGCAGAAAAACAGCTTATTCAAGTAATAGCTTAAATATATGCAAGTGTTGCATTGACACACATAAGTAGTGCTAAAAGCAATAGGAAGACCACATTGTTATTTAAGCCATAGTTCTACTTGTGCAGTAAATTTCTGACGTTTGTCAGACTGTGTGTTGTTATTCTTCAGTGCTTGTTCAATTTTGTCACTGGTTTCTTATCACAAAATTTTGGGGGAAAAGAAAATGCAAAGATTGTGTTAGGAAAGCCAGGGTTCACTTAGAATCAAGACTCATATGGGATGTCATGGGCAATAAGAAGAGCTACTACTACTATGTTAGCAAAAGGCTGGACAAAGCTGAATGAGTGGGGTAGGTGATTTAGTGATAGCAGATAAGGCTGAGATAACCTGTGTTCTTCCCCTTGGTTTTCACAGTGCGATCTCTCAGGTTGGTGTGCTTAGAGTAAGAAGAGCTACCAGCAGCAGATGAGGATTGGAGTCAGGGATTACTTGAGAGAATTCTACTCGTACAAGTCCATGGGACCACATGGGCTGCTTTTTCAAAGGTGTTGAGAGACCCTGAAAGGCCACTCTCCACCATCTGTGAAAGGTCTTGGAGATAGCTTATTTGATGATTGGAGAAATGCTGCAGCCATCTTTAGAAAAGGGTAAAAAGAACTAATGGGGACATGACCTTTTGTTTTGCCTGTGGTGTGCAATGTAGTTACAGAGTAATCAGAGTGAGGCAGGATATGGAGGGTCAGGCTTTAGCAATATTCATAACATATTTTATGAATTTAAAGTCAGATCTGACAGATCCAAATGGAATATAATAAAAATGGGTATATTTTATTTACTTATAATTGACCAACTGCATCAGGTTTGTCTACACTCTTGTTTTCAGGTCTTGGATCCAGAACAAAATCACAGTTTCACCGATCACTACTTAAATGTAGCCTTTGATCTGTCCCAAGTCCTTTTTATAGCTACGGCCAACACTACAGCTACTATCCCACCTGCGCTGCTGGACAGAATGGAAATTATTCAAGTTCCAGGTAACATGGGCTAGACGAGGTGACAGTGAGGTGGATCGAGAGCTGGCTGAGTGACAGAACTCAGAGGGTTGTGATCAGCGGCACAGAGTCCAGTTGGAGGCCTGTAACGAGTGGTGTCCCTCAGGGGTCAATACTTGGACCAATTTTGTTCAATATATTCATTAATGACCTAGATGAGGGGACAGAGTGTATCCTCAGCAAGTTTGCTGATGATACCAAGCTGGGAGGGGTGGCCGACACTCCAGAGGGCCGTGCTGCCATCCAGCGTGACCTGGACAGGCTGGAGAGCTGGGCAGAGAAGAACCTAATGAGGTTCAACAAAAGCAAGTGTAGGGTCCTGCACCTGGGAAGGAAGAATGCCAAACACCAGTATATGTTAGGGGCGGACATGCTGGGAAGCAGCTCTGAGGAGAAGGACCTGGGGGTCCTGGTAGACAGCAAATTATCCATGAGCCAGCAAGTGTGCCCTTGTCGCCAAGAAGGCCAATGGCATCCTGGGCTGCATAGGGAAGACTGTGGCCAGTAGGTCGAGGGAGGTCATTCTCCCCCTCTACTCTGCACTGGTGAGGCCACAACTGGAGTACTGTGTCCAGTTTTGGGCTCCCCAGTTCAAGAGGGACAGGGAACTACTGGAGCGAGTCCAGCGTAGGGCAACCAAGATGATTGTGGGACTGGAGCACCTCCCTTATGAGGAAAGGCTGAAAGAGCTGGGACTCTTTAGCCTGGAGAAGAGAAGGTTGAGGGGGGACCTGATTAATGTTTACAAGTATCTAAAGGGTGGGTTTAAGGAGGACGGAGCCAGGCTCTTTTCAACGGTTCCCAGCGACAGGACAAGGGGCAGTGGGCACAAGCTAGAACATAGGAAGTTCCGTTCAAATACACGGAAAAACTTCTTTACAGTGAGGGTGACAGAGCACTGGAACAGGCTGCCCAGGGAGGTTGTGGAGTCCCCTTCTCTGGAGATTTTCAAGACCCGCCTGGATGCAGCCCTGAGGGATGTGCTTTAGGCAACCCTGCTCTAGCAGGGGAGTTGGACTAGATGATCTCTAGAGGTCCCTTCCAACTCTGAAGATTCCGTGATTCCGTGATTACAATGTTTTCACTAAAGTGGCCATTGCAAGTCTTTAAACGATGTTGGGGTGTTTTCCCTGAAATAAAAAGTAGTTCCTTAAGGTAGGCCTGCTGGAAATCTAGACTGAATGGCCAGAATCATTAAAAGAGATTAGTCGGCCTTTAATCTGCTGTGGCCTCTGTCATGAGAATGAAATTTAGCATTGCGCTTAGGACAATTCAGTTCCAGGTATATGGAGAAACACTGACATATTCTATAACAATATTTTCACTAATTGATGTCTTTGTATTTTAGCTGACTGTTGGCTGATGCATCTTTTTAAGATTCCAATGAAGAAAGGGATCTTTGAAACACTAAAATTCTATTCTTCTTGTTCACATGAAGTTATGAATAACCACAAAGCATCATACCAACAGCATTTTAAATTATAGCTGGGGTTTTTTTAATTTTAAATTCAATCAGAAACAACTATAAATGGTAAGAAATTTGATTATATTGTAGTGTATATGCAAAAAGATTGGTAAACATGCTTCTTCTTTTGAAGGATACACACAGGAAGAAAAAATTGAAATTGCACATAGACACTTGATTCCTAAACAGCTTGAACAACATGGCCTGACTCCACAGCAAATACAGATTCCACAAGTAACCACTTTGGACATAATTACCAGGTAAATCTGTTATTCATTGCTTTCAGTTTAAATAACTTCTTTTTCTGATAACTAGTAAATTATTTATAAAGTGATAACACAAAACATCTTTGAAGATCTGTTGTCCTTAATAGCTTCAGAAGTTCAACAACTGGTAATTTATGGAATTGGTCTTTCCTGAGCTCTGTCTGACTCTGCTGTGTAAACCAAATCATCCTTCCTTCTCTAGAGAATTCCTTGCTCTGGCTCTCAGAGCGTGGCTCACAATCAGTTGTGTTGACACAATTGGCAAGGCGCTATGAATAGACAGGAACACTTGAAGCTGGTATTGCTGTGCCGTTCAGTGTGTGAAGCAGTGGTCTTGTCAGCAGACAACCTTTGTTTCAAAGAATTAAGTTTTATTTCTGACATTGTCATAGAAAAAATGGAAATTACCATTTTGTTTCTTGTGACTTGATGGGCCACAGTTGTCTAAAAATTGGACTTAGGTTAAAAAAATTAAGATATGGTTTTTTTAAATAGTTTGTATTAATTAGAACTACATTTTGTTAGACGTGAGAGCAAAGATACTGATCAGAACATCTTTTGGACTTGAAACTAGCTCATTTCCAATGGAAAAAGTGTATCAGGATTCAATGAATTGAGGTTTATTGTGACCAGGAAAAGCATTTTGGCATTTAGTGACTGTTATTGTCTGGTGTTTCTGTTTATTTCATAGACTAAAAGAAAATATTCTTTTACAGTCAGTTCCTCAACTTCCAGTAAACTTTAGTTTGAGTTTTAAAATAGTTCTTCCTTTAATTTTTATGCATCTGAGAAGAGCTCAGTGCTATTGGAGTATTGCTTAACATTTCACTAAGGTGTGATACCAGGTGTTAGTTATGTCTTCTTCCCACTCAGTAGTTTGTCTTTCTTTACAATTTTATCAGAAAACCACAATTTTTTGATAAAAGCACGTAACATTTTTTTTCTGTTTATTACAGTAGCCCAAGGTCCTCTCACCTTTTACATCTCATTTTATTTTGGATGTATTTTTAAAAAGAAAGTGTGTTTGCCTTCAAAAGAAATCTCAGTTACAAAGAACATCTACTAGTAAAGCAATTGTCTCTCTGCTAGATACACTAGAGAGGCAGGAGTCCGCTCTCTGGATCGGAAGCTGGGAGCTATTTGCAGAGCAGTGGCAGTGAAAGTGGCAGAAGGACAGCACAAAGAAACAAAGCCAGATCGTGCCGAAGTGGGTGAAGGAGAAGGTGTGTATCTTTTGCATGTTTTATTAGAAGGAAGCTTCTAACATAGTCACGAGGAACTGATTTATCAACTTTTTCTCCTTTTTTAAGCTTCTTTAAGAGCTCTGTTTTTAAAAGCTTTGCAAATAGAGTGACATTCTTATTATGCATGGTTCAAGTAGTGCTGAATTATGGCTTGGGTCTTAAGTAGAGTAATTTCAGCCTGCCAGGTTGGTAATTGAGAAGCACGGGGGATCTGTTTCATATCTTAGGTATGCAATTATGATTTGTGTATGTTTTTATGTCTTCCTAGGCTTTTTAATGCCAATCTTTCACTTTTTTTTTTTTCTTTAATAAAAGACTAAGCATGGCTTTAGTTACTGTGCTTAAAGAGGTTCTTTAACTGTGCTATGAATGCTCTACCACCTCAGAACTCAATCTGGTTATTTTGTTGTACCCTAAAATAAATGTCTGCCTGAAAAGCTTTGAAATATAGAAAAGTTTAGGGGCTCTTTTTGTGTGCCTTTAAGACTGCACTTATTCTAAGTCTCTTGAAGCTTTGGTATCTTGTCAACTTCAGTAAGTCTGTTCTTGTTTCCCATGTATACAGACAATAGCGATTTATCATTCCTAGTCATCCAACAGACTGAATGAAAACTAAACATAAAATTCACAAACAACAAAAATACTCAGGTAACTGCTTCATCAGTAAAGGTAAACCTCTTTCTTGTCTTCAAATAAAAGGCAGGAAGGAAGAAGTCAGGACAACACGCAACTGGTGACTGCTCCTGTTTTCATCCCCAGATTAATGTTTTCTTTAATAAAAATGAAACTGAACATCCATACTGTGTTTGGTGAAACATACCATGCAGAGCATAAATGGTTGTGCTTTTATACCAGCCAATTGGTGATGGAGGATCTCACTGTACCAGCAGTTTTCTGTTGAAAGTTTGGGAGTGCTCATTGCACTGCAGGAGCCCACAGTTGAAGGTGGCTGAGAAATGTGGAAGGACAGAATTCAAACCTGAAGTTGAACATCTAAAATGTGGGTAGTCCTTAGTCTCAATAAATCTAGCAAGAAGGGTGTTGGGTGTTTTGTTTGTTTGTTTTTTAAAGACTGCAATGAGTCCGGTTGACACTTTCTGACAAGAAATACTGCCAGCCTGTCAGAGACTGTGTGGAAGAGGGCATTGGAAAGCAAAAACTGCAGAATGGCTGCTTACTTTTGCTCCAGAATACTCACAAACTTAAATAGTAAACAGACCCCTGTTGGTTTGTTGTTGTGAAAGATTTCACAACTAAGCTGATGGTGGAAAAAGTCTTTAAATTTTAACATCAGCTAGTACAGGTAGAATAGTTCTGGACTGGTTTAGAGGAGAACAAATAAGCTGACTCATTATGTGCTCCTTTGAAATAAGGCAGCTTACAAGTCTGAATGGTGCTCCCCCACTCCTTTGAGAGAGTAAATCCTGGGGGAGGAAATGAAACTGATATTTGTACAAACAGTGGTATTAATTAGAAGAGTATATGAAGAGTATTTTTACCCATAGTAAAAACTTGCAGTTTCTCTGGAAATCTGTTTATTGACAGTCTTTCAGCTTTACCATGCCTTTTTTCCCTAACTCAGCATTTCCTTTCTGAAAATTAACTATTCTTTTAGCTTGTTGAGTTTCTAAGATCATCATAACGTCTGTGGAAATGGTAATATCAGAAGGTTGAATTTGATCTACAAATCAGTGTTTGCTTAAATGGGTTCAGTTCTTTTTTCTCTGAATGTTTGGCTTAAAGTGAACTGTCACAGTAGCAGTGTCTGTGCATGCGTGAGTGACTGTGTAGTTTAAATTGTCCCATCTACGTTAAAAGGAAGAGCTTTTAAGACAGATTTATTAATGCTTTCCATTTATATTATGTGTATCTTGTCTACCTTCTCTCCTCTGTGCTGGATTTTTCCAGAAGTCAGACCCTGAGTTTGTCGATGCTTCTGTGATACCTGAACTTGCTCTTGAACCAGAACACTGAGCCTTTGGGCTGTGGTGGTGTGTCACCACCAAGCAACATCAGGTGTCTTTGCTACTGTCACTTTTCTTGTAGTAATTTTGACAAGTCATATTTTTAAAGTATTTCTTTGCCCTGAAATGTATCTACGTCTAAAATGTGCTTAAAAGGTTTAATGTGATTGATGAATAAAAAAAGGTGTCGTTCTGCTCTTCAAGCCTTCTGATAAAATAAGCAAAAAGTAGGTTCAGAGCACAACTCCTTATACTAAAGGAAGAAACATTTTACTATTAAAGCAAAGAACAAAAAGGAACTGTATTAGACATCTCGATCCAGTGAAAGAGGTATTTACAATGTTAAAATTAGCACTGTACTTGCAACTTAGGTATTTACACTGTTAAAATTATACACTGTTAAAATTAGTACTGGACTTGCACTTTACCAAAGCTAAGTGAAAACAGCCAGCTAAGTGCTTCAAAAGAGGGCAAAACGCTAGCATTTTTGGTTGACATAATTTGGAGTAAGCCCAGAAGAAATGAGCTGTGAAGGGTTGCCTTTGTACTTCTGGAATTAAAACTTTCCATAAGAAAAAGCTGTATTAATCAAAGGGAGTGCAGGGGACAGGTGGCTCTATAGTTAAACTTTGGTATTATGAAGACATACATAGAATGGTGTAGTTTGCAAAATGTGTTTTATTTTGTACTAATTTATTTTGTGCTTATACCCTGCTGTATTTTTGGCAGAATATGTCACTTGTTGGAAGTGTCTTAAGAGTGGCACACTTTTTAAAAATATTTGTGTTTAGTTTTCATTCAGTCTGTTGGAAACAGCCAAGTATTTAAAACTCAGAAATAGCCCTGAATACTTGCAAGTTGATGCAAATAATGGGATTTGTAGCCTAAATTTATTTCTTTGGCAATTTTTTCTTCCTGTTGATTAGTGGACATTTGTGCAGCTGTGCATAGCGATGGTGAATTTTTATTTCATATAATGAATGACTCTGGAAGAATAGTTAATCAAGTTGTCTCTTAATAGTTTCATTTATAATTATTTATTGATATTTTATTTCTTTATCTGTATAGAAAGACCTATAAATCATTTTTGCATTACATATTTGTCAGTTACTGATGTGGGATTGAGACTCTACAGTTAGTGCATTCACACATGTCATGAGTTGTGAATATGAGGGGGCAAGCTGCAGCCTTGCCTTGTATTTTCTAACTTGCTAAAACATAATTTGTATGTGATTTGTAGCATATCAGAATAGTAACATGGTACCTATTGTGCTTATTCAGCTGAGTCACCTCTGGCTTGTGGGTTTGTAATAAAACTTAAAAGACACTAGGTGGTAGAAGCACAAAAATTCCATCGTTACATTACTTAAATCAGATTATTAACTCAGTGGAGCATCTGTTTTCCAGGCTTTGTAAACATCAGGCCTTTGACACTGTTTGATAGTAGGCTCTAAAAATGGAGGATACCTGCCATAGCAGAACTGATGGTAGGAGATATGCTGTCAAGCTGTGTTTAGCACTTTCCAAAAATGCATGACTGAAATACACTGGCAGCTTTGTATTCCTTTCCTCACTCCTTTGACTCCTGAGCTTTATGATGAAGTTGGCAAGTGGAGGAGTGTTAGTTTGCATCAGTCGTTGAATTTGTACAGTGAACTTCAGCAAAAGCAAATGGAGTCATTCTTCAGACCTCTCCGGGGAGTCATCCTTGTGTACAGTAACACTATCTGATACTTTACTGAAACACTATCTAAGATTTATGAGACACTCATCTAGTCTTTGACACTAGAAGAAGTTCTAGGAGTCACAAAAATATGTGAAACTCTCCTTCCCATTTTAGTGCAACTGCTTGGAGAATACAATGCAGCAACTGTGCACTAAGGCATTGTATCATGATACAGCAGTTGAAACTCAGAGTGAAAAATGATTTGTCTAATTCAGACTTGAAAGGAGGTTTAGGACAGGTAATATTTAATAACTAAAAGTGGTTAAATGAGGATTCTGTCTATGTTGAAACCAAGGCTTTGAAACTACTTAAATATTTCCATAACCCAATAATACAATACAGTTTGTTCTACTCCTTATGGATGAAACAACACTTGGTTTTGAGTTTAAATGCAAGTTTGACTGAAGTGGTCAACATGAACTGAAACATGTAGTCTTTATTCTCCCTCAACTTGTGTATAATGCATTTTATTCGCAAAACATTGTTATGCATGACTGTGTGGGTTTTTCGCTTGTTTCTAATATATATAATGGCCTTAATCCAGTTGGGCTAACATCACTGCTCTTCCAAAAGGTGACCTGTTCTATGTTCTAGCCAAAACTCAGCACTTCCAGCAGCACGGGATCTCCCGTAGCACTGGGAAATGGGTTTATGAAATCTGATCAGCATAAATCCCAGGGTGGGATCACCATAGGAACTCAAGTTTGAGCTCAGCTGTGCCAGCATTAGTATGCTTACCAGCTCTGCAAACTGGAATATGTGGTTCTTTCTGAAAATTGCTTGGAATGTCTTTTCTATTTTAGGCCAAAGAGGCATAAATGTTAGGAAAAGTCGGGTTTATGTGCAATTTTAATGACATGTTAATTTATCTAAATGTTCCTACATGAAAACCTCACATTCAAGTGCTTCAAGTACACGTTGTTATTCTAGATCAAAATTGGTAGAATGTAATTATTTTGTGAAAAGATAAGTTTTCTGATCCTGTGGGGAAAAATACACATAGCATTAAATTTAAGTATACAAGTCAGTGTTAGTAGGATTGGGGCCCAGGAAGGAGTTCCTTCCCACACTTCCCAAGTATGTAGCACATAAGATTTAAGTTGGACAATGGAAAATTGCTTTTAAGATACAGTTTCATGTTGTGCCTGGCTTTGAATGTGGACTGTTGTCAACAAGGGCAATCCCAACCTTTCCTACCTAAATGTAGTTTTGTGGAGTTTGTTAGTTAGTTTGGAGGGCCTAAAAGAATTCTGGGTTGGTCTGTCATGTGCTAAAGCATCTGCTAGTAAATCAGCTGAGAAAAAAGAACATGCTGTTTTCCTGTTAATTGCCCACAGACTTGAAACCTTTTCTTTCATGCTTATGTTCTTTCTTATACCTCTTCATAGCAATTCAGCAAATCAGAATATCTTATGTTAAAAGCTGTTAAAAAATTTTAGGTTTTTGTTATATTCTTCTATCTTGGCCAGTAAGTATGGCTAGAAATCTTTGGATTTTAGACTTAAGTATTACTAATGCTTAATTTAAATGTGTTTTATGAGGAGTTGAGAAATTGCAACATGTTGAGGAAGTTTTAGGCTCTTCTATTCACTCATTTCCTTTACAACTCTAGAAGAAAGTAGCAGTCTTAAATTCTGAAGTCTTTGTGCCATGGAATTCCTTTTTAGATTAAATCCTGTATTATGTATAGTAGTTCGTTGTCAGTATGTTCTATTAGGAGTCCATTTTCTTACAAATCCAGTATTTACATGAAAGATTTTGTTTTGTTTTGAGAACTTACAAAGCCAGATTCCTGAAGAATATTGTCATAATCTTTGCTGATTCTGCTCTGAAAATTTTAGAAACATAATCTTTTTTGGATGGTTGGTTGTTTTGGAGATATTTTTTGTTTGTTTTTTTTTTGGAGAGAGCTGTTTGTTTGGGGGGTTTTGGGTTTTGTTTTTTTGTTTTGTTTTTTAGTTTTTCCAATTTTTAAATGTTAAAACTACTCAGTACCATGCTGCTTTTGTTTAAGCAGTAATGTAATAGTAGATCAGCAGGTGGTTCCTCCAGTGCAGTGTGGAGCTGTTAAGGGCACTTCTTTGACTTTTTAGTTTATTTCTCCAACTTAATTCAAAATGTAAGATGATTAAGCTGTTATCCTAACCAAAAGTTCTGTTTCTGGAAACTTGAATTTATTGTCTTGTTTTGCATAAACGTATCATTTAACTTGTGCTATGTTTTGTGGCTATTCGTCTGGGATAGATAGGGAACACGTATTTGTCACCATTAATGGAAATCTTAATTACTTACGTCTTTATACATTCTTCATAGTCAGCACTTCTATCAAGGCGATGAAAGAAGATATTTTTTCCTTCAAAGGAAAGTGTTCATAATTATATTTTGGAACATCACTATATGCTTTTATAGAAATATAGATAATGTCTGATTTTAGGTTAATATTTTTAGAAAAAGTCTGTAGTTTGTTATTGTTACAGATTATAAAATGGCATCTACTAATTACATTATACAAACTCAAGAAAGAGTTTCTGATTCTTTTAATAGGTCAGGTGTCCTCAAAAATTACCTACTGATTTGTTTACGAGAAATCTGTCTCCTTCAGCTGTATATGTGGAATTAGGTGAAAAAAGAGCAAGCGGAAATGGACAATTGAGTGTGTTAGGTGGTAAAAGCAGTTGTTTTCAAACTCAGTTTTGTTCTAAAGTATAAATCATCATATCAAATTACTCAGGTTTTGAAGATCCGTAGTGTTGAAATTGCAGTCTGAGTTGCAAGAATAGCATGCAGGGTAATGTTTCCTAGACTTGCTGGTATTTATGTATTTGTATTTGTTATGTACAGAAGTCGTAGTCAACAAAAATATAGAGACCTGCTGGAACAACAGGAGGGGCTGTCTGACAAAGGCGGTGTTTACAGTAAAGGAATGGGATTTATGCATGGAGCAATGAGTTGTACAATGGAAAGATTAGTGGCTGTTGGATAATAACTATTAGATTTGAGTCCTGAATGAAAGCTGAGTTGGTGTTATTGTGGTAACGGTGATGTAGAATGTTTTCCTTGGTACTGTATGAAGCCATTAGTGAGAATTGCACTGCAACAAAATTAACTGTAAGGAGGCCTTTATATGTCAGGATTAATAAAAGGAGCGGTTATGTCTTGTGAAAGGAAACATTCTCTCTTCATCCATTCTGAGAATTACTGTTGCAGCACAGAACACTATTAATGTTATATTAAATAGATTAGATCAGTGATTTGTGTTGTTCTGTAATTGTTTAAATTCCTGGATCTTCAATTATTATGCATGCATTAATATGCAAAGGAAGACAGTTTCTTCATTGAAAGTAAATTAGAATTCAAAGAAAGGAAGCAACAGTGGGAAATTTCACAAAATATGGTGCAGAAGTTCTGAAGTTCAGTATACGTTCCTACGTAATACAGACTATCACTTTAAATGTACTCTAGGCTTGTGGTTTTGGGGTGGGCAGAAATATCTTCACTGTATCTGTGTGTACGATGCTTTTCTTAATGGCAGCCTCAGGGCAGGGAGGCGCTGCCATAAAACTGCCACAGAACCTTAGAAACATCTGGATTGTTCAAGTATTATTCATTTCTCTGATATGTTTCACTAAAATATTGCTTAGGGCTCTCGGGGAAAATGGTAATGAGCCTTTTGCATCTGGATCAAATTCTGTGGGGAAATGACTCCCTGCTTACATTCTCCTTCTGTATACAGTCGCTAAAGTAAATGTGCAGTCTAGGCCTAGTACAAATGGCGTTTAAGTTCTTGAGTTTATTCATGCAAACAACTGGCAGCGTAGTCCGATTTAAAACAGTTTTGAGGCTTTGATATTTATATGGTCCCCATTACAATTCACTTTTGTATAGAACATACACTTGTAGAGAAAACAGAAATTTTAAGGAAATCCTGCTAAGGAAACAATTGTATAGGTAAGAAATACAATCATACTATAAACAGAGGAAGGAAAGAGCTTTTGAATCCATAGCTATTGCTTTACCTATGTGGTCCCTTCTTGATGATGCTTGAGTATATTGCAGTATCAAAAGTGTCAGGCTTAATTGGGTTTTATAGCCCTTCCTGATGAGTGTATCACATCTGTAGGTGTTTCAGAAAACGCTTAACAATTTGATCTTTGAATTACCTCATCCAACAAAAAGAGCAGAGCCCTGTGTAAGGATAGTATTTCAGGACAAAAGCCATAGAGGAAGTTGTTATACTGGAATTGAGGTGGTTTGTTTTGGTTTTTTGCTGAACAAGGACTGTATGTGCCGTGTGTCAAACTGGCTGTTGAACAAACAAGGGACATCAGTTTTGATGTGAATTAACCACCTGATCCTAGAGAAGGGTGTCCCCTGCCTGTGGTGGGGATTAGACCAAATGATTTTTAAAGATCCCTTCCAACCTAAACCATTCTATGATTAAGTAAAGCCATAATAGCCATAAGAGACAAAAAATAAAAGTATGAAGTGTAATGTCAGAATATGAGCTGCATAGGCTGCAGTGAAGGTGGGCTGTGCTGTGTTGGGGCAGCGGTTCCATCTGACAGCCTGGAAGGAGGTGGCACACCAGGCTGGATGCGTTAGGCATCCAGTGGAGCTGGTTTCCACGTGATTTCCATGTAGCAGCTTCTCCTGTTCCTGGTCAGCTGGTATTGAGGGTGGGTATGTGTGCGAGGATTGGGGTGTGGAGAGGGGAGGGCAGAGTTACAGAGCAGTCAGTTATGCTGGCCTTGTTGGATACTGGGAAATGAGATGTTACTGCCTGTAATGCAGGCTAGCTCTAAGTAATGCAGCTGTGTGGTAAAGCAATTTATGTAAATCTGGCCAATACTTTATTTGACAGAACTTAATTATTAGCGTCAGAAGTTAAGCATTTAAATCCTTGCAGAAGGAGACCACAGACCGTGCAGTTGTAAGCGTAAGTAAAAAGAACAGTAGTTACTGAACTTTCAGCCTTTCCACATTCAGCTCCATATTCTATATAATACTACGTTAAACATGATCATCTCCTACAAATACTGTTATATACTATGCACAAATCTGATGAAAAGTGCAAAGTTCTAAATGAACTTAATTTGTTTTTCTATTTGACCTAGTTTAAAATGCATTTAAGCAAGTGAGTCGCATCTCTATTATCAGTGCTCTGAATTTAATATCTTTGCTGAACAATTAGAATGTGTTTAGGCTTAATAATTAAATTTGATGACATATTATCTTCAATTTGACATGATTTTTGTGAAAGGTGGTGTAAGTACACTTTTATGAACTTTCTGAGCATTTCTTTGAATATTTTATTTTTCTTTGTTACGATTTTTTAAAATTCCTGTGTCGAGAAAGACTGATACAAATCCTAAATGAGATTTTCTTCTCTTAGATTGCAAAGAGCATGTCACAGAAGACACAAAAACAGAATCCATCAGTGACACAGCTGACCTGGCTCTGCCACCTGAAATGCCGATTTTAATTGATTTCCATGCTTTAAAAGATATCCTGGGGCCACCCATGTATGAAATGGAGGTAACATCCTCATTTGTTTCTGCTTGACTGCTGTTTCTGTCTGGTTTGACTGGTTGTCTATTGTATTGCTATTCACTGAATTTATACAATATTAACTTTTAAAAAAATGTATTGGTAACAGGATTGTGTTTCCTTGTGTTCCACCAGGCGTTTTTTCACCTGAAGAAGTTTTTGGTTTGTTTTCATTCAGGGTACATAAATAACATAATGGCATGACTTACTGTTAGCAAAGATGCCTGCAGCAATGCTTAAGAATGTGGTGATGTTTTTTCAGTGTATAACAACTTTGCTTTTGTTTGGTGGATGTTTGGGGTGGACTTGGGAAAGAAGCCAGAAGTAGAACCCAGGAATCCTGTCTCGGAGGCAGGTGTGTTAAGGACTGTCCCATGTAGCTCCTTAAAGCCAGTCAGCATTTTTGAGTATTAAAACCATTTCAGTTTGCACCAGAAGTTCTGAGACATTCTTTAGATTAACATGACTCTTAGCTATTAAAAATGTTTTATGCTCAGTCAGTCACCTCCAGCTTCCCAGTACCAGCTCTGCTCCTCAGTAGGCATATTCCAGAATTTTCTCTTTCTCTCAGCTGTGTTTTGCTACATTCTATGAAAATGCCATCAATTAAAGTAGTTTGTTAGTTTGGGTTTCTCTTTTCAGCATTTACATGGCAGTTATTCTCTCTGCTTTACTTCAGGTCCAGGTGAAGTGACCGAGTGTAAGTAGTATATATCACTATGACAGGAAACCAGTTGCTGATGGAACGCTAAATGCTTCCGTCTTTATCCTGGAGAAAAGATCTGTAAACCAGTAAGTTATGGAGAAAATAGAAATGAAGGGAAAACTTGCAGAAGAGAGAAAATTCAAACTTTTAAGAACTTTCCTGAGATAATTCTTCTCTCCTAGATGAGAGAACGAGACTCCAATGAGATTTGGAAGATAAAAAGGGAACAAGATGTGCAGGCAAAGCAGGAAGAAATAAATGAGTTTTTAGACCTGAACTGAGGTTTTTGGATATGAAAATTTTTATCATGGAAGACATTCTTAATGAAGAAACGGAAATGAGGAAACAAGTTGCAAGAAGACAGCATTCTACTGATTGTGTAGGGGATGATGATGGTAGCAGTGGAAGCTGGGGGGAATGGGAGGCAAGGAAGAGGGAGGTGATCAAGAGACCAGTACCTTATGACTCTCTTGGCTGAAGTTTTTCACATTGGTCATTTGTGTTCTGATTTATTTCTTTTTACTTTCAGAAATTAGAAGAGATTGCTCCTCAGGCAAATCACTTTATTTTAAGCAACTTAAGTTCTTTCTTTTCATCCCTCAGAAGCCTCTATGCCCAATAATAAAATCACATAAGACAGTTTAAGGCCATTTTAATTAAGAAGGTGGTGTGGATATACTTTAGCTTGATTTGGAATGACCAGCCACCAGACCATTTGTAATACTCCAGTGGAAATTTCTACTAGTCTGTCTATCTCTTTCTCACTACCTGACTTTTAGAAACAATTACTGAAAAATAGCGTGTGGATTTTTTTCAGAGAAATAACATTCTACCTGAATTTTCATTTCGAAATATGTTAAATACTTCAGACACCTGGTCTTTGGCACTAAAGCACTACAGGATCATTTGGCTTTTTAGTGCTTGAATTACAGAGGCACGTAAACCCATTGTAGTAAATTGAACTGAATTTTTCTGCTATTTTGGCCTTTTTCTGCAGGAGTAAGTAGTGCAAGTGTGGTTCTTAATTCCAAGTATACAAATACATGAGTGCTAGGTTGGGGGTTTTTTTTGCATGAAGAGTTGCCATGAATATGCATATAAGCATTGCATGGATCCGCTGGCCTCTGTAAGCTGAAATAAGACTGACTGAAGCTTTTGACCTGCGTATCAAAGGTTTTTTAAATGCTTCCATATTTAGCAGGCAAATTAAGCAGTGCATAAATAGAACTAGAGATGAATCCACACAGCATCAATTCCCTGAGCAGCTCAGGATTTATTTTCATGTACTATTTGCTGTATTTATTAATGAGTAAATATTTCTCAGTACATGCTTTATGGTTCTTCCCATGTAAATTGCCCAGATAGCCACGTAACTCCTGCTTAATGGATTTTCCCAGCTGACCTATTATTCCTTTGAATTTTCTCAAGTGCCCCCAAGATTCTTTCAGATGAAGAGTATAGCTCCTGTCTCAGTGACAGGCGTTTCAGATTGGCTGCTGGTGTTTTTTTCTGGTTTTGTAGTCTGCAGCGTGTCTCTCTCTCTAGCCTTTAAAGCTTCACCTTTGACCTGCATTTTGCCATTTACAATTAGTTGAAATAAAGATACAATGGAGGCAGCCACCGTGTCAGTACTTGGATGACACTGAGCAAATAGAACTGAAAACATGGCATGACTTAATTGATCTGTGGTCCTTCAGGGAATACCTTAAAATAAGTGATCCATCTTTCAGCTTTCCAGTGCATTGCTTGTATATTTTCTGCAGGTCTCCCAACAGAAAGGCATGACAGAATACTTGGCTCGTACTTGCAGGATTAATTCATTTATCACAAATAAATAATCTTGTGTGTCACCCTACAGAACAAATGTTGGAATAAATCACATAGTAAGGCTTTGGAAGAATAATCTTGACAGTAGTTTGAACTGTAAAAGATTTAATGAAATGTTTCAGCATAGCACGCTTTTGGGAGAAAGGGTTTATGACATATCCAGAGTGTTTATAATGAAGTATTTCTCTTTTGACTTGGATTTTAGCTTTTCTTTCTTTCTTTCTTTCAACCCTTAATTCTGATCAGTTAACAAAACATTATTGGCACCACAAGCGAGCCCATCGGAATTAGTCTGTATCCTCATAATGTGAGTTAAGCTGAAGTGACAGAAGTTCTAGGTCAGTGAAATTACCTAGACTAGGAAATCAAAGTGCAGATGCCATAAAAGAATAACTCTGTTTCGTGGGACATACGCAATTCTAACGAAGGAAGCAAAACCTGTACAAAGCACAGGTTTAGATAGGCATTTTTATCTAAGAAATATCAGTCTTGTGGTGGTATTTCTGTGAAATCCTCTTCCCTTAGAGGGGAGCTGCAGTGGTTTGCTGGGGAAGGTTTATACGAAACAAGGTTTATACCGTCAGGCTGGGAGAACTTGTGGAAGGATAACAAAGATCCTAAAGGCCAGCAAGTAACTTAGGGCTGGTTCTCATCTGCCCATTACAAATCAGTGACTTAATAGCCTTTTGTCAATTATGCTGACTTATAAAGTAACTCCAAAACTGCAGACTTGTGGATGATGTCTCTTTTCCTTTATCTTGGAATAACCTTAAATATTTGAAAATAAATAACTGCTCTAAATGTTAAGACTTTAATTTTGCGGTGTCCAGGCAGCTAAAATATATCTGGCAATATGTTCATCTTTTGAGATTAAACTGTAGCTGGGTAGGTCTCATCTACAAAAATTTTCGAAAACCAAGACTGTTTATGTAGGTCAGTGGCCTCTTCTTCCATTATCTGACAGACATGACCGGTCATCAGCTGATTCTAATGGTCATTTTTAATTGAAATTGTTTAAAAAGTGTAAGCTAGGATTTTTTCTAATTTAAATTCCTCTAACTTTTTGTGAGAATAAAATATTCAGAGGTGCCAGAGTCTTGTGGAGCTCACACTAACACTTCATAGGTACATTTAATGTAATATAAGGAACTGCTCCTCCAAGTGTTGTATGGGGTTTTGTGTGTGTGTGTTTTCAGGGATTTTCAAGGGTCTTTTCTGAAGACACGTATCATGCCTGTCACCACGCATCGGTTAAGGTGCAGGAGAGGAGGTTGCAGTAGAGGTGGTACACTCTCTAGTAGTGCAGCGAGAGAAGTTGCTGGCCTCTGAGGCTGCCAGTTTACTGTGAAGAACGGTGGCTGAAAGGTGATTAATGCTTACTACACACCTAGTTTCTCTTACCAGATCTCAACTCACTTGTGAAAGTAGGAGGAGGTTCCTACCTAGTCTGAGGCTAGAGCAAGGAGTTTGTACTGATGCCAGATAAATGATGAGTGTTTAGAACCATTTGATGTTTGATCTTCAGTCATGTTTGCTGTTTTCTGCCCCTGAGCTCTCAAACAGTGGAATTAGTCTGTAAACTGTTTTGAGTTGATATACAGTTAGAAACAGTGCTAACATTCAGTCCAAAAAAAGGAAAAGAAAACAAAAAAACCGGAGCCAGCAACCCTGTTGATATCTGCTTTGGGATGGGCGAGGGTACGAACAGTTACTTTTGTTCGTTCTACCTGAAATGCGTAAAACCATGACAGCCTGCCAAAATGCATGATTGTCTCAAGTGTAAAGGAGAATGCTTCAGTGTTGTTGGATTGCAGTTTAACCAAGATGAATTGATTTTTGTCAACCTGAGTTACTAAGCAATTACAAAGCTAATCAGAGTAAGTCACTGTAACTAATAAAATACAGGGAATGGATATAGAAACTTAACAAAAATGAAAATGTTTGATAAGGTAAAATGCTTGATAAGATAAAATATCTATTACATACAATTTTCTTAAATGCTAGGAGAAGAAACAGCCATTGTAGCTAAATAATGCTAATAAAAGCAAATGGCATGATGTTGTTCAAAATATGTAAGTAACTGTGAGCCACAAGAGAACGAAGCAGAGGGGCTGCGTGGCTGCCTTTGCTGTACCGGGAGATAAGTGCAGTCACTGGCTGCCTCCCTCCCACCGGCTCTGCTGCTTCTCTCGCCTGACACCCGGGGTCTGGTTTGCACCAGCAGTCCCTGGGTCAGTGTGGCTTTGCTACAGTCAGACTTGGGCTAATTTCCCTCAAACCAAGAAATAGTGATCCTGAGGGAAGGTCACATTTCAAATCTTAGTCATCAAACTTAGAAGACCGCACTTGATAGTTCAGTATAGCATTTGGCAAAGCATATAATACAAAATCAGAAATTATAACAAGAAGCATGTATGTTTAATTTATTCTTGTAGGACTTCAAATGCCTTCTTTTTTTTTTTCTTCACCAATTCTCCTGCATGACCAAGTTGTTCCTGTCATATATCTGAGTTGCCTACAGCTACAAGTAGCGCAACTTGTGTATTTGTAAATGAGCTTATTTTTTTTTAAATATGCATCTCTTTTGGCCAGTAATCAGAGGTACCAGCTGTAGAGTGAATAGCTGTTCACTCTTACTGCATAAAGGAAGCTGTTTTCTATTTGTGAAACAGGAAAGAGAAACCTGAACATTAATAGTTTTATGGTCTTGATTTTGATTCTTTTATGATGGGGATGGATTTAAGCCTAATACTAAAATATTAATGTTTGGCTCCTATTGAGAAGGAGAGCTCTTGTTCTGGTAACTTGATGGAAGGCGAGATTGTTCTGCTCAGGTAGTCCACTGCTGCGGTTTGGCTTAGAAAGCTTTAGCCCCAGGTACTACCTGGGGACTTGCAGCAGCGTTTCTGGTGGACTTATAAAGAGGCATTTTAGTAAGGGACTAGGATACATAATACCTTACTATCTCTGGAGCTCACAAATGGCAGTATTTCTAGTACAGCCAGCTCACAGCGGGGCCGTACGGGTATTTCTGCCTCTGGACCAAAGGTGTGCGGCTGGACAGGCTGCTGCACAGATTCCTCTGACCTTGCAGCTGGGCTGGTGGTTAAAAGCAAGTCAACTTTGTGTATACAGAGCTTTGCCTTTTCAGCGTCTGTACAAAGTCTGAGCAGTTCACTTCGCTGCTGGCTCTTGGAAGGCAGCAAAACGAAAGCATTCAGATTATGGCGAGTTGTGTAGTGCAGAATGAGTTGATGCTAGCGGGGAAAAAAAAACAGTTTATTGCTCTGGATTTGCAATTAGTATAAAATGGACTGTTAAATGTGCTTAGAAGTGACAAAAATAGTTTGAGAAATTTTAACCTAACTAGAACTGCAGATATCAGAATTGGAATTCTTTTACTATAGTTCTGTTTTGAGGTTCCTTTGGCTTGTTTTCTACCCAAGAAATGAAACATTTCTTTAAATTCTCTAAACAATTTAATGAAGAATTCATCCCTTTCAGACTCAATTCTGCATTTCAGTAAAAGACAAAATTATTTTAAAAGGGGCCTATTCCTTTATTTTACAAAGGAATATTTGTCTTTTGCTCTAGGCACTGCCTGACACAGTAAAAATTCATCCAGTTTCTTTTCTGCCTTGTAATAAATACATAACTTGGTAGTTCAGAAGGTGCTGATTAGGTGGATGATCTCTCGTCAGGGTTTCTTCAACTCCTTGAAGCTCAGGAAAACAAAAGGACTTTCTGTATATTCTAAAAGAATCTCTCAGACGAAGGAAAAAAAAAAACCAACAAACTGGAACTTTCATGGAATACACGCTGCGTCTCTTTCCTTCTCTTAACACAGGAGGCTGGGGTTCAGACCCCCATTGTTCTCATCAGTGCCGGGGCACAGGCAGACTTGTAGGTTGGCAGGTCAGAGTCTTGTGTGGGGTAGAGGTTGCTTAACTGCGTGTAGTTACTAATAGAGTCAGTCCGACTTCCCATGTCTTTCATATCTAGCCTGCCAGCAGCCCTGTCGGTAGACTCCTGTTTTCATTATTCAAAATTATTTATAAATGTTTGCAATGAAGAAGATCCGTGTGTTGTCTGACAGTAGTTCAGGCAATGAAACCACCTTTAAGAGGCTTTTAGGTAATATTTGGGAGCAATATTGGCTTTTTTTATACAAGTAAGAGAGTCAGGGCAAATATACCTCTAGCAGATGGACTAAGTCATACAAGCATTCAGTCAGGATTGACTAAATACTTGAAGTCCTTTGAAGTGAGGAGAAAGATTCTCATTGAGCTTTTGGGGATGGGGAAGGTTTCAAGAATGATACCCCAGATGTTTGCCATTGCTTTAAGCTGAGCAGCCACATCCTAGTCTGTAATTAATGTTTACACATAATGTAGAATTACTGCTGCATTAAGAGAAAAAAGAAAAAAAAAAAAAAAGGAGATGAGACACTTGAGCTTAACTGTGGTGTTTTAATGGGTATGGTTGTTTTGAAGGCAACTATCAAATTTTTTTTGTGATAGCGTTGTTATGACTGTTCCCTAAACTGTTTCTTGTGTTATTTTCCTTCAGGTGTCTGAACGCTTAAGCCAGCCAGGAGTAGCCATAGGCTTGGCCTGGACTCCCTTAGGGGGAGAGATCATGTTTGTGGAAGCCAGTCGCATGGATGGAGAAGGTCAGCTTACTTTGACTGGTCAACTGGGAGACGTTATGAAGGAGTCGGCGCATCTTGCAATCAGCTGGTTGCGCAGCAATGCGAAGAGATACCAGTTAACCAACGGTAGGTTGGGAAAAAGTGACAACGCGTAGCTGTATTGTATCACAGAGATTGTATGCATCCATTCGCCTCTTCCTGCTGGGATGCATTATGCAAGAAGCATTAATATTGCATGGAAATTAAATGTCCTAAACCTTGACATTTTAACATTGCTGAGTAACAGTGGAAGTTACTCATGCTCATTATGGAAATGTATTGTGTTAACAGAGAAAGGCTTTTCCAGCAATCAGTGCTACACTGAGGATGAAATCAGCTCTGGAGTTCCTTTTTGTAGTTCTTTTCCCGATTCCTGCCCAGCTGAGGTGTTAGTGGCCTGGCAAACAGGGGAGTCCAGGCAGAACCTGAGTTGTCACTGCACATTGGCCCTCCCTGCAAAGCCTGGAAGGCTGCGGGCAGCCCCTGCGCCAAGGTGCTTCTCCTTAGTTGGGGCAGACGCTGCCTCTCACTCATTTTTACCTTCAAGCTTTCCAGCCGTCCCTTTGTGATGTGGATATAGATACACAAGTCTGTAGTTTTCTTCTAAAACTGACACAGTTTCTGTTAAATGTAGGTTTCCATAGTCTTAGTATTTTGAGAATTAGTTGGGTTTGTATGGCAGCTGGTGAACTGCAGCGCAACAGGATTCAGCCAAGAAATTTTTAACTGTTCTTTTTTGTTTGAACCTCCCAAGAGTTCTGGAAATGTGCTTTCTAGGTTGATCATTCACTGAACAGTCAAATAATTGTCCATATCCTTATTTATGGAAGCTTAGATAGGTTAAAAACCCTAAATTGGATCAATGTATGAAATGCAACTGGCATTAACTGTATATACATTTCCCTCTCTGGCTTACACTGTTACATCCTACAGGTTAAGTACGGTGAAAAGATATAAATGATGGATTTACTTTATAATACAGGCTAATCCTGTGTTTCTGTGCAGTGCTGATTTTGTGTATGTTCATTGAAAATTGACATTATGGTTTGGGACATAAAAAACCCTAAAAATTCTATGTAGGAATCCCTTGCTTTCTACATTATCCCAACTCTGGATTTCCCAGCATGTGCAAATGTGGAGCTTATCGGTTAACTTGTTATGGTTTTGCCTGGAAACTGGTTGTAGGAAAGCCTGTTGGGTTTTATTTTTCTTTGGGTTTTTTTAGGGCCTCTGCAACATAGTGGTGTTTTTTCAGCCTACTGTTAAAAAATTCGCTAAGATTTAGTTCTCTGGTGGGTTTTTAGCATAAAGACCAGGAACAAAATGGGTTTAGGTTTTTCACATTCAAACCATTCTTTTTTTCCTTAAGCTTCTGGAAGTTTTGATCTCCTTGACAACACTGACATCCATCTGCACTTCCCAGCTGGAGCTGTCACAAAAGATGGACCATCTGCTGGCGTTACCATAGTAACCTGTCTTGCTTCACTCTTCAGTGGGCGGCTGGTGTGTTCAGATGTAGCCATGACAGGAGAAATTACACTAAGAGGCCTTGTTCTTCCAGTAAGTATCATTTGAGAAAAGAGCTAAGTTGTATTAATTCTCTATATTCTGGATATGAAATCTGTTTATAGGCATTTACAAAAGCAAAGCCTTGCAGGATCATTCCTGAGCAGCAGTCCAGGCTCTTCTGTGGCAGGTGTAAGAGGCTGCTGTAGCGCTGCACCGCTCCTCTGTCTGCTTTGCATTTAATAATAAAGCTGGCCTTGATACTGGCTTCAGGGAAAGCACATTAAGATACGTAGTTAGAAAGGAAACCTAGAAATCTTAAAATTCAAGATGATTCCAAAATACGTATTGCAATTTCTAAATGTCCTTCCTCAAACTATTCCTACAGAAGTATCTCCAGTTTCTTTGAAAAGTTGTTTCATAAAGCTCTGACAGTAATTGCGTATAGGTGACTCCTGAAGCCATCTCTATACATGTAATTTTAGATTCTTAAATTTTGTTCTGTGTATACAGTTCAGCTGAATGGTGTCCCATAAAGCCTTTTCAAAGCATGAGGGCAAAGGGAAGTTTTCAAACAGTGATTAAGCAGATACGGTTTTATCGTCTCATGACAAATGATGGACAAAGTAAGGATGAAGCTGGAAAAGAGTATTTTGTTTCGTGCCATAGAGAGTAAAGCAGAGACGAGACGCTCAGGTAGCAGACCAGAAGGCTCTCTGAACTGGTGCTCTGGCCGCAGTTGGACTGAGAAGATTGCCTCTTGTTCAAGGCTCTAGTGAAAAAATAAACACTGCATTAACCCTGATCTAGTGCGCGTTTGCTTAGCCTGCCAAATAAATTGCCTTTATTGCACCAGTGACCAAATTTTGCTTATTGTTTAAGGTGAGTGCAAAGATTAGGTATCTGTAAATGCTAAACCAGGTTGACCTTCTTTCTGAATGGTGTCTAGAATCTTACTATTAGTAACTTCATAGGAGTGTGCCATCAACTGCCTCTGCTGCCTGAAAGCAAGCAATGGGTCCGTAGCGTTGTCCAGACTGGAGCGATCACCGTGAGGACTCAGGGTTCGCTACTGCCTCCCTTTAGAGCAGCTTCAATGGTGCCCTCTGTGCTGTAATACAAGGCTTTCCTTTCCTCTAAAGCATCCCAAATTACAGGTTTCTTCTGTGAGACGGTCTTTAAATAGGATTAGAAAAGAGTTCAAGGGGAAGAAGCTACAGCTGTGACAAAGAAAAACGAATAATTTAAACCCCCTCTTTACATCTCATTACAAACTTGAAACGATGCCTGTTTGTCTAGCACAAAGCCACGGGGCAGTTCTGGAGCACAGGTCTGCTTTTCTGTGCGCTTTCTGTTGCGCAATTCTATTTATCGTGTGGCATTGCATCCTTAAGACTGTTTTCCCCCTAAACCTAATACTGCCTTTATCTTGAAAATCCTCTGCTCTAAGGTAGGTGCAGGATTTCAGCATGCCATATGAAAAATCTGAGTTAAGGCGATCTTTCTTAAGAAAAAAATTCCTGAAAATTAATTACTTTTCCGATATTGATACTCTTGTATTTGCATTCCTATATTTGTTATTTTTTTCCTCGTTATTAACTGTTACAGAAAGGGTAGTGTAGTATATTAACATATTTCCCTCATTAAGCATGTAATAAGATAAAACTACTGCTGCATTTTTAATTGCTTTCCTAAATGACTGGGGAAAGGAGAACCTTTCATTAAAATTTAACTCCTGATGTGATTTGTTACACTAATTACTCTATTAGATTAGTGTCGTGGGTTTTTTTTACATATATTTTTTTCTCCTGATTAGGTTGGGGGAATTAAAGACAAAGTCCTGGCAGCACACCGAGCTGGACTGAAGAGAATTATCATTCCTCAAAGAAATGAAAAAGATCTTGAGGAAATTGCAGTGAACGTGCGGCAAGACTTGACGTTTGTTCTGGCAAGCTGTCTCGATGAAGTTCTTAATGCAGCTTTCGATGGAGGATTTGCCGTTAAGCCCAGAGTTGAGCGCTTGAATAGTAAACTTTAAGCAGACAGGCCAAGATTAGGACTGTATCAAACTTAGCTGATATTAATTGATCTCTATTATGTATGAATCAAGTACAACTATGAGCTGAACTTGATTGTTTAAATGTGGGTGTAAATGCAATCAAAATAAAAACATTACTTCAGCAGTTAACACCCTGAAACCACACCTTATGGGCATTTGCTGCTTTTTACTATTATCAGCAAAGAATCTTGAAAAAACTACCCCTTTCCTGGTAGATTGAAGCCTGAGAAAGCTGAAACTGTTGAGAACCAATTGCTTAGCTTATCTGGCATGTATGTATGTATGTAAATGTCAGGGGCTGATTACATCTTTAAAGAGGACACACCCACAAACGGAATAATAACGCAATTCTGTGAGCGATATTCAAAGAACGCAAATTGCAGCAAATGCAGCACAGCAAGAGTCTAATAGACGGGCTTGTTACCGAAAAGCAAACTCATTTAGCGCAAGAGTTTACTTGTTTAGGAGATAATGTACTAAGGAGCAGTAAGTAGCACCCCAGGAAAAGTGAGGGTTTTGAAATCTAAAAAATATGCTTAAGGGATTTGAACAGAAGCAACATTGGCTAAATTAAGTTAGTAGGTCCTTTCGACACGCACCTCTAGTTTGTAGCAAGGTCAATGCAGACGTCATTTTCCAAACCTGAATACAGGAGGCAACTCAAGAACTGACAGGTACGGATTCTTGTGTCGGAAGGGAGATAAGGCACCGACGCTCACGTATGCAGAGTGGTACTCGCAGCACCAGAAGCAGGCGGAGCACACTTGGAGACTTTATGAAAAAGCCTGGTAACGTTTTGGAGGTACAAAGTACGTGTCCTTCGTTCTTACCTGACACAAATCAATGTGACTCTGGGATGCCTACATTCAGCATTTAGCCTATAAAAATTAAATCCATTTAAACAATGCCAAGAAAATATTGGATCACTACATTGCATTAGTACTGCATACTGTGAATACTTTAAAAAAGTCTGTCAGTATCCCATCGCAGTTGATAGCTTTGTCTCTCACCTTCCCTTGAATGTTAGTGAAGATAGAAATGTAAACTTATGTAAGATCCTTGAGGCTTTCATTGTTTTATACTAAGGTGAACCACAAGCGAAAACCCAGAATGTTACATTCTCCTCTTGCTCATTAATTCTGAAACAAAGCCAAGTGTGCTTATGAAATGCAAACTGTACCAGTGGCAAAAGCCTGTTATAGGAGCAGACTATACATCAATAGTAATGGTGTGTTTTGCCTTCATCTCCATAGACGGAGAGCTGATTTACCAGCAACAGAATAGCACTGATGATAGCGATAAATTCAGTGGGTATTTCTGCACCTGTGTTACTAATGATTTCTTCATCTAATAAAGTGATACAAATAAAACCCCCTTTTGTTTCAGTATTTTAAGAATTCTACTCTTAGCCATTCACTAGCCGAGTTCCGAGGATAAGAGGCAACAGGGAGACTGGGAATACTTTCTGCCTTACAAAATACTTGAACACAAAAAGTGCAAAGAAACTAGACAATCAGTAAAAGACCAGAAAGGTAGGGTAACTAACGTGCTGCTTTGCCTTTAATCAAAACCAGTAGGGGGAAAAAAATTCTTTACCAAACTTAATGCAGATCAAATAACAGTTCTGCACTACTTTGCACTAGTGAGAAAACAAGACGTGCATGGCATTCCAGTGCAGTCGGCTTATACACATAAAAAAAAAAAAGGCATTTTTTTGAGATAGTAACTACTGTAAAAAAAAAAGTTTCCACAGGGATTTCACTGCAGAACAGGGAGTCGCTCCCAAGAAAAGTTAAGCAGTGACTTTCTGTCTGCCACATCACTCCAACTCACAAGCCTTGTCCCCATGGGCTTTATCTGAAAGGTGAGGGTTTAATGCTACTCTGAAGGTATTAATAGGCATTTACTTACAGCTTTTCATGTTCCTGCTTGCAGAGCTGACTGGTTATGTTACGTTGTTGAGGATTTTAAAATAAAACTTATGTGTTACCCATTATATCAGATAGATATAGACAGACACATTATAGTGCCTTTTCTTTTGCTTTCACTGAACGCTGTAAGAAAAACACTGTGCAGCAGCAAGCCAGAACAGTGAAGAACTTTTAAAATAATTCCAATACAGTACGGATTATTCTGCTCTGCAACTGCCAGTTAAATGGTACCTGATATTAAAGGTGTCCCTCAGAATATACCAGAAGTAAGCTTACCAAAGGTAAACAGCAGTGGTGGCTCCTTTCCTCTATCCACACTATAAATCGCTACAGATAACAACTATCCCACTAGTGCAATTCATGCTTTAATCATAGTAGCTTTGAAAAGATCCGGGATAATACAACAGTATAGGCAGCAATACAAAACAGTTCACCTGCTTTAATTTTAAAGCACTACTGCAAACAAGAACTAGCAAGAAATGTCAAACCAGAACCCAAATATTAACATGACATTTGTCAAACACTTTCCTTTTAAAGCTTTGTTTGGTTTTTTTTTTTTTTTTTTTTTAAGGGCAGTGAAAAACAGTGGAGGTAATGCTAGTGGACAAATGTAAGCTCTACTGCATTTCATCTACTAAAGACCCATTTGAATACTCTTTCCCAGTACAGGAGAGTAAAATAGTACTTTCTAAAATAAACAGCTAGTGTTAAGACAATGCCAGGCTTTAATACACCGTTTATTTTAGCTAAAGTAGTAAACTGTACAGATTTCTAGTATGTTTTCTTTTCTAGATATAACAGATTGTAGCTGACTTACCAGATCCTCAAACTCTTTAGAGGAGATCCACTGAATTAGGCTTCTAATACTTTTGAGGATCTCGGCCTAAGCATAATTTGTTTGCTCATTCCATCTGATGATGGATGTCAAATTTTTTATACAGATACTGTTTTAAACACCAAATGGAGTAATACTAGTTGCCATTACAGCAAGTGAGCATACGGTAGTTATGCTATAGCATTTGTCATCTGTAAAACATAAAAAAACTGTCCGCCCACAGCAGCTGGCTTCCACAGCTCACTGCAAATGCAATTTTTAAAGTCCCCTTCAAAGTATAGTCTTGAGCTTCAGCTGGTTCTAGCCTAAATAAAATGGCTGCAGATCAGCCCAACGAGGTTTTAAGGTTCTCTTGGGGACACAAGTACAAGCAGCAGCAGAGAAGTCTCTTACGCAACTCGTGCTTACGCAGCCCCTGCTGCTCTCTAATGGCAAGTATCAGCCTGCAGAGGGGTTTTACCAACTCTCTGCAATCTATTGCTGGAACACACCTGGAGCCGACAATCGGATAACCTGGGCAGGCCAACGTCAGTCCAAGCCACTCGCCAGGGAGACGGTGAGTCAGTGGGTTCCTCTAAAAATATTTCAGGTATTAGCCATGTTTCTGTCAATAGAGCAGAAGACAAACCTGAGGTGAATGTAGACAAGCTTCATCAGGTGAGAATAATTATTGAATTTAAAAGACTGCAATTAGTTGTATATTCATAAGGAAAAAATGCTAGACTGCAGGAGTTTTTGAAGCATTTACCTGCTGTCACAAGGTACCACGGTACATCTTTTAAATGAAATCTGTGCACAGTTTGAACAGCCTAAATAGCAACTTTTAAGAAGTGAAACTTTTTACTTTCACTACATGAAGCCAAACGTTTCTGTAGCATTTTATTAATCCAACCTGATGGAATTTATGTTCCTTACCTGTAGAACTACTTACCTCATCACGCATCAAAAAAACATGAACAGGAGTTGTCTTAATAGATCAACTTCCAGTAAGAAAGTTAAGACAGTGCACAGTAAATAAACTGTATTTTAATGTGTTACAAAAGTAGTTAATAGCCAGGCTACCTCCCCAAGCAGACGCCCACTGCGACTGGGTTTGACAAAGGTTTCTTTCAAATAGCTTGAGAGGAAACAGCTTTTCACCTTACTCTTTTTTTGTGTCTCCATGTTTTGTAACACAAATACCATGGACGTTCACAGTTAAGTTCTCCCCAGCGGGGCAGGGTCTGCCGCCAGCCCCACAGCCCTCGGAAGCCTCTATGGCTGCTGAGTCCCACCTGCAAGAGACCGGCTGCACCGCGATGTGAACGACGTCACTAAAATGAGATACAAACATCAGTTCCAGACAGTGACTTTAGGAACAACCAAAAGACATGAAGGCAAGAAACAGCAAGAATATCAATGTGTCAAACTTTGAGCTAAAGCAAAAAGCAAAAGTTGGGTTTTTTTCAATTTGCCAGGTATTCTTTTAATGACAAATATAAAAAGACTGAAAACATCTCATTCTGACTGCCTTTTTTTTTTTTTTAAACAAATGGTCTGTTTTTATAATTACAAATACTGTGTAAGACAATACCTTCTTTGTACTGCAAAACCAACAAATACAAGGATGCAATCAAGTTTCTAAGCATCTCTAAATTTGAAACGTGAGGTTTTTTTTTAATTCGGAAAATTCTTAATAATTGTTCATTTTTGTTAGAAGGTAACTCAAAGTACAACAACATCTAGACCTGTTTTTAAAGGAGCTTTCTTTCCTGATACATCTTTGAACATAATTACTCCTTTTGAGTTCAGTACATTCACAAAATAGCTCAATTAAGAACAGCATCACCAATGAATTGACTACTGGAAAGAGACAAAATTTACCAAACATACAGAAATATAAGTTTTACCATAGCAATTATGCATATCAAAAGATGACACCTGTAATTAATTTTAAAAAGATACAAAAAAGAGAAAAACCTGAATTACAGAAAAGAAAGTCATATTTATTTAATGAAAAACTAGAAGTTAATAAAAATTAGCAAATACACAAAAAATATACACAAACAGCAGCAATACTATGTAGTGACTTACAAAGGGGGGGGCAGGAGGGGAAGCAGCGGCCAGAGACCGGGCCGCTCAACATGGCTTGTCAGTCAAAGGGGGAGGAAAAAAACACAAACGAAAACACGAAACAGTATCCTTTTCAACAGTACAATCAATCTACAAACAAGTTTTTAGAATTATTTTACAACATTTCCTGTAGAATCAATTCTTAATACAAAAGATGCCCATTTTGGGTGTATATATATTTTCAGTGGTTTACTGTTGACTTATTTAAATATATTAGTGTTACTACATGCAACTGCTTCCTGTAATTTAACGGCCTTTCCTTTTATTTACCTTCATATATGTCTACCCTCTGTCTACCAAATAATTTGTCTGACAGTCAAAGATGGTTACCCTAGTTTCTGCTAAATTAAATGCAACGGTTTTAAACACTGGCCTGAAGAGGTTTGATTGCCATTTCAACACATGGATATAGTTACGTTGATGCCTAAATTGCCATTTTCTGCAAAGAGCTGTGCAATGCTGGTGTCAAAGACTAGACAGTCACTATTCATAATGGCTGTTGCAATTCCCTCATGAATGGATCGAGGAGTTGCTTCCCAAGTCAATCGCCGCCTATGACCATTTAACTCCAGTCGATAAGCAAAGTTTTCTGCTTGCTTGCGTGTTCCTATCAGCTGTACAATTGCAAAGAACTGCTGGTGACCATCATATTTTTCCTGTTTCTCCAATACTAACATGAAATGAAAGCCAAAACAAGACTGCATCATGACCCAGTCAACAGCACCAGGAAGATTAATGTCTGTAGCAAGGAACACTATATCTTCTCCCTGAAGTGTTGTAATTGACTTATGTTGATGCATCAGATGTGGCATGACGGCATCCAGAGAACCTTGCCATTTACATGACGCACCGGGACAGGGACAGGAGTAAGGCCTAAACTCACACAGCTCCTCGTGGTCTGCTTTTTCGGTGTGTGGCAGAGTTATCTCGCATCCGGAAGAGGCATATTTACATGGGAATAGTACAGAATTGGCAACTTTCTCCATAGCCAGGTTACGGATGGAGCCCAGCGGGCCTCGGCAAGTTGGACAGCACGTAAGTTTGGGGCGACAGTTGCTACAAACAAGATGGCCGCTCTGACACTGAAGAATTGGTGGCAGCACATAGTCAAAACAGACAGGACACTCAAAGAGACTGGCCAAGTCATTATTGGAAGCTGTAGTGCCCGTCAGCGCAGGCACCCTCTGCGACGGCGTACACTTGGAAGTGCCTGTAGGTAGTGCTGTAGCAGTCTGACGGCTCATGTCTGCAACACAAAAGAGAAAAAGGAATGAGTATCTGAACACATTTTATTTTCCTCTGCACACAGTATTTCTTGATTTACAGAGAAGCTTCAAAAGAAAATAGATATCAATGAAAGCATAAAACCCACGTAATGCAAACTGTAGAATATCAATTGCGCTACACACAATACAGACGCTTACATGACGTGCAAGTTAAACAAGGGGAGAAGTTCTGCTAAGTGTTCTGAAGTGGAATTTACCTATTGGAAGCTGCAAAAGAGATGAGTAAAGATGTGCTAAAAATGCAACTGAAATCCTCAAAGAAGTTTGGTGGTGGTTTGGGGTTTTTTTAATATTGCATTTTACGATATACCCCACGCAGCTCACTTGCGTGTAACAACTAGGAGCACTACAGTACAATTCTAAGGCTGAATTTTATGTAGCTGTGTATTCAGTGAGATAAGAAACTAGCCATTTTTAATGGAGAAATGAATTTCCGGATCTGACCTTCTCAGTAATCGTGTTTACAGTATAGGTTTTTTTAAAAATTGAAAAACAGTATACCAAGGAAAAACATAGCTAAGACGATTACTACACTGTTTTTTTCCCAGGGCTCTCCATTTTCATTACCCTGTTACTAAGGCCCATGAGCTTGTAAAGCGCGTCCATTGCTTCAGCTTCCTGAACTAAGCCATTTGTGAGGATACCAGAAAAGAAAAACAAAGCAATTATTTTAATGAATGTCCCAAATAAGAAATTGAAAAGATTAAATTTGAGAATTAATTTTAACATACAGGTACTCAAGCACTTGCAGTGACTCAAAACGGCACTGTTGATGAAGGTTTACGTTCAGTGGCGTTTACACTGAAGTTTTGAGCTTTTAAATGTCCCCAGACAAAGGCTAACAGCTGTGTGACCGAACGATTCAAAAGATGCAGCAGAAGTACCGTATTTCTTAACATGTTACAGACGTTACACTTTGCCCTGCACCCCCTAACTCTCCTCCTTCTTGTGCAAAAGGAATTACTAGTACTACCAGAAAAAAATAAACACTCCATTTTGAAAAAACAAACCTTACCTTCGTAGGTTAAGGAAAGTTAAGTAAAATGCTATCCAAAATTGGCTTCTGTTACACACAAAGATTCTCAACCACCTTAACTGCTTCTCTGTATGTCACATGTATGTAGAAAGCTCTCAAAATAAACCTCATCTTTAATCTTGCTATTTGACATGGGAAAATTAGGCAATAGGCAAGCTTCCCATATTTAGCATCATTTCACCCACAAACTTACTCATCCTTGGACTAGATACCTCGAAGCAGCATAGTGTGCATGCTTTTGCAAGACATGCACTGTTCAGGGCACAAAGCAAAGGAACTGAGAGATTCCAACACACAACTCATCCCCTGACATTCAAAAAGTAACCGTAGACAGGCAGATTCAAATTCCTCTGCAAAAGCACCTCTCCCCAGTCCAGAGCTAGAAAAACATGGGTGTCAAAGATTCGGTATTCAGTCTCTGATTTTATGAGTCTCACATGCCCAGTAACAGCATCATCTCACCCCTCCACAGTCTCTTCCTTCGTCTCAGGCTCGTTGGACTAGAAATACCCAGTTCCCATCTTTGGGACAAAAAACAACAGACAGTGGTTTCCAATGCTGGGCCTTAACTGATACTGTAGAGGTGTAACAGGAATGTTTTCTATCTTTTGGCCTTAATTTCCTACTGTAAGGCATTCCAGCTTACGTGAAAAGGTAAAGGTATCTGTGACTAATCAAATACGTGTTCTGGGGAAGTGATGCCACACCAGCTTGTTGTGAGGAGATGTGACAACCGAGCACTGCTGCTATTTTTCCCCAACACCCGTAGGCGAGAGGCTCATGATGGCACACTGCAGTTCTACGCTCTAGAACAAATTATACACAGAGAATAATTGTACACGGGCAAATGAATTCTGATCACGCTGTTTGCCTGCAAAGAGCTTAGAAATCACATGTATATTCATATGTAAAATTTGAAAAGTGTTTCCCTTCAAATATTGTAAACACACACATTTCAGAAAAGTTTGTGCACATTTCATCTTACCTGAACCTATATATACATCCTGATCCAGGGATCCCCAGTAACCCACAGATAACACTGGTGAAAACCACTGCGTTAGACCAGTTCTCTAGGCAGTCTGACAAGCTGGGTGAGCTCTGGTTTCTTTAATTACACCTCTCGGAGCCCATTCAACAGTTAAATTAAGCAACCTACAGACTTTGCAAAAGACCTTACGCACAGATGCACTTCCCACTGAGGCTTTCTAAGCTATGGAAGCACTAGGGAAAAGAACCGTACAGCCCTGCGTTATCACCGTTTCTGTATGTGACCAGCCTTCACACACACCTTCCGCAACCGTGGACCACCCAAATGAGCAGAGAATGAAAATAAGCAGGAATCTGTGAACCAGACCACTGAGATTAGCATGCAAGGAAAAAACTGGATAAAGCTATAAACTGTAATTTACCAAGCCTAAACCTGCCCAAAGCTTACATCTTCATCACTCTTGTTAACCCAAAGATTAATAAATATACATCACGACAGAAAAATCAGAGAAGTTAATTTTTTATAGCCATCTTAAAAACTACAAGTTAATCACAAGTAAAAGTTTTAACAGTGTAATACATTTAGTAAACCAAACTATCAAAAACATACAATTACAAACCAAGTAAAAACAACTACAGAGCTGGAAATAAAGTTTAAAGATCTTTTTAGTTACAAAAACTTTACTACAAAACCCCCTATATGCAATATTTGTTACCTTATCTTTGTTTACACACAGTGGGGAATAAGTCTCTAAGGTACACTAGGTATCATCCTCAAAAGTATTAGCTCCTACAACGCAAATTGTTCAAAAGATTGTGCAAATTTGAAAAAGTTTAACCAACAGCAAGAGTTAAAAGGGAAAAATTCATTTTAAGATTTCCTAGTTCTAGAGCAAGAAAAACTGTCCTCGATGACGTCAGAACGCACCGACCTGTTGATGAAACTATTCTCAACACGGTTCTGGGGCAGGGTGAAATACACACACTACCGAGATCTCCCGAGGGACGCGACTTCACGGCCCCTACAAAACCAGCTTAACAAACCGCACGTAACGCCGTTTACCCGTCGGTACCTTGCCCCTGGCAGGCTTTACTCCCCGGCAAGCAGGCGCACAGGGCTCCCTTCCACCAGTGCAGAAAGCCGCAGGCCGATCTCCCGCTCATGGGGGGCCAGGGCGTTCATGGCGTTTCGGCCCGGAGGAGAAGGGCCGGGGGCAGCGACCCCGGACTGGGCGCGGGGCGGCCGATGCTCCCGGCCAACGACCCGCGGGACCCCGCGCCACCTTCTCACCGCTGCGGGCCCGGCCCCGGCCCCCGCCATTTACGGCCGCCCACACCCCGCATCCACCGGCTACATCCACCGGGCTCCGGCCCTGCGCCCCAAAATGGTTCCCCAAACTTCCCCCGCCGCGCCGCGCCGGGCCTGGCCGGCTCCTCCCCGCCGGCGCCGCCCCTCGCCCCGCTGCCGGGCAGCGGCCGCGCCACCGGCCGCCGCGCCCCGGCGCAGGTTCCGCCCGCGGGCGCGCAGGGGAGGGCGGCCCCGCGGCACATCCGCACCCGAGGGGACGGAGCGGCCCGGCCCCGGAACCGGGGCAGCCCACCCCCGCCGCCTCTCCCCCGGCACAGCCCCCCCGCAGAGCCCGTTCCGGCCTCCGACGCCTCCTCTCCGCTCCGCGCGTACAGCTGCCGTCCCGCGGAACAGCAAGTGTCCGCCTCACACGTGTCACGGCTTTTACAGACACTTACAGACCGACCGATCTGATCACCTCCCCTAAATAATTGTTTTTAAAAGCTACAGATTCCATTCAAAACACTTCTAACGCATAAATTTCACTTCCTGTTCCTGCTATTTCCAGACGACTGCTCAAACTAGCGTTTTCCACTGTGGATCTATAAAGTACCCATTCAACAGGGCTCTCCATTTGTATAAAGATTATTCACCCAAGCAAAAACATAATAATCTCAAGGAAAAGAAAAGACCAGCAGATTTGGAACAATGTGGCATATTCGAATATCCACATAGACTATAAAAAAAAAATTAAAACAGCTTAAGGATAAAGGAGCTGGAAACCAAGTCAACGTGCTTGTGTGATGCACATGCTGGGCTCAGAATAGCTTAGGCATTATGGGATACAGATGTAATGATGATAAGATCATGGAAGCACAAGTTTCAGTGGAGGCAACAGAAGAACCCACTGCAATAAATTATTTTGGTCACAGAAGAAGTAAGGCTACAGTATCTGAGTAAAGAAAATTCTCTTTAAAAATGCTTTCCGACTACTTGAAATTGAAGTCCTGCTCAAGGAAGACTGCGGCAGCTTGTGCCAGGACTACAACATGTGCAAGTAACACCCAGTTACTATTAACAAAAACTACCAACTTGATACAAGGTATGCTTCAGCTTTGCTCCCAATATACAACATCCCCACCGTTTAAGAGTCAAGGAAGTTTGCAAGCAAAACTGAAACGCTGAAGAAAATGAGCACAGAAATGGCTTTCGAGAAATGCAGGGCATGTTCTGAAGTGTCTGAAACTTGCCCTGGGCTTTCTCTCCTGCAACAAAGCAGCTGTCCCCAGAGCAAACCCGGGAGCCCCCCAACAGGTCAGCTAACGCTGTGTGTCCTTCACTACGCTGTGATACAATGCCCATCGCCCCAAGAGAGAGGGCCTTTGGAACCCCAGATAGGTAAAAATAACCACAGTGAGAACGGGAAGACGCAACCACTTCACCATTTTAAAAGCTCCGCTGAGGTGCAGACTGAAGGAAAGCCGTTTCAAGAGAAGTTCAGAAAGATGATGTACTTCACATGCCATGGAATTAACAACAGTACACAGGAACAGACTGAAAGCTTTTCAGCTTCTTGCAGAGGTGTTCGCTTCAGACACCACTCCAGAAATCACATCTCCTGCATTTCACTGAAATATGGGGCACAAATTTAAGTTAACATTATCCACTTCTCCAAAATCTTCACTCCTATCAAAGAGATAAAGACTTGGGTTTAATATTTTCATTTGCCTTTGAGAGGGTAACTGAATAATAGTTTGGGGAAAAAAAAAAACCAACACAAAACTTCTGTATAGTCATCTTAATGGCTGAAAGGGGAAAAAAAATCTCATTATATAATGCTGAGGAGTGACGCAAGGACAGAAAAAAAAGCCTTATCACAAATGTCTATATGTGATGCAATAAGATCTTTTTGCGATCACATTTCAGAACTAATTGGATTCAGAGACGTCCAGTCAAAACGCATTCTTAATGCATCACAGCCACCAAAGTAATACAAAATCTTTCAACTTTTTCAACTGTACGATCATATTTGAAAATGAGACTGTTTTAAAAACAATGCTCTGTTACAGAGCACTGGAAATGAGAACATTTCATGACAGTGTTTGAAGTTGTGAAAAACACTGGCAGGTTACCTTTTTCAATATGTGATATAAGCCAAAGAATGTCACAACCCAAAAGCTAAATGAACTGTTGAAAATACTCATTAAACAGGTATAAATAAGAACTGAAAGTAAGATAGAGATTAGGTAGTATCATCAGATATTTGTACAATTCATTATTGGTAGCTTCTTTTTATTATTCTTTATTATAAAGAATATTATTATAACATTCTTTATTATAAACAATAAGTATTTGTAAAATATTATATAGAATAAATTGAAGAGATTAAAGAGTCACCAATATTTCTTTGGCAGCAGAAGGAAGGTTTCATGAATGCAACAGAAAAGTGTGCATATATTTAGAAACAAGAAGGGGGAGGTGTGTGTACACACAAAGTACATAATATCATGCCCAAGAAACTGCCAGTGTTACTGATACAGAAGTCCCATGTGAGTACTATCTTAAGAATGAAGGTAATTAAAAAGCACACCTCATTCCAATTAAAAAAGGGCACCAGTGTATTTTAAGTAGGGAACTTTCTCAACATTTTTAAAGTAGCATTAGGTTAATTTTATATGAAAAATGTTTAGGGTACCAAAGCTGCTCAGTTATGAAGTCTTAAACTGCCAAGGACATCATCTATAGCACTACGGAAAAGCCAGCTTTTGGACTACATGTACCTACTATTTCTGAAAATAATTTTCCAAGGAATCTACCTTTCTTCTGTCCCCTCTTGCACTCATAATTGTCACTGTACAGCACAACAGAAGGGAAAAAGGTTTTAGGAGGCTCTGGTGAAAATATTATATATTGCCCTCACCACCATCAAAACCACAGTTCATCGATCAAACGTATATAACATCAAGTGTATTATGCACAACTGTCTCAGAAAAGCTTGTGAATATTTTTTTTAAAATAAATATTTTTCATTTCTATTTAAATTTTAAAGGACATTTTAGGGCCCAGGGTCTTTCCATTTTGAAGCCTATCAGTTTACCTCTCCCTGCTTGTGGGAGATGTTAGCCCACAAAGGCCTGGCACAGTTAATATCAAACGCATGCTGCCTCCTGCAAATCTGACAACATGGGATACACAAATGTGTATGCCTGCTTATACACAGCCTCTGTACATACTGGCCTACTTCAAAACTTTTAGAACACAGTTCATGACAAAAATTATTAATCAACTACATAACACAATTTAGTCTCTATACACTCTGTTCTTGATTCACGAATTATGAATTTTTTTCAACCCTTCCAGACACAGTTTTCTTTAGTGCCCTTAACTATATGCTATTTGTTATTTCAGACACCTCAGGGCTTCTCTTTTCCTGCATAATAACCAAAAGCCAGAGCAATCCACTGTAACAGAATATTATAAAACAAGACAAAAAAAATGTACAAAATTGAGGCAAGTCTCATGATTATTTCCTTTTCCAAAATGTCACCTGTCCAGTTCATCCCCTTTTCATACAAAATTACAACAATTTCCACTACCTTAGAGTGACCCAGCCTGTCTGAAATTGCAGGTAGTTTTTTTTCTTGCACCTCAAGACACTCCCTACCAACCCCTCTTTCCAATCATCAGGAAAGGAAATCCCAATGGATTTATATAATCATGGAATCAGTCATCCTCTTCGTGGCTACCTCTGCACTAAACCACCAGACCTTAACGCTCCATGTTTCCGATGCTATCACATATGTTCTCTTGTACACAATACGATCACCAATTGAGTCATTGCTAGTGGGCAATCTAGATCTCCAGATTCAACACATACTGTGTGGCAAACGCAGATACAACAGCACTACATAAACACAAACAGTATTATTACGCCCACCAAATTGCAGTGACTTGTTTCTAATCCACTACAAAAACCTGTGCCCTGGACGTCACTGTTTGACTTCTGCTTCATCGCTGTCATATTAACTATTTCTCCTGCCTATCTATGTCAGAATATTAAACATCAACCCAGGGGGTGTTTTCTTCTAACTGACAAAGATTTTCTTACCAACAACTTTATAATGCAAAATTAAGAAGGAACAGTGTCCTATAGAAGATATACAACAACCACATAGAAATCATAGTAGCAAGCAACTAGTACCGTGACTATAGCATTCATTTTTTAATGCAACAAAGAATTTCATCAATTTAAAAAGTGAATAACCCATACTCTAGGCAACCAGAATTTTCCATATTCTAGAGAATCAAGATCCAAGTTTGCATGGAATATCAGAGACTACACTGCTATGATACTGCAGTCTTGCAAAGAAAAGACAAGCTGAGGAACAAAATTCAGAGAAAAAAATTACTAACTGACAAAACCCCAAATTTCATCCTAGAATGCAAACTAAAACTGTCTGATCAATAGCAAAAACCTGAGTTTAGACCACTCTGTACTATATAATCAGAGAACATCCCAGATTTCACATGTCTTAGAATTACATGTAGCATTAAATAAGAAAACAGGTTTCTTTGTAAATTCAGACCATCAACCAACCATAAAGCAAAATAGAATGTTTATATCCCCATGTTTTGAGCTTGGAAGGAGAGTAAGCAAGACAGAAAGCAAAAGTTAGGGGAACTATGAAGAAGATTCCCAAAAATTCAAGCTATACTATAAACAATTTATTAAATGCCACCACTAGAAAAAGAAAATGCAGCAATACATTGAATAAATCAGTATGAGCAACAACAGCAAAAATTAATGATATTTAGTGATCTGTTGTAATAAAAGAAAATTAAGCCTTAAAATAGCTAGTGAAACAACCTTTTCCATTATATACAGTTAAACAAAAATACAGCCAAAAAGAATCATTCTTTAAATAAAAATCAAACCAAACACTTGCATTAAAAGGATCATGGACACTTCCAAATTGGACTTGACCATATTCTTCCTTTTTAAAAACAAGCAAATGACTTATCTCACTGACACTTCCGAATGCCACCTACTACAGAGGCGTGAAGATGGTGATACAGAAATACTGTTCAAAGCTGAATACTGCACACTCTTGCACTCTACCTGAAGTGGTGCTCTGCAACAAAAGCCTTCTCTTTTCTCCATGCACTAGCTGGGTATCCTCAGTGCCAATATCAGCAGTCAATGGCCAGAGCCTTCTTTGACACGGGACACCTGCACCTCTAGCATGCAGTGTGAGCTCAGACCAGCAGCTGTCCCACACCAGCCTTCTCAGATACCAAACTGAACATGCCTTCCTGCAGCCTGCTATAGTTTGAGGACAGGAAAGCTAAATGAGATAAAGCAGAAGTACAGGTTTCAAAATAAAGATGGCAGAACCCACAGAATCTAACAAAATAAAAAAAAAAAAACTTCATATGAAAATACAGACAACTCTATGCAAACAATAAATAACAGGGAAAACAATTTTTATTTTATTTTTTAGTAATATCTAATTTCCTTTCACTGTCCATAGAGCACAATGAATGGGGCTGCATCAGGATCATCTTCCAACAATAACTCAGCCCAGTAATTTCTATCAAACACGGGTAGACAGTTACCTCTTAAAAAGTTCCAGACATAGCATGTTGCAATAAAAAGTAAGGCAGGCATACAGGAGGATCAGCCACAAAGTGAATTAATAACAGCATCAGGAAAAAAAAAAAAGTTCTTTTTCATGCTGTAACATATACTACCATTCAGAAGTATCTAAAGCAGGAAGCACTTAATTCTGTTCTACAAGATACCATAGATGGGCTCTGTATACAATTACACTCTATTAGTAAAAAAAGAAAAACAAACAACACAACCCTCTGTAAATGGTAACAGTAAATCCTACCGAGTGTGACAATTTGGGGGCTGTGTTTCTTTCCTCAGTCTGATTTTGCAAAAACTATATTCTTCACTGCATACTGTAACTGCCACGCAATATTGCATCACCATTCCTGTGTCTGTGGCAGACACAGGGAGGAGGGTGTGGCATGGAAATACCTACCTTAATTCAATAAGGCTAAACTAAACAAAGTACCTGTACTTGGATGCACCTTCATATACAAAGTCTTCCTGCGATAACTATTCCAATTCAAATTAAAGACCTATTTTATGCTCTATATTTTTCCTGAATAACTAAATAGTACTAGGGAGCAGACCATCAAAATAACCAGACCTGACGAAGGAGGAGCTGGCCTATAAAACAGATTGATCATGACACAGAAAGCCGCTCTGTAGGAGGAGTCAGGACAGGATTACGTATGTTGACTATTTTTATAAAGACTTCTCCATCTTGTGCATTACTTATGTTCATACATATTTCCACCTTAAATAATATTTTATTCTTGCGATCCTCATTTGCCCTGTATTCCTGTGTGCAGTCCTGATGAGAATGGAGCCCCAGGAAGAATGGCAATCTGACCCATGGAGGGTGAACACATAGGGGAAGGCTCGGAGAACTGAGCTACTGATTCCAGAGTACAGTGCCCCCAGGTATGCCAAACATAAAATCTACACACAAGTACATCCAGCACCACAGAGCACACAGTAGTGACACTGGAAGCCTAATTTTTAACTCATCAAAAATTACTAATTTTTCAGAACTTCTAGTACTAACCTAGACAATCTCTAGTTGCTTTGAGGAAGGGTTTTTACAAGCTGGTTTTATCTTTTTTTAACCCAGATATTTTTTCTTCAGAAGGAAGAACATTTAGATCAATGTCAGATAAAGGTAATGTCTTTATTTTATCACGCACACAACACAAAGAATAAAATGCACAACATTGTAAACGTAAAGGGTCAAGTCCATATTTTTAAAACGGACATTTCTACATTTTGGAAGTAAGATCTTCCTACTATGGATACCTAATTCAAAAGGAAAGCTATGGAAATCTAAGATGGGACACAGGCTTTTGCATCTCGTCCATCTACGGCAGCTAGAAAATAAAGAGCACTAAAATTATCTACATTGTAACAAACATAAGACCTTAGTAAAAGAAATGCAAAAAACACAGTGGCATTTTCACATTTCTGATGGTTCCAAACTTTCAGTACTTCATTTCTTTAAACTCCCATCTTCTACATGCCTTGTGTTTCTAGCATCCATTCTTTGAAGTATATGTGCCTCCATTAAAACCAATACAGTTTACGTAAGAGACTTAAGTTTTTCCTGCTCATCAGTTCTGAATCAATTGTTTCTGTAGCATTATTACACAAGGATTCAACCGCCACTGTTAAAAATATTTTTTTTAATCGTTATTACAACGTTACTCAAATTCTCAAACTTGGCTATTGACAAGTCTACCATGGTCACACTCCTGCGCAGAGCAACAGCTCTACTGCTTTTCATGGAAAACATCAGTTTTAGAATGTGGCTTTATCTCACAAATAAGAGCACTCTTCCAGCAAGTATTATTAACCTGAGGCACAGCAAATAGAAACAGGTCGAACTGCTGACTCCACAGACCACCACATTACATGAAAAGATTGAACATTCCTTGAAACCTTAATAAATAAATAAATATATTAGTGGTACTAGAGCTGTAGTCTGTGGCATGGGAGACCTAGGTTTAGTTGCTGCTCTGTCACAAGTTTCTGAGTCACCACAAGCAAGTACTTCCCTGCCTTTTACAGGTTTTAAAATACGAAAAGGAGCTGCAAGTCTCAGACATAAATGCAAAAGGGAATGAATTAACTTGATAAGGCTACTAAATTAACTCTGTAGACCCTATTCAATTTCACTTCAGGTTAGTAATAACTAAATATCATTATTCACTAAAGGACCCTATGTTAAATTATTTAACATTTCAGTTTCTACAGTCAGTAGTAGTCAAACTTCAATCACTGTTTACTTTCCAACTCCTGCTCACATATGGGTAACTGCCCTCTATCCCTCTATTCGTTCCAGTATTTTGTACATCAAAGAGACAAATTAGGAAGACATTGGCAACACCCTTCTCACTGATTCTGTTGTATCTAATCTGAAGGCCTCCTTCTGAGCCATCAAGTCCATACTGACATTTTATGTAAAACAAATAAAGTAACCTCTCTTTAGAGGGATACTTGTATTACAAAAAAAAAAAAAATTCCCTCAACTTTCTTTGCGAAAATCCAGCTACCAAGCTTTGAAGGAAGTGATTCAAATCCAGCAGAAAAAGAGCTCTCAGGCAAGGGAATTACATGTTCTTTTATTGCTATTGAATTCTGATTGGGTATATTTCAAATGCTAAGTAAAACGCACTCACTATTTCACTTATTTGTATTGCTTGGGAAATGCTTCGTGGCATACAAAATTAAAATTCAAACATAATCACTCTGAAGTCAGGCCTGAGTCTGCATCAGAAAATAAAACACAAGGTATTATAAATGGTTCAGAAACGACAGGAGTAGGTGTATCTTCCTGCTACTTCATGCTCTCTTTATCAGCACTTTGGAAATTCAACACCTATCACAAAATCCTTCTCCGCAAAATATTGTCCTCTCTGCTGTTATGTAGTTAAATCAAAACTTGAGTCTATGTTGCAGTGCTGAATCTCAAACATCAAATCCTAACAATAACTCACTATCTACAGTATAACTGTGAACTTCAGTACTTTTTACCCTTTTTCTTTTACAGGAGTGTTACAAAAACACGTTAGTTTGGAAGATCAAGCATCCAAAAACTAGGAAATGATAGATTTACAGTTTCACAGGCAACCCTAAGTCTACTTCCTTATATGCGTATTAAGGAACAGCCTTCATGAAATAATTTTTTCCCCACACTCAACTCCTTTAGTAGATGAGCACCTGTACATCCATGGAAACATTATGATTGCACAAGGAACAACAACTTTTCCTTAAATGGAACACCTGATTTTAAAATAAAGCTGTTTCGGGCAGCAGCTGGTTCTAATATGCATAAAAGTCCTCTTAAAATTACTGCTTTACAGGTGCTGTTTTAGAAGAATGTCTGTCTCGACTTCTATTATGGAATGCATACTTTTTATTTGTAAAATTTCCTTTCTAATGATTATACTTGACCTAGCACAAAGCCAGACTAAAATTTTATAGTACGCCATCAACATCTGCCAGCCAAATTATTCCCTAGTCACACCTGTGCAACCAGTCTTCAAATTACATCCTTAATGTACTTGCGTAATCACACAGATATCAGCTATGTAGAGATGAACCCTATACAAATTAACTCTCAACTGGGGTGACACCTTCACGCTCAAAAAAGGGCAAAAAATTCCCCTTTGAATTCACAAAATGAAAGTCATATATAAAAATCATTAATCACAAAATATCTATAGTAAGCATATATATTTCAAAATAAACAGTCATTCAGAAATCAAAAGATTAGTTAAACACAGCATTTTCACAGCTTTTCCAAGACAACTGCACATGCACATAAGAAGCAGGAAAGGAACATGACTTAAAGCTCACACATAAGCAAAAGTGAACAATTTTACATAAATTTAAAAGCTAGCTTTAGTTAAACATGCAAATTTTATTTTGTACACCTTAAAGTGTTGTTATATATGTGTCAATGCACAAATGAATACTGAAGATTAAAGAAGATTAAAATATCTGATCAAAGATAGCAATGATAGCAAAAATCTGAGACCTATGTCCAGTCAAAAAAATGACAGGAGCTAGTGAGGTTTCAGAAATTAAAAAAAAATAAAAAAATAAAAAAATCATAGAGTCCATTTTCACAGATCTGAGGGGAGGATTAAGGTCTTGGTTCTAAGCTGATACACGGAGTTATAGTCGTTATCTTTCAAAGAGAAAAGCAGCAACATTACATGTTTTAAAGGTTCTTAAATGTTTTAATAGCATTTTTAAGAACTGCTCAGTTACAGTATTTCTTAAGAACTTTCAGATACTATTACAATTAACTGAAGAAAACGGTTCATCTATAACACAAAGAATGATCCACCAGATACATGCTCCACAACTCCAGGCACGCACACACGCACAGTATGTTGGAGTGTAATTCCACCATTTCTACAACAAACTAAAGCAAGCTGCCACCAAAAGGAATGGCTGTGCTCCTGCTTTTCACCTATTAGTTTTCTTTCTCTTTAAGGTAACATATTTGGCAAGGTCAGTCTTGCACAACTAGGTGAGTGCTTACACTGGCACACCAGGAAGACACCAAAAACAAGTTGGCAATGGAGGGCGAGACCATTCTTTCTTAGCTGTAAGCCTGCACTTCAACTGATGCGGAGCACACCCACAATGACAGAGGATGACATCTATTGCAGCAGCACTGGCTCTTACGTTACCATGCAGCAAGCCACTCTGAGAAGCGAACCAGTTGATAGGTACCCATTCCCCATAGGCAACTAGTTTTCAACTTAACTTGTGACTAAACCTGGCCCATTTCACATTCACATTGGTGACAGCAACATTGCAAGTTACCACTGGCAGCCTGAACAGAAACTGCCTTCAGCTGCTGCAGAACTGTGCCCTGGATGTGCCACAGCTTGTTCAGTGCTGCGTCTTCTATTATTTCTTCTTTCCTAACACTGATGTGCTAAGCGCAACTGACCACATATTTCAGAAATAATTCTAAGTGACTTTCAGAAAAATCATAGGAAAGATTAACTTTTAAAACCCACTTCAAACTAGTACCTACATCAGATTTCAGCATAAAGCAACATGTACCAAGATTTACAAAACAGAACTTAGCAACCAAATATTTCAGTTGTCATCCCCTCACAAAATATAGAAGACATAGAACCTTCCCCCATGAAAGACCTCTAATAGAGTAAACAGAAACAACAAAGATAAGCCTTTTAATATGCCCACCCTTCTAAGCTAGACACCAGCTCTAGCAATTTTTACGTAAAGGAATTTATTTTCAAGCTTTTCTTCCTCTAATTTAATACTAAATTGTTTTAAAATACTCCTGCTCCAGTTAAAACCTTTTCAACCTTTTGACAATCTGTACATTAGCAAAATTTAATATACAGTTTTCCTTTGTATATAGTTTTCTTTTGACATATTTCATCTGAACACTTACTTGAAAATAACTCTTAAAAAGTGTGGCATTCCAAATGCTCCTCCTTGACAGCATTCAAAAAACCAAACACAAACACTGAAAAGTCACTGGGGTCTTTTATCAAAGACTAAATGAATTTTTGCTCCGTTTAGTACTATATGCAGGAACTATAGGAAAGAATAAACTTAAAGACTTCATGCCACACAAACCAAAGTTCAAAGAACTGCTGTTTCACTTTAAAGCAACCGATGACTAATTCTTTAAGCAGCAGAAGTTATCACTACACTCTCCTTCTTTTCTTCGTGTCTCAGCAAGGTCATCAATTGTTACAAGAAAAGATACAAACCTGTTTCTAGATAAGCAAAACAAAAAGGAAATGGTCAACAAAAACTGTCTGTAGATGAATTTGTTGCACTTTTAAAATCAATTTCCCTGTAGGAATACATCCACAGCAATTTTAAAAAAATGCATTTCCAGATGCAAAGGGACAAATAGTCTTCACCGTTCAAATAGTATTTTACTTCCCCACTGACAACACAGGCAACCTCAGTTCCATATTCAGCTTCTACAAAGGGAAACAAGTCAAAATCAGAAGTGCACCATTTGGTTAACTGTAATTATCTAGCACTTTATCTGATTAAAGTACTGTGGAATTAGTAACCAAATCTCTCATTATTCCTGTGATAACACAAAGAATCACCATTTTACAGATTAACTCAACAGGCATATATTTAAAACAATTGTCCTGGCCATTACAGAAACATAGTATGTAATCTGGATTAGATCTAGAAAATATATACATGTATGAAGTGTGGCATAAAACCTAAGAGTATTAATGGGGCATTAATGCTAGGTTTTGTCGTCTTTCTTTACCTAGTCTAGTTAACAAGCTGAACTAACTACAGCATGGTACAAAACAACCGTCACAAGCAGAACATCTATTTGGCAAAACTCAGTCCAGTTTTTAAAGCTGACAGTTACAAGACTACCAACAGTATTACAAGAAGAAAAATAAAGAAAAGCAATTCTAATTTAAGATTAAGAACACCATGTTTCTCATAGGAGTGCATGCATAGTTTTCCCGAACGTTTCATGTGAAGACCAGAGTTCATAAAACTATCCTACTTGAATTTGCATTTTCAGTACAAAAAGAGTTACTTTTTAGGTGAACATGCTTATGTTGCCACCTCTTCCGCATTAGAGGCAGGTGTCTTTGACATCGGAGCAGTACCTCTTTCTCAATTCACACTAAGCAGACAGCAGCAACTATACCCAAACGTAAGCATGGAAAGTACTTGTGTTATTTGAAATATTTACTCTCCTTAGTTCACACCTACTTAGCTGGAGCCACTGAATTTCTGAGCTAACTCCTCTAGTACATTCTAATCAGACTATAGCGTTAAAACCTTACCAACAGAAATGACAGATTAATGGACAAGACACTCTGTCATGACATGCACTTTCAGGGACAAAATGATCATCATTTCATCAGTTTCAGAATTCTTGGGTCACAACAGATTGCTAAAACTATACCACTGATGGATGACTCTTATCCTTGTGCTTTCCTGTATAATTTTTCACTGCTGTGAAAAGTGCTGAAGGTATTTAAGAATATTAGTTTCCACTGAAGTTAATGCAATCATTTCTAGCACTCAATTTTTACATCAATATTACAGCACAGAACAAATGATAGAAGAACAACTAATCGATTTATTCTTTAGGTATAGTCCCCAGAGTTATTTTCTGCAACAGATGACTAGGCCAGAGATACAACTTTTATCCTAAGAGCCTCTGTCTTAGTCTACTGGTATTCCAATACCTCAAATCTTCTTGAAGACCAGCTTGAATAACTCAGGGTTGAGAAGGGTCCCTTCCATTTTTTTCTCCCCCTCTGGAATGCACTGTGCTAGCCTCAGATTTTAGAAGGGAGATAAACAGACAACTGAAACTATGTCCCACGTGTGGAATATCTCATGTTCTTCACGACCTAGTTCAATTAGCCATGAGCTTCCTAACATCCACTCATCTGCCACGTTAAACAAATTAAGTCATTTTATCTATTTATTTAGCATGCAAGTAAACTGCTTGTTACAGAGGAAATGTAGTATGCACCCAGACTGCTCAAAATAGAGACTGAAGAGAGAATATTTGAGAAATATTGTACATTTACAGTTACAAAAGAAACACGAGCTTATAATAAAACTATCACCACTAGAAAAGAAACCTGGTTCTTCTGAATAAATACTTAGGATGCTTTGCCTTTCACTACAAACGCTATTGTTTCCTGTCCTTTTAAAACCGCGGAGAAGGGAAAAGAACGATGGTCTCCAGCCTTATAATTTTGCAGGGGAACCCATGGGATGTGCGAATCTCCCCTACTCTTTGCTCTCACCGGATGAGAGAAGAGGGAGACAGCAGCCTTCCCGGGAAATGTCACAGAGGGGCACCCAGCGGCCCTTTTACTCCGGCAACCTGTTTCCCGCGGCGGCTGGGCCCGCCGGGACGCAGGCAGCGAGGGCCGCCGCCGGGGCCCCGCAGCGGCGGGCCGTCCCCGCCTCCCCGCGGCCCAGCTGACCTTCGCCGGGCCCCGCTCGGCTCCCACCAGCACAAAGCGCTCCGCGCGGCGAGGCCGGGCCCGAGCCCACAAAGGGGCAGCCCCGCGGCCCAGGCGGCGCAGGCCCAAGCGCGGCGGGCCCTCCGCAGAAGCCGGGCCGGGCCGCCGCCTCAGCCCTCCGCACAATAGCCCAGCAGAAGGGCTCGGAGCCGCCCGCCACCGCGAGGCCGCTTCCCTCCTCCCCTCAGGATCCGCAGGCCCGGCCAGGGAGGAGGAGACGGGCCCGCCGCGCCTCGCTCCCACGGGGCCGAGGCTGCCCGAGCCCCTGTTGCGGGCGGCGGCGCGGGGCCCGGACGCCAGCAGGAAACCGGACGCCCGGGCTGCGCTTAGGCCGCGGCGGGGCCTTGTCCCGACTCTCCTCCGTGGCCGCCGCGCCGGCCCCACGGCCGCGCCGGGGCCTTCCGCGGGCGCCGTCCAGGCGCAGGGGCCGGGCGGGGAGAGCGTCCCGCCGGGCGAGCCGCTTCTCGCCCCTCCGAGGCCGCTCGGCCTCCCCCCGCGACGCGCTCACCTGTGGGCGCTGGGCAGGGCGGGACCCCGCTGAGGCGGCCTGGCTCCCCCGGTGGTGCGGGCTGCGGGGCGACTGGCTGCGCCGCTCTCGCCGAGACGCTCGGTGCCCGGCCCGACCGCGCGCTCCCTCCTCCTCCTCCCTCTCGCTGCCGGCCGAGGAGACACCGCCACGGGGGCGCGCCAGCTGCGGCGGCGGAGTTCTCCTGCCTGCCAGGCGCGCTCCCGAGGCGGGCGGGCGGGCGGGCGGCAGCGCGCGGCCGGCGGCGCGCACGCGCACCCGGCAGCGGCGCGCGGGCCGGGCCGCCCCGCTCCCGGCGCGGCGCCGGGGAACAAAGGCCGCTGGGCTCCGCGGGGAAGCTGCGCGGCCGCAGCCCGGCTGACGGCGGCCCCCCCGTGCTTTTCACCCCCGTTGCCCGCGCCCGGAGAGAGGCTGTCTCTTACCTGCGCCCCCTCCGAGCCCCCCCAGGGTTACTTGGCTCCCCCGCGGCCCCGAGAGCCGGCGAGGCCGGGGCGGCGCCGCGTTCTGGGGCAGGGAAGAGGCCGCGGGCACGGCCGTCGCCCTCCTGCGCCCGGTAGGCCGCCTTCCCGGCCCTGGAAGCAAGTTTTGTCGCACACCAGCATTTGCGGGGTCAGAGGCCCAGCCGGGGTCTGTCACGAGGGCTGTTAATTCTACTGTAAAAACAGAAAGTGGCCGTTCTTAGCGAGGCCGGCAGCGACCAGCACAGCAGCATTATGGCGATTTTAAGGGACTGCTAACAACAAACGCCTCCTCCCCTCTCGCCCTCTTCAAAGGCTTTGCATAGTTCAGGTTAAGCCCCAGTCCAGCAGTGCCCTAAATACATACGTAACTTTCAGCACATAAACTGGATGAAATTAATGTAATTCCTAGTGTGCGTACATATGCTTTGTTGGATTAGGACCCCGTTCATCTACTGAAGTTATTCAGAGTTTTGCCAGAGGAGAGCCACTGTTTATTTTATTTTCAGTAAAATATTTAAAAAATATGTATTTGCTATCTTATTTCAATTTTTGAATGACTGAAGCATTTTCTTGGCTAGTTTAATTGGTTATCCAGATGGTTTTCAATATCCTCCTCATTTCTTTTGATGACCAGAAAGCACTTCTTTTTGTATAATGTTTTTATGTTGAATCTGCCAAGTCTGCTCTTATTCAGAAATTTTTGGGATTAGTTTTAAAGCAGCCTCTCAAAAATACATCACTGTAGTGATGCAGTACAACATGTACCAAACCAACTAGAATCCTCGCAAGTACAGATAATATCAATTATTTATCATCAAAGGGTGACAACTACAGGAGTAAAGCTTCTTTGCACATGATTTTTCCCTGCACATCTTGTATCTATGCAGTGGTTATTGAGCCTTTTCCTTTAACTATTCATGAGGAGCGATACACATAGCAGTGATTGCCAACCCATAGTTGGGTTACCTATTGAATACTGAAGGAAATACATTATGATTAAATAAAGTATTACTTTTGTCCTGGATAGGAAGGACACATTCCTGAACTAACATGTTATCAATATTAGAGGGGTTTTTTCCACCTTTGATTTTAGTACGAGTAGAGCCAATTATTTGATGTATTTTTAAACATATGGAAGTCTATTCAGTAGTAGAAACTTCAAAAAAGGTAGTCGCCTATAGAGAACAAGAGAAAAAGCTTCTCTAATAGTAGCAGTTAGTATTTTTAGATACGAGAATCAGAATGCTTATCAGTTCCAGTAGTCTGTGTGGTTTCTTACGAAGTATCTCTGTGGTTAAGGCTTTGATCCTGCAAACACACACAAACTTTTTGCTGAAAAAGGCAAATTGATGGAGTCTCACAGTCCTGTATAGATCAATACATTGCTAGTTGGTCAGTATTACTAAGCATTTGCCTTTCACTGAATAGAAACTAGTTCCTTGAGCAGCGAAAGTAATTAAGCCTAGTTTCTAATGGATTTTTCTCCTATCTCTCTCCTCACCACAGGAACCTTGCACTTCATTCCCCCATTCCTGCTAACTTCACCTCTGAAATGCCTCCAGCTTGTCCACAGGCCTTACCTAACCCTTTGTGGCAGCCCAGCATGCTCACGCCTCTGACCGCTGCCTGGAGGGAGCACCCAACACAGCTGCTTCCCAGCTGTGTGCATGCACCTGTGGCTCCGTCACCCACCTCACCTCTTCCAGCTCTCCAGCTGGCAGACCAAAGACTTCACACTTCCCTCCTTCCCTCAATAGAACCACTTATCAGTTTTCCTCCACTGTCCATCATTACACTTCCTGAGAAAGTTACAAGAACTTCAGTGTCTCTGAGACTCCTTCCTCCCTCAAACCAGAGTGAAATTAGCCCATAGGTTCAAAAGTTAGTAGAGAAGGCTGAGTGGAATAGACCCCATAGCTAGATTGCACAAGCTTCGTTACTCTAGGAAATGAGGGTAAAACACTCTCAAAGACACATTAAGAGGTCATCTAATCCCTCTTCCTGCTCCAAGGTAGAATCAGCTATGCCTTCGTCATGTCGGACGGGTGTTTGCCTGAACAGCTCATAAAAATCCTCCTGCAGTAGAAAGTTTTAAACCATCCTCTGAAACCTAGTCTAGTGTTTGGCTGTCCATACCATTACATTGTTTCTCCCCATGATACATAACCTAAGTCTCCCATTATTAGCCCATTCTTGAAACATTTCAATGAACACAGAAACATTTTTTTCCTTCTGTTTTTGAAGGCTTTAATCTTCAGTAAATTACATCAGTTCCCTTCCATCTATGGGTCACCACTGCAGGGCCTCTGATCATTCTTGTCTTTTCTCTCTGCACACTCTGCAACTGCTCCTTTTATTCTATTTTGACTATAATTCTGGGAACCGGCCACAGCACTCCAACTGAGGCCCTTTTAAATGCTGAGTAATAAAGGCTGACTCTATGGGGATGACACTAAATTAGCAGTATCAGTCAATATAATAATTGCAAACTGAAGCTAGTTGTTTTAACAACAAGTTTTAGTAATTATTAATTTATTGACATTACTTTTGTACGCATTGTTTAGAAGGAAAAGTACCTACTGTCACTATGGACGCATATAATACCACTGTGATTGCTAAAGTTATATATGTATGTAGTCCTGAGTACTTTAATGGGATTACTGTGTTTCCTTACTAGACAATAATGTCTGTAAGTCTTCAGTTTCATATTAAGATGTAATAAAATACTTTTTTCTCCTCTAAACTTTCAACAGTATTCTCATTCTTAAAAGTACTATTATTTTATATTCATTTAGTAAAAGGGATAAACTAGTTCACACTATTTATGTGAGTTGCTATAATATTTTTAAAAGTTCATATATATTATTATGGTATACATGAGATTTTAAGTGAAAAGTCATTAGTGATATTTTATGTTTCTGTAAAACACATTCTTTGTTTCAAGAATTAAGAGAGCATTAGCAACACATGGCAGCATTCTTTTCAGGTGTAGAAATATCATTACCAATAGATAAACTGGATACTCAAAATTTGGTGGCTTGATCTGGTTTCTTGGGCAGAAACACTGCTTCTGATCATTCATAGTAACACTTGATCCTGGTAGCTAAGTGCCTACCTCCTAAGCACATCACCCAAACAAAAACTCACTTCTTAGCTTGTCTCTAACAACACTGAAGCTAGCAAAAATACACATGCTTAAGTGAATTTTCTACTTACAGCATTTTAAGGTCTCTAAAACTAATGAAGAATTAATTTTTACCCAGTTTTAAGTATTGTATCCTAACTAATTTTTCGTATTGAAATGAGAACCTTAAGCCCTTAAGAAAAAATGAGTACCTAGTGTCTAATAAAACTCACTTATTTTGAGACTTGTGTAAACAAAGTATCCGAAGGTAACATAGTACGCTAATTAAAAATTAGTGATTCCACAAATTGCAAAAGGACATCTAAGATAATTGTTCCTCAAAGTACTAAATACAGTATGGCTTTACAAGAAAAAGGCTATTCTTCATACGCAAAATTATAAATTCTATTTATAAGAATACAAATAAAATATTTTTAACCTTATTTTTTCTAGCCAGTTAATATCTTTCCCATACATATTAGCACCTTGGATGCATTGCTAATGATTTTTGCTGTCCACAATTTCCCAGTATCACAGGAAGGAGGATGACAAACTTTCAAAGTTTGTCTCAAACAACCAGGAAAACTCTTAAAAAGATGGAATATCGGTTGCTGATCTCTACTGATCTCTTCATCCTTTTTTTAATTTATATTCTTCACTGCCTAGGCTGCTAAACATCTCTATTCCCAAACAGTTTATTTAAGGACTTTCTAACAACAAGAAAGTGAAAGAATAGAACAACTACTTAAAGCAGTTCATTAAAAAAATAATCTTATTTTTTCAGGTAAACATTGATAGCTATTTCATATGTTTGGACCACACAATTTATATAGTAACAAAAATTCTGAGCTAATAAGAACTCAACAAGAAAGCAATTTTGTGATACACTGAAGACCTTATACAAACTGTTGAACTAAACATAATTTCTAAGCAATGACATTCTCCGAAACATGTGTGATATCCCACTCCCAACCTGCAAAGCCACATACATATATAGGATTGCTGAGTCCAGTAATTTTATTGATAAATGCTTCACATGACAAAAGGCTTGGGGGTTTTTTCCTGCAATGCTACCTCTAACATCTGCAGTATTCAAGTGATTCCCTCAAATTTGGTGTCCAGTAAAAAAAAAAAAAGTGAACAAACAAAACCTTCAAAAGTAAAAACTAAAGTTTCAGAAGGCAAATAAATAGAATCCAAAACTTAATATTTAAGATAATACATATTTCATTTTGAAGCTAATGTTATGTTAGACTGGTTGGATTTGATAGTCCTGATGTACCAGTTGACTTCACTGGATATACTCATAGAAACCATATATTATACTCTACTATTAATTATAGTGCAGCTATGTACAAAGTCTTCAAGCACTTAAGAGACAGATAGCCTCAAAAAATATCAGGCTGATATTCTGTATTTAATAATTATCATAATTGATTAATTTAAGTGATCTCAGTTATTTTATAAAGAAACATTTTCCGTTTTTGTTTGAACTTCATGTATTTGATTTATTTACCATTTATGTCCTTTTTCAAGATTTATAAGAAGTTGAAACTGAAAGAAGAGGCAGAAAACAGGTTTTATAGAAAGATTAGGAAGACAGAAGGATTTTTAGTTTAGCAATGGACAAAGCGTTAGGGAGACAAAAAGAATCTTTTTAAAGTGAAAAAGATACTAAGTTACTTTAAAAAGTTATTCTGGGTGGGAAAAGGTGCCTTGTTACCCCTTAAATCATATAAATTTAATAAAGTATATTACAGAAGCAACTACAGATTTTAGGCAATACCAAATCTAACTAACTGGTCAGAAACTCTCTATAAATTAATATAAGACTTGCCTTCTTCCCCAGCTTCATCCCTCCTGATAACGGCCAGCATCTTGACATTTTGTAGATATCCTAGCATATAGGAATCATAGGATTAGGTTGCACATATTTTTTCTTTATGTAGCAGCTATTTAGAAAATACATTTTAATAATCTATCAACCAATTGTAGGCTATCCAGCAAATCTGGTCATGGAGGTCATGGGCCTCCACAGAAATATTTATGATTAGCCTATTTCTAGACAATTATTACCTCGCCATTTTAGGAGGGAAGCAAGTGGCTGTCTGCCAATGTGGGTGCAGTAATTAATCCAAATTCTGTTTCAGAACAACAAGTTCTGATTTTCAAGACAGAAGTGGTACGCTATTAGCAACAGAAAGAGCCAGCACAAGCACTGTCCTCCTGAGGATCAGTATGAATCCAAGGAGAGGCTTAAGACCATCAAGTTAACTTGCAAGAATTCATAACTAGTCATTAGACAAAAATACAATTCCAGTCAGCCCTAACCTGTTTTAGATTCCAACTAACTAAATTTAAAAACCTTTAAAACCAATTAAAGTCTTCTTACTATGTAAATATGCGGTCTTCATTTAACTCCTTGTGAGTCAAAAATGAAATGTGTAATTATATAACATTTTAAATGTATAACACTAGAGAAATCCTGTAGACACGTAGCACATGATACTATACAGAAATAAATTCATAACTATTTGGCAATTCAGTAGGTCAATTACGAGATGAAAAACTGATTTAAAAATAGTGTGAAACATACATAGTAACTTCCAGTTTTGAAATGTGCATGTCTAAGGTTCAATAAGATAAGAGGGTGGTGTTGAGGGTTTTCTTTTGGCAAGGTTCTTGGGAGGTTATGTCTAGGTGGAAGAAATTAAGAACAATGTAACTGGACAGTGATATGTAATTAGAAGCAATATCAAGTAATAAGTCATTCATTAAACAGGTTTTTTCTTTCTTTTTTTTTTTTTTTTTAAAGTCAGAAACTATTACCAGATCTGAATTAGTTTGACAGAACCTGTATGCACAAATAGTCAGGTGCCAGCTAAAGCCTAAGTGTTATATAAAAAGTTCTGAACCAAACTCAACACATCTTTAGTTTAATGCAGAAAAAGACCCGAGCAAACAGTATATGCAAACACCTGTAACTGGCACAAATAAGTTAGTTTTCCAAGATGTATACATAGTCCCATACCAAGCACATTATAAGTAGCTCCTATCTAAATTCTTAGACAAGTTTGTTTTGTTATATTGTTACTCACGTTTCAGGCAAAATAGCCAACATTTTAAGCCTTCCTAAAACGTTTGAATCAGGAGGAGACCTGTATAGGATTTAGGTATGTCTTTGGTATAAGCCTGTTTATTTATGAAATAGTTGTCTTGAATATATTGGAGGGAAGAGGAGACTGGCATCACTTTCCTTGCTTACAAATTCCTTTTTTTGCTTTTGTGATGTACCTCTAACAGAGGCTCATGGCTGCTCCTCAGGTTCTCTGATGAGAAAACACAGACTAATCCCCATTTCTGTACTTGCAACCAGTCTTGAGGCACATGATTAACACCTTGCTCAGATCCTGCCACGTCTACCAGTTCCTACTGTTCTAGCTCTCTCAGTACACATGAATGTTTCATTGTTCCCCTGTTCAGCCTTTACTTATTGACTGTACTCAGGCCCGTGACTGAGCACAGTCACAAACATTTGCCAGAAAAAGAGCATTTTGAGAACACCTCCAAAGAAGAGGGTCATGCTTCCACCCTTTTCTTTCCTCTCTTCTTCCTCTATCCATACAAACAGAGACAAAAAGTCTCCTGCTTTTCATTTTCTGCATGAATCAGTAAGAATGAGAGCACTACTCCGGGGAAGTTTGGACAAAGGAGCAAGGCTTGCATTCAGCTTTAAATGAAAGACGACTGGGGAGTTGTGATTTTTTCCTCTTGTTAGTAACTTTTCGGAAGAGTTCTGGTGGTCACCAAGAATAAATTCAGCAAGATCATACAATATAGTAAGGGTCCACTTTATTCACATTCCTGTTTATGTTTAAAATGCATTTAAAAATCATTATTATTGTCAACAAAATCTTGTCACCAGAAATAAATCAGCAAATCACATACTGGCTAAATATAACACCTTATATCAGGCGTTCTGTTAGCAGCACAAAGTAAGGATATTTATTATCAGGTATCCTTTGTCATGCCACATTCCTGTTAATTTTGCTGGGAGTTAGAGTGAGAAGACACCACAGAGTGTAACGAGGATTATAAAATTGGAGGGGGCGCCTCACTGAAGAAGCTGTCAGCCACAAAGAAATCTGATTACATGCATTATCCCTGACACTTCTGATTTACCAGAGAGGAGGGAAAATCACAAAAGGCAACATTCTGTTTTTCACACCTGAGTACAGAGAAAGCTTGAGGCATTATGATGTTCTTTGATAGGAATACCTATTTCATACTGCACATCTTTTTTCCTTCTTACTGTAATATCATTTACCATTGTAGCACCTTTTGTTTCCAGCCCTTCCCCTAGATTGCCAGGGCTGCACAGGAAAGCTTTTGAGTCACAGGCTTCCTTTTATTCAGTGAGGTAATTACCACAGTATTATCCCTGGTCTCAAGAGGGAAAAAATTTTAAAACACAGTCTGGTTTGCAGTAGGATAATTCAAAGAATGCGATATGACAAGAATAGGTTGGCCATCCCAATTGGCATAGTGACACTGACCATCAGTAATATCACCATAATTTTGCCTACTAAAGATGTTGGGGTTTTAATTCCTGTTATTGTTTGCTGGTTTGGTTTTGGGGGTTGTTTTGTGTTTTTTTTTTTTCTTCATTTCTTTCAGTTGTGTGGAGAGGACTGCTCCCTGGCTAAGGTGAAAGATTTTTTTTTTTTTTTTAAATTAGTAGGCTTGATTCATTAAAAAAATAAGCACATACACCAAAACAAGCCCAAAATTAAATATAAAATCTCTCGGGTACTTATAAATAAATCCATACTTGTTTTGATTATTTTGTCCATTTGCTTAAAATGAAAAGCTCTTGGGAAGATCACACATTTACAGAGCTGCCTGAGAGAAAATTTATAGCTTGTCAGCTGGATAAAGATATCATCTTCCAAAGTATTTTTGGGTGACATGGTAACAGCATTCAATAATATGTTAAACAGAAATCCTTTGCAAGCTGTGTCTATGTTCACTGTGATACTGCTAAAAAGTTTATTTCTCTCTAAAGGAAAGAAAGCAAACATATCTTTTGAACATCTGCACAGTGAAATATACAGCCTTTTTCATAATTAAGGAGCAAACCCTGCCCTGGCTGGCCCAGCGGGGTTAAGGAGAAGCATTGCATAGTGCATCCATTACCACAGGGATCCTGTAGGCTAGGATTGGATTCCAACAGGCACACCCCAGGGAGGCACTTCAAGACATGATAAAATATTATAGCCCTGTCTGCCTGCATGGCCTCATATATGGTAGTAGGGAAACCTACGATATCAGCATCTTCTTATTTTAAATAATATACAACTGAAGGTATATCACACTAAGCAGCTGCCTGCCACAGTCTCAGTCTTGCTATTTCTTAATGTATTATTGTAACACATGCTTCCTTTAAAATTTATGAAAAAAGTCGTAATGAAAAAAAATCTGAACTTTGTTCAGAAGAACATAATCTCTAGAACATGGGAATTTCTTGCTGCAGAACTATTCTTGCTGATGGGCATCCTACACATTTAGAAAGTTTGGACGGGTGGTAGGGAAAGCTACTGCCATAGCAATAAAATCAATCATCTCTGTATGTATCCTAAACTACAGTATTCGGGGACCAATTTCAAATAAATTGACTCCAATAGTTTCAACAAACATGTCTGTCCCTTTAGTCATCACATTACAGACAATAGTTTTCACAATCGATACGTTTCTTCCATAAGCTTCCAATAAACAGTCCTTAGAAGCGTATTACAATGGGGAGCCCTGGAATGCGACCTATCCTGGTAACTAACCAAAGCAGAATCTTCCCCAGCTGCACATCAAAGCAGCTGTAAAACTGCTTTTAGCCAGGAATTAGAGTTCATACAAAAAAATCCAACTAATTTACCCTATCAAAATTCTCCTCATTGTTGACTGTAGAATTCCTGTAGTGTTGAATCCCAAGTTTTGGGTTTTTGTTGTGGAGGGTTTTTTTTGAGGCAGAGATAAATTTTAACCTATTCTTGGAAAACAGAAAAGAACCTCTTGATTCAAACTACTACATCTGCCGCCTCTCCAATTCCATTTTGACAATTTAGCTTCCTTTTACAGTGACTGCTCTCTCTTGAAAAGTTTTATTCCACTATTCAGGTTCAGCTTTTCAAATTGTGCATTGCGTTTTCCAGGGTTGCATATCTTCCTTTTTCTCCTTAGTTAGGAAGACCACTAAGAAACTACTTCAAGCCATGGCCACTTTAACTTTTTCCTTCTTTTTTTAACTGGTGCTTGCCATAAGCTACCAATTTTATTGTCACCTTCCTGATTGCTGTCCAACATTTAGACATTGAAAAAAGGTATCTGGAGTTTCTATCAGGGAGAAAGTACCCCCTGGGAATGAAAAACAATGCAGGGCTGCTGCATCTGCTGAATTCTAGTGGAAATTAATCTAATCTAGTTAGAGGATAGACATTGGGGCTTATTAGTGCCAGCGGCCTTCTGAAGCATATACATGCTTATCGTAAATCCTCACAAACTATTTTAAATTTCATTTATCTTTATAGCTTTCTAGTTTTGTAACTTTTTTATAAATGGTGCTTAACAAAACCATAACAAAATCATTTTACTATACAAAACTTTTTAAAACATGATTTTATACATTTTGTGCAAGCTGACAAGCAATATAAATAAGATAGGGGATAGATAAAACAGGGGGATATCTGTTTATGTCAGTACTGCTAAATACATGGCCTCAGCAGTCTAAATTTGCATGTGTCAAACCTGTAAACATATTTAAAATACTACCCCCAAAACCGACTTACCCCAAAGGATAGCGAAGAGACCATATCCTAGAAAGGAGATAAATCTCTACAGATTATCAGTACAAATTAAGCAGGGAGGTTATAAATTGCAATCCCTTGTGCTGATGAAGGAAAAAAGCAAGCAAAAAGTGAATCTTGCCCCTAAAATTCTTGGTCTAAGTGAGGCACTTCTTAAGCGATTCCCAGTTTATTATGTTTTTACCTTGAGTTTTGAACTGCAGTTACAAGACAGCAGGATGTAAATATCGTGATCTGTTTTAAGCATGTTAAAACACTATACAACTAAGTAATTTCAGCCAGTAGGCTAAGAAATGCTAGTTTCTTTGCCTTTCAGATCAGTTGCTGCATGCATTTATTTTTTTTGGTGCACCAGCAGATATTAGTTTAGACTAAGTTCTATAATTACGTACTAATACCCACTATAGTTAAGTTACAAGGCTAATGGCAAAATATCATTTACTGTTTTGGAGATCTGACAGATGTTATTTCCTACATCAAAAGGATTATATTATCTACAACACAAACTATGAGTCATGTATACATTATACTGTGTTAATAATCCACCAAGATTCACCTAGACAAGCATAATCTGGGAAAAGCCTTTCTAATATGTCTCCTTTTGTACGTATTTAATACAAACTGTACCAATCTTCCATATTCTAGGATACCCCGACAATTTACAAGAAAAGTAAAACAGGACCTGAAATCCTCTGTCTCTATTCCCCCCTGTCCTGGGGAAGACTGAATAGTCACTGCACTTTCCCAATTGCAAATTTTTCCTTGTGTTCATGTGGGCATAAAAACCAAGACTGATATATTTGAGTCACTATCCTCACAGTACCTACAAGAGGACTAGGAAAAATCCAGCTCTTCACAATTGCAATTCATGGAGTAACCCTCCCGAGCAACCAGGACATTAGAATGCTGATGGACAACTTCTTATCCTTTTGATGTGACAGAAGTTACCTACAAGCAAGCCTCCTGGCTAAGGCATACCTACACAGCCCACACACAGTTGGCTCAGTTTCTGTATGGAGGACTGAATTTAGTTCTTTCTTCTATAGAAACTGCAACTGACTATCTCTTCAAATTACAAGACACTAAAGTGTATTAGGTAAAAACATACCAACTGGATTCTCAGAGATCTTTGTTTGATCGTAGATCCCTTTACATAGCCTTAATAGTATCAAGTCTAGTTTTTCACTAGGCAAAGTTACATAGGTAATGCTTCTTTTAATAAATGCACCCATGCCTATAAATCCTAATCGTATGCCAGGGCTTCAGTATGCCAGTTGTTCAATGAACATAAAGTTAGAAGGACACTTCCTGCCCCACAGACTTTCGTATAGGATGGGAGAGGGAAAAGAGAATGCAGACAAAAGAAAGTGGTAAGACAATAAAAGCTAGCAATATAGGAAGTAGTTACAGTACGTTGACATCCTGATATTTATCCTCTGTTTTGTAGGCATGACCAAAAAAAAAAAAGGGGAGTGGGGGGGAGAGGGTTTACCGCGATTTGAAGGAAAATAACAGTGTTTTGCAGGTGCGCAAAACCCTCTTCTGAAGCATGAGGATTGGCATAGAAAAATGTGAATATTTGAATTGAGTAATTAAATACAAAGGCATGGATCCTACTGTTTTGAGGCTATTGGAGGAAGGATTTAACCATTCAATACCATTCAGAGGTGACAGACAGTAACGGAGAGGCTGTGAATGGATCTGGAGAGGAGGATGGTTTGTTTGCTTGATGCAATACGCAAACCAGAAGCATATGACCCCAGAAAGGGATCATATTCTCAAAGTCGTGGTCTAGAAAAAAAAAGAAATTTAGCAAGATAGACCTCAGCAGAGAGAAGTGCCAGAATACGTTCGTTTACTATGAAACACAGATACAGAATCTTAGAAATACAGCTTTTTTTTTTTTTCTGGCTGACATAACTGTATTTGTTGAGAACTAGTGAATTATGGTACTGTGAATCAATCCTCACAATGTGGTTTTGCAAAGCATTTCACAGTCACCAGTTACACGTTTAAACAGAAGAATCCCCTTGCGCCACCACTGGCTTACACACAGATTCACTTATACACACTCCATTTTTCATGAGGTGCCCCCATCAGCCATAGACCATTACTTACAGAGAAGCCTTACTGATTTTCCTCCACTGTTTTTCAGTAAGACAAGGTTCCTGTTTCCTCTGGGTCCTACCATTTCCTCTTCGTTACTTTATATCCTGAGGCACAGAAGAGCAGCTGCTGCCTTTCATTGTATTCCTCTGCTGGCTGTGAGGAGTAATTTTCATGCTTCGTGTGTGTAAGACCTTCATTATGAGAGACCCATTTTAGGCAGAAGACCTTTCTCTGGTTTGGGAAAAGACTGGGTTATTTCTTCTGTTGTATCTCTGGCCTCATAAAGAAACTTTGTTAGGCCTTCCCTGTTTGCTGAAAGTCTAGCCTGAGTTTCATCTTCCAAAGAAGCAGATCTTCATATTCTTATGCTTCGTACCCCATTCGAGCTGTGGGAGCACAACAATTCACTGTCTATGCAGCAGACATGCAGAAAGATTTGGGCGCCAAGCATGAACAGCTGAGCTATAGCTAAATGCATCTCCCAGGCCAATTCATACATTGCATTAAAATTAATATTTCTGTCCCTCAGATGATGGTGCAGTAGTGAAGAAAAAGCCATGTGGATACTCTGCATCCTAATTCCAGTTTCACGGAAAGAATGGAAACTGCTGCCATAATTCTCCTGTACATAACTGCCAACATTCTGAGCTATAATTCATGGAAAGTCTCCCACAGGTTTCAATAGGTGGTAGAGAAAGGCTGGAAGTGTTAAGCTATTTTACAATTTTCATCAGTAGTTTTGGGCATTAACCCTGTTTGATCTCCATCAACACAGATGCAATTTGTCAGGCATCAGACCTTCAGGGAGCTCCCCTGGTTCTTGTTGATAGTTCTCAGGAAAAGTTCTATTTTATTATACTCCTTTACTGAAACATGGGCAAGAGAACTGCTTTTCCATTTTCAGGAGAATTTCTAACAAAGCCTGTGTTAGAATCTCCATGGCTTTAGTAATTTAAGCCTAACAGGCAGACTAATTGCTCAAGTCTGAATCTCTGAACTGGAAAGAAATTGCTACCTGTAATTTAATTTATTAACTGTGCACATACCCTTAATTCTCTACAGGAATGAGGTAAAGGATAAGAAGGGAAATAATATATCTTAAAGCCATACATTTAAGTGGCTATGAATTAACTCCCTCAGTTACTGCATAATCCATCATACTTTGCTTCTCTTTTCCTCTACATATTACTGAAAAGCCTGAATAGATAAAAGGGAAACACAAAGGACTTGTGAAGAAATAAAGAGAACCACTGACACCTATATCTGGATACGCACAGCAGGAAATTAAAAACATCGTCAACATCTAGGTTTTCACTTTACCCTATTAACCTTTATATGGGGATTTTGCAGGCAGGTTCCAATTTGGAGAATAGCATAGAAGAGTCTACACAGCGAGAAGAGACTTTCTAAGCTAGAGCAAGACATTGTACAGGATAGACCACATATGATCTCTCTATATTCTAAGACTTCAGTTCAAGGTGGTGCAAATCTGCATTAGGTTCATCACTCGAGAAACAGAGAACAGTGGTAGCATCTGCACCTCTTGTCTAGCGCATAATTTAAATAGGAAAGTAATAATCTTTTTAAAAACACAATTGGAGAACTTATAAGTGATTAAATAATAAGGGTTTGAACTTCATATAACCGGAATGTGGTCTCCTTTCCAGTGACAGCAATCTAATTTCATCCACAGTAAGATCTGAAATAATTTCATTACTAGAGAGGTAAAATATACTGCACATCTGTAAGTTAATCATGAGGGATGGATGGAATGTTTTCATATAGCTCACACAGGAAGATGAGATTATGATAAATGTAATCACTTCCCACTCTATTGAATAGTGTTTTCCAGTTTAACAGATACAGAGTTTTCTGGCAACATTGCACTTACAGCCCCTACCAAAAGGAACAGCTCACAATACAAAATAGTAACTTTTTGGGAAACAACGCAGTGATGTTTAAAGAACATGTTTGTCATACTAACAAGTTCCTCCCCCACACGATGGCCATAATGTAAATCTTCAAACGTAAGTCAGAGTTTGAATGTACAGGAGCAAAAGGCATACTCTCTTAAGCTTTCAAGGGAATGCAGAGGCTGCCCCCATGTTCCATCAAGACAAAGACTTTGTGAGCATTATATTCCTTGCTATCATCTTATTTTAACTCTCTGTATTGATTTGTTATGATCATCACCCTTCTCTCTCTCTCTGTGTCATCGGTGAAGTTACAAGTGAACATGCTCATATCCTGTAATTAATATCTCTCTCTAGTGGAAATTTATGAGATTGCCAATGTTTGTATTACAATTTACAGTGCTAGAAAATGCCTACAAGTGAACTTTATCTGCCCATCTGCCATCGAAATCTCTGAATCACATCTCATCATTCTGATTTTCCCCAAAAATACGACTTGTATTTATTCTGTCTTTTTCCAGCATTCTTTTTACCAGGAAGAGGGGGTGTCAAGGGTTCAAAACGTAAGCCAGGATAAATTCAAGAACACCTAATCTCACAGCATCATACAAAGCAGAAATATTCAGCTGTATTATGATACAGATAACCTTTCCCATTATTTCCCACAGAAAGTAGGAGTGTTTGTTTAAACTAAATATAACTCTATCAAATGCATATTTCTTCACTTTATATATGTCAGACAGAAGAATATTTAAAGCATTTTTTATTGTTACTATTAAGATAAAAGGTATTTTCCTTTTAACATGTATTTTATGTACTTTGACAAGATCTGGGAAACTACCCAGAATAAAAGAACTAAATAGATTTATTTACACAGTGATATGCTGCCAACAAGTGTTGGATATGAAGGCCAGAAGTCAAGTTCCAATCTTCTGAGTCAAATCCACAATAGAAAACAATGTCACCACTTCACATTTTGTGGAAACATTGTCTGCCTTTTTTGCTACCCATTTGTCAGCACTCCATCAAGCTTCTGCCACAGCATAATGAACTGTTAGCTACCTCAGATTATTCACTGTTATTAATGTATGATCTTGTACTATTTGGCTAGATATTTTTGAAAGCTCATTAGCAAAGGTTACGTCATTAGTGAAGGCTTAGTCCTGGCAAGGCTTGGTCTGTTAGAAAGAAAGGCCAAGCTGTTAAACCATATAGTAGTTTTGCAAGTTATATTAGCTATACTTCCACACTTAGTACAACTGTGTTTATATTAGCTATTTTGTTGGCATGAGAGGAAAACATAATTACTAACAAACATTCACTCTGTAAGCAGTTAAACTAGTCAAGTCTAGCCTTTGGACTGCTCTGGAATTCAAGCACTTGTGGCATTTGATCACTTACTGTCACAAATACAGTAAGAACACACACCCCACCCCACCCCCATCTTCATCACTTTGGTAGAAACTGGACAGTGGTGTGAAAACTGACAACTTGAAAAGCAGCTGAAAGAGGGTAGAATCTCATAGAAGTCATTTAACTGGAAAGCCAAGCAGAGTAAATATCAGGTCCTAATTTAGATTATTACACCATCACGATATTGTAGTGTGAATCGGGATTTGAGAGAGTGATGATATTTAGAAATCTGCATATTAAATTAGTATTAAATGCTTTCTAGCAAGTATGAAAACAAGATAACTTAAAAGTTAGTGATAAGATAAAGACATTAACATAAAATGCTTTTTAAGAAAACATACTCAATATATTCTGTTTATATCACCAACTGGAGACAGCTGTATATGTGATACGCACAGAATAAGAGAGAACTATGAAAATGCCTGCTATCTTTAACATGCTATGCTTTTCCAGTCCACTGCAGAGAAAGCTTAAGGCATAAAGTTTACTTAGATTTATTTTTCAGAGATTCTAGGAGCTCCTAAGAGGACCTCCAGATGCTGTCAGAACACCTTTATCTTGAAATGCATAGGCCAACTGCGCCTCAGTTGCTGCTAAATGTTTTCCACCATTCTTCCCCTACTGGCACAACACTCCCTTCACAGAACCTGAGTTTAGCATGCTGCAGCCATTAAACTTATCTTGACCCATGCAAGGGGCCAGAAGAACTGAATAGACAGGCTATTTTAATTTCCTTATAGTGAGCTTGTGAAAAAGGTCAGTATGCAGAGTGTGGGTGAGTCAAAGCCCATTGACACAGATGGCAATGTTATGTAGACGCACCAGGATGAAAGTTTGCACAGGAAGTTGCAATTGCAGCATCTGTATCAGAGAAAGGTCACACAGCAGAGGTCCCTGCCATTGGTTTGGTTGATCCTAAGAAATAAACTGATTAAAAGATGGTGGAACCATATTCTACTTTCTTCCTCCACTTTGCTTTCAAAAGCAACATAGCATAGCAACACATAATCTGGGTATTGGGATCACTCTTACGTGAGCATGGCCACATACTCCAAGCTGCATCCTGCTTTAAGCTAAATTCTACCCCAAGTCACAGCAAACATTCAGTCCATCCCACTTACCATCTTGTCTGAATAGACCCTACTCTATACATTTTACCTTCAGAACCTTAACATTTTTATTTCAGCCACATCCTTTCTCCTTGGCATATGTTCCAAGAAATATCAGTGAAGTTTTTTAAGCAAAGAAGGGTTATTTATATGACGTCTAATAAGTGGTATATAATATCCATAGATATTAAGTGCTTTCTAAAGCACATATATGCAATGTTGGCAAGATATCTAGAATTAATCTTCGTATCCTTGTACGTGCAGAAATAAAACCATCAAAATCGAAGTCTCACAAAACATGCTTTCTCAGCGACGGATAGATCTCCCTTATTTCTCATTTTGTGGAACAGCAGAGTATGCCTTGCCCTTTCTAGTATATGCATTTATTTATATTTCCTCTTGAACTCCCATAATCGGGGAGGAGTTTCCCAAAGGAAGGCCTTCCAAATAGTGTTCCATGTCAACTTGTGACTCTGAAGCAAACTAGCTGACATGCCAGTATCTTCCAAGGGTGACATATCTACTCCCCTGATATATGAGCACCTTGAACTCAATGTTATGTAGTCCAAATTGCAGGGATGACTAGATCGTGATGCAATTCTGCTGATTTAGTAGGATTGCATAGAGGTGCATTCGGTTTGTGGAACTCAGCAATGTTTTCATCTCTATTTTGGAAGTGTACCGGAGAAAGACAACTCCCCTGCAGACTGCCCAATTAGCTCCCACTGCTAGTACTATGACAGATGTTAGCTTTAAAAAATGAAAAACTGCAGCATGCCATGTGGATAGTATTCGTTCGAAAGTAGGCATTCTGCTCTGCTTCCTGCACTCTTGTTTTTAATACTATTGCCATCTTCTAAATACCTGCTATAGTCTGAAATGACAACCCTTTCATCCTCTTTCTGTTTCTACCCCCATATTGACTTCCTAACATACATAGATAAGGACAAAGTATAATCACACTACAGACGTTAGAATCTAACCTTTTATATATACAGCACTTATGGATAATATCAATATAACAATAAAAAAATCTCCTGAGGAACTCAGTAGCACTCTTGCAGTCGCACAAGGTCAGTGAACACGTAGGAAAACAGCATTTGTCCCATAATAAAAATGTCCCCACTACACATAAACAAACTTTCTTTCAAGACCCACTCCATTTTCTTCAAATAAACTTTCTTTTTTTTTTTTTTTTTTTTTAAAAACAGTGAAATTGAGTCTCCCAATTACTTAGTTCCTATTTCCAGATTTAATATCCTGTGTTACTAAAACAGTTTTGAAAATGCTATCCCAATCTAATAAAAAAAAAAATTGAGTTGAAAATTACCCTCTTCAAATGTAGCACTGATACTTATTACAACACTAGCTCTTTTTTTTGGGGGGCATTTTTAGATACATGGCAGTTATGTGTATGTTTTTGTGGATGACCTTTAGAAGTTCATTTTATACTTTCAGTTTCCAGTAAAAACACTATTTGTAGGATTTGCTCATTGTCCAGAGGGCTTGCAGATACTGTCCAAAATTTTTCCTACTGCTCAGTGGTAGAAAAGGTGAAGAAAACTATTATATCATATTCTATGATACTAGAGAAGAGTTATTTATGGGAAGGAGCCATTAATCTTTCATTTCAGAATGCAATTGCTATAAATGCTATAGACTCTTGCAAAACTTTTTCCCCTCTAGCATGAGTTGTAAAATATACTAAGAACTGCAGTCAGTGGGGAAGGACTACCACTATCCTAGCTTTGCTTCTCACAGCCATAGTGGGGGTAACTGGGTTTTACTGGACAGTGAATAAAACTAGGAGCACAGGGATCAGAGTGTAGAATTTAGTTTCCTTTGTATTCACTTTCATTTTTTGAATTAAGTCTCTGCTGCAGCAACAGCAATTAAAAACATTGTTGAGATTAAATTTAGGAAAAAAGTGTGTATGTGTATATTTATATTTGTGAGACATTTTCATCGGGTGATACAAAACAGCTGAAAGTAGGAATTTCTGTGAGAGGCACACATTCCTGTCATCAGTGGCCAAAAAATCAAATCTCATTGGGGCTTTCCTTTGCTGAATTCAAAGCACTGCCATTGATGACCCCACTGTTCCTCACCATGGACCAAAAGTCACACACAAATAGGGTTTTAACATGCTCTGCTGGCCAGGTCAATCCCTTTGCAAAAGCATTATGGTATTAGCCTGTCATTTGTTCCCATGTTATTTGTCCAATTCTATTAATGCTGCAGGAGTACAGAGAAGGTAGAGGAAAAGGAAGTGTGATCCGTAGCTGGTACATCTGGATTCCTCTATTTTCAGAGAAACTATAAAAATAATTAAGCTTTTTATATGAAAGACATACTGCCCTATTCTTGTGACTCACCCAGCATCAAATGTAGTAGCTTTGCTCAGTCACAGAAACACAAAACAACTTAGGTCCAACCCCCTTGCTCAAAGCAAGTGCAAGTAGATCTGGTGGAACAGGGCTTTGTCCTGTCCAGTTCTCCGAGGATGAAGATCCCATGACTTCTCTGGGCATCTGTTCCAGTGTTTGATCACCCTCAAACAGTGATTACATTCTCTTCATATGTAATTGTAGTTTCCTGTGTTCTAGTTTGCATCCATTGTCTCTCATCCTGTAGCTGTATACCCCCTGGGAAGAGTCACTCTCTATCTTTTCTATACCTTCCCATTAAAGAGATATAGAGAGCAGTAAGGTTTCCCCTTCTTCAGGTCCAAATAACCCAGTTCTCTCAGCCTCTCCTTGTATATCACGTACTTCAACCCCCTGGTTATCTTAGTGGCCTTTTGCTGAATTAACTCCAGTATATCAATGTCTCTCTGCTACTGGAGAGCCATTAAAAGGTTTCTAAGCACTCATGTAGCAGACAGATGCATCTCAGTTAACTGACTGTAAAAGGTTTGAAATTCTTTCAAAAGTAGCAGTGGAATATTTTACAAGTGGATCATAAACTGTCATACTTCTGCATTTTATCTCCTCCATCTTGCACAAAGCTTTTACACGCTACAATATACATGATTTAGTATATATATAAATACAAGAAGCTGTCAAATTTCTGTTTTCTAAAGTTTTTCTGCTGGAATTATTAACTGGAAACTAGGACACAGTCTGCGTAAGCCCTTCCTTCACTCACAGTAAAAGAGACATAGAGACATATTAACAAGGACATCAGGACTTTGAAAAGTGTCATAGCTTTGCTGTCCTAGATTTAAAAAGGAAATAGCAATGCAGTGTCTGCTACACTGAGACTGACTCCTGGGAGCCAGCGGGAAAGCAGATGAAAAGCAACTTTCTAAATTTAAACCTCCAAATAGAGAGATCTTGCAAAGACCTTAAAGCGAAACCTTATCCCACTTTTAGAAACAATAATTTCTCTTAATGTGCTATTTCTATATAGAAAAATAAAAGTACAGGGATTACGTCACCTCAATAATACATGGAAGGATAATCATGGATTCTGTGCTTCAAAAAGAAAGGTGGTGCAAACACCAGCCTTCCCTTTGTTAATATTGACAAAAGCCAAAGGAAACAAACTTTCTCTTGGTCACACTATATGTTGCAAAGCATGGTTCAACGGAGTCTGTGCAAATGGAGGGAGCCCAGGCAAAGCAACGACCTCATGTGAGCTGCTGTGCTGGAGCAAATATTGCTTCTTTCTAAGAAAACACTGTGTAGATCCCTGCATAATACTGCATCTGCACTGCTAATACTAGCAGAATGCCTCACATTTTCTCCAGTTGGTTTTCTGAAGCACTCAGAGGATCTCCATAGCTCCAACAGTCAGCCAGGTCACATACAATAAATAAATCAGGAACCTACTAAAATGTGCAGTCAGCCAATAATATAGCTTTCAGTTTTGCCTTTTTTTTTTTTTTAAAAAAAAAAAAAACCACCAATGGACACCTGGAGGCAAAATGGGGATTCAAGACCCCTAAATCCCATATTAAATTGATGACTAGATTACTCAGATATATTAGCCTAGATCGTATGCATAAAATCTTTGACCTCATTTAAGCTACTGCAAAAACAGAGACACAAAGATGGCAGAGAAAAACATATTTAAAATTAGACACTGAGATATTCAGACAGCATGTGCTAAATGCTGTTTTATTCACTGTCAGGGAGGGAGTGCTGGAATTGGGAAGTTCCATAAAAACTGAAAATGACAGTGGCTCGTGTAGTGAGAAGGAAGTGAGAACTAATCCAGCTAGCTCCTCAGTCTGTCTATAGGCAACGAAATTCTTTATGTTTGTTTTGTATGATTCTCCAAAGAGTTTAACCCCAAATGTGTTAGCTATGAGCCCCTGGCAGATACATAAGGCTGATAGTTAACAGGGACAAGAGTTAGAGACCTCCTGCAAACTCCTTGCATAAAACGCTACAGCTTGCATGGAAGCATCTGACCTTTGTTGAAAGTCATACCAGTGTAAACAGAAGTGTTGTCTTTCCATAACAAGTACTTGCATAACTAGGGTAATCCCCTGAACAGACGAATTCAAGTACCTTTACAAAATACAGGGAAGCAAGACTATAGCTGGAAATGACCTGACTCACAAAGAATCTCTGTCTGTCTATTCTGCTTTCATTTATACTCAAGGAAATAATCAGAAAGGTTGTCACTTCCACTGTTATGTGTAATGGTTCAAGAACATCAACCATCCCTCCTGATTTTCTTTCTCACCAAAAGAGGTGTTTTGGGGTTGGTTTTTTTTGTTGTTGTTGGTTTTTTTCTTTTTTACTGTGGTATTGCCAGTCTTAGCCTCTGACATTCAAATCTCACTTAGTGTGACAGTTGGTGTTGTTTTCTTCAGCTCACATTTGTTGCTTGTTTGCAGTGTCATTTTCTACCGTTATCTTTTGGGAAATAAGGTGTTAGTGGCACATCTAGTATTTTAGACTTTTGCTATGCCAATGCTATGCTTTTGGATGCTGATAGATAAAATTGGTGGAGCTTTTACATTATATAATTATGGGAAAACTATTGAAAAAGGGCTTTCATCTGAAAGACTTTAAGATACCATGGGGGAAAAAAACCACACCTCTGCAATTCAGTAAGTGAAGGAAATTACAACCTATGCATAAACTTCATAAGAAACTACTTTTATCTCTGAAATATTGTCAGTGCCAATATTATTAATAGTTTTCTGATGGACAATGTAAAACCTGAAACTCCATAAGCAGCCAACTAGTAAAAGCAACCAAAATGAGAGCACAGAAAGGGGGGGTTGAGGTTGGTTTAGTTTGGTTTTATTGTTGGGGATTTTTGTTGCGGGTTTTTTTGTGTGTGTTTTTTTTTGTTTGTGGATTTTGCCTTTTTTTTTTTTTTTTTAAAGAGCTACTAATAGAGAAAGAATGCACTGTTTTGAACTGTCCTGTTCTTATTTTTTAATTAAATATCTGAGGGGCACACAAGTATCAGCCATCTTGATACAATACTGTTAAAATGGATCTCTAGTCTTGCCTGGCTCACCACACCACTTTGGAACCTTAGTCCATTATACCACTGAATAACCTGAGAAAGGCTTAGAAATAAAAATACTAAGATGAATTCAAACGAATTATAGGAGGAAATGGGCAGGGAAGAATCTGTTCCTTTTCAATACAACATTTAGGAAGAGGCAAAGTAAATACAGCACAATCTCAATCACTGAGATGCCAAGAAAAAGGATCAACTATGTTTGAAACAAGTGATTTATTATGGTTTATATAGTCCGTGTACGCACCCACATCCCCCTACAGGGATCTGGATACCAATGTCACATGGACCTTCACCTACTACAAACTGGGAAGGCGGCCAAGAACAACCTTTCCGCTGGCCTTTGATGGCTATGTTTTCTATCAAGCCAAGGAAAATTGCAGGATACTCAAAAAGTGAATGCATTTCTATGCTTCAAAAATCTGGACTGATTATTTTTTGTAAAGAAAATCTCAAAGAAAAACCATCATAAGATCCCTGACAAGCAATACTCACATAGTGAGTATCTGCATGCCCATATCGCTATACCATACAATCGTTAAAGATATTGTAGAAAACCTAATATGGAGTCCTTTGCATTAATATCAACTCTTTGATTTCTGAGCATTATCATTTTTAATTTACTTTTTCCTTAGTAAATATTACAGTTACTAAATATTTCTAACAGTTTCCCCTAGCACTGGAACTTCTTTAAGTGAAAGTGAGACAGCACATCTGAGCAAATATATTAGAGGTTGGCCCAATTCACCAGCTGGCTCTGAAAAATCCCTCTGGCCTTCAGGGATAGGGTACAGGGTCATACATAAAGGATATCTGTTCCCTTATGAATGGGCAGCCAGAGTAGAAGTGGAATATCTTAGGATCATCACAATGGCAACAGACACTTATGTTTTTGCAACTGATGCATGCCCCAATAACGAAGTCCCAAAACCTGGGGACTTCTGTAAGTCCCTCGTGCTCCATCTACATTGCATTAGGTCCATGTTCTATCTAGATAGAGCATGCAGGATTTGTGCCCAATCTGCTGTGTCTAAGTAGCTGCATAACACTAATGCATACCTTATGAGAATGTTACAGTGCTTTATTAAATAAAAATATAAATTTTAAAAAATTAAACTTTCTGCAATCAGAAAACTTTGCAAAGTTAATCTTTATAACCTGTAAGATATTGGCACATCATAATTTTACAAATTGAAATGCAGCTATTTGATTTCCTGGATAGAAAGTACTACAAAATTGCAAGGAATCAGGACAAAAAATTCACTACAGTGGTTTATGCTCAAAGCCAGAGAAGCTTAATATAGGCTGGAATGCATATGTTCAGCTAGACGTCTCCCCATCTCCTTACTCCCCAAAAGGCTTTTATTATGTATGGGAACAGTTTCTCATGTTTATAAATTGCAAAATTAACACGACTTGACCATGCAACTTAAATTCAATCAAGAATCAATCACTTTGAAGTTACAGCTACATTATAGTGTTAAGGAATGAAATTTGTTCACTAACTAATCAACTATACCAATGTCCTTCGTGGTTTCTAATACTCATAGACAAAATCATAAGTATTATGATCATCAAGGGTTATTTTCTTCATGGATTCATGACAGTGTTGCTGTTTCATGTAGTATTCAGCACCTTGAAGGGAGGTGCTTGGTACTTCTCTGATTTGGTCATAAAGGTCCAAATTAATTTACTCTTGGAGGAAATAAATTTGAAGTTTGCCAAAGGCTAGCAAAGCAGCTTACCTTATTTCTGTTACGACATCAAATGGCAAACAACAAAAATCAATTCAGAGGGAAAATTTCCATTACTGAGGATTAGAAATTATTTTACTGTTACACCTTTGCGAAGTGATTCCTGGAATATTTTTGTACACCTCTATTATAAATCCTATGATTATTACACTGCAACAGCATTCTGCACCTGAACTTGAATTTAATTTTCTATTTTTCTCTAAAGATACTTAGTATTAAAGGGTACTTACTGGGTCTCAGTTACTTGGATTGATGGTAAATTTTATCTCAGAAGAGTAATGCGAACGAAGTGTTCAAACCTCCAGACACCTATTGCAGTGCGTTGGAGAGAGGCCAGTTTTCACTCACAATGTTCTTTGACTAAATTGAATCCAGATGTTTACACGGAATAAAATATTAACAAATGTCTCCCAAGGGCAGCCAATCATTATTGAGTGCTTTAATAACCTAAACCAAAAATTCTTTAAGGTGACAACTAGCCTTTAGCCAGAAAGATACTTTTCCTTGTTTTACTTTATATTTTTAATAATGCAGGGTGTATTATCCTAATTTAATTCCAGCTTGTCATCAACAAAATACTTATCTGGGATAATTCTGAAAAAGCTGTACAACAAACCATTTGTGAAAGCAGTAATAACTTATTTCTAAACAGATGGTTCCAATTTTGGGTTTTGTTTTGGTTTTTTTTTTCCTATATACATAAGTTACTTGTAGTTTTATTTTTGAAACACAAATCAGGTATCTTTGAGAAAGAGATTTAGACATAAAAGAAAAGCTGTATTTACATTTTATAACTGCTTCAATAGCCCACCATTTTGTCCCTATAACAATATAGTACTATTTAATAGCATTCCAGCTCTTGAAGATTAAATTCATAGAGACGCTACTACTTAACAGCAATTTCATGGAAAGACATTTCATCTTTACATTTCTTGGGAAAAATACTTGATACTGTCTAAACAAACATATAGTTTATTTGTGTCTGCAGCTTGTACACATACAAATCTAAATTCTAGATTTCATAGAAGTCAGTGTGAAGCTGACCTGCGAGGACTTGATACCATGTCAAGAAACTAATATGTATTTTCAGTATGTTCAAGCATACAGCAAGGTAGTGTGAGATTTTTCATTTACATTTCAACTTCCTTCTTGAGTAGTCGGGCCTAATTTGCTTTATTACAAACTTGCAATATGCAAGAGGCAAAGTTACAGTCCATGTTAGTTCAAAAAAGTATTTTGATAATTAAAAGTGTATACTAAATTTTCTTATGTTTTTAAAATTTATTTTTCTTACACTCTTATATGCGCTTACTAACTTATATCCCCCCAGTCCAAATACAAGACAGCTTTCTGTCCTTGGAGATTAAGGATGCCCATTCCTCTCATATGCAGAAGTCTTATCCTGAAGTGCCACTAGTTTAGTCAGGAAAATTCCTTCATTACTAAGATTCTCCAGGCACAAATTTCTTTCTTCCTCAAAACTGCTCTCTGGCAAAGCTTGTCCCCCTTCCCTGTCCCACCTGTTGCAACCATTTTGCATGCAATAAATTTTAGCCTCCTGATTTACCAGACATATTTACACCATCAGAGTGGTAAAACATGGCTGTCTCATGAGTAGAAAAACATGTCCCAGAGACTTCAAGAGCAAGTATTTTTGTCACCAGGAAAATGGTTTACATTACATGTCTGTTAAAATGCAATATATGGATAGAAAAGCTGAAATTCTACATAAGGCATAGACATTTCTAGAGCATCTTGATACATAAATGCTCAGAGGAATTACTACTAAGTTCAAAGAATGCTCAAAAACATCAGGTACACTGGAGAGTTTAACCATTCTATTTCATACTTCCCTAAAACAAGAGATGGAAATATGTGGAACATGTTAAAAGCTTTCAGTGCATTTGTCATGCGAAGAGACAATGGAACATGCAAAAATGCATCAGCTAAGACTCAAGTACTATGCACAGAGAAATACTTGTGGCACTTACCCACTAGACATGCAAAGACCAAGCCAACGCAAACACAGATGGTGAATCCCTTTTCAGACCCTATCTGGTGTCAAAGGCAGGAGAAGGTATCAAATGAATTTTGCAACCTAAAAGTACGTGAGGAATCCAAATTCCTCGATCTGCTTTGCAACAACAGTTGAGTACACTAAACCAGCCAGCGATGCAAGAAGTAGACTTTCTGGTCTTGCTTTTCAGTTTGCTACCGAGGACCTCTTTCAGAACTTGTATCAGGATAACAGACTCACAAGCCTGCTTACCCATAGATATACACATGGCTACTACCTTCTCTTCTACTTTACTTGAATTTCGTATCAGTTACTGAAATGAGATACTAAGCATGTCAATAAAAAAAAAGTCCCATGTTACACTGACATATGGAAGAGATGTCACAGAGTGGATCCTTTACATAGACTGGGTGGTGTTGCTGAAAATATTCTGTATTTATATCATTTGGATAACAAGATTTGGGCCTACATTTTCTTTTGAAGACAGACTCTTGATACTTACTAGCTGACAGAGAAGCAGTAGCTTCCAGGAATGTACTCAGACGCTACAGAGATAACTGTAGCGCAGTAGTGCACAAATCTATAAAAACTGGATTACAGTTCACTCCTTCAGGCCCTTCTCCTCCCCTTGAGGATCCTAGCCTATTAGTTTAAGGGGGTTATGCACTCAGGTTCCCAATATATTTCCCTGGGAGCTTCTAGTTCTTTTAGACTTGTTGCAAAACTGTAGTCAGAAACAGATAGTACCACTCCTTTTAAATTGCAGCTATTCCCCCTTTCCCAATTATCAACTCTTTGTTTCAAATGCCATATCTTTTAAATAAAGTATCAGGATCTGGCCTATCATTTTCCCTTGATCATTTCACATTGTAATGCAATCAAAGGAAGGGTGTGCTTAAACCTTAGAGAACGAGGTGTCCATGCCAAGGCTTGGTGTTTAATTAATCTTCATTCATATTTAGTTCCAGAAATTTATTTATAGCATCTTTGAAATGTTTCACTTTAGAACTTAGATAATGGGCTGAGAGTTGCAAAGGAGTAGGATACTGACTATATTTATGGTGTGCAAGTGCTAAAGAATAAAAGTAACAGGGTTGTAACATAAACAGACCTGCACTTTCACATATGAAAAATTTCTACAGCTACCCAAAACTGAACTGAAAATAAATAATAAGAAGGGGAAAGTGGGCAATTTTTGACTTCGCTAGTAATGACACTCATCTCCATATGAAAGACAAAAAGTAGTTGAAGTTAAAATATTCACTGATGATCTGAAATCTGTGCTTTTTCTGAGTTACATTATATAACATCTGTATCTTCTGTTGATTCTGGATTTGTCTATATTTATGCAGGTGCTTTAGTAGGAAAGAGAGCTTAATGTTTTTAGGCCAAAATATCTTATCCTGACCATTAATTCACGGTACCTTTTATCTTGAGGGAGCCAAGAAAAAAAGACCTCATGGTTTAGCTTTTCGGTATAGGCAAGTCATTGAACAAAACAAGCAAAACAAACGGTCAAGTCATTTTAATGAGGATCAGGCAGTAAACCAAATACCTAACCACTTCAGAGGTTCTTGGTCCCTCTAAATAAAAAAAAATTTAAAAGTTTTATTTGTTCATACCTTTCTTCTCCCTCTAGCTTAATTTTATTTCTCTTTTAGGATCTTCACAATCCTTTCTTCCCTTCTTGGGCTCCGTGGCTATGTACATACAAATAAATAAGATTAGCCAGAACCTAGTCTATGACCATGAGGACAAGTGGTACACAGCGCAGCCTACATCTAGGGGGGCTGAACTCCCATCTTTTGCACACACACACACTAACACACACAGGGGTCCCTCCTTCCCCCAAGCCCAGCCCTGCGCTACCCCCCCAGCCACACCTTTACACTGCCTGGGGAAACGCTCTACCTCAGGGAGCATGCTAACTATTGAACAGCATGGATGACTAAGGGTCAGCACGCGAATCTGTGCCCCAGTCCAGCTTAGTTTGCTGGTACAAAGTAGAAAAAAACCCCTCTTTTTCTTTCCCCCCTGTAGCCCATCTTTTCCTTTCCATATGTTAGGAAATTTGCAGTCAGACCAGACATTCCCCTCCTGCGATGGAATTTTACTTCTGTGAAATGTCTGGGAAAAGTCATAGCACCACTCAGAAAGCAACAGTTGGTAGCTTCCTACTTAGACTGTATTTGAAAACATGCTTGTAGCTGTATGTTTCTACATTCCTTTTAGCTGGAGCTCTTCTGGGGTTATTGTTTTGCCTAGTACTTCTTGGTGAGCATCCAGCTGTCACTAAGGAAAAATATCGGTAAGTTAGGCCATCAGCACTGTTTTTCTTAATACACAGAAACCAGAAAAGCAAAGCAAAGAAGTTATCAAAAAAAGAGATGACAGATTCGAGCATACATTACAAATTACATAAAAAATGCTGATACCACCAGAAAATCAGCTCACTCAGAAGGACCCTTAGCCTTAGATAAAAATTAAGAATATTAGGTTGATTTGGCTGTATTGTAAAACTTGAAATTCTGATTTCCACAATAGTTTGCAGTCTTTGCTGCGCCACATCCTGAAACAACCGAACGGCTATGATCTGCTTAGGACCTATCAGCATATATGCTTATGCTTTCACCTACCATTATAGTGTCTGAAAACTTTCTATATACAAATTAGTAAAGTCCAAAGTGTATTTCATAAAATCTTTTTCATGTTTCTTTCTTGTGAAGTCAAATATTTGAGACCTTTACTTAAAAAACTTAAAATTAATTTTTGTCAAAATAATTACTTTGTGCTGTCTGGGTTTTCTTGGGATGAAGCTTGTATCCAGATTATATATGTAATTCCAACAGTAAGGACATTTTTTCCATGAAAATTTTGCTGAAGTTCCCAAAGATGTTCAGTGTCTGGGTTTAATCTGCCCTAGAAGCATGTTTCTAAGCCAGAACCACTTAAATGAAAAAAATTTTATCCAGGACTTTATGATCTACATTGTCCTATGGAATCACAGCTGTTGTCTTAGCATTTGAGAGACTGAAATTCCATCTTCAGTGTAGCTGTGGTTTGATCTATTAACCACTGTGTCTCGTCATGAAATTAATGAAAAAACCTTGGAAGACAACATGTTATGTAAATTTAATCTGTGTAACAGCAGCATCATTCTGCCAAACATTACCACTGGATAAATCTAATTTCACTAAGTGTGACTGCCACAATATACAACGTTCTGAACTTTGTTTAGAAACAACCTGAACAGCCCCAACAGTTATATAAGACAAGAGTTAGAGACATGATAATGAAAAATTCAAGCACAGGACTGATGACAGGAGCCACACCTAGAGAACATGTTTAGTATGTACAGTCCTCTTGAGAAGGAAATTATGCTGGTAAATAGGAACCACAGAAGAGGCAAACTTTCTCTTTGTAATAGTATAGCTGTCACAAGGGAGGAATCAATGTCACAAGCAGTTTGAACTTAAAATAATAAATTATGTTAAACAGAAGAGGAAACAAGTTCAGATGCAAATACCTCCAACACAGTGCTTCACAGCCTAAACAAAGAATGTTGCTTTAAGGTCGATACAAGACTCTGAGCAAATCACTGGAACTTATCTGCAAAGTTATCCCAGATGGTCTGTCTTGGCTTGACACCACAGTAGCTGCCTCAATGACAGGAGTGATAAAACTCAGTCATTGTGTTAAGATAACTAGGCAGCTAAGGGAGTATATCGCCATTTGGAAATTCCCTGGAGAATTTCAATGAGCCAGTTAAATGTCAGATATTATCAGTGTTTAAAAGAGACCAGCACACCCTCTTGCAGATGCACTGGGATGAGCGTAGGGATTTCCTGGGAGACATAGGAAATGGAACTCATCCCAGAACCCCAAACAAATGAGTAAGAGGAGGTTACAGAAAAAGCTTTATTTTCAGAATATGCATCTTTATTAGTGGTCATTTATAAATAAAGCCTCATAACCAGAAACAAAGACTCATTCAGTATGAGAATAGCTTAAGAAACACACTCTAGAACTACTAGATTCAGACAAGAAACAAAAATCCTCCTAAACTTTGACCAATAAATAACACTCTATTTGCCTAAACAAAGCACTTGAAATGGGTATAAAAAAAATTCCTTAGTATTAAATTTCAATTTCTGTGACCTCTGACTTTCCTCAGATTCTCCTCTTCTGCCTATTACCACTTCTCATTGCATTAATTTTGTGTTAACTCATAAGCTCCTCTAAGGCATGTTCTGTTCCTATCACACACTATTTAGCTCCCAGTAGGATGCCTGGGATAAATTTACTCTAGAAACACGCTAGAAACTCACCAAATAGTGATCACATGAGTATTCCCTAGTTGTGAACAGACTGGAAATAAATATCAACTTTATCCAGCTATCTGGTAAGAATTTTAGAGTAAAATTCAAATGAATATTGGCCTTTACAAAATTTCATAGGGACAGATTATGCAATTCTTATGTATCATTCCAATGAGCTAGTGACTACTCAAGTGAGTACTGCTTGAAGAAAACAGTGTAAATGCATATTGAGTGAGAACAAATATCTAATATTGAGATTATGTGGTAGAAGAAAAACTCCAGAACTTTCATCTTTCAAAAAATCAAAATTTTTAGAAATAGCAGAATTATCATCTTGTATGTGCTACCACCTCATCATTTAATATGTTGTGTTTTGAATTTCAAAACTTAAAAAGCTAAACTGGAGCTACTTCATCATTAAAATCAAAACTGAATTTGCCCAAGTGAAAGTTTTAAGATTTAATCCATAAAGAACTGTCTTTATGTATGAAAAATGCTCTGTAAAGAGCAACTTATTTGGTAGCATAAGGGAAAAGAATTTCCCAATAATTAAATACATCTTTCAAAGGCTCCCTCACTGAGCTTGCTTAGGCTTACAAGTATTTTTTTAAATAGCATGTAAATATTTGAGAGCAAGAGGAACGAGGTGTCTATAAGTTTTACTTACTAAGAATAAGCAACAAATACCTGTTGAAAAGGCAGTTTGTTTCTGATTTAGAAGTAAGGGTTCTTTTAAATGGTACTGTTATAAAAGAAAAACCAAAACAAAACTTGGTTTCTTGTTCAGCCACTTTCAGAAAGTCTGCAGAGCCAACACAGAAAAGTTCTAAGTATTAGAGACAATGTTTTTAATCCCTTTAATGAGGTAGCAGTAATAGCCTTTAGGGTTCTCTTCCAATCAGCAATGTCCTTAACCCACTTGCTGCTCTGCCACGTAGCTGTGAAGTGCACCCTTCCTTCCCTCCCAGGGTCTTAATTATTACTTCCTCCAGTGGACACAACGATCCATTCTAATTTTCACTAGACATTGTTGTGGAGTGGGAGCCTCTTCTACAGACAGTGCCATATGGAACTAAAATGTTAACTCTAAGTTAAGTGAGTTCTTTGGAGCCTTCAATGGGCACTTTAAAACGTGCAAGATAATAACTACTGCTACCCACAAAAGCTTAAACAATCACCTGTAAATTTAGCAATATTTTCACATACCCCAAACTAAAAAATTAATAACTATTCAGAAAATATAAATATATTCAGAGCCTGTAAGTCCATGCCAGAAATGTAAATTCACTATGCCCTGGTCTACAAGCACAGAATTAGAAAGACAGTAGGTCAATTTTGGGTGAATCAACTCTTGCTGCATCTTTCTCTCAGTCAAAACTAGGCCATCTACTTGCTCTGGATGAGAATATTTTAAATAAACCCATTCCTGTGATATTTATCCTAGATACTTCTGTTAAGCCCTAAACATTTCTGAACAGTAAGAAGCACATGCTAAATCCTATTTCAAAATAAAGCAAATGAGTTTAAATACCTGCAGCAACAATGCTATGGATAATGCTAACTAGATCTGAACTTTCATAGAACACAGATCTTTGACATCAATTTTGTCATTTGTCTCAGAAATGAGAATATTTACATGAACAATAGTTTTGGAGCTGCCACTGCAATGTATTGACTGGAAAAACTACTCTGATCATGTCCAGCTCTGCAACCCTACACACTGACCTTTCCAGTAAAGAAATAATACAGAAAGTATAAAACCATACTGAACTACCCAAGAATTGCACAGAAACGTATTCAGAAACTCACATTTTTTGTCATCTCTGACAAGCAAATGCTGTGCAAGTTACTTGACCAGATTCAAAGCCTGATATCCTTATAGGGCAGTCTCGCCCTGTCAGTGAATTTTCCCTTTCCTCATGCTAGGAATGTGACTTTAAACAAAACTACATAGCTGAGCTATGTTCCCACATCATCATTTAAAAATAAACTTACAATTGACTTTTTGTAAATTTATTTTCAAAACTTTTCTGTTGATTTGTATGTGTTCTTAATCCCTCAAATAAGTACAATGCTCAGATTATAGCCATTTACATAATTATTCATAATTAGCAGAGCTATCTGTGTTCTAGTTGTTATCTAGGACTTTCTGTTGATTACATGCACGCTACAAAGCAGATCTCAAAAATAGAAGCTTCCATTTAATCTCCTCTGCATTACACAGAAATATTTGGCACTTGTTCATAATACATTAGCTTCTAAGTAACATAATAATAGAGCTAGCTGTCTGACTCAGGGCTATTTCTGAAGCTGCTAATTTGATTTTTTTCCAATAAACAGAAAACTTTCCCCATTATATATACCATTATGTGGCTTTTCTGCTTGCAATGAATTATCCCAGATTGCTACATAACTAGATAATCTGATAAGACAAATTTTGTTTGTTTCAAATAACCTTCATTCAAAGCATCCACTACATACAATGATGAATGAAAAGTGAGGACATAATGATTTTTTAATAAACATACCTTATATTTTTTACTGATTTATATGACAGTAATGTATTTTAGGTATCAAAAGAGGAGGTGTGTATGCTCAGGGGGCTGAACTAACACAAATCTATAGCACAGAAATGGCACATTGGTAGCTGGGCAGCTGAACGCTCAGGGACACTGATGCAAGCTTGGGCGGGTGTAGTTGTTCTATATTAACATCACTCTTTAGATATATTTACTTGGTCTACATGAAGACTTTTCCCCCACATCTAAGGAAGAAAAAAATACAGACTTCGCAGTCATCAATATTATAATGTCCATAAAAACATTGCATGCTAGCACAGCATGTAAATATTCTTATATCAATAATGTGCTTCTAGCTTAAGTCACAACTTTAAGATAACACTAGAGCTGTACACATTCTGTCCCATCCTGGACTTGCTTCTGAGCTCCATGGAACAGTTTCAAGGAGAGATAGGGGGAAACTTTTTTCATTTTATGCTTAAAGAGACAGTCAAACAGAGCTGAGGGCTTTTATAGGGGTAAAAAAAAGGAGAATTCTCTTGTCCAGCGAGTACATGGAAACTTATTTGGCAATTCAAAATTTCAGATTTAGGTTTTGGTTTCATTATTAATAATGGCAAACTCTTTAAAAACAAGAAAGACTGAATTTAAAATTGAATTCACATACCTTTACTTACAGTGGTTTTTACTGTAAGAGCTGGACTAGCAATCATCCACAATTTAGTGAAGGCACTGCTATATAACAGACTTGACCCTACACTTCTTTCAATTAAAAGCTCTGCAATTAATGGGGATTTTGCTAGTAAGGGTGCAATTTTACCTCCCATCCCTGCCCCCAAGCCGTCAAAGATCAAATAACCCTAGAGTTAGTAGCTCATTAAATAACATAGACTGCATAAACAGAATGTTTGGTTGGGTTCCAGTTTCTCATAGATGAAACACTAGGGCTGCTTAGTGGAGATTAGCCAGAATGTGTGCAATGATACATATTTTGCCTTTTAGGTAGCCACAAATCAAAGATGTGCAGTTTCTCATAAAAGATTTAACTGTTGTTAATAACCTCTAAACATACCTCCCAATTTCAGATGATATTCAGCTGATATTAAGAATGCATTTGCATTTCAATAATAAAATCAAGAAGAATCTGAGCATTCACTGCAATTACTGATCCCACATCTCAGATTTTGTTTGCTACAACAAAACTATTGACTTTTCAAGATATGAATCTGAACAATTCCTGCCAGAGGTTTAATGCTATTTTTGTCAACCCCTTTGGGAATTGAAGGAAGTTGCTTCAGAAAGACAGTCATTTTCTGGTCATTCAAATCCAAACCGAACATCATCACTTAGTGAATCTGAGAGACATAAATTAAATTATTACGATACTGTGCTTAATCTGATAATCATCTCCTTGGGTGTCAGAGAATCCACTAGATAAAAACAACAACAGTCCTTCTGATTACCACCTCAAGATTTGGCCACAATCTAGATATTGGGAAAGGAGTCAAAAAGCAATCTATACTTTGTGTAAGGAAACAGCAGAGATGATGGTGAAAATGCTAGTGTCAGCAGAGAAACAATGGAAAGAGTAAAACTTGAGAATTTTCCTGTAATGAGCACTTTCCAGTAGAATCCTTTTCTTGTTAATATTGCTGGCACAGGGTCCCATTCCTGAAGCTAGTGGGCTAACAATGCATAAACATATGACAACTCATATTTGTGCAACAGTTATGAAGCTTTCGGACCTGCTGTCCATACTGCTTCTTTTGTGAATGAGAAGAGGACTTTCACAATCACATTTAGAATTAATCATTTTCTCCAACAATTCAAGGAAGTAATATTTAAATACATACATTTCTTTGTTTCACCTTTCATATCTGCTTTCATGAAAGGAAAGCAACTAATGACTGCTACAGACATCATAATAGCAGGCTTAAGTGATCTCACCTAAGCCATTCTGATTGCTGCCTTCTGAAATAGTAGAGCGTCACCTCTTCACCACCAAAGTTACTCTCTGTGGTTACAGCTGACAATGATGGGAGATGCACATGCAACTTCAGCTCTTTCCAAATCACCAGCTCCTAACTGATGAGTACCCAGAGAGACCCCACATTTGTAACAAGCTGGGAACACTTTTCTTGCTGGGTGTGAAGAATCAGTGGGGCAGTTCAGGGACCAGAGGGGAAAGAATGTTAGATTGCCTACTTCCAACTCCCAAGGAGACTTAATCTACACTCTTTGCTACAGTCCTGTCTTTTGTTCTATCAACTGAAACATAAAATAATAATATAAACATTTATGCCACCTTATGCTACATGAGTCCTCATATTGACCCTAAGGACCCTAAATATAAACTTGCACAAACAGGCCACAAAGCAATGTAGGACCTGGATTGCAACACAAAAATACCACCCCCATCAGCTGCTCTAGAATTTTCAACCAAGCTAACAGGGAGAAGCGTACATTTCTGTAAGGACAGAAACATGCAGAGAGTAATCAAGCATCTGGAGATGGGTAGCATATGTTATGAAGGGAGTTGAAGAATAATAGATGGAAGTTTCTTGTTAAAGCAAGAAGAATGCGTGCCTCTAGGCTGCAATAAAGAACAAGACATCCCAATTTCCATTGTCCTTAAGTAACCACTGCAGCCATCTCCACAGACAACATCTTTGTGGCATTAATATCATGCTATTATTCAGGCCTTCCTCTCCCAAGTACACAGACTAAACCTTCTAGTTGCAGGTTTGGTCACCTATGCTTTCATATATATAGGCCATATAAGAAAAATCAAACTCTCAGAAATGAGCTTATCTGTGTTAAGGCTTCCAATAAATGCTTAGTTGGTGTAATTAAATTTCTTCAGCATTGTATCAACAAGAATTCTGCTAATAAAAGACAAAATTGCCTTTGTGGTATGAAAAAAAAATTAAGCTTATAAATGATTCATTATTTGATAAAAAAAAGACATGCCCCACATACAGAAAGATAAGGTCAAGAATCTCTTGTACAAGATTTTTTTTTTTTTAAGAGTTAGGGTACCATTATTTCAGTAATTGTGTAGAAATTTGGAAGCAGTTTTTGTTATAGAAAATGTCTTATGAAAAAAGTCCTTTCAGGCTGGAAAGGGAGTGCTGGATTATAAACCATGTTATGCAAGCCTGCTGCTCCAGAAGCCAAAACCCTGCCCCATCAATTGCATAACTAGCTCCAAGGGAGATCTGAGCCCGGCTCCTTAACGAAGGAGCCTTGATGGAAATTCAGCAAGTTACCAGCCTTCCCCCAGCAATAAACAAGGCATTTACTGTCACTTGGCATTTACTGGAGCCAATTGTGCACAATTTGATCCCCCCCCCCCCCCGCTTCTCATTTCACAGTGTAAACAAAGAAACAACTTTCAAAAAAATAACACTAGGCAGACTGTCTCCTGTTGACACTATTCTGATCTGGGAATCATATTGCCCCTTTGAAACGCTGAACAAGCCTGTAGGCTGCTGGTACAATTCTGAAAGGAAGTGGAAGAGGCAAAAGCAAAACAAGATGCTCTGCAATGGAATGCACTAAAGAAAACCAAATAGTTCAACCAATATTTAAATTCCTCAAGTGTGGGACAACAAGACCTACTGATCTCATCCTTAACAACTGAAAACACTACAAAAACCATAAGGCTGCTTTACATAGACATTTAAAAAAATGGCATGCTTCACTATGGACAAGAGACACCTTAACTGTTCAGTTACTATGTTTTTGCTATACTATTCTTTTTAGACTGTAGTGCTCAGTCCTGTTACAGGGCATGACAAACTGTTTTGCCAGGTTTGTACAGGTAAAAATATAGGTGAAAATAACAGCACAACTTTTGTTTCCCATGTACATCTGCACTGAGTCTTGATCCATATTAATATTATTCTTCCTCTATTGTTAGTACTGCATTACTAAAGCCTTTGCATGCATATTTTCCTCATCTTTACTGGTCTATGAAATGATTTAACATGCAGGATGCTGCATTGTTACTTTTCCATTACAGTAACAGGCAAAAGGAGAAAAGAAAGATACAAAGTCTATCTGAGTCTTGATAGCCCGTTGGGCAAGTCTGGTCAACAGATAACATTTTCCATAACCAAACCACATGCAGGACTCATATGAATATGGTAGTTTATAAGCACTTCCCCCCTCCTCCTTATTTCGTCTTCCCTTGTCCTTCCAATCTCATTCAGCTTGGAAAGGATAACTAGAGGTTTCACTCAGACACCAGGCTGAATGTTGGAACAGACAGGTAAAGTTTGTTTAGATTTAGTTTTGCATGTAATCTTGTTTCACCCTTGATTTTAAAAACAGAATTCTTATGGCTGGTGTTACATTTTTATAAATACCACTTTTGTTAATTACTGTTTAGGGTAAAGAATTTTTGTAGAACAGCATGTAAATTTACATCAATTTCCCTACAGCGGCAGCTTTTCAAACAATAACTCTTGGAAAAATAAAATTTTGTTCTTCATAAAATATATTGTTTTGTCAGTCAATCATTTTCTTGTAAAGCATTCAGCAGAACTGAAAGACCTGAAAAAAGACTGAAATAATGCCCATGTTTGAAGAAAGCAGCTGCAGAGTCACCTAAAAGAAAAATTTACCCACAATTCTTACAACATTATGTGTCACATTTGACTTGAAAAAATTAGCCACCATGCTAAAAATCTAGCCCAATATTTCTAAGGATCTATAAGCAATTAACTGTAAAAAGCAAAGTAATGTTACGGTTTGTAATATAGAACCCAGCAATTAAAGACCTGCGCACTAACAGGAAACACTCGAAGAATGGCCTTTTGAGATTTCAGTTTCTAGGATTCCTTAGATATGATTCAAAAGATTAAACTGATGAAGTTCACAGAGAGCACAAATCCCCCCCTTTCCCTTGAATCGGGTTGCACAACACAAGTGATTGAGCAACATATCCTAGCTACCTTTAAGATACAGTCAATTATCCTGGCCATGGCTTAATGTGAACTTTATAATAAATAGATAACCAAATGAAAAGATAAAAATTATAACATGAGATACATTAACAGGAGCATTATTCCATGATACACAATGCACGAGCTAGCTACAAGAACTACCAAATATCATTACCGAGCATCTACACGCAAACCAGCTGAGTAGGTAACTTTACCCCCCTCACAATTAATTTTCCTATTATATTAATAATCATTAATCAGAGCCTGATGCTCCTACTGTGAGCATACAGAGGATTCCCTTTGCTGCTTTATTAAGATGACTACTTCACTTTCATTTCTTCCCGATTGCTTAAATATCCAGCTGCTTTGCTTTGAGATGTTAAAATCTCCCTGAAAGATCATTTTGGCCATACATGTTCCTGTAGCATCCTAAAAGTCACTTTAAACACTGGTGAAATTAAGTAATGCACGATCGATTGAACAGAGTTTAGCAAATGAAGGCTTTTTCAGCTATCACCTGAGCCTTCACATTGTTTTCTAATTAGTTACTGTGTTTGAATCTATGCCAAACAACACACCCTTAGCTAAGCATCTGTTAAAACTTTAGTCAGTAAATTAGTCAAGTTGTGCAATCCCTTTTAACTCTTTCAAATAAATATCACCTTGACATTATTGAGACACTTTGAGTAACCAAAGTAAAACGTGTTCATAATATATAAACCTGAACTGTTTTCAATTAAAAAAAAAAAAAAAAACAACCTTTGGCAGAAGGGTAGTGTTTCAAAAGCACTTATTTTCCCTTGAAATATATGGAATGGAGTCAAATAGGCAGTTCTGAAAATTCCATTAGTTGTATATCTGAATATTCAGTTTAAAAAAATATCATTAAAGCCAGAATTTTCAATGAACTATAGTGCTCTGGATAAATTGCTTATTTACAATCCATTGTTGCTAACGACATGCATTATATTTTGAGACATGTATATTCTGGAGCAAAGGATATCCAAATGTATCCTTGGTATAATTTTAAAGAAGTCAATAGAGATTATATCATACTGTAACATATAAATTATGATTTTGAGACAAAATATTATATTACCAGGAAAAAAGACATTAGGGCAGGTATCCAAAGATACAATACATTTGGGCTATGTCATAAATAAGCAACCTGTGAACTTTTATTTTTAATCTGCAATATAATTCTCAACCTAATTGTCTCCACAAACTCAATTACATAGGCCAAGTTTAGTTTCCACCTAAAGCACTTTCAGTGAAACAAAAGAAGTTACAGCTGCATCTACTTACAGGCAGGATTTGCTTAATGATTCTACTCCAGGTCAACTTCCTAAGATGTAGTTATTTTATTATTAAATATATATTATTAAATGAGTGCAAATATATTTTTTAAGCTTAAGTATGTTGGTAACAAAGTGTTTTCTGGCAGCAATTAAGGAGCAGTTTGAATTAGGAGCTTATAACTATGAGTAATCTATAACCTAAGAGTAAGTAAGAGCAAGAATCTGTGGGGGAGGGCATCCAGGATGCATCTCATCAACTACTACTTTGTTGCAAGGGTTGCTAGTCTTCACAAAACCCTGACAAAGTGTCAGTTATCCATCCAGTCACCTACAGAGTAGACCTTGACAAATAATTCTGTGTAATTTATGGGGTAAAAGATCAGCAGCTAAGGCAACTGTATTTTACCCTGCATGTACCAGAGCATTTCATTTATTATCATATATAAATATATGTGTATATTATTTTTATATATATATAATAATTCGATTTGGAACAGGGAGAATACTAAAAGGACTAAAAGCAGGCTGACAATAGATCTTTAAACATGATTATCAACACTTGCAGATTACCATATGATCCATTCTTGGATGGTGCCATTTATACTTTTATATGTGATCTAGACAGTTGCACAAAGTCTTTACTGGCAAAATCTTTATAGGATGGCAAGTTACGTTAATAATGTTAAACACATGGTTCTACGGTCATATTGAATATTAATATAATTGAGTGTACTACAATATATCTAGGAAGGAAGAAGGCAGGACACACAAATGTATGTTTGATATAGAAGCCATCCTGAAAAGCAACTATTCACAGAAGACCTGAGGATCATCGTAACTAACATGATTCAGCTCTTTGTGCAACCTTGTGATAAAAAGGGTCAGCAATACCTACATTAATTATTTTATTACTGCAGTAGTTCTTTACAATGGATTTTTTGCATATTTGTAAACAAAAGTATCAAGTAGAAACATAATACTCTGCACATTTTTGGAAAGACAGCTTCTCTTTAATCATGATATCCATACTTAAAGAATGAAAATATTTTGGAATGCTTAAAGCCTTAACAGTAACACAGGAGACAGGAGGTTAACAAAGCTCAAGTTTGTCAAGGAAAATATTGATAGGTGACAGTCACTAAGCATGGGTATTTACGCATTAAAAAAACTTTTCAGTTTTGCAGATAAAAAGAAATGGATGCAAGACAAAGTCTACGTTACTCTTTCCTACCAATGAGGTTCCACTATTTTTGATAAACATTTTTATGAACATAGGTAAAGAAGGATCTCTCACCTAGCCATTTACTTATTAATAGATGGGTCTGAAAGGCATGGTCTCTCCTAATTCTCTGCTTGCAGCATTTAATCTCCCAGAATGCAAGAAGTTGGACCCAAGGACAACCACAAAAATTATTAAGTGAACTACAATTGTCTGTCATCTACATGTCAGGCTATATAATCTACTGTATGTTTGCCTATAAACTCTATGAAAGTACAATATAACTACCTTTACAAACTACATAACAGCATTCAGACTAATTATAAACACAGCAAAATGCTAGTGGCTTCTGGAGAACCAGACACAGTGATTCCTTGAATAGTAAACATTAAGTATTTAAAAATATATTACTTGATTACAATTAACTGCACATAACAAAGAAGCCAGAGTTAAAAAGCAAGTCAGAAGTTTGCTTGATATTCAATAATTAAGCTGTTACATCAAGGTATCATTTTGCCTCAGGATGCATGCCAAGTAATAGTATGTATTCATACATACAATAGAAATATATACCCTAAATCAACTTACAACATATGGATCCAATGAACAGGAACGTTACATCCTTTTCTTCCCCATATTCATTAAGAGTGTAACAGTATGGCCATGACTCCACCAGGCAAATCTTCTACATTTAGTGATAAAGAATATGCATATTGAATAAGGCCTAATAAATAGAACACCAATGTCTCTATTATCATATTCAAACAGAATTCACCAAGAAGTTGTGAAGTTCATTATTAGTACTTTTCTCTTCCACTTGTAGTTTCAAAGCTGCAAAATTCAAGCCCTTTCATGCTTTCGGTGTATTTCTTTACATTTTGTAACATGATCTACAGAACAATGCTAGTGTGATTAAGATTATTCTGTTAAAATGTATTATTTTGCATAGTGAAATGCATGGTATACCATTTCCTATAAACCTCAAATGTGGAGAACTATACCCACAATAGGTTAAGATTTAGCGACATCCCCAGCAAAATAAGGATATTTCCAAGATGTATTTGCCTTAAGTTCCCTTTGTTATGATCAACAGTAGCACTTTCAGGCACAATTTTTTAATAAAGGAACTTGTTATATTATTAAACTGCCAGACCAGACTTTCAACAGATGGAGTTAATTAACAAATGTAGCACACCAAGCAGGCAAAGAATGTCTCAAAAAATCAGAGTTAAAAGCAAAACAGTAATACATGGAACATTGATCAATTCCATACCATTTGCTAATTCTGTCACCATTAAGCAGATCTTGTCTTCCCCAAATTTACCTTGGTGACTAAACAGGCATATAATCTGTGAAATTTATACTCACTGTGCTAAAAAAGCCCCAGTGGCTTTCTGTTGGAAACTTTTTCATGGGTTATTTCCTGTTGATTTTTTCTACTTAGGTATCTAGCTAGTTTTCATTGGCAGGATTTTCTGTTGCCAAAGGACTGGAATGTTGAAGCTTTTACATTGACATGCAGGTTTTCTGCGTGTGTGATCTCCCTGTTTACATGCCCTGGCCATTCTGAAAATGCCAAATCAAATGGAAATGCTGCAGATGAAAATTATTTCCTTTCCGTAAAATATATGATAGTTTTGTTGTGTCGCAACAGTGTCTACTGACTAGCGTACATACATAAAACCAACATGCCAACAAGATTCTACTAATAAAAAAAAGCTATGTTTTAGTTGTTTCTGGACAGATCAATGTCATGCTTCTCAACCTAAATTTTACTCCACAAGAAACTTCCTCGAAGAGTTTCAGAGAATATTTCCACAATCACATCCAAACATGCAGCTGCATAGACTAAAATAATAATGAGAAAGCTCTTCAATATTTTTAACTTTACTGTAAGCTTAGCTTAAAAAATTTCAACTTGAACCCCTAGCAAACCTGCAGCTTGGTTGGTGTCTTTAAGTTGTGGGAAACCAGTCAACAGGCTTAAGTGTAATACTCCCATCCAGAGGGATTCAGGCTGGGGGCTTGGGTCAGCAGGAACCTTATAAAATTCAACAAGTGCAGCACCCTACATTTGGGATGGGATAACCCTGTGCAAGACTGCAAGCTGAGGACTGTCTGTGAGCAGTTGTGCTGAAAAGGAGCTGGAGATCCTGGTTAATGGCTGAACATAACCCTACAGGGTGCACTAGCAGCCAAGATGGCCAATAGCATCCTTGGCTGTATTAACAGGAACAGGCCCATAGATTGAAGGAAGTGACTGTCCCCCCTGTATTTGGCACTTGTTAGGCTGCATCCAAAATACTGTGATGCATTTTGGGTTCTCCAATCAAGCAAGACATTGACAAACTGGAGAGAGAGAGAGTTCAGCAGAGGACCACCAAGACAACCAGGGCCTGGTGCACTCATCCTGTGAGGAGAGGCAGAGGAGAGGGTGCTGATACAGCCTGGAGAAGGGAAGGCTTTGGGGGGACCTGATAGCAGTCCCCCAGTACCTACAAGGAGGTTATCAAGGAGACAGAAGCAGGCTCCTCACAGTAATATATAGTGGAAGGATGCAAGATAAAAGAAAAATTTAATCGAGAGGGTCAGATGGATACAAGGAAAAACAAACAAACAAAAATATCTTTTGAGCACGAGGACAGCCAAGCAGTGGAACAAGTTGCCTACTCTCAGTTCTTAGAGGTTTTCAAGACCCAACAGCATAAGGCACTGAGCAGCCTGATCTTGTAGCTGACCCTGCTTTCAGTAAAAGTTTGGACTAGGTGGTGTCCTGAGGTCCTTTCCAACCTGAATTAATATACAATTAGTAAGCAATATACAAGACTTATAGTAAGCAAAATTGGGCCCTATCTTGCACTAATTGTTAACCAAAGTCAACAGCAGGGAGAATAAAAGACAGTTAAGATCTTTCACCAAAGATGCTTAGACTTCACAAAAGCATTCACTACAGAGAACATAAGGAACATAAGTTCTGATAAAGCCAAAAAATGAAAAAAGGCATTATTTTTTCTTTTTTTTTTTTTTTTTTTTGTTTTAAATGGAGGAATAAGCGTACTAGATGCTGGCTTTGCTATTCTGAAAATGAGGAATTCTCTTTATTTTTCCTTCAATAACAGTAAGATTTTGCAGTTACTGTGTTTATGGGAAATCTTGAATGCCAATTTGCATATATACAGCTATAAAATCTACCAATGCAGAAGGATCCCTAAAGCTCCACTGTGTTTTATTTACTTAGATATACGAATATTCAAGGACTCTACATAAGTATTTGAAGTTAAGCAGAAGTTTCTAGAGGCTGAAAAAAAATATTGTCTAAGAGTAATGGGACTTTTTTTATGCTTAGTACTTTATAAGCAGTGAACAACCATACATCTTTAGATGGATGCCTTGATTCTATAAGTGACATTCTATTCTTTTTTATTTTCTAATTCAAGATCTTACGTTTGCCATTGAATACACAATCAGTGGGCCAAATAGAACTAATGTACAGAATCATCACAAACCATCATCAGCCTCTCCAATAACACAGTTATTGGAAAAAATTCAGTCATTGAGACAATTTTTTCCAAAATTGAAAACAGCCAAACAAGCACGTAGGACTGGGCAGCTGATCTATGATATTAAAGTCAAATTTTAGAGTATTTAATAGATATTGGGAAGCACATAGCCTTGTGAGTTTCATTAACAAATAGCAATTTCACCATCATGTGGATTATTTCCAAAGGTTGCCTTTGTGGGCAAGGTTTTTCTTTAATCTCTAAACTATTTTTTTTGAGAGAAAACAGTTCCAGTAAATAGATTACAATGGGATCTAAGCATCCTGGCTCAAATAATGAAACCCTATACCGAGTGCCCAGGTACACATGGAGTCTTCCCCAGCAAACTCTTAACTTTACCCTATAGATAAACCAGGGGAAGGTTCTGCAGCACTACAATGAATGACCTCTTCCAGACCATATGCTCCTTCCAAGACCATATGCCCTTTGTGACAGTCCCAGATTAACCCAGTTTGTGTGAACTCAAAACCCGCACATGGCACTTTTATAGGCCACAGGAATAACTCAGAGCCCCTTTCTCTCTCAAAAGCCCCTAACCAAAAAACAACCCCTCCAAAAAACCCAAACCTACTCACCCCCTGAAATGCACCCCCCCCACAAAACAAGACACCCCTCCTAAAAACAAACAATCATAGAAAACATTTTTTTTTTCTTTAAAGCATTATAGACTTTCATTACATAGAGAAAGGAAAAGGTTTTTGGTTGGGGTTTGTTTTTTTTTTTTTTTCCTGGTCCAGGTGAAGCAGAACCAAGGGTGGTAATACTAAAAGGATTTGCTTTATTAAACTAGTTAAAACATAAACCCCCAAATTAGGGCTCTTCCAAATTAAACCTAAACTGCAGACCAGTTATGACATCTCTAGAATTTAGAAGAACATGCTTGTCTGCAAGTCTCTTCTTTAAACACACAACCAGTTTTGTTTCACAAATGAAATAATTGGTACATTCAAAATTCCATTTGCAAGTGCATTGGCTCTTGCAGCTTAATTAAATGCCTCACTAACTTCACACATCCAAGCATTTCTGCATGGTTGCTTCATATTGAACAATTCACAAGAAACAGAAATTACCACAAAACACTTCAGTAATCAGATATGCCATTGTACTATGTATTATTTTTGTGTAATAGAAACTGTGCTAATAAATAGAGAGGCAGCTGGCAGAGAAGCCTTTATGGTTAAACAGGACATCATCGCTTTATCACTGGTTAAGCAGTGGGGAATTCCTAAGGAGACAAACACTTGTAAGAAGCTTACCTCCCAACTGCCAGGCTAGGCAGATTAACAGCATTGTCAGTCACACCAAATCACCATGACTGTTACTTCACTTTTATGCCAGCATTCTGTTACTTGCTAGTTTTGTATTTTAAAACAAAAAAAAGTGTGTATCAAAGTTTCAAGTAAACTTTTATGCTTACTTTTGTATTCAACAGCAGTCACAAAAGGAGTTATGGTAGAGGACAAACTAAGGGCCTGGAAACCACTAGCAGAACAAAAGCTCATGAAGGAGATGGGGAGTTTGTCAAGAAGCTCTTTCAGGCCAAGAGGGCTCTGATTTCATATCAACCTAAGGTCAAAGAATTGGTACATTTAATGTGCCAAATGCATTCAGAATGGCTCTATGGTATACTTCACACATTGGAAATGCTCATTCTGCTTTGGAAAAGTATTATCCTGTGCCAGGTTTAGACAAAACCAGACACTCTGAAGTACACTGAAGCTTCTGTGAAAGCATTTCAACTTTGGCCTCTGCAACAAGATACTGAACTCGCTACCTTTAATGCCAGCAAGCAACAACTGAGCCTGACGCTCAGTATCTTAGCGCTCATAACTTTCTTACGGGCTCATTTATTTAAGCACCAAACAAATGATGAACCCTCTAAAAACAATCTTGGCCTCCACCAACAATTGCAATGAAACCAGCGCAGCATTCCCAACATACCTCAAAGTTCAGACTGCTTGTTCCTGTGCAGCCACTATAGTACAACCTGCTTCACATTTATGCCTCCTGCTTTGAGTCTGTTTTCTTAGATCCCTTCTATTTTTATGACAGCAAGTTTAATAATGATCAGAACTGGAGCTACATCCAGTAAGTTTAACGAGTCCACAGTTTCATTAGTGTGAAATCAGTCTCAAGACTCCCAAGGGTACAGTTGATCTTGCAACAACCTGTAGCCACATTTGGGGCAGTTTACATGGAAACGCCGCACAGCCACATGGCTGCAGTTGTGCATTCCTGTGGCATATGACATGCTGCTCCAGATGGTACCAATGGCGTGGGACCTAAAGTACATTTACCTCCCACTGTAAATCCACATCTGATCTTCCTTTCCTAAGGTAGTCACATTTTGGTGATACTATATGTATGCAAAAGATGGGCTTTTCAAAATTGTAAGTGCTTAGGTGCTAAAGCCACACTTCCTCAAGTACCGGAATCACTGTGATCTTTCAGAGGTATTTATGTACCTATAAACTTCTGAAAATTCTGTAGAGCTCCTATCTGTATCTTTAGATCCTTAAGTGCCCTGTAAAGCTCTCGAGTACCTTCTGGAACAAAACCTGCCCAGTTAAAAAAAAAAAACAAAACAAAAACAAAAACAAACCAAAAAAACACCACAACAAGAGAGAGAGAGAGAAGCTGAAACTCCTGGAGCACTATCCATTACAAATGGATGAGTTGGAGATAAGGAAATATTTGTGTATACATTCACGTTGTCCACAGAATTATTCTAGAATTAAAAAAAAAAAGCAACTGGAAAAACCACAAAACCCCTGACTGATAGCTAGATAAGTATCATCCCTACTGAAAAGTAGAAAATAGAAGGATAAGAAAAATGAGGTCAGCTGGTTTGATTTCCTCAAATGCACATAGTGTTCTTTCTTAAAATTATTAAACAGGTTTATTACATTAAACACCAAATCACAACAGGGAAAGAAAATTTATAGTGTATTACTATCACTTTAAAAGTGCCTATATACATATTAAGAAGCAAAAACTGTATATAGAAATATATATGCTACATTTAGTGATGCAAATATTACATTTACTTTTTTTTTCCTTTTTGCAAAACTTTGGAAATATTATGAAGACAACAGCCCAAACAGTATAAACTGTATTTTCTCTACTAGATTTTTTTTCCTATTATTTTGTTATCGATTCAAACTACAGGTTTTCCAAATTGCCTCTTTTTGCAAAAACCTTAACTTTTTTTCACTTTAATTTCTCTCTCCATCAACAGAAGTAACAATATGTACTTCTTAGTAATAATTCTACAGAAATTACAGGTGGAAGGTCCTCTGTATATCCCAAGAATTATCATTAGTCTGTAAATACTTTGTTCTGCAGCACCTTTAAATGGATTTCTTTGGGAAAAACATACACAGACGAAAGTTCATTCAAGTAAGCGTGCTAAATTATATCAGGGCTGATAGGTTTAACTAGCTCGGAGAGAAATATTACATGTAACTAGCTCATATGGTATTTAGGCACCTGAAAACATCAACGAGAATCATAGCAAGATTTTCAGTACTTATTTTTACTTTCAAATTCTACTCTGAAACAGAGTTCTCATGGGGAATCAAACCAACACAATATAAAAACAGGTCTACCCAACCACCTGCTAGCTTATTTACAAATAAACCATAAATATCTACATTTTTTTTTCCACTAAAACTTTATGATATACCCTACTATTTAAGATGCGGCAAGATGACTAAAGCCAACATACAAATGGACTTGCACAGACATACAAAAACATCACATTAAAAATTGTCCTTATAAATTAAAAGTTGGTCATATGTTTTTTCAAATTCAAAATTCTGGCTCTCTATTGCTGGTTCAGTTTCTTCCACCTCAGTCACCCATCAACGCATTAGAATCAAATATAAAACATCATAGGTTTATACCAAAGCAATAACTTATGCAGACTGCTAAAACAACAATAAAAATTATAAAATAACTAGAAAATTCAGAGGAAAAAACCCCAAACCTTACATGAGAAAACAGCTATCAAACTCTTCATACACCTGCATCACCTTCTCAAAGTTTTCGATTCAGAATGCAGTCTTTATGATACGGCCTATCTTTTACTCTGAATTTGCAGGTCACATGGCCCAGCAGAACCTTAATTCAGCTGGGTCTCTCAGGTACTTCCACAACACCAGTTACCAATCATTCCAGTATATATTCTGTTCACCTGTGAGCTAAATTACCTTGTCAGTGCGTAGCCTTGCTTTAAGAGTCATAGGGGAGTGGAGTATCACAGGTGTCTTCAATATAATGCTTGTAGAAATCTTCAGGGAACAACGTGGTTGAAGAGAGAACACAGCTAAGGTTGCAGCCTATCACAACAGGTGCTATGTTTTCTCCCCCTCAACTCTGTTAAGAGATGGTGAAATCCTTCCTGTTCTTTTTTCTGCCTTAGCAGGCAAGTCTTGGAAGCAGCTTTGCCTTTTTGCAAGTGCAGGGATTGCAAGTGTTGCCCTGATGAGCTGCATGATGATACGTCCTGATACAAACCTGCACACCCTCTAAAGCCAATACCTGCATAACATAAGAAACACACAGAATGTATCATAGAATCATAGAATGTGTTGGGTTGGAAGGGACCTTTAAAGGTCATCTAGTCCAACCCCCCTGCAACTAGATCAGGTTGCTCAGAGCCTCATCAAGCCTAGCCTTGAATGTCTCCAGGGATGGGGCCTCCACCACCTTTCTGGGCAACCTGTGCACAACAGAAAATATGCACCTATTTCCTACATTGTTCAGTAGCATAGAGCGTCAAATCAATTAGTAGAACAGACAATTCTCAGAAAGGCAGATCAAATATTAGGAAGTGTAAAATTTTAAGCCTGTTAAATTTGTACAGTAGGATATGATTTAACATCCAGCTCCTTCCACAATTACAGTCTGTACAGAGACAGAGTGAGATAATAGCATTGACTGTGGCAGTTTATTAAGTTGTTAAAACACACAAACATAATCTATTCTGAAATAGAAACACGGTTTGAAATATACTGTCATATTTTCACTTCTGGAATAGAACTTGCTCCATATACCCACTCAGTGTGTTTCAGAGACTTTTGCTGAACACTGCTTATGGTATTTCCCACCCTTCTACACAGTGATATCTGATCAGACCTTCTGCTCCATGGCTGCATTCACTTACCACAAGATAGCCTTAAACAAGATTCTAACGGACACACTTTGTTCTTGTTTCACCCAGCAAGAAACTGGAAAGAAACCTTCATTACTTGAAATTTTTATGCTTTTTTTTTTTTAAATAGTTTTGTAGCAGAGTGTAGAACTATTCACTTTATTGTGTAAGGATGTCATCCTTTGGACTGGAAAGACCTTTCTAGATAGAACAGCATACAACCTTTACTGTTTGTTTGGATACCAAACAAAGTACCTCATTGCCCAACAGCTTGCCTTTAATTTAGCTGAATTCATCTTATGTATGCGTGTTTCTGTATGTTTACAGCATCAGGAGATATTATTGTAATGAAACTTTTTCAAAGTACACCTCCCCTGTATTTTATAGGAGGGAGAGAATAGGTGCACGCAGCCCTAGTATTTAATCCATAACCACCACAACTAAATAGCAGTCCTAGTAATGAGAAGGTGTCACATATACTTTTAGTGGGAAAAAAAAGATCTAGATTCTACTTCTGTCTCTGCCACTACAGCACTGGCTAATCATTGGTAACTCTGCTAACTCCCCACCACTTCTTCTCCTCACAGATAACGGCTTATGAACAGATACACACAATTTAAGACAGACTCCCATTACACCCTTCTTACTATGTATCTCTCACCATTAGTGCATTATGATACAAACAAAAGACAAGCAAGAGCCTATCAGTGAGGAAAGAAATAAAAAGCCATAACATTTTTACAGGAACATTACAAACTCATTTAAGCTGCTTTATTATTTGTATATAATTAAATATCATATTAAAAGAAATCATAACCTCCCCTCCCAAATAGCTCCTCAAGCAGCAATTACATTCACCTCCTACCAGAAACATTTGAATAATGTCCCTGAAAGGCTCTGAGACTAAACCCACCAGATGGGATAGATGAGATGTTCTGGGCTTTTGCATGAATTATTTCAATCCATCATAATTTGGAAGACTCATAACTGCTGTAATACTGGAAAGCTTAATTTGATTTCCATTTATAAAGTAGGGCTTTGATGGATGCTGTAAAACAAAGGATAACCATCTAGCTACTATATCTTTATCTTCTCTGCATTTTTGTTGACAGCAGAGAACTGAGTGCCCTGACTCACGACCTACAGCAGTTTAAACCAATATGCCAGCTGTGACAACTGAGAAACCAACACACAGCAGCCCTTGCAGTAGCAAGGGCAGCTGAAGTGAATGTCCCACAAGTAACATCAGTAACATTTTAGGCCGCTACAACATATACTGCTTATGAATCAGAGCCCAAAATAATTTTTAGTCAAAATTAATATAATGAATTGTTTAAAATAAAAATAATTGTATGCACACACTGAATCAGTAGAGACTCTGCAAATTAATTTCATGATCACACTAACATCGTCTTGAATTTTTAGTGCTATTTCCTTACTCATTTACTCAAAAGTCAGTTCTGGCTCAGCTCTGTAAAGGAAACAAGTTTGAACGTTGGGAAGCTGAGTGTTGATGTTATGTGTTTCACATTAAGTTACAATCACCCTTGGAAATTTCTCTTTAGATTAGGTACTAGCAGCTGATAGACATGCATGCCAAGAGAATAAAAATTTCGTTAAAAGCTAAAATATAGCAAATTCTGTTTCCCTAGCATAAAGAATCCTTGGGTAGCTACAAATGCAACAGAAAACATTAATTTGTTTCCAGTGGACATCAAATATTACTATTTTAATGCCCCTTCACTTCAGAATGTCAAGAATGTCCTTGTCCATATTCTTGGTGTTCTGCCAGTAGGAGATCTGGCAAAGGACTCTGATGTGCTCTTTTTAATTCAAGGCCCTCTGCTGCAAAGATCTCCCACAGAAAAGTATTTATAAACCACAATGTATCTCCTCCTCCTCTTGGAAAATATTGCCAGACCTTCATGCTCTGCCTTTTAGATATTTCCAAATTTCTTCTGTCTTTGCAAGACACACAATTTACCCGGGTTCAGTTGGATTCAAGGTGCAGTAATGCTTCTCGCACAAAGAAGTCAGACTCAGACTGGCTTCAGCATCATCACTGGCTGTGATATCTTCTCTGATTTTTAATGTAATCCCTCTGAATTTATTTTTTTTATTTATTTTTTATTTTAAAATATAATTTCTCATGCACTGATATCAACTTTTTGCAATCAAGAAGTGTCCAACAAGCAGATTCCTGGTGGCAATTTTGAGTTCAAAGAACTTGTATCAAAGGTAAATATATTGCTACCAATTTTATTCACATCTCAAACCTAAACTAATAGCAAACAGAAGAAAAGTACAGTCCCTGAGCCAAGAAGCAAATGAAACCTAGCATATAGCAGTAAGGATACCAGTAAAGGTCTAAAACGGTACAATAACCCATACCAGTGAACTTCTGCCCTAAGTCTGAGTAACTGTGCCAATATTTGTTATGTTCATACATCATCCCATTACATTCTACCTTTCCTTCGGAGGCCAAGCTTGAAACGGTTTACCTTTATACTGAAGAGTTAACAAGTGGCTCCCTCTACTGTAACAAGAATGTCAGTACTGGTATTTCCTCCGAGAAACTTTTAAATTGTTTCGTGACCATCAAAACCATTATATAAAATTAAAGAACCGAAAGGCTCACAGTCTGGATTAATCTTTAACATTTGTTTTTAAAAGGGTGTGTGTGTGTCTATACCAACATACATGCAAGCCAGCCTTTTATTTTTTCCTTGTATTTTATACTAATAGCCTCTGAACAATATTTTGCTCAAAAATTTTTTCTTAAAATTAATAATACTAAGACTCAATACTTTGAATGTTGTATGCTCATTCAAAAGCCAAGTGGAAAATTTATACATTACTTTGGATTTGAATCACAATGATTCCTATACTTAGCAACAAATGATAAGAAAATAAAACTTAATTGGCGTATTTCAACAGAACTATGACATCTTTGGAGCATAGTTTCTATTTTTTTATTAAAAATACGTAATATTTTAGTTCTTTTATGTACATTGAAAGTATAATTCCTGAAACAGTTAAAAACGTACTGAAGTGGAGACTCAAAAGGGGAACCAACTTATTCAAAACCAGTTTCCTCTTAAAAAATGCTTCCTTTGAATCTGCCGTTTAAAAGGATATAATGCAATCTTACAGAATTTAGCTAGACATAAGGCAGACAGCAAAACTTGCTTTTTCATACACAGCTGCATAGTTTAAACGGTACAATGGAATGCATATACACACAGGTGAAAAGTGTATATACCTACAATCCATCTGTTTTTTAAAATTCATCAATTTTTTTCATCCCTTTTACTTGAGCATTGCAGTATTTCCACTGTATATATGGAATTACATACCAACATATAGGTATAAAATTGACCACACACAGTAGCAGTCAGGGGCACTAAAAATACTTTGTGATTAGTTGTGCTGCTGTAAGGCCCTTGGGTTTACATTCTGTGATAGAGGAGAGGAACTGAATGTATCAGAGACACCTAATTTTGTAACCTCCAAATACCAGAATACACTAACATAGTTTATACTGCTTCACGCAGCAGATTTGGTAGTCTTTGCATCTGCAGAGTAATTATTATTTTAAACCATATTTATGAGAATAACAGGTCCTATACATGAATTATAGCAGAGCTACAAGCTTACCAATAAAACAGAGCCATCCAGAACAAAAATCAGGCCCAGATCTAAAAATAGCGTTGGATGTAGCTACAAAAAATTCCAGCAAGAAAGGCATTCATATCAAACACAGCTCATAAGGGTTGATCCCTGTTATTTTCCACTCAAAATACTGCTTCTAGTTGTGCTTTTTTTCCCAGCAACGAAAGGTTGAATAGCACAAAACATACTTTAGGAACAGACTTTAGAGAAAGAAATAAAGATTACAACATACGTATATTCTCACATCAACACCTTAAAAAATTAACACGTACACAACCAGGATACACATAAGTGAAAGAAGACAAGTTCTTCAAGAGGCATGTTTGCACATGCAGGCGGGCTCCAGGCAGTTTAAGGGAGCCTATAGCTAATATCAGACCAAGTGCAAAGAGAGAAGGCCATTTCCCATTAAAATTAACAAACAAGGCCCAAAAAATCACACTGGGGTTCTGTCTTCGCTTGATTAAGTAATTGTGTGACTTCAAAGTGATTCATCTATTCCTGATTAAGTCCAAGCATGAATATTTATTTTGGCATAAGACCACGATACTTAACATTTTTCAGGCATAGCTCAATCACTCAGGACAAGAAAAACAAACCCCCAAAATCTCTGCCTCAGTTGCAGCAAACCAATTCATGTGAACAGAAGCCCTGCTATATACTGAGGTAAAAAGACTGAAGCCCATCTTCTTTACTACTGATAGCTACAGAGTTTACACAGCATTTACACCATTAAATCATAGCCCCAACAGGGAACACATTTGATTGTATCTTTTAGCAGTTATTTAAAAACAGAAGTACAGTCTTGACCTCTCTAACACCCCTCACTTCATATGTTCAGCACAGTGAGCTACCTGCAGTTTGCCACCTCATTTTAATACTGACATTACTACATTTTGTCAACCCCACCAGTGCAGATAGAGCAGTGAGATTTAAGCTCACCTAAAACACATACCTACTGGGGAGCTGCCCTGTACGCAGCTGAGGCCTTTGCTGTTACCACACGTTCCACCACTGGGCTTGGCTTGTGCTCCCTCATCCACCGTCGCTTTCCCACCAGCCTCTCTCCCCTCAGCATCTCGCATAGCGTTCACTCTCAACCTGCCTGCTTCAACTACAAAATTGGGCCAAGGCACAGAAAACTGGCCCAGCTGCTACCCAGGCTGCCATACAAGCTCGCAAAGCCTTCACTTAAGCACTGTGTCAGTCACCAGCCACTGTCACGGCCTTCCTGCTTCCTCATGCCCCATTTCCCTCCCTGCCAGAGCTCACCTGAGGTGAAACAAGATGGACGCCCTCAGAGGCCTCATTTTCCACAGTAGCAGGGCTGGGATGAGGAAGCATTTACCAAGGACCTCATTGCTGTGGGGAGGCTTGGGAGTTTGGTCACCACTTCCATCCGCCATCCTGAGCAGTTTTAGGCAAGTTGGTTCTTTCTTGTGCCTCAGTGTCTCTGTTCGAAAAATGGGAATGATTATGCTGGCCATCTGTGTGGAATATTTTGTTTGATAAGAAAAAAGATAATTGTCAAATCCTCTCTTCGGCAATTCTGTAGTTCCTCATGTCAAAGCCCTTTTCTTTCATGTTTTCCAGCCGTTAATATCTAAGCGCTGTCTCAGATCTGTCTATAAAAAGAATGGGAATTATGTAGTAGTATTTGCACTACAAATTGACCCTCTGCGTGCTCATTCTCTGTGTTAAACAAAAGGCAATTTACAATTATGTTGATAGCTTATCATTAATAGACTAGGTTTTTTTGTAGGCAAAAAGAACATGTGCGCACTGGCCGTATACCCAGTGGGTTACCTGTTGCCCACAGGCACTCTATTGTCCTTAGCAAACTTGTGAATGGACCTACATAATGCTCCTGTGTGCGTGGAAAAAAACTTTTTCAGTTTTGTAACAGTCTCTTCCTAGAGATTTTTACCTATTCATGTTAAGGTTTTCATCTTAACTTTTTTCGGTGAGGAACAGCTTTCCCACATATCACAGTATTTTGACAGTTTCTCATATTTTTCTTTCTTCACACAAGTTAGCATTAGGAAATACCATTTTGCAAGAAATTCAACAATACATTTCATACTTTTAAACCGATATGCTTTTTCTCTTAGGTTCAGTCAACTCTGTCTTCCCAGATGAAGGTGCCTGGAACACACAAGACATTAACGCTGGTAGGAAAAAAAAAGCCCAAATACCACATCATGGGACACTGGGAAACACAGCATGAAGACGCTTTATGGTGTTAGCTCATGTCCAGCAGGAATGACAAGTTCAGGCTCATCATCAGTGCAGGACTTGCTTGCAAAACCACGTCACTCACTGTATGCTTCTTTTGCCAGCACAGAACCCAACAATATATCTGAAGCATGAGCTGTCTGGGATTGGCAGCAATGCAGGAAGCAGCGTAGAGAGCTCTAAGATCACCACTTAGAGCTCAATCATGCTGGTCCCAAACTGACAAATGCAGAGTGCCTTGGGTACTTAACTACACCGTTTGCTACACAAGGATCACAGCAGAACTAAACCACAGTTACGCATTTGTTATCACACAGACAACTACTTGAATGCACTCAGGTGATAATGACACTTTATTGCTTTTGTATGGAGCTAGGAGATTATACATATATCCAGGAATTGGGGTTTTTTGTTGCTTATTACCGGGTCTTGGCACTTTTTCACTATCATGAGTAAACTCAGGGCTGTTCAGGTAAAAGTAGTTGTATCTACTTGGAATTATGAACATCTTCCCTAGACAACAGGGAAGTTCTGAGCAAGATCAAAAATATATTCCTTTATCGTCCCATTTCAGTGGAAATACCAAGAAATTGAAAGCTGTTTTAGTGATACATACCATATCACAGAAAATTAGTTTTTTCTAGGGATCAGGAACATTCTAGCTACATTTGGACTTCAACTTGACATTTCCCTCTACTCATTCCACTCAGCACTTTGTACAGTTGATAAAGGAGAATCACAGACCAACTTTCTTGCATAAAAAAGCATATTTTGTGATTAAAAAAAAAAAATCAAAACAAAAAACTTGTTCTGTTGGGCCCATGAAAGCTTTCTTGGTTGCTGTGTTTCATGTAGTGCTAGTTCTCTTGTGCACTGAGAGAGGCTGTTTACAGATTTTATGAACAGCCATACTTGCAGTAAGTAGGCTAACAGGGAACTAAGAACAAGTGAAAACAAAACTGAAAGACACTGATGGTTTTGTTCTAAGTGCAGTTGAGATGCCACCCTGGGTGTTCCTCTACCATAGCATAGCATTGCCAACAGCTCCACCCACTTCCCTCAAGGAAAATTCAGACCATACTGGTTATGTTTTTCATCTTCCTCGTTAACAGAGATGCAGTGTTTAAAACTCAAAGCTGAAGGGACAATAGAACCTAAAAAAAGAGAAACAGAAAACAAAGAACCTTTGGCCTCAATTGGTATCATTTTACAGGAACTTCAGCTGTTGACAGCTTGCTTTAACATCCCGCAATAAGCTTCTGCCACCAAAATCAGTTGATTTGTCAAGTCTGTCCTCTATCTGGGAAAACTTGGTAAATTTACAGGTTTTAGATAGCTACTATTCCCAGCTAGGCTTCTTGTGTCATGAAAACATGATCAGCTACTACTCTGCTGAACATTTGATGCTACATTCCTCTTTAATTCCTTCCAAATCGGATGTTTAGCACAGAAGTGAAATCTACTAGCATTAATACAGTTCCCCCATCCACTGCTAGCTAGTAATGTTTACATACTTCACCATGTCTCCCACACTAGATAGTAATCAACGTGGTACTTATCTTTTGCAGCTCCTGCAGTGTCATACTCCAATTTTTATCATCTTCCTTCCTTGTGACAAACGAGAACAAAACCACATTTATTTATCTGCACTTCTGTACTGCACAGCTGGTTTCAGTTTGAGTATACTAATGTGCAAAGGAGACATTTTCCATTTCCTTGATTCTCCTGATTGCCTCTAGAGGAGCTTATTAGGAATTAAAAAACAGACCCAAAGTTCCTATGTCTCACTCCAATGTACAACTAAGCACAATTATCCAATTCACCACCACTGTCCTCCGTGGGATCCTATCCCTGTTAAGGAAAAGCCCTTCACTGGCGGTAATTTATTCTCTTACTACTTATTAAAGTGATACCAACTCCAGTCAGTGACAACAGGCTTTAGGAACGTAACAAAGTTTTTATGAGGACAGAACCTGGTGCTCACGTAGCACTTAGTAGGCAAGCACTGCTTCTTGGCAAACACACGGTGGTCAGAATGACTCTGCCTATCTAATTTCCCACTCATTTTTATAGAAAAAAATAATTAAGATTTGTCTATTTGGATGTAGAAACATATTTAAAACCTTTCTTTATCCTCATGTTTTTGAAATGCTGTAATAACTGTTCCTAATGCTTTTCTTTTGCTCTTGCTGTAATCATCTTTCAGTTTTCTCCTGTTGAGGGAAGATCAAGACTTTGCCTTCTGTTTCTGACTTCACAATACATGTGAAAGGGTCACGCAAGATGACAGACTTTCAACACTCTTATTTCCTCAGCATATTTCAGCTCTTTTGCATTTAAGCAAAGACTGATTTCAGAATGCAGGGAACTGGAGAGAAAGCCACTATACTTACGCTTCAGGGCAAGGCTCAATACGTCAGAAGTTTAACATGGGCTCTGTAGCCCACATTTTTTCTTTACAGTCTGATTTGATTTTACTGATGTGAACACTTGGCACCAAAAACCTGTTAAAAGGAAGGTATAACAGACTTAAGCGTGTACAGAGACATACACCCACAGTAATCTTCACTTTGCTCCTGCTCTTGAAAGTGTTCCTATTGGTCAGCTTTCATAAATTATGGTTTTTTTTGCACCTTACTTTTGGGATAGATCCCAGAACAGATTTAAAGGGGTGGAGCTGGCAGTTAACTGCAGCGTATTAGCTCTGCACGAGACAGTATGCCATTTCTATATAAACAGCATCACATTCTGTTCATAGCTTATCACAGCACTGAGATTTAGAACAGGTAGGGCAAAGACAAACAGGTAACAGCACAGGTTGTTAAAAATACTAAAATTATTCTAGATGGTCAGAAGAATTTCCAATTTAAAAAGCAAGGTAGGTATCACGGATCTTTTAAAGCATTATAAATATCTTCTATTAAGGAAAGTTGTGAATTTACACTTTCTAACTGAAACCTTCCCTCTCAACTACTCTAGCATAGTATCTCTCAACCTGAATGAACAGGCAAATGGATTTTCTTGGTTTATTTTCATTCCATGGGCACTTTCACCCATATATACAAAGCTTCTCAGCTGCCTGTAATATCAGAAGGCTGCTTAGTATCCGTAAGTTATTCATATAATACACAATTTTATCCACAACACTCTTACAATTACTTTTATCCATCTTGCATTTAATCTTTCTTTATATAAGAACAAGCACTTCAGAATGTCAGAAGCCTTCCTGCTGATCACTACCAACCAACAGATGCATAACGCCACCTTGTGACTGTACTTCAATGATACACCGAACATCCACTGCTCCTATACACCGATCTTGAAACTGATGTCCAGTTGGAAAACTATAGCCTATTTCCAAAATCCACAATGCAGGCTTAAGGAAAGCAGGTTCATATATACACTATGTAGAAATCTTCATATCTGAAAATATTAAACGGGTCTGTTTTATTTCCATGGAGAAATATTTCAAAGTTCGTAAGTGAAGGTGGTACTAGTAGAGTATAGGTTTTCTAAGAACATCTATACTCTAGATACAAACACCAACAATGATATCTGACAGGTGCATGGCTTATGTTATAGTATGTTATGCATGCATCTGGAAAATATATCTGAAGCTGTAAGAGTAAATTTTAAGCCTCTGACGTGATTTTTACCTTTTGAGGAAAGGGGTTTTTAAAAAGTGCTAACATGCTGTTTAAAGTGGTAACAGTTCTTTAGAACTGCTACTGCTCTAATAAGCAATTCAAGTGAAGCAGAAGATTTGTTGTTTTTTTTTTCATAGAAAGTATTATTACAAATCAGTAGTAGCAGCAGTTTTTAATTTACCAAAAACTGGCATCTATTAGCAACAGAACATACACAAAAAATATCTTTGTTTATACAAGTAAAATTAGGTTCTGAATATTCACAGAGTAACATAATAGAGCAACATTTTTCTTCACGTTCATATTCAAAGTTAGTCACTATCAGTTGTGATATAAAAACACTGTAAAATATTCAGTCAAGCAACATGGCAGACAGTGCATTAAGATCTCTCATGAATGGATGATCAGCTAGTATTTGATCAATCTTCTGTCTTTGCTCATAATCAGGAAAAATTTTTATCAGGGCTTCTCTTAGCTGTACTGTTTCTGAGGCAGATCTCTGTGGTGGAGTTGCTAGACAAGCCTGTATGTCTGTTTCCAGAGGAAGCCACGTTGATGAACGATCACCATGTACTCTGTTTTTAGGCTGTTGACTGCTACTGGTTGGTCTGGAGACTGGCATGAAGAAAGGCGTCTCAGAAGAATATTGTCCACTGCTCTGTAAAGCCTTTTGTGCTGACCGAAAATCTCTATGGAACAAAATAAAAATTTTGATTAAGGTAAAGGACATGCTAGTGTCTGTACAAAGGCAGAAAAGAAAAATGTGTATAACTCCTATACTTCACTGCTGCTTGGCTAGTTACTGATTGGAACCAAATGATAAGCATTTTTTCAAAGTGAAACGAAACCGTAGGTGTAACAGTTTTCAATTTGAATCTGGCATGAGTAGCAGCATTAACTAACATTATCTACGACTAGTTCCAATATGCTGTGAGTACTTTACTTGGCAGAATACAGCAACAGTCAAAGCTTATTTCATGGAAGTATCAACATCAGTATTATTGAGATAAAGGGATAAAAAGACACATGTAACAGATGTACACTGACTCAGAACATGTGAAAATACTGACAGGCTAAAGAGGCTTCCAAATGCTCCACAAGGCTATTCCTCACATACACTTACTCATGACTGTCAGCTATGCTCACATTTAGATCAAGGTCTTGCTTCCCTCATATGATATCCTTAATGGGGCAATGAAGTTTTTCAGTAATTTCAGGATCTGAATGTTCTTCCTCAATTGCCGAGATTTCATTTCAGACTTTGCAAAGCTGTTGCTACTCTAAGCTGCTAGCACTACGAAATTTAGGGTCAAGTCTACTTCAGATGCCACCAGATAACACAGAAGTGTGAACTGGAACTCACGTTACATTCTCCTACCACCAAGGGAAAGAGTAGCTAAATTACAGAGCTCCATTTTAAAAGCATTTAGGTTACAACATCTCCTACTACTCAACATGAAAAGGCTCTCTAACTGCTCGAGAACCTTCTAGTTTCTGATCTTATGCCTAGTGCCATTTATGCTTTCTGAATCATTTAATTCAGTAGAAAAGTCTCTAACAAAATTAAGTCTTTACCTTTCCTCAATCTTAAAAAACCCCAACGCACACCCCAAAAACCAAAGCCTAGTTCCAGTTCCAAGTTTACAGACAGGAAATCAAGCTCTTCTAGAATCTTCTCATAAGAGCCTCTTTCCATTTCTACAACCATCTCTCAGAACACACTGTTTTCACTTTATTTTTCTCAGACACAGGAGGCTGAAACACAGTGTTCCAACTGACATCTTGTAAGGGTTTTATATTAGAGCTTGGACACTTTCTTAGCATTTCTTATTGGAGTTCTAGAACTGATATTACATGCCTACTTTTAAAACAACTTGTGACCTGCTGGTATATACGTCTCACTTTCCTCAATTGTTTCAAATAGCTGAGATTCTTCCTTATTCTTAGTATTAATCCTTAAGTATAGCTTGTCATTTGTATTGCTAATTTTATTCATCTTGCTTGTAAGACTAAAAGCTCTCTCAATACTTCTCATTAGGAGTATAAATTAGCATTTATAATTCCTAAGCTGGTGAAAGAAGAGCAGCTTATTTTCTTGTGCTGAAGAGCAAACCCATTCTCAAGTCTTGGCAGTTAATGCAAAGCCAAGTTCATACTTTGAATATATGCATATTTAAAAAGTACAATGATCTTAACAGAACAATAGATGTTTATTAATATTTAAAATTATGACTCAAATACAAATGCATTCAATAACAATGCCTCAAAAAAAAAAATCTTTTTAACAGTACAATACCCTCAAGTGTGAAGTGAAATGCCTCTCCCATGACAAAGAACATGTATTCCTTTTGTAGCACCTGTTGACCCACTATGACTAAGTGATGTTTTAAATAACATCACTGTAATTAACAGGATACCAGATTAATAGATACCCAAACCACTGGCAGATTTGTGCCATGTTAACACAGTTTGGACCACCCTTGTACGAAAGCCACCACAACCAATTTCAGAGGAAGTTATTGTCTTATCTGAGTTCTGAGAGAGATCCTGATTAGGTGCAAATGTCATCAGCAGTCTCTGAACAGACTGAAGTAATAGGAAAAACATGTTTTTGTTAAGCTACTACATCCTACAGTGTTCTTGCTTAATTTCACTGTACCTTTACTGTATAGATCTAAAGAATTGTTCAAGCGAACATGGAAAATGGTTTATCTTGCATTTGAAATTGTAACTGTCTCAAACAGAAGTGAAAACAGTGCTTGTACCTAGAACAGCCTTCACTTCGAAGGAAGTCATCTAGCCTGGGTCCATTTCTTCCCAAAGGGTCATCAGGAACCATAAATATGTCACCAGCAAAAGTGTACTGGAGCAACCTGCAAGACAGTTATTTCAATATTATTTACTAACAATTATTTACTACAATTTACGCCCTTGCTGCCCTTCACCTCTGTAGCATAGGACAAGTTGCTGAGCAGACACTTCACCCCACATGAGGGGTCACTGAAACTTCACTAGCAACCCATTTTAGATACAACAAGCATTCACTGCCAAAATAATTTAATGGGAGCTTACGTGAACTGTTCCCACTGCACTGCAGAACACAGATTTTTTTTTTTTTAATTTTTTTTTTTTTTGACAGCAAGTGTTGGATGACTGCAAATCTTTTGCAACGAGTCCAGGGTGGAATTCTCTTGGTGATTAGAGAAGATTTTCTGATTGTTCAAACTCCCCTTCCTTGTAAGAATCTTCAACCACACAGCTAAAATGTGTATCTTATCAGAAAGCCACATAACTAGCAAACATAGCATTAGCTGTTTACAGTTAAGATGATAAGCTTTTTTTCTGGAATCATTCTGGGACAGATGGAAATCTGCATTAAAGGAAATCAGTTCAACTAAAATTTGTTTGTGAGAAGAGAATTTGGTACAGTGGAATTTCCCCAGAAGTAAAACTAATAGCAGATGTTAACACAAGCTCTTAAAAAACCACAGACTCTGAATGACATGCTAAGTATTCTTGACGAAGTTCTGTAGGAAAACATAACCTGACTTGGGTAGAACTCACTCAAGAAATAGCATAAATACCTACATGATTAGCCAACATCAGTTCCATGTCCTCCCAGCTACATTGTCAGAATCCAAGACAGTTTTCGTTTACTTGTTTAGACTTATACAGACCCCAGTCACTGCAGGAGATGTAGCCTCGGAAGATGTCAGGGAGACTCTGAGGGATTAGTGGGAAATTTGGGCAACAGAAGATCATACTTTAATAGTAAAATGACACTGCTGGATTCAACTGGAGAGGGAAAAGCCAAACCAAAACAAAAACCTAAGTGAACTAAAAAAAGAAACCAGTTGCACAGGAGAAACCCTACTTCACAAAGAGTCCACAAGCTGAAGCACGGATACTTTATAGCTAAGTGAACTCCTCTAAACCCAAAGGGCACTCAACAATCACAGGGAAATGGCTACAGGGATATATTGCAAGTGTTTATTATTTTGTTTAACTATGCCAATTTGTTGTACCACAGTAAAGAATGATTGGTTACATGACATGTTATATTACCAGCTACAACTCACACCTATCAGAATGAATACCACTATAATCAAACAACTCCTTCACCACCCTGATTTAATCAGCCTCCTACAACAAGCACGAGAAACCAGACAAAAAGACCCTTATCACAGTCAACTGAAATGCTGAAGAAATACATCAAGTGTCAAAAAGAGTCAAAGGAGATGGAGAATATCGATGGTGGGAAGTCCTGTTTGGATGGTCTCCTACAGCAACTGGAATACTAAACCTGGTGTTGCACCCTATTGTGATCTTACTGATTGCTGTTATATTATGCTTGTTGTTAAAAATTGCTTTATACATTAGAGTTTGGAGGATGGCTAAACAAGTTACATTTTTGCAAAAATTTCCCTGCATATATAATGTCACTTAACCACATTTAATGAAACTCAGAGATTAGCCAAACACAAAGTTTCCCTCAAATTATAATTGGATTGCAGCATTCCCTGTTTATAGGCATAGAGGCAAGAAGCAACCACACTGCCAGTCTATCGATAAGTTATATTGACTTTAGTCACAGGGCGGATTGCGGTGGTGCAACTCCCCCTCCTTTAGGCCTCTTGGTACTTGGTGCAATTTCCTCCCCACCTGAGCCACAGAATAATACAACAAACCAGAAAGATACATAATAGTCTAACATGAAAGAAAGAAACGGTGGAGAGCAATGGACCAGAACACTATCGCAACCCCTTAGCGCGCCTGACTCCCGTAACTCCTACTGTTTGAAAATAATAACTATAATCGATCACTCCTGACAATATATGGATCATGTCCACAGAGGGGAGGATACCGGGACCCCAAGATCTAGCAGGTTCTGGGCTGGTATAACTGGTGGAAAGTACCAAAACATCCCATTGTCCTACCTGGGCCAGAGTGGAAAAGTACCTGACAGAAGACAGTTATCTTGGATCCTACAAGTAGTGATTCTAGTAAGACCCTTTGAACTCTTATGGATCGCAGTGGGCTGTGGCCAGCACCTCCCCTGAGTTGGGATGTCACTCAGGCTGACACCCTGAGGATTAGAAGGCCAGGGCAAGTCAATACCTCCCGAGTCTCAATTTCCACCCATTGAGGAATGCCGATATAAGTATCAGCAGTATTGTGAGTATTTACTCTAAACTTGGGAAAAGGGAAATTTTTATCTGTAGGCTAGGCTCCCTTTCATCCACCTCTCAGTCTATGTGTTTCTGATATACCCATTAGCTTTTACAGATGTGGTTGTTCTTCTGTTTGTCTGTGCACACATAGGAGTCAAAAGGGGTACCTGTCAGCTCGTTAGAGTCGCCCACTACTAAGGGATCTTTGATGCCAACAGTTAGAGACCCGTGTGTGTGCTTAATATATATACATCTAAGCAAAAGCATATAATTTGGGATATATGCTCTTGCTCATATGTGTATGTATTGATTTGGGATACCTTATGGTAAGTTAGTGTGAATCTTGTCATCTTCAAATCTGTACATAAGTTGTGTTTAATTATTTTGTTAAATCACTTTGTAAATCTTTAAATCGGTTAATGATTAAGTGCTACTAAAATTCAACCTCTTAATCTACCTCACATCGTCAGTAAGTTTTGAATCACTGCTAAATCATAACAGTGTCAAACATTTCCATCTGCGACAATTCTGAAACCTTGAAAGTGATACTGTATGTCTGCATCAGCTATCACGCCTCCTTGAAGAAGTGAAATGTACAACAAGAAAGCCTATGAGAATGGACAACAAAGTGTATACTCTAACAGGGTCTAACACTGAGCTTCAGAAGTGATATAGCTTTGCTGTTACACCAAGATCCTACTTATGTGAACGATTAACAGGTTTACATCAGAGAATATATAAATAATAGGGACATTAGACTACTCAACACATGATTCTAAGGCCTTGAATCAAAGTGGTGAAACAAACACAGTACTTTGTTGGGCTCTACCAGAACTGTATGATAGATTAACTAAAAATAAAAAGTCCCACATGAACAACTGTAAGGACAGACATCCTTTTAAGCTTTCACAGAAATTGAGTAATTACCTTTTTTGAATAATTTCTCTCCAGGCACGTGATTCTGTCACAAATTCTCTGAAGTTATCATTAGTCACAATAACACCTCCAGTTTTATCAGCAAGGTGTAATAAAAACCTGTAAAATTCATTTCAAAGACCATTAAGATAGTCTGCTTTACTGAAAATTGTCTAAAGATCTAGAAAACTAAATGTTAAACAACACAAGAGTAATCTATTTGCATGAAAACAAGCACTTCGATTACCAGGAAATTACTGTTTTGACCCACCATGTAACTTTAAACAACGTTTTAGGTAGCATGCATTTATTTAGCGCAGAAGAGTCTTCTCGGGAGGCTTTTTTTCCATAAAAGCCCCCCAAACCCACGGGATTATCAGATTCTGAAATATTTGTAGAGGTAAATGGTTTCCTTTACAAAAGAGTATAGTATTTATTACACATTCCAACACATATACTTTTTTGCTTAGCATTAACATCTGTCTTCTGCAAGATATTGTTATGCATGTTAGCCCGTCAACACTTGTTGACAAAGAGTGCTGTAACCATTTTGTTGCTAAATAAATTATGACAAAAGGTGTCATGGTTTAGGCTGGGCTGGCCACTAAATGAATGACAGATGCCTTCCCAGAAGGGGAAGGGAGAGAGGATAAGGGAGAGACACTTATAGATTGAGAAAAACCTTAAAATAGCTTTAATGAAATATTAACAATAAAAAGAAAAGATAAAAATATTATTCAGAAAATAATGAAATATCTACAAATATATACAAAACCAATATCGAGCTCCCAGGATGACAATCACGTCACTGGCAAGCCCTGGCACTAGACTCAACAGCAGACGGGAGCTGGATTTAAGAATTGGATTCAGGAACATACGGATTGGGATCAAAAGCAAAAGAACAGAGAGAGTCCTCCTTGGATGCCAACCACTGACCCTTTGATCCCTCAGCTTTTATACTGAGCATGATGCAGATGGGATGAAATATCCGGTTGGCCACTTTTGGGGGTCACCTGTCCTGTCCACTCCTACCCACACGTGCAAACCCTTTACACTTCCACTTCCGACCCTCCAACTTGGCACATAAAGTTAGCTGACCTTGCTTGTTACAGCAACAAGTACAAGCAAGAGGCTCTCTGCATACCATTCCTTAGTGTTAACTGTAAACATCAGACCTTATCACTGCTAGAAGCAGACACTGTCTGAAAAATAAGTTATTAATTTCAGACGGTGCAGTCAATTAGAAGAGACTTAACTGAAAAGCAAAATTACGGAAAAGAAAATTGTTTCTGTTCTATCTCAAACCAGGACAAAAAGTATCTACTTCATCTATTAAGAAAATATCATGAATTTCTTTTTTTTTTTTTTTAACCTGTCAGAAAAAAAACTTTTTGCCATTTGAAACTATTTTAGCAAAGAGGTAACAGATTGTGTTCTTTTACAGTACGCTTTTGATGAAAGTGCCAATATATTATCACAACACTCATTTCCACAGTAATATCAACTGTAAATACCGCACCTACATAGCATTTTATATGAAATGCTGGGTGTATATAAGATATTAGTGTGTGAGCAACTCCAACTTCGCTGCCTTCTACATTTTTTTTTTTGCTACAACATTATGATTTAAGAGATCAGAGTTGCTACATCTTAACAAGGAAGATAAATTAAATGCACTCTACATATCTTTTGCGTATCAAGTTCTGCAATCAGGTACGTGACTGCGCAACCTAACAAAAAACAGGCATGCCCACGATGCAAAAACCTGACAATTTTGCGGTCAGAAAAATATAGTCTGGATGATTATTAGTAGGAAGGAAGAAACCAAAGTCCAGCGAACTGTAGCTAGCTGCAGAACACAATTTCGAAGCTGCAAACTGCTTTTAAGCATGTTAAGACTGAGAAAATCTGGCAATAAAAATGTAAGGAAACCCCCCAACACTCAACAAAAAACCCTAAAGCTTAGTGTTGTTCACTGAAAGATGATCCTCCACATTTTGAAGTTGAACTTGGTGGTTAAATTAATTTGGAAATTTACTAGCCTACATGCTGTTACAAATACACTGCTCCAAATACACATCTATGTCAGTATGCCACAATGGCATACAGAAAAAAAAACAACCCAAAAAACAAACCCAAACCAAAATAGCACCTGATCAGATTTATGATAGTGCTCCCCAAACATAAAAGACAACTCAGGGGTAGAATGATGATCAGGAAAGCATAAAGACATTACTAAAAGACTAATTTCTTCCTCAATGCAAGTGATAACATTTGAAATGGATTAACTTTTTTTTTTTTAAATTGCCATGAAAATTTGATATTTTCCATGAATTTCTGGAAATAGTATGTACAATATTATTAGAGAATTATGTATAAAAATGTTTCTTAGGACAGTAAAATAACGTAACAGATTTAGAGCTCAGTCTTAAATTAGATGCACAGCGCTCTGTCTGGACAGGTTGAAGAACTAGCTAATACTACCATTTATGAAGTATTAAGCTTTTACAACCATTAGTCAGATGTTCAAAGAGACTTTAAAACTACATACATTCCATACCTGTCATCATGAGCAGCAATTCTTGCTCCTAAAACCATCCTTGCAGGGGTTAAAGACAATATTCCAACATCCTGGAGCTGTGTTAAGAAATCCTGCTCTGTTAAAACATGAAACAACTGTTCTTAAAAACAAAAGCTTTCTTCTAAGCTATTTAGATTTGACAATTAGTCTGAGATATAATTAGCAGAGAAGCTCGGTATTTTTGTACATATTAATCTTCAGAAATGACATATTGATAGCTGAAGAATTGCTAATAAATGGGGAGGAAGAGGCTGAAACTAGAAGTTAAGGAGCAAAGAAAACCCAAACAAAACAAGAAGGCCTCCACTTATGGCACATCAGTTAGCCTAAACAGCACTTTAGAGTGTCTCAGGTTGTACACGGAAACCCAGTTACTCATGTTTAATGTTTTATGAAGTATTCCTCCCCCCTTCATCCTTCACAGAAGTATCCAAAAAAATAGTTACAATTCAGTTAAAGAAAACATTAGGAAACTATTTCCCTCACCTGTAATGTAAGGATCACGTCTTGTTCTCCACTGTGGAACGAATACGGTAATATTTCTGTGGCCACGTTTCCAAAAGTAATCAACAGATATTGCAATTCCTCGACAGGAGAAGAATTTCCTTAGACCATGACTAGGAGTGAAAGAAAGAAAAAGATTAAATTCACTAGAGTTTTACTACCATGAATACAAAGAAAAGAGAACAATACCTTGCGAAATGAAGCTTTAACTTACACATATTGCGTCACCAAAATAAGAGGTACATGGATGTTATAGATGAGGAATCTCATAAATGGAAAGAGATCTTCATCAAAAGAAGAGAATGGAAACATCACTTTGCAACTTTAAAGCTCGGTCTCCTTTCAGTTTTGTGGGCACAACAATATTTGGGTAATTAGCTTTAAAGAGAGGCCAATAGTGATGGTTTCCAAAATCTATTGATTATAGATTAAAATTATCATAATCCAATAACGTAGTAGTTCTAAATACAGTCCCACTGCAAAATATAACACTTTCGGTTCAGCTAGTTCCCAAGGATTACATCTGAAGTTTTCTGATAATCTAAGATATTTGGGCCTCCTCTACCGTCATTTCAACAATCTGAGCTACCATTTTCATGCAAAATAATGAAATATCTTGGAAGAAAGATCTTCAAAACACTGTATTTTAGTGCCAATCTTCCCCTCTCCCCCATTTAAAAATGTAAGATGTTCATTACCTGTTTTTGCAACGCAGTTAAGTGACTTGCCAGAAAAAATGGCAACTGCCCAATATGAGTAATACAGAGATTGGAGTTGAGGACCTTGTGAGGTCCCTCTCAATCTGAATTATCCCAATGATCCTATGTGCCCATTTAACACGTGGCAGGAAGTCCTCCTTTAGCAATTAACTGTCTAACCAGATTCTGGAAACTGAACTTCAGGAGAACAATGGAAGAAGAATCTCAAAGTACAGAAGACAGAATCAAAAATACCTCTAGAATAAATTCCTACAGAACACCTACTAGCACCTTACACGGGCTAAATCCAGTTTTCATTCAGGAACTTTTCCCCTCATACTTTCATAGATTAGAGGCCACACTTAGACAAAACAAAGACATATTTAGTTAGAAAAGACACTTACACTGATTCAGAACTGATGGCATGAACCAGCAAAAGACTTCTTACAAAGTAGTACATACTCTATGTTTCAAGTTAGATGTTAAAACACTACGAAGTGCTTCTCATAACAATAAGTGATCAAGAGGTATTTGTATTTTAAACTGGTTTCCTAATTAACACGCAATCGTACATTATAAGCCTAATAGTAAGCCTTACTAGTTTTGAATAGAATTTTACCTTTAAACCCCTACTTAAACGTAGCAGGAAGTCTTCTAAACAGAGTTCTTTAAAACACCACCATGGAAATATTTTACTGTGAAACTCAGCCTTTATTAGCATTCATGTATCCTTTTCCAATTTTGTAGACTCATTTTAAAATAAATTTATCAAAATATAAATCTATTAAGGCTCTCTGAATTTGGAGAGGAATGTTTTTATGTAGAAGAGCAGAAAAATGAGTAAGCTACATCTGAACTACAAGAGGCAAGAATCTGAGTTATTAACAGAGTTTCTGGAGAAAAAAAATAGATCCTTCACCACACTTGCCCTAATAAAATCAGGTGTTCTTGATTTCAAGAGCAGTCAAATAAAGGAATGCAATTGTCACAGAAGAGTTATCCCTTGTAAGCCTTCGAGGTTATAAACTTAAAACACAGTCATCACACCCCACTTTAAGTTAGATGTCCTATTCAATAAACTGGAAAACTTCCGTTAAACACTTTCACTGTATTAATGGCTCTCAACTGGACTTCAAGAGATGCAGAGGTCTCCACGTTCATGTTGAAAATTACATCTTCTCTACTTGTCCATTCTCCTGTTTTAGAGCTTTACACCTGCTAAACTACACAGAGTACTCTCTAGTTTTTAAACATTTTAAAGCCTAGAACAGCAGCTCTTGATTCGTCCTGTATGATCAAACACTCCTGCTCTGTAGCAACTTCAAGAAAAAAGAAAAGAGGTTGTAAATATCAGTGATATATTTATCAAATAACATGTAGAATTAAGGTGAGCTATAAATATGTCACTGCTAGATGAACAGAGATATGAAATGCTTTATTTGAGCTAGGTAAACATCTGAAGGACAGCAAATTACCACAGCAAGGTGGTCTTTTCAAGACACCCATCTCAAAGACTACATCTGTTCCCCTACTGCCATTGTAAATACCAGGTTTGGCTGTCCAAGTTCTTTAAAAAAAACCCATAAAGACCCTACAAAGGTATTTCTGAAGTTAAACGAGAGATGATCATAAGCAGCACAAAGCACCAAACAGCAGGTTGCTTTCTGGGACATGTAACATCTTCCTTTTGGTTTTGTAACTAATTAAGGAAAGCACATATTATTTACAAACAATTTGAGCAAGAAATAATTCCATTCAATTATTCTTTCATTCTGAGTTTCTTCCACATTTTAATAAAATTTAATTTAAAATTTCCTGACAACTATCTGGATGTTTTGGTCTGTCCTGAAAGGCCTGTTTTCAGCACATAAACAAAGGCAATTTTTTAAAATACTTGTTAGTGGTTAGAGTAATACCTGGACTTTCTCTTATTCAACAAGCACACTGAAAGAACAGCTAGCATTTAGAGATCAATGTGCAATTTTTACTAGGCTGCACATGTCAAGAGGGAAAATTCTTCAGCTTCCTGAAGTCTTCAAGAGTTAAGACACAAGTAGTGATGTGGAAGCCCATTCAGCTTTAGTCCAAGCAGGCAGACAATGCATTCATTCCACCCCATCCCCCAAACACATGACACTCGGGCGTCAAAAACCCCCAAACCAACACAGGCATGGAAGCAGATGTCCATAACCTCAAGGTACTGAGAAGTAAAACTGAAAACAATTCAAATCAAAATTGAAATCAATTCTTCAGTTTCTAAGATGTAAGAAAATAATGAGGCTTTGTTTAGCCAGAAGGAAGCTGCAGAATACCTACATTAAAAAAAACCCAGGTCCCATGCATTGATTATTTAGTAGGACATTTAAATATCTTGGTGGTTCTGCTATTTTGAGGCAGTTCTCTGTCCTTTGCTTTTCATAAGCAGAGTTTTTATTTGGTTGAGCGGCAGGCAGCAGATGTTCTATAACAGTATGTGGGGACTGCATGTCAATGGTACTCAGCTACTATGCCCCGTTCTAATGTGGGGGCACCCTTGCTGTGTAAGACAATCCATTGGGGTGCATGAAGGAGGTATTGGAACTTCAGTAATGCACATATATAGTTGATAAATACACATATATTGGGGGTGCATGCTCGAAGATTTTTTTACTGATAGGGCTGCTAAATCAAAGTTAGGAGAGCACTGCCTACAGTAATCTCACAGCCATCAGGGAGATCGGCAGATGTTTATTCACCATCTTTTAATTCATTGGTTTCAGATGTATTTGGCTGTTCTTAAGAAAAACATCACCACCAAAACCCAACAGAAAACCCCACAGATGAAAAAATCTCTCCATATTAAATAAATAAATACCTAGACAAACAGGATGTGGTGTGTTTGTTATTTTCTACATGATCCCAACAATTTGCATTTCTCTTCCACTAATACATGTTTGGGAAATCATTTTAAAAAGTTCAAGGTAGCCTGACTCAGTTGTGACTTGCTTTTTTACATCACCGTGTTCTAAATACCAGAGTTGGAACATGAGGAAATAAGGTTACTTTCAAAACAATTTACTGTAACAAAACATTGTACTTTAATTAAAGCAGTGTCAAGAGTTCTGGACCATGTCAGACCTCCCCTTTGAAGTTAGCAAGACTATAAAATGACAGAAAATCTTAATGTATTAATTCAATTAATTCTGCAGTGATTGACCCGAAAGGTTTAACAGTTGCCAGTCATGAAGGTCTAGCTCTGGGCTCTTTAACCTGGGGAAATCAATTTATAAGGATGATCATCATCATCTTCAATTAATGATCACTTGGTAGGAAAGGTTACATGTTAAATCTTCAGACATTCTTTCTCATAAACAGAGGAAGTTACTTAGATTTACTTTTGACACCTCATCTGTGCTATGGAGACTTTCTGGACTAACTGCAAGCATTTCTATATTAGTAGGTCCTTGGTCCTTAAACTGCATTTGAAGCTAATCATCTTGAAAAATGTATGTTTTGTTTTGAATGGGGAAAAATAGTGATCTAGCAGAAACATGTGCAAACACATAAGAGGCCTGTCAAAAAAACAGGCTAAGTGAGATACATTTTTACATGAATTAAGTTTAAAACATCAGCAGAATTTTTTTCTGAATGAACTATATGTCTAGGAATTTCCAGGTATCATCTGGTACTCTACGTAAGTAAAGAACATACCCCACCCCACCCCCACCCCCCCCCCCAAAAAAAAAGCTTATTTTCTTCCCCAGAGCACTTAAGCCTATTCTTTTGGGAAGCCTCTTTCATCTAATAGCTGGAAGTAGATGACCTATGATACATGTATCTTAGCCAGTCAGATGTGTTTTTCTCAGTCTAAGAGCATCCTCCAGAATTCATGGGATTACTGGTAGTACTCTGGCCTATTCTTTGAAAATATCCTATTCAAGAATTAGTTACAACTAAATACAAGATAATAGAGCTAATATGAGGCTCTTCAGGATTTCCAGCTTCCAAGTTTGAAATCCATATTTTAAAATATAGCCTATTTTAAGAAATAGCCTGAACTTTTCCCACTTGTCTGGGGATACAGATGATCTTTCTCAGAATTACTACTATTTTGCTTAAAGTACTCCATTTTAGTTCTGGCAGCATAGTTCCAGAACGAAAACTAATTTCTGCACTTGGAAGGGCTTAGGCAAGTTCAGCAGAGGAACTTTGAATGCACCAAAAAAATCTTAAATCGCTAATTCTCATAGTAAGTTTACTCTTACTTATTGTTACATTGGTGAGTGGAGCAGGAGAACAGCGAGTCAGTTTATTCTTAAAAACTACCACTTCCTCATTAAGAAGAAATATTGCATTTGTCATTGCTCACTTTTGTATTCCAAAACTAAAAAAAAAACAAAAAAACAAGAAGCCCCACAGCAAACTGTTGTGGTTTAACCCCAGCTGGCTGATAGAACCATGCAGTCGCTCACTCACTACCCACAGTGTGGATGGGGGAGAGAATCGGAAGAGCAAAAGTGACAAAAAATACCTGTGGGTTGAGATAAAGGCATTTTAATAAGTAAAGCAAAAGCCACGCACGCAAGCAAAGCAAGGAATTCATTCACTACTTCCCATGGGCAGACAGGTGTTCAGCCATCTCCAGGAAAGCCAGGCTCCATCACACATAACAGTTATTCAGGAAGATAAATACCATAACTCCAAATGTCCCCCCCTTCCTTCTTCTTCCCCCACCTTTACATACCGAGCATGACATCACATGGTATGGAATATCCCTTTGGTCAGCTGGGGTCAGCTGTCCCAGCTGTGTCCCCTCCCAACTTCTTGTGCCCCCCAGCCCGCTCACTGGTGGGGCGGCGTAAGGAGCAGAAAAGGCCTTGAGCGCTTATCAACAACCGAAAACACCAGTGTGCTATCAAAAGTATTTCTCATTCCAAATCCAAAACACAGCACTATACCAGTTGCTAATAAAGTTAACTCTATCCCAACTGAAACCACAACACAAATGCTGACAAAACCTTTTGACATGCGTGCTGGCCAAAGTGACTTAATATAAAAAGAACAAATCCAAGTCTCCTCCTGAATAGAGCACAGCAACCAATTCAAGGATAGTTTTTGATGAGACAAATGTTAAAATTAATAAAGCAAAGCACAAAATTTTAGAGAGATATAGGTTCTAAGTGATTTTTGCTATTCCAGTTATTTATAACAAACTTTAAAAAAGAGAAAATAAAAAAAGAAAATTGTAATTGGCAATGCCTTCCAAAGTTGTCTACAATAGAAACAGTTGGGGGGAAGAAGGAAAAAAAAAAAAGAGAGGAATGAGAAGATATTTACAATAATGCAAAATCCCTGCATTATAGTCAGTGAAAGGGATTTCTTGATCTTTTCAGTATTAACTGTGCCCATTTCATAGGGTTTGTTTGCATAGTGCCTTATCAGCCAACAACCTACAGTTATCCAACAGCCCTGTAATGGTTTACTATTGTCTGCGTACATTCTTTCAGGTATCAGGAGGAATAAAAGAAGTGTGGGCACACATAGACACAGTTCCCTGTTCTATTCTGCACATTTTATGGAGGGGGATGGAATATTTTTGTTGCATGCCTACACCTGCAAAAATTAGCAGGACTCAAGCACTAATGTGTAATGTTGTTAAAGGACAAATACCTTATTACCGTATAAGAACCACCACTTTAAAAACCACAAGACACTAAGACCAAAAGTAATAAAACCAAAATACTTAAGTTGATGGTAACTCAACTCCTGTGTTAGGAGTGTGCAGTGCAAATTAAGTTTCATGCATAAAATTGCTTGCAACAGAGCTGAGCTCACTGAAATTACTTCTGACTGAAGTGGTACATTGAGCTGGAGCACTGATAGTTCAAAGTAGGTTGCTCTGAAATGGCACAAATCAGGCTTCAAATTTGACCACTGCCTAGTAAGAAATGCCGTAGAATTAGTTCACTTTTCATTTTGAAACATCTTGTTATCGAAAATGATGTTATCTGCCTCTAACGTATACCTAGTTTTAGTTTCCATTGCCTATTCAGTTTAAGTTCATTTCGGATTGTTTTTGTATTTGGGCTTCATAAATCTGAGCTACCTGTTTTTACAAATTTGCAAGTTTCTACCAGAACAAGAAAGCTAAGTCTTAAAAGGCTTTACAGAAAATATTTTCCAGTATATTGCAATTACCAAACAATTTAAGTCAAAATCAAGGATTTTCCTTATTCTATTTTAACCAGTTATTGCACCTGTTCAACTTCAGGCTAAGTAATTTTTTTAAACCAAAAGTAAATACTACAAGAGTTGTTTCATGATAGAATATCCCACAACTACACTGTTCTAGCTGGATTTGTGTACTGCAGTGTCATATAGTGCACCTGCTAAAAACTTCTGAATTTCCTTCCATGCACGGTATCTCATGCTGTGAGAATAACAACTACTCCAAAAGAAGTCAGTTATAAAATGAATGCTGTCACTAAACAGAGAATAAAAACTATCAAAATTGCTATGCGTTGGAAATTAAAATGGCTACTGTCAATCTCATGTAATTTTTCATTATCAAGCCTCACCATAAGTTACCAATGCAGCCATTACCAGTAGCTGAAAAACCTTGTGTGTACATGGACTGTTGGGCACCAAAAAGCTAGCTAGCAAAAACTTTACACATGCCACAGCAACCTCTTAGTCCCTATCTCATTTGAAAGCTCATTGAACTTTTACTGAAGAGATATCTGAAAAGAACAATACTTACGAAATTGCAACATTGCTTCCATCTATAATGATATGTTTTAAATAGGGTTTCCCAGGTTCATTTTTCAACTCCAGTTTGTATGGCTTTTTCAGAGATTCCAAAAATCTTTGAACTCCAGTAACTGAAGGATCAGGATGACGTCTGTGTGGTCCCACTGTCTCTCTATCAGTATTTGAAAGATGTATTTGTGAAGACAACACCTGGTCTGGGATAGGATTTTCAGAATTTGAGGTTTGGCATTGGTTGAGAGATCTCACTTGAGAAGAAGAGCTGCAGTGTCCTAATTGGTCCTCAAAACCATGATGACTATTCTGTACAGTTGAGGGCCTTGCAGATTTTTGCTGAACTGCAGTTTTAGTCTTACTTGAAATACGCTGCACATCTGAGCTCCCTCTGGCTACAAAATCAACTTCTTTTAGAGCTCCAGCTTGTATAGTGCTGAAAGTTACACCACCATCGGTTTCTATATCACTTGACCTTGAACTGTGATTCTTACCAGGGCAATAAATGTCTCTCTGTTTACAGCATATAGCTGAATTTTTTCTGGAAGGAGAAGGAGGTTTGCATACCAACATATGCATTTTGTCTTCTGCATCAACTTGCATGCCTGGTGAATCTCTTACTTTGTGATACTCCTTTTTTGTCTCCTTTGTAGTATGATTGGATTTAAGTGGACTTTTATTCCTAGAAATGCCTTTGTCTTCTAGCTTTTGTGAATTTTCTGCATTACTTCCTAAAGGAGGATTGATAGTTCTGGGCTTTTGAGATGACTGTTCACTTTCTTTTTGAAATTTTAAGTTTTCCTTTTCAATTTCTTCTAGCAATGTTAACGGTTCCACAGATTGTCCTAGGATACCAATAACTTTTTCTACAATATTTTGGGAATATCCCATTGTTCTGAAAAAGTTCACAAGAATCTTATATTCCATTTCCTCACTGATATCATCACCTTCTTTAAGGCAGTAACTGGGATCATCTGATTCACTGCAGCCATCCGAAAGCAGATCAATAACTGTGTTGCTGTCTGAAGCGGATTTTACTTCCTGATCATTTTCCAAAGAGAAATGCTTTTTAGGGAGCCTTTCCTCATCATCAGAGGATCTTCGTTTACATGACTGTCTTTCTTTAGACACCTCTACTTCTAACAGAGGCACAACATTTATGGGAACAAAACTTGTTTCAGGAGCATCAGAAAACACAGTGTCCATTTGCTTTGTAAGCTCAGTTACAGGTGTCCCAGCATTGTTTCTTGCTTCCTCACCATCTGCTCTTCCATCTCTGTTTGTAGCAATTACTTTGAAGGCTTTGTTCTGTAAAAACTCTGTTGGGCTTTCAGAACCCGTAAGATCTATGATATCGCTCTCCACTTCACAACATTCAGTTCGTGTGAGAGCTAGGAGTTCTCTTTTTAGTGAGCTAGGCAAAATCAGTAAATCCATTGTATATTTATCTGCATGTGCTTCCACAAATTGTCTGAATTGCTTTTTAATCCCTGACTCATTGTCGCTTAATAAGCTTTCATTACTCTTAAAAAGCTTCACAAACTGCTGAATGTGACTTTGAGCCATAACAACAGCTTCTGCACCCCCTTTAATACTGAGCAATCCTATTTCCAGCACTGTTATATCAGCACAGGTATCCTGAATAAGACTGTTGAGGAACAGACTCTGTGCACCAACAAAGATGCAGTGCATGTCCTTTGGGTAGTACTCCTTTTCTTCTAGTTCAGGTTCACAAAGTCCCTTAATATACTCCTAGAAGGAGAAAGAGACAGGAGAATGAATATTCGTAAACAGCTAATATATAAAATTAGTTTTGATTAGGTCTGTAATGGACAAGTACACTAGAAAATAAAGCCAACTTAGCATAACAAATGCGACAAAGTAAATACTGCCAGTAAACCAGATAATAGAGATAAAATACAGATATCTGAAATGATTTTTAAATAGATCTCAGAAGGCTAACTCTCTTTTATAACCTGCTGTTTAAATAAAAAGGATAGTAACAGAGTATTTAAGTTGTAGCCCAAACAGTTTAAAAGACAAGTTTAAAGAAATTTATTCTCCCATTCTCATTCTTTGGTCAAAGAGAACATACACTTCACGAACAAATGCCTTGCACTAGAGAATTCTACCTAGTCCATAAAACTGAACTTCTAAAAACAGTTTCTAAAGAAAATTTCCAAAGGCTCATCACAGCAGTAGCTCTCTCCTGTATTTTTAAGTAGTTATTACATGTTACTTATTCTATACTTACTACTAGTGAATCAAGGACACTGATCATGTAGCATGGCATAACATAACTAGTAGCCAGAGTAGTATCCATTAAAAGAGCTAAAACCAAACAAATGACAAAACCACTATCAGGACTCTCACAGATTCCCTTAGTAACCAAATAAAACATTTGTATTTTAAAACTACAACTGCCAGAGCACCTACTTACAACAGATATGTAACACCAAAGAAAATCACACCCAAAAAGCTCAACAGCAAGCCAGCTTTCCACATGAGGCTTTGAAACTCAGTATTTTGAAAAAGCAGATGATACTGACAAGTAACTGAGAAAACTCCAGGCTCCAGCTAGTTCTGTGTTCTAGAAGTTCAGGTTTTAAATATGCTGTGGTGGTTGCCTTTTGTGTGTGTTTTTTGTTTTTTTGGTTTTTTGTTTTTTTTTTTTTTTTTTTAAAAAAAAAAACACCTCCCATTGCTATTTCTGCCACCTAGAAGTTGCTATAGGCAAATTCACTATACTACCTTGTTTTAAATGTGTCAGAGTTCAGAACTCTGTCAACACAGTACATTATTTCTTCTTTCAGGTAGCATTATTTTTCCCCAAACTGTCTCTTTCTGTGCTTAAAATTATGTAATGTAGTGAAACCAGTTTCTAAGCTGCAGTCACAGACTCTCAAGTATACCACATTTTATTATCTTTACTTTCAGAAATTAAACTTCTCTTTTAAGTGGAACTGAAAACCAATACAAGGTAATGGACAACATAACACCACTTCCTATCGTCTCTCGAGTTACATCGCCACAGGCTGCTCCAAGACCATATTAGCACAAACTGCTTCTGCAATAAAATCCACAGGATTACTTTTCATGCCTTAGTCGTGATATGACTGCTTTTTCAGAGCAACAGGACAATAACATAATTAGAAAAAAGGATATTAAAAATCTGTGAACTTTTATTTTTTGATATTTACTAAACAGCACTGAAAAATATATTGCATGTGACTGATGAATTAAAATACAAATTACTATCAAAAAACCTTTTAAAGGGAGGCAATAAAGCCATGCAATTGTTCATACTTTCTAGTCAATAATCCCTCCACATAGGGTCTGAAAAGTACTCTACAGATAAGGGAAGTCATGTCTCTCATACCCTTTAAATATTTGGAGTAGAAAACATCTTGTATATTATTAGGAAAAGCAGCAATTAGAAAATGGAAATGTTGTGCTGTTTGTTTCAGACTTTAATTTTCTGGAAAAGAGAAAGTTGTACTGCAGCTGCCCAGCGAAGAATAGCTGTTTATGCTACCTGTAATGGCTTCTGGAGTTTCTGAGCCCAAATATACTAGCAGATTGGTTTAGAGGATATATATGTGTATTTAAACAAATAGACAGACACAAATGCTCGCATATTGAGATTTTGCTTTTGAAAGGTACCTCCAGCCTGGGTAGTGCTCACACTATCGTTCTCACCACATGATTCAAACAGCTTTAGGTGCCAAGCCCACTATGAATAATATTAATTTTGTCACTACTGCTGAACCCCCCCAAAAGGTTAGCTGTACAAGAGATTTAACAAAATAATTCTGTAAAGACACTTCATAGCAACTAGCGTCACAGTCAGAGCCACACACAGATGGCTCTCTCGTTTGGTGTTTGGCTAAAAAGAAAGCTAAAAAAGTTATCTGCTGGTGAAGCAGTCTGGACTGCCAACTTTTACACGAAGGAAACGTTAGCTCTGTTAAGCTGTCAGCTCTGCTAATAAGCTACTAAATGCCACAGAACAAGTGAAGTCTGTGAAGCGACTGTGAAACACGGTGACACCCAGCCAACCCTGAAGAGTTTCTTGACCGGGGGAAGCAAAAGGCGAGCGACACACTGTAACCGCGTCTGAGCGCACGACTTGGCCGGCTCGGAGGGTGCCGGAGCCCCCGGGGCAGCCGGCAGCTGCGTCCCACCAGGCGGCGGCGGCCGGGCGCTCCGCCACGCCGACGAACTTTGCACTTCTCAGCTGAATGGTTTCTCTTTGTTCCCTGCACTCATGTCAACACCACCGGAGACACCCTGGCACCAGGAACACACCTATTTGCCAAGGCAGGACCGTTCCTGTTTCCCCGTGCACCACTGACTCCTTCCCCCACCCTTTCTGCCTCCCACCCGCGCCAAGCAGCCTCCAGCCCTGCCCCGGGACGGAGGGGCCCGTCCCGCCGGCAGACGCGGCCCCCGGCCTCCCTCCGGCCGGCCCAGCCCCCACGACACCCCTGGGCGCCACTTCCCGCCCTGCCCCCAGTTCCCCTCGCCCCGTACCTTGGCGCTGCGTACGGCCTTCCCACCGCCCGTCAGCTGCACCCAGATGCGGGCGGCGGCGGACGGCGGGCCCGGCGGCAGGATGGCGGGCCGCCAGTCCCCCTGCGCCCCCAACACGGCCAGCCGCACCTCGAACAAGCCCTCGATGCGGCCCAGGCTCCCCTCCAGAAGGCGGCTCTTCTCCGCCGGGACGGTGAACTCATCCAGCCCCGGCTCGGAGCCGTGGGCCGCCCAGTGAGCCGCCATCAGGGCCGGCCGCGCCGCCCCGCGCTGCAGCCGCCCATCCCGCCGGGCCCCAGGACAACAACACGGGGAATCCCCGGGCACCCTCCGCACCGCCCGCGCGCGTCATCGGCTCGCGACGGTGCCGCCCCGCGCTGGGAGGTGGAGAGCGCCTCGCCTCAGCCACGGCGCCATCTTTGGCGAGGGCGGGGGAAGCGCTCCTCCCTCGGGCGGGCCCCGTCCCGCCTCCCCGGCGGCCGGGCGGTGTGTGGCGAAGCTTGGAACTGTGCCAGAGGCTGAGCCGTCCGCCTCCTTCTTTTGCTCGGGTGCCTGCAGGCGTGCCCGGAGAAGAGGCGGGCGGTTCCCTACAGCCGGTGGCGCCAGGCGCGGTCCGCACACAGCGGCCTCTCCCCGCCTGACGGGTTGGGAAAGAGGCTCACGCCCAGCTGCCTAGGAAAGAAACCTTCCTCTTTAACGATTTCACAGCCCAGAAGTTTGGTTTTAAGACACTGTTGGCACAGCCATGTCCTGGTATCGTCGTCTTGGATTTCATTTGAAAAGAAATGTAAGTTTTATCCCTTGTGGTCGCAGGGGACAGAAGTGTAGCCCCCATCCCCAAATCCTTAGCTCTGATAGCTCAGAAGACACAGGACGCACTTTTACAAGTCTTAAGATGAGATGTGAAGCATAAGATTAGATCTTAAAAAGTAGCTCTGGGGCTTCACTAGACTTTTGAATGCCTGGATTTGACAGTACTTGCCAATTGTTGCACAAAGGAGTAAATATCTTAGTTTCTTTCATCTCCTCCCATCCCAGACCCAAGTCAGTATCTGCCAAGTTCCCCCTAGACTATTTGATTCCCACTTGTTTTGTCCATCTCTTTAGCATCACTGTGAAGGTAGTTTTTAGTAGCTGTTCATTAAATATAGCCTCCTAAGAGAGGATGAACATTTTATGGTTGTGTTATCTAAGTGTACATATTTTGTTTTAATCTACTTATATGTTACACCAGGAAAGGATTAGTATAAAAAGATAAACTATCATTTTGATAAAGGCACTTGTATCCCTGATAGAAACTTTTTAACCAAACGAGGTTGCAGTTCTTAGCACATTGGAAAATCACCCTAAATGCCAGGTATAGCTATATATGTTTTCCTGTCTGAATTTGAAGTGTTATGTCTTTGATTCCAATATAATTTTTGTCTGTGGCATGGTAAAATGGAAAAATTTACATCTGTGTACACACACACACTGCGTTTACACACATACACACATTCTAAACAGGATAGGGTTTTGATGATGTGTTATATTTGAGAAAGATGCTGTACTTCCCTGAAGAAAAAATTTTTCTGGTTTTGTGGTTTAGACATTTGTGTTTTGCTTTCCCATCAAATTCTTCTATAACATTCACATATTAGATTGTAATCTAACATTTAGCTAGGCAATTTCTTGAGGTGATTGGTGCCATCAACTGTTAAAATGTAGTCACTGCAGTCATTGTTGCATTATGGTAATTATTAATTACAACTGAAATTGTAAGCAAGAAACTTTATATTAAAAATGAAATTACTGGCATTATGGGGTACAAAGTATCATAAGAAAGCTGAAAGAAAATGCTTTTATTTCTATCTACCATGTCAACACAGCCTTTTGGAATATCTCAGGATAACTGAAAGCTTACTGGTTTCTAAATAAAGTGGATAATGCTTGGTACTGTGTATATTTTCTTCTGGTCTGTTTTGACATACTGTATGTTATAAAACTTGGTCTCAGTGCTGAATTTATTGTAATCTGTGTAATTCTGTATGCATTCTCTATAAGTCTGCATTCAGAGGTCATTTCCAGCATTATAATGGTCTCAGGGAGGTCCTGTGAGTGTGAGTGGTTCTGTAAGGCTGCGGCCCAGTCTGCTCAGGTTAGGTAGTACATGACATTGTAACATTCAAGACGAACTTAAACCCATTTTGAAGTGGTAAGGACGAATGCTATTGAAAAGGTTTACTTAAGTTTAGCAACATGGGTTAATTATTAAAACAAGTTGGAACTTTCTCTCTGCATTGATGTGACTCAGACTAGAAAATGTATTTAGATTATAGTAATTTTTTTAATAATTTTTTTTTTTTAGTGGTGATTTGAAACTGCAGCCCAAACTTAATCTTCCCCATACTTGGGAGAAATTGCAAGCCTCTTGTCACAAGTACACGTTCAGGTGTATGAAAACCAAGTGTAAGCTAGATTGAGGACACTAGAAATTCTCTTACTTTTTATAATAGGCTGCTTACAAAGAGGATTTGTCAAGGAAGAAAGACAGGCTTTTCACAGTAAAATATCCATAGTGATAGGCCCTGGTTAGTTGGAGGGAAATTTCAGTTTCCCGAATCTTTGGTTGCATTTTGTAGGCTTATTTTAGGGAAGGGAAAGTGCAAAGTTTAGCTGGTAACAGTCAAAGAAATTGATTACACCCAATGCCTGGTCATGCATTTCTACTTGGAACATTGGTGGGATATTTTACAGTGGGATATGAATGTAAGTGAGTTGTTGCCAAGTTCATTATTTGTTTTATTGTTGGAGAAATACTGGAATGTGTAAATAGTTTTTTTTCCTTTTCTTTGATGTTTTAAAATAGCTTGCTTCAGCTGACGTGTGCAACTTCTTTTTATTAAAATTTCTGCAATTGGAAATCGGTTGCATAAATGATTTTATGAAACTGGACCTTCCTGAAATGTTTGGACTTGAGTTGCATACTTGAAATGGGAGCTGTGCTAGTTGAAACAACATGGAAACTGAATTTTAAAATTGTCTTTCAGATCTGCATTGGTTAAATGAGCTATGCAGTCTATGATGATGCACTTTACAGATAGTGCTCTGATCCTCATTATTAGTATTATGGTCTTCAGTGGGGTTATTCACATGCATAAATTTAAATATATGTTCGATTGTTTGCAGGATGGGGACCTAAAATGCTAGAGTATAGGAAGTATCCTGCATGAATTTGAATAGAAGAAACTTTAATTTGTAGTCATAACACAACTAGTAGCATATTTTTTCTGAAAGTGATACCTCAATTTCTGTATATTTCAGAAGGGAAAAGAAGCCTTGGCTACAGCTCTCAAATTTTTGTGTGTAATATAATCCTAAAACTTAAGACTGGCTCTGATTGTGTCAAGCTCTCATTAGGAGATTTTGGTATACGTTTTAATTAAAATTCTTTTGTTTACAGAACTACAGAGCAAAAAAGCCCCAAATGGTTTGAAATAAAATGACTTCACGATGCTTTATAAAGAAAACTTCTAGATCTTATTCAAGTCTCCAGGTATGCAGTGACAGACATTTATATATGCTTGAAGCCCTGGTAACACTTGTGATTAAGAAGGTTTCCCATTTGGAGACCTTATTGCAATGGTGACATCTTAATGAATTTATAGATCAAAGCTTTGGTTTTATTTCTTTAGTATCAAGAGGCAAACTTTTTGAAAATAATCCAAGGTATGGATTCTATAACTAGTAGTTGCTATTAGTGAAACTTATTCTGTCCCTTAATTTTAGAATTAATTACTTTTCTTTATTCCAAATTCCTTTCAAAAGAACCTGTTGTAAATAATTGAATCATTATAAAAGGAAGAAAAGACAAAAGCATCGCAATTATACATGCATCAGTTGTTGAGAGTGGGTAATATTTTTCTCTTTATGTAATGGAGTCTGCATTTGGTTTTTGAGGCTTTTTGAGTGTGTTTGCTCAAATTTCTTAATTAGTTACAAAAAGCTGCAGGTGTATTGGCAAAGACTGTTATTTAGCCTGGGAAACATTCCAGAAGACAGTTTTGTGGTTTTTTAAAATGTAAATATTTAGCTGTATTATTACCAGTCACTTCAAAGGTTCCACACTGTGTGCCTGCTGTGTATTTAAACATTGTAGCTTCACTTGAATGACTGACAAAACAAATGATAACATAAGAGTGTAATCTTTATTGTGAGAGGGGATTGAACATTACTGAATTACTTGCAGAAATGACAAGTGGTATTTGAGGGGGTGTCACCATCAGGCAGCTGTCTCTGAGGAATACATAGCCCAGCTTCAGCTGAAACGCTGGAAAAAGTGTACCATGCTCAATTACCACTCTGTAAGTTAGTTTAAAGTTGGTGTACTTCATCAAATTTTCTGCAACTGCAAAAATTAAAGTAGTAGTCTTGCTAATCTTGTAACTAGGGATTTTATAAAGCTCTTTCAAGTAATTTTTTTATAGTTTATCAAAAGGTAAACTTAGATTCTTGAGCGCCATTAAGGTTTTATGACTTTTGCAGTCGACCGTCCTTTTTTTTTTTTTTGAATTTTCATAAACAAATATTTTGCTCCTAGTCTGACTACGGGAATTTAAATCCTTTTTGTAAAGCACTAGCTCTAGTTACAATGTTCTTGTATGTACTGTACCTGTTTGGTTGCTGACTGCTGATAGAATAGAACCTTACAACTAATTTCTGTTTGTTCTGGGAGGTTTAGTACAGTGTAAAAGCGTTGGTGGAAAGTGGCAGCAATAGTTGAAAGGTACAAGGGGTGCGATAAGCTTGAAAGATGTGTTTAAAACGGCTTTTTAATCCTTTTAAGAGATACAGCATGTAGTAAGCCTAACCGTAGGTGATTTGCTTTTTGTTTTCCTATTTATATTTGTGCAAAGCAGGATGAGAATAGGTGTAAAATCTTTCATGTCTGAATGATACCAGTTTGCAGATAGCTTACACAAAATCCAACTGTTATAAGGTTAAGACCAATAGAAATTAGCATTATTCATCTTCATGTATGATGCCCTTGACTTCAGTGAGACCGCTAAACTGACTAAATGCTTTTCATCTGAATGAGTGAAGAGCAGTGAAATGGGATAGTGTTTTGGGTACATAAGTAATCGATATGGACAATCAGATGTACAGGAACAGATAAAATTGTAATAGTCCTAGTTAAATTGAATACCAAAAGCCAAGTTGTAACAACGAACAAGAGAGGAAAATTAATTGAATGAATTGTCATAGAAGAATATTAGATCTTAAGTTAACATTACAGGTGTAAAAAGAAGTACCTGTCTGGCTATACAATATAGTCTTCAAGTGAATAAAGTTATTCCTACTGGCTGGGCTTTTGCACGGGTGCTGATTTACTTTAGTAAGGTTTTCTAGAATCTGGTCCTAAATGTTAATTTTATTTTAATATCTAAAAAAGAATTGTGATGTTTGGCTTACATTTTCTTGTATGGAACAATTTTTTTTCTCCAGTTAAATAAGAGTATTTTTTTCCCTCTGAATATACCATGCTTTTTAAACTTCTATGTATGGACAGTAGGCTGGGCCAGATTTTCAGTACATTTCACTCCATGCAATGACTTCTGCTGGGTTGAAGTGTGTGAAAATGTTTCTGATATATTTACATTGTAACTGATCCTCTCTTGAGTGATCTATATGAAAACACTGCAGTCAAAAATCAGGCTCACAGACTTTCTGTGAGAATAGGGTCTAACATAATCGTACTAAAGTCAGTGGGGTTAATCATCAGGTGTTACAAATCAGAATATTTCCACCAATTTCCATTAAATTTTACTTACAGCAACTAGGCATGCTAGGCTTTTGTAATCGTGGTGAAAAAAACCAAATTAAGCTGACTTTCTTTACATAAAGGACAATGATGCATTTACATTTGATTCCCGTGTATTTTACTGCATGCCTCAGAGCAAAGGCAGTTCAGTTAAATATCAATGGAGGGCTTTTTCTAGACAGAGACCTCGGGAAATTGCTTTAACCCTTTAACATTTAGAAAGCATATTTAGACAAATGGGATGCCTTCTTTTACGTGCTTGCTTTCACAGTGGTAGAAAAACAATAAAAGATTTTCAGGACGATACCATCCCATTTCAACCTATTCCACTAGAAGTAATAGAAATCAGTTCTAAGTTCTGTTTTATGATGAAGACACCTACATCAAAATCTAGGAAAAATAACTTGCAGGTAATTTGCTTTATATGACAGATGAAATTTTTGAAACTTCTGTCAGTCATGTTATCCACTTTTTCATACTGATGTCCTGTCAGTCTCCAGTTATCTCCAGACTATTAAATCCTAAAGCAACACACTTTTATCATACATGTAGAAATACATACAAGTCAGGGCTATCTTCAGTTGCATTTGAGCTGTAATTGAGCACAGTTAAATGCAATTTTGCCAAGGAAATAAAATATAATTATTAGAATTCCCTGCCTGGTCAATATCTACTCTTGAGTGGTTTAAAATAGTCTCCTATGACTTAAACCATTTTATATTTATTTAAATCTGTATATACTTCTAAGTCCACTTAACCCATAGCGATATATATTAGGTGAGGATGGAAGAGGATAGTTACATTGCAATCTCTTAAACTAGTGTTATTCGGCTAGCACTATGAGGGCCAAACTGTTTGCCAGAAACTGTTTGCTGGAAACCATCAACAGAAAAAATAATTAAGCTGGGACAAATTCTGATTTCTGATCTTGATAAGAAAATATGCACTTGAAGAAACATGTATGTGTAAAACATACAATCTTTCAAGTTTGAATAGAATTTGTATTTTGCCAAACCTTCAGTCTAGCCAGTCTTCAGTCTGATTAATTTTCAAAGGGTAAACCATCATGATTTTTTTTTCTGATGACTTGTAAATTTCCTGTAAATTACAAGAAATTGTTCTATCCAAGTGTTTTCCAAAATACAGGTGCTGCAATTTCAATTCCTTTTGCTTTGACAATGAATGAAAAAGTTTTTTGGTTTCTCACTGCAGGAACATCTGCGTAAGAATCAGATAAAATCTGGTCCTCTTGTATCAGTGCTTCATTGTGCTTTGAGTTGAAAATGACCAGTGTAAGGTCATAGTAGTATTGTCTAAATAACATCAGAACACAAATCAGTGGTAGGATTTGTGATAAAATAAGACCTTGTAACAAAAAATTATGCCTATTGATGTCAGCTCATTAACTTTGCTTACTGATTTAATTTTGTTTATTTTTGTGCCATAAACACTTGTAAACTGTATCCATTTCACTCTGCAAACCTTGAACAAAGTTAGGTGATAACAATTTTAAGATTGATATTTTTAACAATTGTCTCAAGGGTGCTGACGATTATCAAAGGGAATAATGTACCAAATATATATTTATGTAACTACTTTACTTTGAACTAGAGAAGTTCAATCTGTCCAAATACCTTTAAGGATTTGGGGGTTATTTTTCACTTACACTGGTGGAAATCAGGAGTTAACAGTACTGGTATCCTTTAGTCTATGTGGCTTAAAAGCAGAACAAATAAAAGAGACTTTGGTAATGGCTCTTCTGTATTTGAGCGCTCTCTTTCCCTGAAAACTATTTCAAACTATAACCCTGTTGCTTTACCTGCCCAGCAAGAAATTCATTACAACAGTAGCTGTGATACCAAAACCTAAACAACTGAGTTGGGAATTGAACTGTGGTCTCCAACAACTCAAAGGCATTGTATGATCTCTGTTAGCTGTTAATGAATTGTGTCAACCTGCTAGCTGACAGCAAAATCAATCCTATCAACTTTGCTATTTGAAAAATATCATTACTATATAACAGTTATTATTTGAAATTTGATGTATTCATAAATACATCAAGAAAAATATTGAATTAAATCTTTGTACTTTCTTTACCCAAATACATAACTTCTGAGAAACTTAGATTATATTTTCACTCTAGCTGTTTATGTTCTTGAGAGTTTCCTCTACAAGGCAATGCCCCTCATATATTTTAATTAAAAGCCAGAGAAGAAATAAATTGTCCTTGGCATATGTCGTGCTAATGAGCACCGGTTAGTTTGAAAATACATGTTCATTGGTTTTACATGATAATTTCCCTTTGAACCAAAAGACCCTATTTATATAGAAACATTTTCTGGAAGCAGTAGGGGGCATCGTTTCACTTTTGTAATTCTTCAGAGACGTTATCCCAGTGCATTATGTGTGCAAACTGAATTTTCTTTTTTGTTTATGGCATTAATCCTGGGGTTGAGGTTGGCCTATGGTGAGCAATAATAAGTTTAACCTTTGACTTCATACAATAAGATCTAATTTATCATTTCTAGACTCCTGTAAGTGCCATTACCCTCACTTCTGCTTAAGATAAATTGAGACAAGTGAGCACTTGATATCAGTGATCTTTACATGCAAAACATAAATGTAATTTACTTATTGTGTGCGCGTAGTACTTTACCCTCTGATTATGTCTTTTAAACAGTACAAACATTTTTTGTTTGTTTGATATTTTAGTCAATTTTTACAATTCGTAGAATGCTCGGTCTTTCACATAGAATTCAAACCAGTAAATATAAATCCTGGAATGTCTAAATACATAGAAACTTTATAAAACCTGGAAACAAAGTAAGCAAGGTATTCATATTCATAGTATTTATTTGCTAAGTAACTGTGATTGGGAAAGCATTTTAAAATTAAATTTTAAAGACAATTTAAAGGTGATTAAACAACTAGCAGCATGTAAATAAATTGGTTTTGTAGCCACTGACATTCACTTATAGCTTATATATACTTATATGTTTACTTATAACTATATAAACTTAGAACATATATGTATATTATTTATAAAAACCTCATTATTTTTAGTAAGTGAAACAGTTTTATTTTAAGTTTGTTACTTTACAGCACTGTTTTTTAGTTTGCATTAAATGTTTATGTTGCTTTTTGGTTTGTAATTGAAGAACAATTTTATAGCAATTTTATTACTCTCCATGCTCTCTGAGCAAGAAAAAGAATATACTGTAATTGTGTATACTATGAGTACTTCGTCTTTTTCTCTGTGGTGAGGAAGTGCTGATTAATCAAATATGTTTGGGTGGGGCGTGGGCTCTGAGGTATATGCTGATTTCAGAAAGTACATTTTGGTTTCAGGGTAGGATTATTCAGGTAGAATGATTCAGGCTCATGACCCTCAGTAAGACTAGAACATTGAATCTCTCTCTCCCCCATCTCAGGCATTATTATGTTTTGATATTGGGACCTATTTTTATTATAGCAATAATCACATAAAATTTTTTGTCAATATTTATGAAGTATGAGCAAGTTAAAAGTCAGAAAAACTTGAATAGAAGTAAAAATTATGTAATGCTATTTTGGAAGAGTACTAACATTTGGTAAGATTCTAAAATGCATTTTTCAGTCTAGATGTAATGTTTTGGGAGGAAAAAAAAAAAGTGAAGTCACGCAGCTGTAGGAACTCAAACCATTTATAGGCCCTTCACGAGAAAGCTTATGTAGAAAATATATGTGTAATTACATAATTTGCATGGCCGCCCATGATCACTATATTTGGTCTTCATAACACTAAGGGCTACTTGATGGTAGTTTCAGTCCTGCTTCTAATTTTAGAGTAATTGTTTAACAACTAAAGAGGTTGCCAGTATCTGTAATTTGTGCTGGTATTTGAATCTCCACTAGTTCTTTTACTAGAAGTTGTCTTTTGGCTGAGATTGTTCACAACAAAAAAGCAGTTAGTGGATTAGTGTAGCCCTTGCTGGCTAGTTATAGCAAGAGATGGGTAGAATATTATGAATCCAACAGTACTAGCTGTCTGTCATGACTCACAATAGACAATGAAGGACTATCAGAATAATTAAATTCCTTACAGTCTTAGAAGGATAATTTTGAAAATCTTTCTGCAGCCTGTGCTGCATAGATATACTTTGTAATTTCCTTTGTTTGAATTATTTTAGATAATGAAGATATAAGAATTGAAGATACCATCATTTATGCTAGTTTCATACACTACAGCTATGCTGAGTAGAATGTGCTTAAATGTGAGTTAAGGAGGAAGAAATTATTCTACTCATACTTACGGAAAAAGGAAAGAAAGGAAGTACTCTTTTTTTTTAATGTCACACATGTGACATTTAAAAAGATTAATTTATTTTTTAATAGGCTGGGTTGCTGTATTTCAGAACAGAAGAGCTGTGTGAAGATTGAAGGGTGTGCTGGTTGTTGGTGAACGAAGAAAATATATTGTACTAAGCTATTATTCATACTGTAATACGCCATATCAAATTAAATGTTTGTAATAGATACCAAATCCTAAGAATGGTAATCGTCCTCACAGTGTTGGAGCGTCAAAGTATGGTAACTTCCACTTGGACCAAAGGCAAATTCTTCGGCTAATGATAATAAACTGTTACTTTGCATATTGATCAGTTGTTAGAATAGCTATGAAAATCTGAAATTTGAAAAGATAGAAATGTTTCTGTGTGCCATGAGCATGTGTATTTGACTCATGAACATACAATAAAGAGATGATCCGGTTTTGTGCAGCAGCTATTTTCCACAGAATTCTGGATATCTGATAATGTTATCAGAACTGTTGTGTTTGGAAATCGCAATCTGGAAACTGAAATTCTCCAATAAGGTACACAAAATCCAAGGATACTGTATGTTGCTTAAAAGCATTAGTCTACCATGGGAAGTCGTTCAGATGAGAGGTATATACTGCAAAATGCCATGGTTCCTACTTTGCAACCATCCTCAGGATAAGTGAAGAGGCTTTTTTTGTCTGTCGTATTTGCAGGTATTAATATTTAATGTGTGGTTATGATAAAAAAATACATGACAAAGTCCTGGGACTCTTCACAAGACAGATAATATTTCTTCTGAAACATCTGTCTTGGATACCTCCTTCTACTAAAGAAGTGCTGCCTTGACTACAAGGATCAAGAGAAATACGGGAATGCCATGTATTTCATCTGCTTGAAAGAAGTTGTCCCTGTGGACCCAACAGAAATACTGCTATAACATAGTTGCTGCTTCTTTTGCTGTCAATGTGTCTTTCCCATGTTGATTGAGAAATTGGTAGTAAGAGGGAAGGGAATGGGAAGAGGAATACTGATCTGAAGATGTTAATCATACATACCCATTGCTGGTTTCCTGGGCTTTCGTCCCTCACGTCCTTTCTCAGAATGTGTTGGATTGTAACAAATGGCAGGTACTATTAAAAATATAGCTCTGAAGTCTCTTTCTTAATTAAAATATTTTTTTCTTTAATCAAATGAAAAAAGTTGAGAGAACAATGAGCAAACTGTCTGCATGATATGTGATGTCTGCTGTGGATAAGACATATACATGTACAATACATGCATACATAATATAAATAAAATTTAAGTATATAAATATAAACCAACAAATTAACAAACTATTCATAGCCATTTAAGGGCTAAGGTCAAGTGAAATATAGCTGTGAGCCCTGATATGTGAATATACAACCTAATTTTTCTCATGTGTTCCTTTGTGCCCTTTTGATATAGAAGTTGTAATCACAGAATACTTAGAAATAAGTTTGTCACCTCTGGGGGCCAGGGGTGGGGGGAGAAGCTTCCTTACTTGTCAGAGGCAGCAGACATAAAGGTATTTAATGAGACTCTTCATTTTACTAAGTGGAAACATCCTTTTTCCACTGGGTGAATAGTAATTCTGACAGCTTTGAATGGTTTATATCAAGTAATGTAAGTTTTTTCTTTCTGAAAATAAAACCAGTCTTGGCAGTGCTGGGCAGGTATTGGGATTTTCATTCTATCTTCCCTTCCCGATGAGTTTCTCCTTACTTACAGCAGGCTTTTTTAGGTCAGAAGAATGGTTAGCCTTTAAAAATTGCTGGTTAAAGTTTGGAGAAAAAGAAAGTTGTGGCTCATGTGGAGAAGAGAAGTGCTTTGGTAGCTGAAGATGAATAAAAGTCTTACAGCAGGGAGCTGCTGCTGACCCATTACCTCTGATCATTCCAAAGCTTTTCTGTGGTGGACGTTTGCTCCAACTGCAGCCGAGTCATTGGTGCACCTGAACTGATGCAAGTTCTGGTACAGATACTTTGCATGACTGGAATGGTTCAAACAAGAATAAATTCTTCTGGTGCAATTATATTTGCTTGTCCACACTAGAAAAATGTGTTGGTGCTGCTGGCTATCAGTGGCTTTTCATTGGGGCCTATTCCCTTATATAGGGAAAGACTGAAATGATGAAGAAATTCAGTGGGAAACTATAAAGTGAGTGAAAGTTGCCTCTCATGCGAATAGAAGTGAAATGCTGAAAACTGTTTTGAAATTATCTTGTGTGGGAGACACTGTGCTAATCGTGCTGGTTTATTCTCTCCTATAAAATCTGCACTGCTTTGGCCAGTGGCCAGCAGAAGAATTGCATTCTGACAGTTTTGCCTTTTTATAATCCTATCAAATACTCTTAACTACCCAATTAAGGCAGTTTCTCTTCCACTAACATGCTTTTTTCATTGTATTTTCCATCAAGATTTTTTTCTGAGTTTAAATACTTGAATTACTGCTTCAAAAGGACAGTTGAACATTTTTAGATATGCTAAGATCACTTCAGGTGATTTTTTCTGATAGGTTGTTATGACTTAAGGGCTCTACAGATCCTAATGCAGTGGCATCTGAATGAAGTTTCTGTGCATGTGGAGTCTGGCTGTGGGTTTCAATGCATTGTCTTTTGTCTCTGTTCTTTTTATAACACAAAAAAATATTTCTGGGAATTTCCAAGGAGTGCAGTACACTTCATTTTTAGTTGTCAAGATAGCTGACAGTTTATTGTGGTACCATGAATAAATTATTCCAGGGTTCATACTTAAAACAAAGGCAGAAATGCTTCCTTTTTTTTTTTTTTTTAAGCTGACATTTTGAATTTATACTAAGCATAGTATTGCCCAGATACACACTGCATGAAAATGTAGACTATTCAGAATGAATTATTAACCCGAAGGTTTTACCCTTTCTTAGATGCACTGAAGTTACTTTGCAGGATACTATGGGTATATGAAAGTGGGAGAAATAGTGGGGTTTTAATAAGATGTATAACAGGCTGCAGTATCAGCAGATGTCATTGTTCAGCAGCTATTTTCTGTAAGAGAAAGTTCTTTATTACTAAGTGCTGTGCAGAGACCTCTAACCATATTATTAGAACAGGAGCACTGTAGTTTGTGTATTTACTTTAGGTAACTTTCTGATATCTAGGGTAACTGCATAGTTAGGATTGTAGTTTAAATGTGGTCAGTAAACATGTAATCCACTTAGCCACTGAATTCAGTACACATTTTTAGTACCAATATTTGAAATGTCAAAGTTTAATCTTGTCTCAGTGCTGTCTGAAGAGTTTCCAGTCTGCATACGTACACTTCTGCAAGACTTTTTGTCACAGTCAGCTTGCTCAAAACTGAAAGAATCAGCTGTATATATGATCCTTCAAATTAAATGTTTGGTGAACATGGTGGAAGGTGGCTTGGAAAATAGCATAAGTGTACAGGCAGCACCTTCCTAAATAAAGATTGCAAAGTTTGTCTTTTGCGCTTCAATTTGTTTGTATTGGATGAGTAACTGAGTAGCAAGCATCAAGACAACCGTTACAACTTGAAGACTGCCATTGATTTCAGCGGGCTTTGAATCATATTGTAAGTGTCCTAATGCTGATTGTCAGAAGGTGTAGGATATTTTGGGCCTGATACTTTTTTTCCACAGTGATTCTAGTATACCAAAAGAGATGGAGTTATATAATCAGAAAGCTCCATAAAGTGACCATGACCTGAATAGTTTGAGAAGAATTTTCTGTCTTTCCCTACTGCTTTTAATGTATTTATTTTAATGCTGAGGCCTTATTTAAAAAAAAGAAAATCAAAATCACCCAACTGACTGTGGAAAAATGAGTTAATCTAATCCCGAAATAACAAAACTATTTAGATAGTTAATATACAAGCCTCAAATGCCCCAGGTAGTTGTCATACAGGGTTGGAGAAAATGAAGTTTAGATTTGGCTAAAGTATATAAAAAAAAGTCCAGGTGATTTAAGCTCTGTATGTGATCATTTTCAGAATTGTTTTAGACTTCCTAAGTATTTTACCCATTAGCTGCACAGTAGCTTTTTTAGCCAATGGAGGGTTGGAGTGTTCCCAAAATATGCCTACAGGATGATTGTTTTATTTTAAAATGTACAGAAGTGAAATGATGCTGTCCTTCCTACTTTCAACATCTCTGGGGAGACACTACTTTTAATTTTTAAGTAATCATCTCCACTGGTCCTTCCTCTACCTTCTTTCCCTTTTGGTTGACACTTTTAACCTTGGATTAGTCAGTTTTCTCTCTTTTATTTTTTTAAAAAATGTATTACTTAGGGGTAGCAATTTCTGAGTGACAGTGCTGTGTGACCTGTAATTCCCTCAAGGTCAGGCCTAAGTCCAACATAAACATAGGGGTAGAAACATAGTGCTAATGCTGCATAGCAGTATTGAGAGGTGCAATGAGTGCAGGTATTTGTTTAAAAAAATCCCACAAATAATTAAGCAATTGTCTTCCTTTGAAACAATATTTTTCCATTTCTAAAAAAAGGAAGTTTGAAAGTTCAGTTAAACTACTAATTGCTTTACACTGAATACTAAATTGAGCACAGCAAAATCTGCTTTGGTCTTCTCTAGTCCGGCATGTTTGAAGAGTGACCAGTTGAATCACACTCTCAATAATCTCTGGTGTTGTCATGCCTTATAGCAAACAGCACTATTTAAAGGGTTCTGGACTTCACAGATTCTTGTACTCATTCTTCTGTACCTTCATGACATTATGAAGGTCCATTTGATTTGGTTTTTAGCTGCAAAAACTTGCTATTTAGGAATTATTTTACTTGTTGAGATAGCTGGGATGAATTTGAACTCAAGCTTGACAGGTTTCCTTCAGCTAAAGGATGGGATATTGTTCTCGTTCTTCATTCGGAATCAAATAAGTCATAGGTATGTCTTTAGGTACACTGAAGAATTTAAATAAATGTGAAAATAAGTTTGAAAGTAAAACTTGACAGAATATGTACAGTGCCCTTTGTCAGCTTTTAACTATATTTTTATGCACAGAAGCTTGAATTTCTGCAGATCAGATTGAATTAATAGCTCTTATTTTGTAATAATAATGCAGCCAGCCAGGAGGGAGTTGAAAACCTGGGTGCAACTTGTGTTTACAGAACTGTGATTCCTAGTTTCCATGGATGTTCACCATTTTAAAGAAAGCAGTTATATATTTTGTTTAAAAATATATGAACAGGTATTACTGATCTGAATGAAGGAAAATTCATTCCCCTTGATTAACAGAACCACCTTTACTCTCGTGGATGCAAAAGACAGTAATTAAAATATATTTAATATAAACCACCCTCATTTTGAAGCTGCCTCAGTTTGCAGCCCTGGGGGAAGCCAAGTAATTAAGTTAGATGCAGGACTGAAGTGAAGATACATGGTACTAGCAAAAAAACCAAATAATGATTTGGACAGTACTGGCATAACAGAAGGCTCCCGTTAGATCTCAGAGTACTGTTTGTGACCCTTAGTGAATGCACTGCAGTAAGTGATGTTAGTTTCATTATATGCTAGAGTTGGATGTTTTACATAGAGATTACAATGTTAAACCATGGTCATTCTCTAAGTTGTCCATCCTGTGCTACAAAAGTAATGTCTCTATGTTCAAGCACCTGGCTGGAGCTGGCAATGAAAACATCTCCAATCGCAAATAAAACCAACTTGCTGCAAGATCAGACAATAAAGAGCAGTACTTCAGATGAAATAAAAACAGCGATTTGAGTGATCTGTGAATGGAGTGGGAGTGGAAGACAGGGGGAATGTGAGCTGGAGGAGTGAAACTGGCCTTGGAAATAATTGCTTCTGTGGGCTAGGTAAAACAGGCACGTGATCCTAATTCCACAGGAAGTGGCAGCTATGTACACATCTCTGAGGCTAAAACTTTGTGGATCTTGATATTTACAGGGAAGATAAATATGTGACCATAGCTAAAACATTCCCCCTTCCAAAAATCTATGGCTATATTTGTCTCCCCAAGAACTGTGCAACAGTTTGAATGAATGATTCCAGTGTGACAGTAAGGGGCAATTCTGTTATTTCACTTCTGCCAGGTACATTCCAGTGTTTCCCGTATAATAACTGTGATGTATCATATGTTAGCAATGTATCTATATGTATATATACATAAATATATTGGTCAGCACACATTTCTCATTTTACTGACTGATGTAAATTAAATTGAGTCTGCACTGGGAATTTTATCACCTATAATAACATCAGCAGGGTTATGTGGTTTTTTTCAGACTCCAGAAGACATAATGGTATCAGCAAAACAGTGTAGGTTACACTTTTTCTTCAGAATCCCTGTATTTTAGTACTATTTTCATTACAATTTTGTTCAGCCTTCCATTTGCAATGTTCTGTTTGGTGGTGTGAAATAATGTGTCTTCTAACTGAAACCAGTTAACGCATCTGATGTGAAGAATTTAAGAGGATCCTTATCTTGTTGAAGCAAAATTTGTCTCGGGTCTTTCTTGTGAAAAAGAACAGAAATAAACCCCGGGTTCCTGGCCAACAAGTCTTTTCAATAGAAGAATTTCTATTGCCTGTGAATACGTCTGAGTTTTGCTGAGAGCATTCTGGCTGCCACATTTCCCTGTACTTGCTGTGATGTCAGTAAGATACCGTGTTACAAAGTGCTTTGGGACACTCTGTCCATAAAGGGGTATGACACAGAACCAAATTCTGTTTTATTTGATTCCCTGAAATGGTGCGATTATTTTTTTTAGTAAATACTGTTGCCAAAGTGATCTGAAATCATCATTTAGGCATCTGACAGTGTCAGTACAACACTCTTCTGAATAGCTAATCTGAATACCAAAAGGAAATAACAGGACATTACATTAGTAGGAGTGGTCAGAAAATGCTATGATGAAGAGTACTTTTCAGGGGCAAAGGGTATTCATTGTACATAGTAAATTTCAGGATTTTCTTTGTCCTCTCTCCCTAGTGTTGTCAGTAAATGTTTTTACTACAACTTTTGCTGTGCAAAAAATTACAAACCCATAAAACCAATGGGATTACAGTAGTATAAAATCTGCATGTTCATTAGAATTATCTTGATATTTTAATGTGTTGAAATGCTGGAAGTTTTGTGTGAACATAATGTTTCATATTTTAATGGGTTGCAATTAAGTGCATATCTTTTATATTTTCAGCCAGTATTCAATATATGATTGAGGTGGCAAAGAATTACATGTCAGGATGAACAACTATCCCCACTCACATTCCTTTTGTTGCAGATATTTCATGCCAAAATCTTCTGCTGCCATCTACTTAAAAACTTTCAACTTTGTGATATTGGCTGCTAGGTATGCTGCAGAAAGAATTTTAATTTTTCATTCTTGTTATTCCTTAACCAAAATCCACAGAATCAGCATCTCTATATCATCTGTGATGTCACAAGAGTTGGTAGCTGTGCATTCTTTTTGACTGATTTCAGAAAAATAATTCTTATGAATATATTGCAATGTTGTGAAGTGCCCATTTACTTAACCATCTAACAGTCAATTATTTTCTTATGTACTGCATATAATAAGATTTGTTTTTTGTGATAATGTTTGAGAAAGGTTGATGGAAAGATGCAGAGTACTTAGGATATTTACCCTAAATACGTTGTCTGGAATCTAGGTATAAAGGAAATCTTCTTTGGTTGCTGTATCTTGTGCTTGGACAGCAATGAGTTTGTCTAACTGAGAACAGATTCTGGACCAATAACTCTGACCTTTTAGAAAGAATGACTGTAGATAGAAGAAAATATGCTATCAGCCCTGCAGCACATATAGCTTTTTCAGAACAAGCTTGAATTGCTATTGCTAAATTTCTTGAAAGTTTACCTTCTGGCTCTGTTTTTTATATTCAATATGCTTTAAGAATTCTTAGTTTTATAGAGGAATTATGTACTGTAATTTATTGTTTACATTTTGCAACGTTGCCAGTGCTAACAGTTTCCCGGTAATGGAAAGATTTCATGTAGATTTCTCTGCCTTTGTGAAGGTTTAGATTCTGAAACAGGTAGTTTCTTATGGGAGTCTGAACCTTCACCATAAGAGATAATGATTTGGCCATTCTTTGAAAGTTCAGAGTTTTTCTTCTTATCCCTCATGACTCTGCCCTGCTAATGTAAAGTCCCATAAAGTGGTACTGCCTGGAGCCATCATGTTGGTTGGTTGGTTGGTACACTTTGTTTACTAATCCTTCTGAAAAGTCAACAAATGCAGACTGCTATTAGGAATCCGACTGAAAAGATATAAATAGGGGAGATATAAATGCAGAACCTTTATGGTTGCTCCACCCTTGAGGGGCACGTGAAATTCTATTGCAGTTGCTTTTAATTATATGTATGTATTTTGCATTGGTTCTTTCCTGGTTTAGGGTTTTAGCAGTTCTGTGGACTTAGCTTGTACAAGAGTGATAGTGAGGAAGAAATGGACATAACAGACTATTTGCAGCTTTTACTGCTAACTTCCTTAGCTCTCCAGAAAGCTATGTATTAGAGACAAAATTTAGATTCTTATTTGGATACCAGAATTTCAGGTTTTCTAGTGTACCATGGGAACCAAGTGTACTATGGGAAAAAGAACAAACAGCAAGAAAACAAACATTTGACATTCAGAAGAAAAATACGGAAACACATCTGCCGATCTGAGCTTTTTTTGGAACACAAAGTAGTTGGTTCCTGCTTTGAGTGAAATCCATCTGAAACAATCCCTTCCGAGTCAGCTTAGTGATTTCACGTATCAGGTGAAGTCTCGCCGCCCTGTTAGTGGTGTGGTTCACTACTGTCATCATAGTTAGGAAAAGAAGGGCTGCTACCTTTCCTTATAAAAGTTCATTAATGGAACTGCTATAGTTTTAATGAGAATGAGAAAAGGCATGTATTTGTTTAATGAAATATACTCAGTGACACATCGCACACATTTGCTTTCAAAGTCAGGTATGCACAGTACATACAAGCATATCTAGTTGCTGCAGATCAATGAAGGAAAACTTTATTCAAGTACATTTAATAAGCATGAGAAATCATATGGTTTATAGCAAATAATACATTATATAGAAAAGATATCTCTGTTCACAATAGGTCTATATTAAAAAATTTTAATCTATTTGTAGGATAACATTAATTAGCTGTGGCATGATTGGTGGATTCAAAACTGAGAGTAGTTGCATGGAACAAGGAAAGGACAGGCTTGTCTGCCAGGGTTTCATTGAAATGTTGCCAGCATTCAGATTGTTCCTAGCAGAGGAAGAATTCAGTGTAAATCGTGGTGGAAAAAAGTGAATATAAAGAAGAAAAGCATGTCTGATCATCCTCTAATGTTTAAAATTAAATGCAAATTTATTTTATTGGTCTGGAATTTAACTCCATGTTAAATAACAGCTGCTATCTTGGTTGATTCTAGGAATGACCTAAAGAATTCCAAAACTGAGTCAGACTTTTTAAGAGTCAGACTTTAGCTGTGCTCTGAGACTGAGAGTGATAATAGGATATGTCTGTTACAAACTAAGCACATCTGATGGTTTGTTGAACTCACAGACCAGTTATTTGTTATCTGGAACCACGGCAATTGCCGTGTAACTTCTCACAGTTTGTCTTCCTCTCTTCCTCCCCATATATTCTGTCATTCTTCTCTCTCTCTCTCTCCCCCTTTCTCTTCCTTCCTTCACTCCTATTCTGTTGCTATCCTGTGAAAATTTATTCATCAGAAATGGTACCCAGTACTTGTTGCAATAGATATATCTTCTCTTTCTTCTTTAGTGCTATTGTTTTCTTCCCCTTTTAACTTTTGCTTTGAAAAGCTTTGAATTATTTTATTTGTTTATGAAGAATGATGGATAATAACATTTGAATCTTTCATAAGAGGAACAACATGAATGTATCAGCATCATGAAGTGAAAATAGTAACAGATGTATCTGAAAAGTATTATGGTTAGTAATGGACATAATATTGGGATGGTAACAGTGATATGGTAATAAATAAATATACTGGTATTATTTGGCAGCTCTGCTATTTTCTGTAACTGCTGTCCATTGACTACTTATTTAAAAATCTCTCTCAGAACCATGAACGCTCCTGGCCTTTACTGAACTTCTTCCCTTCTATTTTAAAGATTTGGAGATTTTCTGACATCGCTTTCCATCCTCAGACTGAGGAAGTTTATGCTCCTACCTCACACTTTCTTCATTCAACTGTAAGACTTAAAAGATGTGTATTTTCCATCCCTTGATCATGTGCATGCAGATTTCTGTTCTTTTATACAATACAGAGGGGAGATAAAACATTTGATTGGCTATGTGACATGCCCTGCCCCTTCTCTACTTCGGAGCCTTCTCTGAAAATCTGTATGGTATAGAAGAGTGTTTGTACAAAGAATGTGTACACAGATCTGATACTCTCTGTTGGAATTCCAGGAGTTGCTGAAACTCTATTGTCTTCATTACTTGTTAATTAGAAAACATAGGAAAAAAAATTTCAGCAGAGAAACTGGGGAGCAGCGAGGAGGATGGCTGTCAGATTACTCACGTTTGTGGACCATCTTTATGGTCTATTTTATGATAGGGCACAGAAAGGGGCAAAGTCATCACCCTTGTCAAAACAAGGGAAAATAATTTGGCTGAGAATAACTTTCTGCTTATTCCTCATTGTGCAAAGATGGATGTGTGAAAGATGTGTGTTTGTGTTCTATAGAGAACATCAACCTTATTTTATGATTTCATATTTCTAAAATTAAGATCTCAATACAGCTATAAAAATCTCATTTGACACTTCACATTTATAGTGTGTGTAAAACAGTAATTTGAATATAAAACATAAAATGTCTTTTTAGAGGAAAAAGAGTAACTGTCATTCTGAATACTTTGTAAACCCCATGGTGAGGTTAACCCTATTCAGCAACCGTTGTCTTTTTTAGTAAACAAGTCAGCAGTGGTCTGCTCTTTAAAAAACTTTGCTGTTTAGAGTTCTCAGGTGCATAGTCTACTTGAACTATATACTCTTAACTCCTCAGAAAAGGGCATTATTTTTTACTTTATTTTAAAATAGAAAATGAAAGTCCAGACCTGATGATGGATCATGAATGCAAACGAGAATTTATGAGCATTCACTAGCTATTTTGTAGAAGTACATTAATAATTAGGCAATTTCACTGTAAGCATATTCTCTTTGAATCAAGTATGAATATATGCTTTTATTGAGTGCTGTATTTTATGTAAATAAAAAAGATGTGTCATCCTTTTATATTTTATCCATGGGAAGGTAATTGTTTCTCAGTGGAGAGAAATCCAGTAAGACCTTTCTTCATGAACTTCCTCTTTCAGAAGAGGCAAATTTGACTGTATGTAAACTTCATTGGGAATAGCAGAATATTTAAAAGTCTTGTGGCAAATTTTTCAGTTGGCAGCATTGTTTAACTGGGTTATTGTAAAGTGTCCGCTAGTCTTTGTAAGGAGTAAAGCCGTTAGACACAAAAGGCCAAAAGTTAATGTTAACAAGAGGTTGAATGAGGAAACAGTAGGATTTTCTACTATAATAATTTTCTGAATTGTGTTTCTACGAGAGAGAAGATCTGCAGAGTAATAACACACAGCTGATAACTATTCACTAGCAAGCTCAAAGAGGAGAGTTCTGTATCTATCTAGAGCAAAACTTAGCTTATGTTAGACACAACAGAAGAAATACTGAGGGTGATTTCTTGGCATTGTGTTTATTGCAATTATTAGATTGGAAATGAAGAGGAATAATCAAAACAATCATAACAGTGTGCCATAGAAGCAAAACAAAATTGAAACTGCAAGACATACAGAAACCTCAGAGAGGAAATGCATCACTTAAGTAGCAAGTTGGTGGACAACACCAAGCTGAGGTTTGCAGTTTGGGGGGCATGCCTGAGGGATGGGATGCCGTCCAGAGGGACCTGGACAGGCTTGAGAAGTGGGCCTGTGTGAACCTCATGAGGTTCAACAAGGCCAAGTGCAGGGTCCTGCACTGGGGTTGGGGCAACCCCTGGTATCAATACAGGCTGGGGGATGAAGGGATTGAGAGAAGCCCCGCGGAAAGGGACTTGGGGGTACTGATGGATGAAAAGCTGGACATGAGCTGACAATGTGCACTTGCAGCCCAGAAAGCTAACTGTATCCTGGGCTGCATCAAAAGAACAGTGGCCAGCAGATCAAGAGGTGATTCTCCCCCTCTACTTTGCTCTTGCGAGACCCCACCTGGAGCACTACATCCAGCTCTGGGGCCCTCAGACCGGGAAGGATGTGGACCTGTTGGAGGGAGTCCAGAAGGGGGCCACAAAAATGATCAGAGGGATGGAACACCTCTCCTGTGAGGACAGGCTGAGAGAGTTGGGGTTGTTCAGCCTGGAGAAGAGAAGGCTCCAGGGAGACCTTATTGCAGCCTTCCAGTACTTAAAGGGAGCCTAAAGGAAAGATGGGGACAAACTTTTTAGCAGGGCTTGTTGTGAAAGGACAAGGAGTAGTGGTTTTAAACTAAAAGAGGGTAGATTCAGACTAGATATAAGGAAGAAATATTTTACAAAGAGTGTGGTGAGTCACTGTCCCAGGTTGCCCAGAGAGGTGGTATATGCTGTGTCCCTCAAAACATTCAAGGTCAGGGTGGACAGGGCTCTGAGCAACCTGATCTAGTTGAAGATGTTCCTGCCCATTGCAGGGGTGTTGGATTAGATGACCTTTAAAAGTCCCTTCCAACACAAACTGTTCCAACCAATTCTATGATTCTATGGATCTGTGATTCTAATCACAATGAAAATAACTCTTGTTTGCATTTTTGAGTCAAATTGCTTGTATGAATTACAAGCCTGGTAGTCAGTAAGAAACATTTGGCCAATTTCTTGTCTTTCTCACATACTTTACACTGGTTGAATTATTTTAGCTGAATCAGTTTCACATCTGTGTAAGTCTGCAGAATTGCTAGAGAGAGAGAGCGAGCAGGAAAAATGCTGGAAATAACACTTAAAGTGGTTTTCCACTACAAAGTTTGTGAAGATATGTTTTTTTTCAGAGTTGTCCTCTCACTTGTAGTGTTCATCTTGGTGGTTTACTTTGTGACTAGTCTCTGTGGTGTTTTGGAACAAGAAAAACATACATATAGTATATATAACAGAAAGAAACAAAAGTGAAATTCAAGTGGAAGTCTTGAACTGAATTCTTTTTCCATTCACAGAGCCTTGGTGAGAGGCTGACGACTTGAAATAGGTATTGCGTGCTGAAAAATAAAATGCACTGCATTTATCACGTTCACCCTTAGTTCAGATCATTATCCACTTACTATTTTCAGCTATTTATTGTTGCTATTTTTTTTTTTATTCTTTCTCCCCTAAATTCATTTAGTTGGTTATTATCTGCAAATCTGGCAAATATAAAAAACTTCTTAATTTTTCTGCCGAGTTGTTTTCTTTCAAGTTCAATTAGATCCAGTGTTACTTACTTCCAAATGGCAAAACCCTTGAATATGTTTTAGCATCAAAGTGATCAAAAGAAGGCATCTGAATTCCCTATTGCAGTAAAGGTGTGTGTGAAGGATACACATGGGAGATGCAAGGAGAGCAGAAGATGAACTGTAAAGTACTGATTGGGATGTGGAACAGATGCTGTTTCTGGCTGCTTATAAAAGATCCTGTCTACTCTGCTTTTCAAAGGAACTTGAACTAATGTTACTTTTGTCCATTACACTTTTAAACTCTGAAAGTATAAATGGAGACCTGTGTATATTTTCACAATATGTGCTCTTCTTGTGAGTGACATTATTATTTTGCAAAACAATTACCACTCCCGAAATTCAGCAGTAAATTCACAGTACTAAAAATTCACTGTTTGGTTCTTAGTGTTTCTGTGCATCATCAGTGAAGGCTGAATGGACTGCCTGTGGTACAGGGAACACAGAGAACTATTGCTGCAAATGGTTTTGCTCCTCAGGCATTCTGTAAAGTGAGAAGCCACGTAAGGGATTCTCAATCAAGACATAAGGTTACCTAACAAATAATTTCTCAATAGCAGAGATTTAACTTATGAAAAACTTTAAGAATATCCACAGGGAAAATCTTTGGTTCTGCAGCTTCATATTTAGATTACAGTAGCTGGAAGTTAATTAGCCCTGCTAGCCTTTTTCTTTTAGGCTAATTAGTAAGAAAACTGGATATAAAAAAGTCAAAGTCATTTTGAGAGAAAGAACTTCAACATTTTGTACATAACAGTCCCTTTGGAGGATATTATCTCCATAATGACCATAGGATGCTCTCCGCTCTGACAGAATGTAGTTCTACAGTCTCTGGACTCATATAGACGACGTCTTAGTCGTTAATGATTTTAGGCCTAGCTGCTTGCAATTGCCAGATGAAACCACATGACATGTTGTTTAATTATGCAATGATCAGCAGCCTTTACGTTTTAATTAGGGAGCCACTGTAATGAAGCCGTCCCACTTTACATATGGCTTATTGGGCTGAAAGGTCATCTTTACTAATTGGTTGTTTGGAAATGTAATTTTGACACAGCAATACAGGTAGACTTGTCTTCACTTCTAATGTGTTTCCTGATCTTTTCTTGATTTGGCTAATTAGTGCTAATAATTTAAAAGCTGCATGGCATTCCAAAACTCCTGCTGTTTACTATATGTACAGTAGTTTTGTTAACAGATTTTAGTACTGTTAATACATGGTGACATACTGCTAGTGCCTACTCACAATTTTCTCTGGTTTTGCAAGATTACAGGGACTTCAATGTCACACATTTCTTTCAGTTAGCTGTGTGTGAAAGAGATTCCTGATGCAGGGATTTTAAAGGACTATGCTTTAATAACCATTTGCAGGAGTCTTTAGAGAATATTGGCATTGTAAAATGTATGATTTATTTGAGTTTAAGTTTTTCAATGATTAATTCATGAATATATCTGCAAGAATGCCAAGGTCTCCAAAATAATGAAAGCCTATCCTTTCGTAGCGGTTTGTTTTCATTTCAAATCAAAGCTGTCTTGTTTGTTTGTTTACTTTTTTAAAGAATAGCCTGTTCTTTCCACTGGGGTTTTGATATCATTTTGACAAGTAAAAGAATTAATTTACGTTAAAGAATCAAATAGGTAAAGTTTCCATCTCCCCCTGCATTATTTTATGAGATATGATAAGCAAAACCCTTCCCAACCTGCTCCACCAATCCAGTCCACATGCTATGTAAAGTCTCTCTCCTGTTTGGTGTTTCGTTTTATTTGTAACAATAAAGTAGACAGAGTTCATCTTAGTTCCTCACAGGGATGGCTGTTTATGAGGATTCTAGCTCAAAAATATTTGGCTCTGTGTCCTTTCTCCCTTAAAGCTATTTTTGCTTATATCAAGTTGGGCAAAAATAAGGTAGTCAAGAGGCTCAGCCAGGAGCGTTTCAGACAAACATTACTGCTGCTCAATTGTTAGAGCTCTCTGATAGTTACGTTGACTAAATCTAGGGTCACTTTCACATGACATTCACAACCCTTCTTTTACCAGCCTTCCAAGAACACTACTTCAGGGTTTCTATTCAGCAGCTTTTGACAGCTATATGGGATTAAGATCCAGATGAGTGTCTCTAAAAAGATTGTTTCATTTAAAAGGTTTCCTGTGTATTTCAGGAAATCAATCCCATAGCTCTATAATGTATTACTAATGTAAAGTTGTTGGAGCAGGGGCATGTTTTACGATGTATTTTTATTGTACCTAGCAAAACAAAGATTTGAGCTTGATGATGTAATTTAGCGACACTGCTAAAAATTAGTAGAAATCTACCAACCACCGAAATCTAACAAGAACTTGCAAGACGTGTGCTAGCTAGCAGTCGAGTCATTTTGTCTCCAGTGTTACAAACATTTACATATATCAGTATTGTCAGTGTCTTCAGCCAAGCCATCCACATTCCTAACTTGAAGAGAATAATGTTTGTAGATTTTGTTGCATGCTTACAGTGTTTTCCACATTTTGTAGAAAGAGGTTGTATTTTTTGCTGTTTTGGGATGCAATGGTAAAATTAATTCAGTAATCTCAGTGTATACTGTATGCTTATGTTTCAGGTGGAAAATCTGTTTGCTTTGATATCAATACATCATTTATTTTCCCTTCTGTAGAGTAATGTTTATTTTAAAATGTTGATAGGAAAATTCCAGTGGAATAGTTTTATTTTATTAACACTTCAGAAAAAACCTATTTTATGTATGAATTTTCATTTAACATTTATTCCATTGGAGTTTTCATTTACATTTTTGGAAGGTGAATGAGTCTCAGTCCCATAGATAACCACAAAATAAACAGATGAATATGGAACACACAGCACCTGAAATTAAACTTTGTGCAATTTCAAGAAAAAAAATCTTGCTGAGTACAAATTTACACTTGCTTGGAAATGTCTTACCTTTTTATGCCATATAGGATTTAATAAACTCTCCTACTTTCCTCTTTTTAACTCTAAGCAGCTTTGATTCCTTAATAGCTTGGATTACATTGATGAACTCAAATTTAATTAAATAGAATAAAGTTAAATGTGTTCAAAGTTTTTGAATTCTTAAAATAGGCCTATAGAATATTTAAGTTGCTTTTATTTTTTAAATTGTGCTTTTTCAATGTAAAAAAATGGAATATTGTGTGAAAATATCCTATAGAATATTTTTTTTTGTATCTATTTTTTTAAAATGAAGTGCCATGATAAAATATCCTTTAGAATAATTGTATATGATTTGGTATAATACAGTGTTTTCATCTCTTAGCAGTGTATTAACAACTGAAGCTTATGAATTTTCCCAGAAGTAGATATTAGTTAAAATATGCTTAATGTTGTTTGTTCAAAAGTGTGTGGAAATATTTTTGTTATTTTGAAGTGGTGGGTGATTCCATTCCTGATATAACCGAAGTAATGATTATGCCATGTACTGTTCTACGCTGGCTTCTCTATTGTTCTTATCATCACCTACTGCTAAATTAAACATGTATGGTCTTATGCACTTATTTGGCTCTGAATCACAGTTAATAAAAGCACAACTGAACCTCAAACTTGACTTACAAAAATTATTCCACCAATTGCTTAGTTCTGAAATGAATCATCATCGGTTGCCAAAATATCCATTCTTTTTATGTAAAACTGGAAAAGAACGGATCAGAATTCAGCCAGGTTTTTTCCATCCTGCACTATGGCAGATTACTTACTGTAGTGTGTGATAAGTAGATTTCATATAACCCGTATACTGATATCACAGTTTCATTATAAACCCTCTTAAAAAGAGAGGAAAACCCCCACAATTAAAAGTAGGCAAGTACGCATCAGGTGTGTAGATGAAGTAGATAAAGGTGCTCGGATCACTAGCTGGTGATTTGTCTGTTAATCACGTTTGCATTTCAGGTTTGTAACACTACCATTTGCCAGAATAGATTTAAGTTAGATACTTTTGGAATTCAAAGCAACTATCCAACTTAAAAATAGGATGTTGAAATTTTAGTGACTGAATTAGGATTTTGTGATCCTGAATTTTAATTATGCTATATCAGCATAGCTGGTAAAATACCTGAGAAGCATGAACAGGATTATCAAGCCCTATGGTTAGCTTAAAATACTAAGTATTTGCTCTGTATCTTATTTGCGGACTATCTAGCATCATAATAAAATGTGATCTGTTTTGTAACCCAAGTGAGGGAAGGGGATAGCTCCTATAAATGCTTAGCAAAGGCCTAAGCCGAAGTCTGCCAGAGCCAATGAGAACAATTCTGTAGATTTGAATTCAGTTTTGAATAAGGACCCAAGTACATCGGGATGATCATAGGGTATACAGGTCTTTATCTAAAATCAGGTTAACTGAAGAATTCCACCCACACAGCAAAATAGGAGCAAGAAATGTTTGTATCGTGCAGAAGGGCAGGTTCCGTACCCACATCATGCTGATGCGGCGCGCCGACAATGTCTGAAAGAAAAATTGTTGCTCTTGCTGCTGAGCAAGGCTACCATGCTGCCTGTGAAAAAATGAGGTTCTTTAAGCAACTGGTCGACACTTCGTAGAGATAACAGCAAAGCCTAACATTGACTGGGAACTGCAAGTGGTTCTTGGTCATGCTAAGCCTCTTTCTCCAATCCATTTTCCTCCTTTTTGCCAGATAAAGCAGAGTATTTTATAATATACTAATTTTTCCCAGGATATTAAATTTATGTAACTCAGCACATAGGGCATTAGTATGATAAAACAACCAAAGTGGTATGTCTTGCTAGCTATTGCAACTACTGAACTTTAATTTTAAACACCAAAAATATGTTTTTAAACTAATAACTTCTGTCTAACAAGTAAAATTGAATGGTATCTTTTAAAAGATTATCTACTATACAGAAACCCCTAAATACGTGTTTGGTATGACTTCTGTCTTATTTGGGGAACCTGCAAGGTAAACATTAAGATTACACCTAATTGTTAAAAAAGAAATATAACAATCATAACAGTATGATCTCATGGTGTTCCACAGCAATTCAGTGAGTCATAGCTTATTAATACTTGATTGGATTAAACCCATAATTGAATTCCCCATCACATTTCTACCAGATTTCTAAGTCTCTCCTACTAAGCTCCATCTTTCTTTTAACAATGGGTTTTCTAATTATTTTTTTTATTGTAGCGCACATCTAAAAGACCATGTAGTTGCTACATTATGTCAGTATGAGCTATTGCACTGAAATTATGAAGAATGATTTTTATAGATCTCTGGGATACCTACATTGTTATTTATCTATCAAGACAACAGTCATCCTTATAATATGAATGAGTCTTTGCTGTATCACAATGAAAACTATTTTACAGATAGAGAGGAGAAATGGAAGCACACTAAGGGCATCTCTCTGCAGAGAAATGCATCACAGAGTAGAGTCCTGACTTTACACCAGCTAAGCTTGTGCCAGAACCCAGGGCAGTATAAACACGAGAGCTAAAAGGCAGGGTTTACTGGCATTAGTGACCACTGTTTAAGCCTCTCTTTCTTCTTGTGTAGGGCAGCAGCACAGGGACTGCACTTCATTTCATAATTACTACATGTCCGCAGTGGCTTCTAACTTGTACATAGTCCTCTGTAACTCAAAACAAAATTTGCATCTGCATCATCTAAATTGGTGCCTGTATCAGTCATTTCTCTTTTTAGAAATATCTGAAAGTCTATAGCATATTTATTGTGGTGTCTAGATATTCTGCATAACCAACACTCAGCCCTGCAGATCCACCAACTAAATACTTGATGTGAGAAGATCAGCTTTCCATTACATCTTCCGTGCTCATCCCCAGCTAATATTTGGAAAACTTAGGGATTTAGTCTCTGACAGGTGGTCGAATTCTACCTTCTGTTGTTTTACAGTAATAAGCCTGACAACACATGTATAGAAATATATATTTCTTACAGTTATTGTGTAAAGAGAACGGAATGGGAATTAGCATCACAACTACCCTGAAAGGGATAGAGAAACCTTGAATGTTTTCAGTTTGTACTAAGAAAGATGCTTCCCATTACAGAACTGACCATGATATATTGTAGAATGAACATATGTAGGGAGAAGGCTTTTGGTCATCAGGATTAAAAAAAATCACTTCTAACAGATCAGGATGCTCTGCTGGAGAGTCCTTGTACTGAAAGATATGTGTGCGGTGTCCTGAAAATTAAAATTCCACAGTCTGTTACTCATCAAAAGAATCTACTGCTGGCAAAAAAAGCACTCCTTTTTGTTTCTTCATATGAATTAATGAATGTTAACTACAACTCAGTGTTCTCATTATCTGACTACCTCATTCTATCTCTTGTGGATACCAGCTGCTATTAAATTGCCTTTTTAGTGACTTGGGTATGGTGAAAAAACAGTGGTTAACGAACGTGGTCAATAAAGGTTGTTTTTATTGTTTCAAGCTGTTAGATATATAGTTACTTATATCTTAGCTATTTAGGACAGTTGAATTCATGTTAATCCAATTAAATATTTTAAGCAGTGAGTTTATTAAAATAAAATTTTTCTTCAAGCACAACTGCCCCTGAGTTTGACAAAATAATTTTGCTGCACGAAGTATTTTGCTTGTATAGAGTGCAGCTCCACTGCTACAACAGTGCACTAGGGCTGCCTTTCTGACTTCTCTTTGGTCTGAGTGTTGTCCCGTCATGAAAGGTGGAAGGAAATATTACAAGTGAGCCTGCAGTGCTGACTTTTTTTGTAGTGTATAGTACATTGCCATAAATATAAAAGAAGAATTCCGTTTGTTTGAAAGAACAGTAATTCTTGGACTGTTATGTAGTCATTGTACTCGGTGGAAAAAAAGACCTGTGACTATTGTCGTGTGCTCACAGGCACACTGTGACAACACTGTGTTGTGTATTTTTTAATGCATCCCATAGTCTGCTTTTAAATGATTAGTTAGCATAAACAGGATACCTTTCTGCTATTGTTGTGTTTTGGTGGTGTTTTTTGTTTAAAAAATTGAACTGGAGTCCCTCAACAAGCTCTAAGGAAACGTCAAACCTTTAGACCCCAGAGTCCCACTGAAATACAGCTGCTGAAAGCAACAGATGCTTCTTCTAAGTAGAAGAGGGTTTGGGCCCTCCTTGAACTGTTTCTCTGCTAAAACTGCCTCCTTACAGAGACATCATATTTGTTGATCCTAATGATATTCTGCCATTAAAATCATCAACTGCAAAACTTGGAGTTGGTCAGAAAATTCTCATTGCTTTTTTTTTGGTGGAAAAAAGCTATTTTGACAAACTATTTTTGTGAAAGTGTACTGATTCTTTGGAATTCCTGAAGAAAAGAAAATATTTTAGTAGTTTCAGAAAATTCAATATTTAAGAAAATTTATTCTTCTATTAGTATTTTCTTTTTTCTGCTTTATACTTTCATAATTTTATGTGTGATTTATAATAGATAATGTATGTCCTTACTGCCACATCATAAGAAGACAATATAATAGCTGATTAAAAATAAAATAACTGAAATAATTTTAATACTTGTAAACACAAGAAAATAAAATGTTTATATTACTCATTATTCAGACATTATATTACTGACATTTTTTGAAAAAAGGTAATATGTAAATATATGCAAAGTTGCGAAACTGACACTTTTTCAAAACATTAAAAATGTAACTTCACCAGAAGCAAGAAAAAATTGGTAGGGAAAAAGGTGAAATGTTAAAATTTGGTAAGAAATCAGAATTCTGAGATTCAACTGGATCATAGATGTATTTGAAAAAGTATGACCAAACAGTTGGAGGTAATTGCTGTTCATATCCTTGTTAATGTGATCTGAGCTATTCCTACAGTAGATCTTAAGACTTGATTCTCATGTAGATCATGACCACCAAGAGAAGGGGGTGTCCTACACCACTGAGACATATGATGTAAATGACAAGCTTACAGCTGAACAGACTAGTTTCTCTGGTTGGTGTCTTTTGAAAACCTGTAATGCTGACCAAAACACAGTCAACTAGAAGTTCTTTGTAGCACAGGAAAGGTGCAAAAGCCACAAGAAACCTTGCTTTTTTCCTGAGCTTTAGGTTTTGAGCTACAAGCTGTTCTTGTTGGAGCAAGGAAAAAAAAACCCAGTTGAAATTTAGTCTTACCTCTTGGAAGTAAGTTGTTAATAGGAACTTCTCCGTAAGACAAGTTTCTTATGAGTTCATAGGTATATTTTTTTCTCCAAGCATGGACTTCTCTTCCCTGCTAAAAGATGTGTGATTGTGTGTCACAGTTTGTTATTTAAAAAATCATCTAATTTACATATATAAAAATATTAAAACACAAAGTCCCTTATAGTGACAGGTACTGGTGAGTTACAGACACCTTCAAAAGTAGCATATTTTTCAGACATAGGTGAAATTTTTTATAATTCAAGTCAATATTAAAGAGATGCTACTTCCTGAAGATTGTTTCAGGCAGAGGGAGAGAACTCAAGGAGTTAGTATTTTTTTATACAGTTTGAAAGGAACATCAGCCATGGCTTTCTAAGGGAAAACGATATTATTAGAAAGTTTGAAATGTGCTGGACTCTCTTTTAAAAGCAGTATTTTGAACTCTAGTTCAATGAATCTTTTGAGCACATGCTTTATTTTAAGTATATTCTTAAGGTCCTTTTCAAACTTAAGTAAATTTCTCAAAAGTGTTGCTGAATGGGAATGAACCTACAAGTAGGCTAATATTTTTGTGTTTTTGTTTTTGTTTTTGTTTTTTTTTTTCTAATCAGAACCTCATTGTTCTTTTAATTGGTGTTACTTTCTGAATGTAATACTTTTCCATTTTTGCAGAAGATTAGCATGGGAGGCATCACCAAAATCCATATCGTTTCTGCACTTCTTAAACAATTTGTGAACTATTTGCTGAATAGTATTTTAAAGAAAATGGGCATATTTTGCCTCTAAAATTATTCTAGCTAACAAATACTTCCTGTGGTTCTTCAAATCTTTGGAGGACTGCTTTTGCTGGGTAGGTTGACTTCAAGGTTTAGCACATCCCTAGCAATAAACAAGCATGTTGGGCATGTTGTTTGATGAACTTCAAAGATTTAAGCACTCAGCTTTAATTACTGATGGTTTTAGCAACAGCACAATAAAGATAGGCTCCTGCTTCACTAAATCAAAGAAATGTGACTGAGGGCCTTCTGATCCAATTGTTCTCATTTAGTTCAGCTCTCACAAACATGGTTGTAAAATATTATTGTGGCTTGAGCTGACATGAAACACCATTGTCATCAATCAAATAAATAAAAAAAAGTGTGAGAATCAATACATAACACAAAAGTGGTGATTTCAGCCACTTAATCAACTGCACATGTTTTGCAGTTTTGTTCCCCTCCTGCCTCTTTTTCCCCTCCAACTTCTATTTATTTATTTTTAATTTTTTTTCTTTTTAACACTTGTCATTCTGCAACCTAGTAAAGCTTAACAGCTGTGGAGATGAAAGGATCAACATTTCCCAATGAGGATGATCTGCAAGACACTGTTACTATATAACGCTCAAATGCTAATGTTACTCAGTAAAGCTCTGCACCTTTTAGTTGTTCAGTGATAATAATAATCTTTTGTCTCCCTGCTGGTACAATTATGCACACTGTATTGAATAGTTAGGATTGTGTGGCTTGACAGCATTCCAAGGTTTTGCCAGAGACTGCTATACGAACTCATTCAGAGCAGTGAGGCAGGTTTAATGGGCAAGTTGGATGAAGCATGAGGCCAGCTGGTGTCAGCTGCCTCTTAACAATGGTAATATATATCAATCACTCAGCATGGTGGTTTTTTTTGGGAGATTTTTTAATCTTTGAGGTCTAATACCAATAAAACGTGTTTACTGGGATTTAAAGGGGCAGCATTATTTAGAGGGAGGAGACGAAATGTTCCCTACTGTCTGAAATTAAGCTTGTGCTGAATGGATAGTCTAAAGTCAAAATAAGCATTGCCATCTGATACAACTACTGTCAGGAAGATAATGCAAAGAAAACTGATGGAACGAAAAAGAGATTCTTGTTTGGTGCAAGAACTTTATCTCTGCAGAGAACCCAATGCATGGTTTATACAAGGACAAGAGCTTTCTTAATTTTTTGTTTTTATTTTATTTAAGCAATGTAACTTTAGGTAAGAAAATTGATTTAAAAAAAGCCCAAAACATTGTCTCAGAATTATCAGTTAATCAGATTTTTCTCTGATCTTGTTTTTGAATAATAACTATTTAATTCATTACATTTGTTCTAGAGAAACTCAAGCTACAAATCCAATTTACATTTCTTGATCCAGAGAATCCCATGCATATATGCTTAAATATATGAATATACAAGAAAGTGTTCAAGCGTAGTACGAATCCATTGACTTTCATGGGGTTTATGCACATGCTTATGTGCATTTCTAAAAGAACTGTTTATTCATCTGACTACTGTATGCAAACCATTTGTTTTCTAACAGTAATTATTCCATAACTGAATAGAAAAAACACAACCAAACACAAATGGAATGTTCTGACACCCATTAGGTGAAGACTACCTCTGTTTTGTTTAGGGAAGATTTTGTTTAGAAGAGAGATGTTAAATTAACTAGATAATCTTAATGTGAAGTTCTAGAGTAGTTATTTAATATCTGTGAGAAAAAAATAGAGCCAGAAAAGCAGTAACTAGCAGTGGTTTCATCTAAATCTTGCAGATTCAAGATTTGAGCGCAGATTGCTGTCTGATTTCCTGATCTTAAAAACCTAAGGATCTAGAAAGATGTGCCTATGGTTTCTTTTACTAGCAATTGTTTTTCTGGATGAAGTCTCCTGTGGATCAAATATCTTCAAAATCATTCTGTACAGCTTTGACATTTACCTATGTCTGACTTATTTGACTTTTCTGGATATCACAATTTATCAGCCTGTATTAGCTATTGCCCAGGCTAGATGGTCTTCTACATGAGCTACTTCGGTAGCTTCCAAAAGAAACATACTGATTTCAGATACCTCCAAAGAAGAATCACAGCCACCTGTTGATATGTTTTTAAAATGTTACATAAAATCTGCTTAAATGAATGATGTAAAACTTGGAAAGATGATGGTACATTTACATTGCATTTAAATTACAACTACATAAAAAGGAAAGCAGAAAGTCTGTGTGGTAATTCATGTTCTTCATCAGTTAGCATATATTCTAGAATACGTATTCTATGGCAAACACTCATTCTGGAGCCACAGTGAAAAAAAGTTTGTGTCACTGTACCCCTATGTTCTTGTTTCTAGCACAAGGTCATGTGAGGTATGTGTACCAAAGCTACAGACATAGGTGACTAAAATAACTTCTGGCTTAAGCAAGTCAGGAACGCTTAATTTGCCACCATGCTCCCAAGAGTAGACATTGCTTTGAGATTAAAGATCTCTAAGAATATTGGTTAATATAATGGCAATAATTTATTTGTCTGTACTATAAATCTGATATCAATACTATATGTCTGATATAGGTAGCTTAGCAAGGCTTTTTTTGTTTAATGTGAGGTTGTATAAAAGGTGAAGCAACATCCTCACGAAGCTGAACTGATTGTTGTTCCACCATTGGTTATATTAACTATGTTGTTATTTATCAAAACAAATGTCAACCATGCCAAAAGCAAAAAATCCTTTCTGAAATATTGTCTGAACTGCCTTCTTCAGAAATAACTCACAAACTACTCCATGCAGTGTAAAAGGTGTAATTTAGTCCAGGCAAGATGCTCAAAGTTTTTGCACTGCCATTTTAGAGGGGGAGGAGAGGAGGAAGGGGCCACAGAGGATGGACTTTGAAGACAAAAATGTTGTCGCCAATTAGCTAAAATGTTACAATTGGTGCATTCTAAGCTTGATAGGCTCATTAAGCATTAAAACTCCTTGACATTTCCCTGTTGTAGTGATAAATAGGAATGAACAGTTTGCATTTTATACTTTACTAAATTGTATGTCTTTTTGGCTTCTTCATCTGTCATGTTTTACATGTTTAGTTTTGCATCCATTTTATTAAAAAATTCAGCATGAAAGCTTCTTTGTTCTTTTTCTAATTATCTTCCTTTGAAAAACTCCTAGTTTTGTATCAATGATATTGTTTGGTTTTAAAGTTTAATAGTTAATGCTCATTGTTAAATTGCCAAAAGGATATAGACTAATTTAGCATGTCATTGCTGCTTGGTGAAAATGCCATCATTAGTGATCCATGAGTTGCAGTCTTATAAACACCCCAAATGATTTTAAGAAGTCCGTTTTTATCAAAGGGGTTTTGAAGGGAACCCTCCAAAGCCACCTTTCTTTCCTTGATAGTTAAATACATTTATGTATTGTCTTCAAATGGAATTACAACTGCACTGATTTAATAAACAGGAAAGAACAAAAGGAGATTGTGAATGAGATAGTGTTAGCCTTTTCATATTAATGAAATTAACCTCAGGAGTACCTGCTGTTCTTTTTCTTCTCCCCCCTTTTTGTACTATTCTAAGTTCTGAAAAAAACCCCACCTGGATGGATATTAGTGGCATGAAGTGGACAAAGAGACTTAAAAGTTTTGTTGTCTTTCCTTTTATTTTTGATTTGCTATTCATAACCAATGGGCTAAGAAATCCCCTTTTGATTTTTCAAACATGTTCTTTCTTTCTGTTAAGAGAAAATCCTCCTGATAAGTCTTCATTTTCTCTAGATCTTTACAGATCAGTAGCAGGCCAGTAATTACTAACTTCTGTATTGGCTGTAAATGACAAAGTTCTAGTAGCAGAGGTGGCTGCAGGGGTGGCCTCTGTGGAAACAGTTCAGGGACTGCCCTGTGCCAGCCACAGCTGTTTCCAGCCAGCTTGGTAATAGACCCACCACTTGCCAAAGCCAAGCCATTCAAAGGAGTTTGTGGTGCCCCTGTGGAAACATATTTAAGAAAGGACAGAAGAATGCATGGAAGGAAGGAAGAGAGTGAACAAGACGATCAGAGGAGTAGTTGCTCAATGGTGGATCATGCATGCCCCTAAAGGGACTGTGGCTCATGGATGAGTGAGAAAGAAGGAATGGCAGAGCGAAACCACTGTACACTGGCCTCAACCACCTGCACTACTCGTTGCCTCACTGTAGGGTCTGAGTGTAACCTGCTGCAATAACAAGGGAGGGAGGAGAGATATCTGGAGTGAAGTATCCAAGTTGAGCCTGGTACTTTACCTAAGTAAATGTTTAGCATCTTTGTATTTCCAACACCCAAATCAATAATTAAATATTTATGTTAAATGTCAGTAAATTAAGTTAAATTCCCCAAGATGAGTCTGTTTTGCCTGCAACGCTTACTGGTGAGTGATTTCCCTGTCTTTATTTTGACCCACGAGTTTTCTTGCTCCCCTGTTTTTCCTGTTTTCTCCCCATCCCACTGCTGGGAGGGGAGGGAGCTGTCAGCTGTGGGGGTGCTTGGCTGCTAGCAGGGGCCAGCCTGCCACGGCTTCCTTCTTGCTTATCTCTTTGATATGTATGCTTTAGTTCTGAGTGTAAATGAAGTTCACCTTTTGGCACCTTTTTTGACATGTTGCAATGTTCAGCCAGTAGCTAGGTGTGTGATGGTGTAATAACCATTTTTTTCTAATCTAGCACAAAATTAACTTTAAAACTCTCTTGTTAATTATACTAAGACCACTTTACAGTTCTGGCAGTCTAATGGGACTTAAAATTAGGATCAGAATGGAGTCATAAAAAAACTAGCTTTCATGCTACATAGACCATAGTAGTCAGTGAAGTGCTACAGAGACTGCAGACAGGAGGATACGTTGTTCCCATGCTGAGGGATTTAGGCTGTCTTTATACCCCTGTATTCTACTACATATGATGTACCCAGCTTGTACGATTGGTCTCATTTAGGTATATGGTAGCTGCTAGATGGTGTTGAGTTCCAACTCCTATACAAGAGACGGACTAAAACTTCCAAAGAGCACTTTCAGAGTTACTCTTCATCCACTTTACAAGCCCTCAATACTACTGCAGCAACATCCACTCTTATAGTTTAAATGGCAGCAAGGCCTATAGCTGTGTTTCACGGAGTTGTGAAATGACATGGGGTTTATTCTGACATGAATTATTCTATATGAAAATGAGGGCAGGTGGCTACATTGGAGAATGTTTCTATTCACTGTTTTAGAGATTCTAGTAAGTGTAAATTACAAGTAAAGCTTAAAAAACCCAACAAACCACCTGTTGCATTATTTGTTTTGGAAGGGTGAATTCCTTTTTTCCCTTTAAAATTCCATTGATCTGTGGTGAAGTCTATTACATCTTCATCTGTGATGATTTATCACTAGGTTCTCTGCATTGTAACAGGCAGATTTGGCACCACTAACATGATGGTAGCCCAGTACTGGGGTCATAGTAATAACATGTGTTTTGACCTAAATGCATTATTTTTCCTATGTGGTATTTTTCTGGTACAGACTCATATCCTTCAAAACAGTTTAGGATGAGAGTAGCTTTGTTGAAACTGACCTGCATTGTCATTTCAATAGAGGATCTTAGATACGCCATTGGAGCTGATGAGACGTTGCCTTTATTTTACACAATATCCTGACTAGTCCTGTTGAGATTTGAGTTTGCTGCCATAGAGCACAGCAGAATCGATATATTAATATTTTGCATTTAGGAATTGTTTGCTTCAGGTGTTCTTAAAACTGATCACGAAGAAGTAAAATGTGAAAGAATATCAGCAGATTTTTTTTTCAGCACTTTTCCTTATCAGAAGGATATACTTGGGAAATAAATTTAGAGATACTAAATAACCTTATTTTCTTTTATGTAGAATAAATAATCAAAGCATTTTTTAAAGATTATGGTTTTGTTCTCTCACCTGAAATAAGTATAATTTGATTATTTTTTTTGTAAAAGCAAGAATATTTCAGAAATTACTGTTGTTTCTTCACTGAAAATACTTAGTTGTTTAGTAGTCTGCCACAACAGTGATTCAGAAAACCTGTGGTTAGATAAACACTTTTTTTGTTTATCCTTTACCGAACATTTCTTATAACAGAATGAGGGCTGGTCCTTTCCTTCTAATAACCTTCTCAAAATTCACCATTAAATTTGATTGATTCTTTCCATTAGCATTTTCTATGAAAAATATCATTTCAGCAGAGCAATACTCTTAATTTTTCCTACAACACTGTAGTGACCCTGACTGGGAGACCATTGTACATAAGTTAGTGATTCACAAAACAGTTAACCTGAGCAGGCCCAAACCTGTGCTGCGCTGCGCTGTGGAAACAGCTTCGCCTTCAGGCCTGCGTTGGGCTGCACAATGTCCTTGGTCCCAGGATCACCTCATTGTAACAGGAGCCTGCAGGCAACTCCACTTTGTACTGGAAATTACGCTACCTGCGTGCCTCATCTTTATCTAGAAGTGCAGCAAGAAGTTCTTAGGTGAACTTCTCTTTTATTTGGCAGTAGAAATGATGAATAGAATTGTTTTCTTGTAAACAATATCTTGGATGACCCAAAGGGAGGAGCTTCTCTTTGTGGATGAGTTCTGTGCAGCGTGCTGTGGGAAAATCCATCTGGGCTCTGCCTGACACTGTACAAACATGGGGGTGCCATCTTGTAAGACTTGCTATCTATATTCCTCTTTTTATTCTATCATATTAAACCAACGATTTTATTAAGCCATTTTTTTATTGGTTCTTTCTTATTGAGATAAAGAACCCTGCACTATCTTTCTCTCTCTCACCTGGTGCAAAACAACCACCTACATTATGGTAAACCTATTTATCTGCTTGGAACTTGTCCCAACTTATCTTACATTCTACTTTTTGAAAAATATCATTGCTATCACTCAAAGCACCTATAAATCATTATGTAGTTTCTATATTTTTGTTGGAAAAATTTCCACCATATGCACATTTGGGAAAGAGGTTCAAGCTATTTATCTAATATGCTGTGCATCTAATCATTACGTAGCTTTTTGCGGAGAGGGTGAGAACAAGATAAATCCAGCTCAGGGAATGGAGTCTATTCTCCTAATACTAAGATTTGATTCTACTTCCTCAGTATCTCAAACTTCAGGTGAAGGGACACTCATATTTCAGCCAAGAAATCTCTCTAGTAATCATAGCATTGTAAAAAGAAAGCATTTGAGGGTATTTGCTCTGCTTTCCTGTTTTAAATGGGCTTTTCCTTAGTGCTGCGTTCTCTTTTTTACAGTGACTGTATTCATCTGTCATTTTGCTTAAGCAGTCACTCTTTAGGTCTTGATTACCCTTGCTTTGGGCAATCCCTTCTCTTTTAAATAATATGATGAAAGCAAATCCAGTCAGGTTTACACAATGAGACCTTTAAGGTGCCGTTCAATCCTGTTTGGTCTTGCTGAGACAAAGATTGGTCTTTCCTTTCATAGAATTCATGATCACAAATACAGTTGTTATTATTCTTCTAAAAAGCAGCCTATGCATGAAAATAATTATTCACTGTATCAGTGCAAGGCACTGGAATCATTCTTTCTGATGCTGATTGATTTACTATTAGGAGAAATGTTTGTCAGTTCCAGGGAATAAAAGTATTTCAACTGGGAGGATTATTGCAGCCTTTCTGGACAAGACACTGTATTGGCTCTTAAAAATTCTTTTGATCAATTTTAACAGAAATTAAGACACAAGCAAAAAAGAATTAAAATTTTAAGTGGATTTTACTTAAATTGGTAAACCCCGTGATTTTCAGTATTCACTTTGGCAGGTTGGTTCATGTACCTCAGGTGAATCAATGTGTATGAACCCTGTTACAGTACTGGGGTCTTCAGGCTAGATTTATAACTAACTAGTGGTGGAAACAGGGGGAAAAAACCCACCGTTTTGACACCTAGCTCACAAGAAAAGCCAATAGTGGTTGCGTGCCTCTCTGGGGCCTTTGATTAAAAAACCTAAATACCTCTGAAATGTGCATTACAGATTGTGAATTGTTTTGATATTCTGTTATATGCCTTTATAAGTAATGAACAGGAACAGATTGACTTTTGACACAAGTTGGGACAAAGAGCCACAGTTCCTTCTGGCATCTTCTTTGGTTTTGGGATGGGGGTTGCAAAATCTTCAACTGCTTCACATCAAAGCACTCCTGTGATGTGCCCACCTGGCCAGCAGAGACGCTCATGAGGAGCTATACCTCGGTTGCAGGGAGAGGGTGAGTGTTGCCCATTTGTGCAAGTAAATCAAAGATGCTAAGTTCTTTCCAGAGGTATTTGAGAGAGGATGCTTGACTCCTTTGTCTCTTTGTGCAACTATATGATCCTACTCATAATCTAGCTCTTGTGTAATCAGTTTCTGAACTTAAAATGGTCATAGAGCTTTAATATTCTTTTTGCACTTCTAAAGCAGAAAGCTTGAAATTAAAAGAAATAATCGTATTTCAGAAATGTATCTCTGTCTGACTCGGTTTAGTTATGTGCTTAAAATCTGTTTATTGGAATGGAGTCTGAAGAGGTGATTGAAATTAGCACATTCTTTTAAGTGATTAGTGAATTTTTATGCTTTGATACCAGAGCTTATGGACCTAAGTCAATGGATTTTTTTCTGTTGGTTTTGTTTAGGGAAGGTTCCATAGGGCTACATAAACATAATCACTGAAGATTTTTAGGTTTTGCCATGGGGTTATTGACACCAAAAAAAGAAGAAAAAAAGAAATTTGAAGCCTGAAGAAATACATGAGATCCGTACAAGTAGGAAGAAAAAAGTAAATAATCTGTTAACACGAATGCTGAATTCCTACAATGGAAGAAACTGTGTAGATTTCCTCCCGCACTTACTGAAAAATCTTTAAAAAAATATAATGAAGCAACAATAAGTTGCACAAAGGTTTTTGTGGGAAACTGAGATTTTCTGATAGCGAAGTTTCCACATCAGAAATGCAAAGCTAGATTTGATAGAAATACCAAGTTTCTGTCTTAGATGAAGTTTACAAAACTGCACAGCTATTTCTTTGTCTTTGCTTTGAAATGCTTGCGTGATATAAATGGGCATATACTTCTAATCACAATAGCATAACATTCCACTGATGACACCTGCCATCAGTTCCTTAGTTTGTGTTATCTCTACAGTGGCCTTAGCTTTTAAATAGTTCATTCATTGGAGAGGAAGAAAAGGTCAGTGATCTCTTATTGTTCAACAAGACCAAGGGGTTTTCTGAGATTGGCAGCCAGCAGAATGTTGCAGTGAAAGTACTATATAGAGCTGCCAGCACAAGCTTGCATAGATCAGCATTTCATTACAAAAATAGAAAATGACTGATGTATTTCTAGGTCAAGGTGGAAGAAGTCAAATAAGGACACTGATGAATTGAGTAGGGAAAGGTGGTTATTGGGTGTAGTATTCCACCAGCTGCAAATGGACAGTGTAGTCTTCTTTTCTTTCACTCTATAACAATATTTAAAGACCCAAGCACTATAATGCTAACCCTGATTTTAGCAAATTGCAAGTAGTACTATGCTTTTCTCCACTTATTTGTCTCTTAGATACAATAATACTGAAATAGTAGGCATCAGTGTGGACAGAGTTGACATCATCTTCCTCTCTGGTGGAATCAGCTTGAAGGAAAACCTCCAGACAGTGGTGACGTTACTTGGAGATTTTCTTTTTTCATTTCTTTTCTTCCCCTGAAACATATTGTGTGTCTGGATACACAAGAGGAGCCCAACTACAAGTAGTCACTTCTTTTAAAGAATTTCAGATGTCTGTCATGATTTAGAGAAAAAACGTAGTATAGTAAAAGCTTTAAAGCATTTGCTTGTTTTACAGAATGTTGCTCATAACCATAGCATATCTCAAATGAGCTGGTGGAACAGGAGGTTTTCAGGGATGCTACTTAAGACACTGAAGGCATCAAGAGGAAGAATGACTTCTAAGGCAACAGGATGGTCTGTCCAGATCTTTAAAGCTCTGACTGTATTCTTCAGTTTAGAAGTTTATGAGTAAGGCCTATGTTGTCTGAAGAAAAAGTCATTAGGAAGAACAGGCTCAACAAGAAAAAGAACATTGAAAGACCATTTAAGCACTTTTTAAAGACGTCTAATTAGTTTCTGTCCTCTAATTACACTTCAGTTTTAACTATTTCTTAGTTGTTTTACTTTTCTGAAAGTAAGAAAAATGAAGAGATCCTGCCATTAAACAATTAATAAGAATAATCTTTAGTGCAATGTAATGCTTTAGTGCAACGCTGAGAAAATTTCTAACTGGCTTTTGTCAGAATTTGATGAAAATAGTTTCTTTCTCAAAAAATATTTCAAACAATTGCTTTTATCCTATGTACTCTTGCTCCTCCTTTGTAGAAAGAACCAGATGAGGTTAAAATAGCATTTTGTTTACTTAGGATAGTTGTTTGAAGATGTACATTTAGAATTTGCACAATTCGTAAAGAACTCTGTAAATGTGACATAGGCACAAGTAACAGAAGCTGATCCTTCATGTTCAGAATGCTTCCGTAAAGGGAGATTTGATGCAGAGCAGGTGGCTTGGCAGATAGAGCTCCACCTGGATAAACCATAGGACATCAAAGTAGCCTGTTACCTACTGACATACAGGAATCATGACAGGAAATTGAGATGAAGTAAGAAAACCTTTTTGCTACAAATTCAGGCAGGCCTTTTGCTACCTAAGGTGGAGCCAAAGAAGATATTGTAAATTTCTTTATAGTGAATGTTTCTTAATTTTCTTTATTTTTATTTTAGTTATTCTTGTCTTTTATTTCTTACATTGTTAATCAGTTTTGGATTATTGCAAAGGCAAAATATGGGCAGACAATTTCGAATGTATTTGTGTATTTCTGATTGCAGAAAAGGGAGATCTACAAGTCAATTTTGAGGGCAGTTCACATTCCTCATGAAGCAAAATCTGACAGGAGGTTAGGTCATGTATGCAGATGTTGGTCCTCTCTTTGGAATAAATTAAAATAAAACTTCTTTTTTTTTAGGTTGAACGTATTTCAAGTTTTTAAAAAATCACATTTTATTTTTAGTCTTTGCAAAAAATCAGAGTCCTTATCCACAAGACTGCTTAGAGTTGTCACCAAACTGCCAGATAACAAGCTTATATTGTTCAGGAAAATATATTACAATTTTATCTACTTGTACTGTTCAATAAAACATTAGTATCTCAGCATTTTTATTTAACAATAGGCAACCTTAGGCCAGTAATTATGCAACAATTATAATCATAAAAACTGTCCCCTGCTGCTCACCTAGAAACAAGAATATATTAAGCCAGTACTAACCATCTAAAAGGAAAGCAACAAACTACACTCATTTTTAATGCCCCTGCAGTGCACCATGGGAAGCTAATAATTCACCCTCTAATTAGTATCCCTTCTGCTGCTGTTGGCGCAAGGACAGACAAAGAGGTATCCGCTTCATTACAAACTCGCCTTGGTAATCTTTAAATGTCTTTCTTCTCTGCAGGTTGAATGCATGGAATAGGGGCAAATAGAATGTGCAATTAAAAAAGGTTTGCTGGTATCGCTAGTCTGACCATGCATCCTAAGTCTAATGAGTATACTAAAAAATCAAAAAAAAGCCATTTGAATGTACTTTTTCTCGTTTTGTCTGTTATAATTCTTTCTTTTTGTCCTTCATTAGTTTCTACATTAGTAGTAAAAAAGGAATACACCAATTGGATAAAGATATGATAACTTCACAGTGTACCTGCAATGGCAGTATTGTTTAGAATTTGAGCAGCTGGCAAATGTTATCAATCTAGCTTGAGAAAAAAGTGAATGATAGTAGGCCTTAATGCTTCAGAGGATTGAGTTTAATTGTTTCAAAGACAGTGTATCAATTTTAATACATTTCTGTTTTAAAAATCAGAATGATTTTGCCACCGGGCACTATGGGTTTGAAATATACAAAGCACTTCTACATCATTTTTAGTACTGTAGAGATTATAGTGATGATACTACTGTTACAATGATACTTTCCTTTAGCTGTCTTGTTTACGTATGCACAGTGTATTTGTTGATTAATTTAAGCTTATTAAAGAAAATGTTACATGCCTGAGGGTATTTTCAACTTGCCAATACACAGCTGATTCTGATTATTATAGAGAAATTTTAGTTTTTACAATGGCCTGCTGGTACCATAAGAAACAAGGCCAACAGTGTACTGGACAGCATTAAGAGCTTGTGCTGCTTGTGTTCTGGTTCAAATATGGCCTAAATCAGTTGTGCTATTTCCATTTTATAGCTGTGTAGTGATCTATGTGAAGTCTGTTCGTAGTGTCATAACAAAACTAGGTGTAATATTGCCTCTTCAGTTAATTTTGAGGATTATCTATTTTCAGAGGACCTGTGTGTTTGCCTCTATTTATATCCAGTCCTGCCCTCTGTGAGATTCTGCTTGTGTAATCACTAGGAAAGTTGTGTGTGCTTAGGGGAGTTGAATATCCTGTCATATTTTTATGAATAGTCAATAGAAAATTCAAAAGTGAACGCCCACAGTAACTACCTTAAAATTTTACCTTCTAGTTTGATATACATCAGTACCACTGTCTGCTGAATAGGTAATGAAACATCATTTTTTTTGGTAATAAATAGGTAGTTCGAAGAAAGTTAGTGGAGCCCCATAATCCTTTGAATATTGCAAGCTAATAGCAGGTGAGGATCAATATGAGAGATGTAGCACTCTTGTTCAGCAACCCTCCAGCCTCATTGGTAGAACTCATTCTGTCCCACAGGCAGTGGAACTCCTTTAACCATTTCTCTCTTTGTGTGTGTCTGTTCCTGGTTGACTTGTGTCTCTGTCTCCAGCGTTGCTGAGCAAGCTGTTCTGTCATACTACCTAACACCTTTCTCTACCTATGATCCCCTTCCTGTCAGCCTTCCTATCCTGCTCTTTTTTTGACAGCTTACCCTACCTTGTTTTCCATAATGCTCTGTTCTCCTTCCTGCTATTTCATATCTGTTACTACTGCTCTTCCTCTGCTTAGGTCTGCCTGTCCCAGAGCTTTACCTCTTCTCTACTCATCTTACGAATCTCAACAAGAAAACTCAGTGGCTGTAATATAGAAGAGACCACTACCCTGTAACAGAAGAATATATAAATTAAGAGGCTGATCCAGCATCCACTAAGACTTTCCATTATTTTCATGAGTTCCTAAGTTAGTTTTTAGTTTTAATTTTAATTAAAGGAGCCACAAGGGAAGAGCAGGAGTGCTGTCTGTAGAATGAAATAGGATGTTGATTTGTTGTTCCCTCCATCTAAAATAAAGATATTTCGGAGTTTATTACAGGAGAGTAAAAGGACATATAATACCTGTGATGGAAAAAAAAAAAGGTTTACTTCCATTCAAATAGTGCTTCACTGTTGATCCCAATTTGTCCTAATTCCAATGTGGCCAAATTAAGAAATGGAAAAAATTGCTTTCTTAGGCTGCGTGTACACTTGTCAAGGAAGTTGATGCCATTTTAGTCCATCTTAGGACTCATATTGGGAAATAAGAAGTCTAGAGGCTGTCCTGATTTAAACAGCTTACAAGCCCTTATCAGTACAGTATCTGTCTGGAGAATAAATGGAGAACTTGATCAACTACTTCCATAAATTTACCCTTAGCACTAAATTCACTTTAAAATGTCAAAATTGGATTTGGTTGGCACTCAGTCATACCAAAATTACTTTCTAAAGAGTTATGCACAGTTTGACGCTATTATTGAAATATCTTGATAAGAAAATAATTGGATATAAATTATAACATGTTGTTTTAGTGCAGCATGAAGCCACGTTTTGCATGACTAAGAATGGAAGTGAAAACAAAATATCCTAGTGATATTCTCTTTGAAAACAAGCATATGCTTGTATTAATGACTAAACCAGAGGGGTTTGCTTAAATGCTAATGACATGGCAGATTTAATGGATCTGGATGTAGCACTAGGACACTCCTATAAATGGCCATTAATCTTAATGGAAATACTTTCTGCCTCAGTTGTTATTGCTTATTGATCTGACACAGTTGACTATAACTTCTCTTGTTATTATGTCATATCAATTGCTTCTCATCCAGTTATGTGATGCACTGCATCAGGTTACATCGTTTTCCATAAAGTACTATATTAAGTCTCTATTTTTTTAATATTGTCTGTCTGATAAAAATGTGTTATATATTTGGGACAAGTTCTTGAAATACTTTTTTGAACAATCTGGCTTCTCTGGAGGAGACCAGCATCTGAGAGGCAGAAGCATTAACTTCAACAAGCTATGCTACAGTTGCAGTGCTAGAGCTAGTCTTTTCCTCAGAAAAAAAATGTTGATCTTTTATCATAGAATCATAGAATAGTTGGAGTTGGAAGGGACCTTAAAGATCATATTGTTCCAACCCCCCTGCCATGGGCAGGGACACCTTCCACTAGACCAGGTTGCTCAAAGCCCCATCCAAGTACCCATGTCCTGTAAGACTTTTGTCTTGAATCAAGATGATATGCCAACCATGCACAATTTTTCTTAAAGGTAAAATTCTGTTTTTGAAAAAATCTTGTTGTATTCTTGTTCTCTGAGATAGGTTACTTCCTTGGTCTTCTGAGCATAGGTCAACCCAGACAGCTGATTTCACGGAGAGATAAGCAGACTAAGAAACTGAGTGGTCCAAAGCAATTGATAGGGAGTCTACAGAGTTTTCTGCTGAAAAGAAACTGCCAAAACAACCTATTCTTCACATAGAATTTCTTTAGGAGCTGCCTAGATGATCAGTTGGCCGTGTAACTCAAAGGATCTGGGGACTGAAAGTCTGGGACCTAAGGAAACATGGGCAGCTCATCTTAAAGTCTTGATAGGAAAAAATTAGGGAAATAGACAACTTTCTTTGACATTTTTATTGGACTAAGCATATTGTGAGCAAACTTCTAGTGTTTGTCACACTTGTATTTTTTGGTGGGCAACTATTTTGTAAAGTTTCCAGCCCTGGTAACATTGCCTATGGTTAACTAGAAACAGTAATGCCTGGACCAGCAGAAACTGCATGGTGGATAGACTCCACCATGTCCTCCATAGATGTCCTTGGCCAGCTCCCAGCTTTCACGAGGAAGGAAACCTGCAGTTAGACCAACTCTTTATGGGCCAGAAGGTTAAGGAGTCCATATGCATAGGTTATTTTTTGTCATTCGTTTGCACAGAATCATGCCTGACTTGCTCAAAATGATCTGTTCCCTGTGGAGTCTGTTCCTTGATTTCACTTTCCCAGAAAGGTTTACACTCTGGAGGAGAAAAAAACCCAAACAACAAGCTAGACACAAACTTCAGGTTTTTATATTTTGTAACTCCATGTAACTTGAGTCTCAAATGAGAGCTTCTGATTACTCATCTCTGACATGCTGGATGCAGGGGAAGTTGCGCTTCACTCATATTCTGCATCTCTAGCTACCTTCAAAGTTTAATGCAGGGAAATGGTCCCAAATAAAGAGAATGTCTCAAAGACAAACATCTCTGATTTTGCTTGTTTTTGTAATGAATGATAGCAACTTGGGGAATTATTATAATAGTAAATATGTTAAAGTTATAAATATTGGTAAACAAATTTGTATAGATTCCAGATTCATAACAGTGATATTTTAATTATATTACTTTATTTATTTTTGGCCTTACTTCTCAGAAATACCACTATTTCTGCGAAAATTAATCATGTAAATGAAATTATCATTGATTGTTTTTAATCTAGAGAATGTTTTTCCTAAATTTATTTCTAAACATTGATCAAGATGATAAACAGCTTAAAGAACATTTTAGCTCAAGATTGGAGTTCAATTTTTAATATTATTATTGGCTGTTCAGAATTTCTACTGTGAATACAATATTTTTCTTAAACACACCACATGTTTTTGTTTGGTGAGATGTGAGCTTTTTGCTAAGGAAAAGCACAAGCCTAGAATTGCTTAATGTCTAAATTGATCATTACTTCCAGGAAATTAATTTTGTTTGTTAATGAAACCCTTGACATGGCAAAAAGTATAGTAGAGACTTTGCTAAGAAGGGGAAGAACTTGTGAGTATGCAAGTTCTTGCATGCTGCACCATATTTACAAGGAATAAAGGTGTAAAATTGTTGTTGGGAAGACAGAAGGGAGCAATGGACTCCATATCATCAACATTCTAGATTAGGTTTCTAGTATATCTGAATTCTGCTAGATTGCCTTCAGCTGACATGCTCATTTTTGCCTCCCATGGGCTTTAGAACATAGTCTTGTACCTGGTAAATCACTTACAGTTTTGTCTCCTGCTTTCAATGCAATTGGCTTCAATTTCTAGTTTCTGCAGGTGATACTAAGAATAAACAAAAAAGAAGATGGAATAGTAACTAATAAAGCAGATAAAGCATAGTATTTTGACATCATTCTTAAGTAGATTTGATACTTTACATTATTCCATCTTGTATGTCTCATTTACGAAATAATGTGATTTATGGTATATAATGTATAACAGACTCACAAGAAAAGGATAACTAAAAATTAATTACTGTTTCTTAAGACAACCACTTGCTGAAGCAACCCTTCACAAGCAAGGTAATTTACTGTTATGCTAGTTTTTTAGATACTATAGCTCCTATGCTTCTTATATATTTTCACAAATTCTGTAGTGCTAATCCACATATTTGCCTAGTACACAAAATTACAAAATTTAAACTACTGCATTGCTCATTGTTGTTTATATTGCTTGAATATTTTAAAGAGTACAAGGTTGCAGAATATTCAGACTATTTTAGGCCTAAAATTCTGAAAACCAGGAAATACATACTTAAAGGAGTTTTATGATGTACAAATGTTTACATGATAATGCATAATTAAATAGTAAGTTTATCATCATTGTTGTCAGTTTGAGGTCTTCATCTGCTACTTTGAACGCTAAGCTTCTACAGCCTATATGATTACATTAAAATGGAATGTAATTTGTGTATCTGTATAGCATCTGGATTCTCAAAGTGTTAGAGACTGATGTTTAGCGTAATGACTAGCAGATACAGGAACGGAGAAATCCAAACATTAGCAGTGACCATGAAGTTCTGAATGGCTATTATATGTACATAGTGACAATTTTGACACATGAGAAGGTATTGCTTAATGTTAAAATGTACCTATTTTTGAACAGTTCTTGTTTGCAACTCTTCTTCTTAATAGCAAATCATTTAACATGCCTTGGCCCTTTAGAGGCCTACATTGTAAATTACATGTCTGAGTTGGGCTGTTGTTACTGGGCTGAATATGCTGTGCATGCACAGGATCGAATGATTATTAATAGTTCTAGTCTTTCCTGGGTTGCTAGCTGCACAATAATGAAAAAAGCAGCATGGTCAAAGTACAAATCAGATTGAAACATCTGTGAACTTCTAATTCTAAATTTATACGAAGCAATTAAAAAAAGCCTGTACTTACATATTTCTTTTAGGCTGCACTGATGGTTTGGAAGTAACAAGGTAAGATAGATGTTCTGATTAGAAGAGACCAGCAGTTCACAGATCAATAAGAACAGAATGTCCTAATACCTCTGGATGATGTATTTTGTTCCACTGACTTTCAGTTTAGGGGTAGTCACAGAAATTTATAATTGTAAAATGAGAGTTTTTCATTCCCCAAATTCTGAAATAATATAAAATTTAGTAACAGGTCTACAAATACACCTGTCCTGCTATATGTATTAGGCTAAAATTCATGTGGCTCATGTCACATGAGCTGCATGAACTTTTTGGCAAAGGTATATCCATATTATGTATTTGATAGACAGGTGAGGGCTCTGTGATCTACAATAGAGGAAAGGACTTCTGAGTTCTTTCATAACTTCAGAAGTGATTGGTGGATGAAGAAGCACTAGAGAATCCACAGTTTTTAGACAGTGAAGCACTTTGAACACATTTTCCACTTAGGGAAAATGAAAACGTTTTGTTATGATAATTAAGTAATTGACAAAGATGGTTTGGAATAAAAAGGAATAAGCTTTAATTATTTAATTTGCTTCAGACTTTCCCATTTTAGATATGATACTGTCAAACTTCATTCACTTTTGTCAAATGTTGGCTTGTGAGTGTTTTTCGTTGAATGATTGCATTTGACTTTTTATTTGTCTAGTATATTTCTGCTTTTTTCTTTTGATCTGCAAAATCAGTGATGTGGCATCTTATTCTCAGCTTAAAGAAACAGGTTGAGGAATTGGATTGCTGTGACAGGATTACAACAGCAAATTAGCAGTGTCTGTCTGTCTCACTCTTTTAGAAGTGCTGCTGGCTGCTTCTGCTATGTAGTATAGTAATTATTCATTGATTTACTTCACTTCATAAAGTCTGCCTCCAACCTTTCCAATTCCTATTCTACAAGATGAAGACTGAGACTAAAGCAGTAGTTGCCTAAGGAGAAGGAAGGTTTTTGATGTTATTGCTAAGACAAGTAATAAAGAGCTTGCATTATCCACCTCAGAGCCAGTATTTCAGAGATATATAATTTGAGCACCTGTAAAATTAGTTGAGAGGCTGATTTCTTCCATGGAGCAGAGTAGGAAGGTGAGAGATGCCCATCCCTGGATATTTGAGCTTTTTCCATAGAGAATCTGTTGTCCTATTTCTGTAGCATTAGAACGATGTCGCCCAACACAGAGACATGCCTTTAATGCCAAGTCATTTTGGCCTGCAATGCCTCACATTCTTTCAAATGTGCTGCTCTTCAAACCAGCCTCTGCTTATACAGTCTCAGTGGTTTTACCGCTGTTGCAGAATATGTCTGACAGTCTTTTTAGAGTCTTTCTATGATTTTTCAGGTTCTTGACATGGTCTTTGACCCGTCTGCCTCAATGTGCTGCTGCTGCTCCCTTGTCTCTGTTCTTTTCTCTGTTCCTGTACAGTATTTGTAGCTGGGTTGTACAGCCTCTGACTTATGTTGTAATTTAAAACTCTGATGTGATCTGTAACAGAAATATCTCAATTGCAGAAGTGCAAAATCACAAGAACGTATGATTACTGCAATATTCACTTCTGCCACCTTGGAGATGGACGTCCCATAAGGGTTGCTCTTAAAGCATGTACAAAGCAGGTACAGAGGGGAAGCAAACTGTCTACTGTTTATCCCTGCATCAGCTCTAACATTAGGGCACAGATGAAACATTTCTGGTTTCTCCTAAAGGGCTACACAGCAGGATACACTGCACCAGCAGCTGCAGTATGAGTTGAAAGGCTGGAGCATATGCTCTCTCTTCACTGTACTCACCTCTGCAAATTTAGCACCAGCAAATTTAACAGACTCTGAGCCCTAGATATCAGGACAATATATTGATACTCAGTAGGGAATCATACTAGTATAAAGTGGTCTTTCTTTTCTCCTGTCTTGTTCACAAAACAGTAGAAACAACATAAAACTTACTGTTCAGGATATTCTGTTAGTTCATGAACTGGAACATATTTTCATGCCTGTAAGAAGCTACGAAGAGTATTATTCTAAAAAAAAATCACTGTAAAATATAAGTACTGCTATCTGAAACTGCTGATTTCACTGTGGCCTAAAATGGCATTTTTTATTTTTTTAACTATTCTTAATAAACAAAGATTCTTATCTGTGGTTACTTGCTTTGAATTTTATGGAAGCAGCAGTTTCATACTACAACAAACCCAGATCAAAAAAATGTTTTCTTTTGAATTCAAATCAGCCAAATGGGCATCTCTTTCTGAATCCATTCATGCAGCTGATCTCTGATCTGCAGCATAGTTAGGAGTTTCATGTGGTAAAAGGGCTGTAACTCATTTACACTGACTAATGTATACGTATATAATATGTGTAAAACAGATGGATGCCAGAGAAATATCCTCCAGAAAACTATCTGTAGTTAATAAAAATTAATGTCCTTTCATGGAACTCCAGTTTGACAAGGATCCTTTAAAGGATCCTAATCCTAATTAGATTAGGTGTTTTTTACCTAAATTATTGTACTATCAGACAATACTGTACTACAGGCTTTCAGTCTGTTTCTTTGACAAAGAAGGACCACAAGATTAGTTCAAAAGGATAGTAATGATAGCTATTTTGTATAACATATGAATAACATATGAATTCCACGCACCATTTAAGAATCCATTAATTTTGATCTATTTGTTTAGATAACTGAACGACACTAGTTCTTAAGATTTTCCGTAGATGTCACTATAGAAGACAAGCACAACTTTTTTCCATTCTAGTTAGCATTTTCTGCAAGTTCTTTTTCTCTTCTTATTATCTGAAAATCATTTCTATAACTGAAAAAGTCTTTGAATATATTTTTTTCAAATTTGACTGTTATTCCATCTTTTCAGTTTATTTTTTGAATCCTGTCAGATTCTTATGGGAACCTACACAGAGGAAATGAAGATCATTTGGCAAGTTACTATTATTAAACAATGCAAATCTTCATTAGGTCCCATTGTGGAAAGATATTGGGCCCATTAGTCATGGCTGCTGAGCACTTATAACTCCAAGTGAAGTCAGTAGGAGGTAAAGGTGCTCAACCTCTCCAAAACTAGAGGATATTGCATTAAAATAGATCTATCATAGTAAATTGAAAAGTTACAAGTACAGTAAGGATTGTCTGACATCTACTTTAAAATATGAATCTCTGGAGACTGGTTTCACACAATAATCTGAGCTGCATTATGAAAGAGGGTACTTTCAGAGCAAACCCTATAAGCAATAGGGCAGATTCCCATTGTTCCTGCATCTTTTTTTGTAGACATTTGTGCTTTTTTTACAAGTTGGAGGTGTCATTCCTCTGTTTTACGTTGTTAGGCAGTATTTAAGTACATATTCTCCTTGCTCTCAATTGTTCCCTGATCCTGGTCACTGTTGTATCAGTGACACATGTGGAGCATGTGTTATATCACGTGTGCCCTCACAGCTCAGCCTCACACCACCAAGCTTGGAGTCCCCTTCCAGTCCACAGCTTTGTAGCCCTGGATGGGTCCTTATACCAAAATTGTGTTAGCAGACTGAAAAGAGTAGGCTACAGCTTAGGAGTCTGAGAAAGCGTATGAACCTATGTGGGCATAGCATATATTTGACTTTCAATTTACTTACTGTTACTTAAATATTACCAGTATCATCATTTATGCCATTTAAAAGCTTCCCTGGAAGCTATTCTCCAATGACAATATTTGGTAATGCTCTGAACAGTAAAGCCATTACATAAGTTCCCTTTCCTTTGTTAATCAAGATTAAAAAAGACTACCAAAACATTTTCAGACATTGATTGTACAATTGGACGATCTGTGTTAAACAGCTGACTTTTGACAGCTTACACTTTGCGAACATTTGTCAAGCCTTGCAAGGTTTTCAGTCCATCTCTCTCAAAACAAGTTTTTTGAATGGAATATACATATTGTAATGCAGGGGGGAAACAATCTGGACTTGCTATGAAGCTGGTGACCCAGAGTCACAGCTTGACTTTCAGTTTACTTTGGGGACAGTGAAATTACACTGTTCTTTATTCGAGGTTTCTTCCAATACCTGGCAACACCCTTTCACACCCTGCCCAACACATGCATGAGGTATCGTGCTTCTTCCTCAGTACTCCATCATAGCAGCATTTCCTTAGTAATCCCTGTGGACAGAGTTCCTTTTTTGTCAGTTCTGCATGCCAAAAATAGGAAGGAAATCCAATTCCTTTCCTCCTCTCTACCTCCACCAAGACACAGTTCTTCTGTCACTCTTCTTTCTCTCAGGTTTGGTATTGTAACAGTATTTGTTTTGCTCAGATTGTAAAAAGCAGTTTGGGAATTTACCTGGCAATCTGAACTGCTGCGTGCCCCTGTGATGATGTAGTGCAGATGTGTAAAATCATGTAACATCCATTCACTTAGCATATATCAGCTAATGACAGAAAGTCTGCAGTTGACAAAGATTTAAAAAAAAATATGCTTTTCGTCTTGCATTCAGCAATTTGGCTGTTAATGACTGCAGGTTGTGGAAAGTGACCGAATAACACATAGCATATTCTTAATTTGTTTGAAACAAGCATGTAGTTTAATGTTCCGCTTAAGCCTGTCTTAGACTTGCATCTTAGTGCTATCAGGATCTCTCTTACTGAGAAGGATTTTTTTGAACTTACTTGAAGTGGAGGTTTATTATATTTGAACTGAAAATGAGCTGTTCTGAAGGAAATCCTTGGAGAAGCTCCACCAGTATAGGACACAACAAACACAGCAGCAGCTGCAGCATCAGCATGCTCCTCACACTTTCAACTAGCAGCTCTATGAAAGATTTTGGCAAGGCAGAAGACCCAGTGGGTGCCAGGTTGGCACTGGTACCTATTGTGTTTTATTTGCCTTATAGGATTTTTTTTAAAATTGCCAACCTGTTTTTATGATACTGCAGCTCGAAATGAGGGGGTATAGGGGAAAATAATTTATTCTTGCTAGGATCCCTTGCCTGTCATAGGCTTTTACCTTTATTCTTCCACTTTCTTCATCATGCTAATTGGGAAAAATATTCAGACTACTGGTGTCAAGGACAGTTTCTGGAATAGGATGATACATTTTAAGGGGGAGAATTTCCTCAACATTGATACTATAGCTTCCTACATATATTGATTTGTGGTTTCAAATTTAAGCGTTTAAAGGCATGCTGACCTCACGCAGTATAGCAGAGAACAGGGCTGCCCTATTTCCAGAACCAGAAGCAAACAGCTGTGCTGCTGGGGTGTAATCCTCAAGCTAAGTGGGGGACCTGCTGAGGGCAGAGCCTATCAATTCAAGAGAATTAGCAATATAATTGGCAATATGTTATGTTTAACATTTTGTAATTACTAGAATGTGGAGGGAATGGAATTATCTTGGTGTATGTTTTGTGCAGTCTCTTAGAGTGATTTCTAGATCTATATATACAGGCTTTCTTTGTTGACAGTTTCAGCAGGAGATGTTCCATGTTGAATGCATATGGCTTTGGTCTAGGAGCTAAATTTCTGATTAAAATTTACCTCAGTATGTCTTCAGGAGATGGAAAATAAGGCTACCTAACTTAATACAAAATATGACTGCCTGCTTTTTAAATATTGCCTCACATAAGCATAGTTTGTTGAGGCTCTGCAGTTACCAGTAGTTTCCAATCAACCTGCAGGCTAAGTCCAGGTTGTTGGTTTTAACCCGTAAAGTCCTGGATGCCTTGGGACTAGGCCACCTGATATCATTTGTGATATTCCTGCAGGTGTCATCAACAGATCACCTGTGATAACAAACCTCATCTTTAATAGAGTGGAGCTGTTGGGGAAGAGCAGGTTGTGCCATTTTCTTTGGTAGTGGTCTGTAGTGAGTGGCATGGTGCTTAGCTCCATGTGTTGCCTTTCATATATGGTGTTTCTGTAGGTGAGTTGAATGAATTAAGTAGTATAAAGGAATATATATAAGCACAGATTATGAATAGCAAAAATGGATAGCACATTTAGCATTAATGCAAGCTCACAATAAATGCAATTAATAAGAATTTTGGAGGAGCTTGGAATAAATAATTTTAGTCGCACTTGTCAGCTAGACTGAAAAATGTGTTAACAAATGCAAAAAGATAGCAGTTGCCTTTGCAAAAGATATGAATTCACTTAAAGTATCTAACCAGATGATTGTAGTTTATATTGTGAATGGCTATACTCAGAAGTACGTTTCTGGAGAAAAAGAAACGCTAGAAGTCAGCAGATTCTTGCTTGGATCAGAACTGTAAAAGATTTGAGCAATGGCTTATTTTTGACAGTTGAACTTGTGTTTCTTTAAGGAGATCAAAAGCAAGTTTGATATAGTACAGCAGTTACAGAATTTTAAAAGTCATTCCTACAAGTAGAGTTTGACAGTCTTGTTTTGAAAAATGTATTTTAATAATTAAATCCTGTATTTTGCAAAGACGTAGACACTTGTTTGTCTCTATCTGTCTCACTGAAGTCAGTGAATTTATGTATATAGAGTTAAACTGCTTTTATCTTTATGCTGTTGAAGCCTTTGACATTATTTATTGTTTAGCTGTTCTGTGGTGAAATTGTCTTCTGAAAGCAAAGTGGATTAAATGCAGAAATGTTTATAAAGGGGAGAGAAAAAAAAAGAAAGTCCTAGATGAATGAGTGCTTATTGGCCACTGAGAATTTTGTAGCAAGATTTAAAACAAAACAGTGATGGTAATTATTATTTACTGTGCTTTGTTTCCTTGGTTGTAAATTAATACATAAGCTAAGTAGATCATTACCTCTGCTTTTATATAACCATAGATAAACCATGAGGAAAACATATCACTGACTTGAGAAAGTGTGCCTGTGCAATTATCTGCTCCCTTGCTGTTTACCATGTCTGAGTATAAATGTTTTATTTTGCCCTGACCATGTTAGCGTGAGTAGGGAGGTCAGAACCATTAGCAGATTGATCCTTCTCTCCTCCGTTTTATGGCCCACATCCATTGTTAGTTTCACTTCAACGATCTTTCTATTTCTCTTTCAGTATGGCTAATTTAAATAAACCAAGTTCGGAGTTTTCAACTCTGATTATCTGCCGCTTTCTCTCTCTGTAGTTGTCTTTGCTCTGAGCTGCCTACTCAAATAATCTTCTTACTTGTTACCTCCTGCATGCTATCTTTCTGGTTTTCAATTATTTTTGTTATCTTTATGGCTTTTTCTATTGGGTAGAAGTGTCCTATCTTAGATCATCTCTGTTTATTCAGTTTGGAATGGGTATGTTTCCAGACTCTTTATTCATTTTTCTGTCGTGGAAACCTATAAATTTTCTTAAGCATCGGAGTTCAGCATGGACACCCAATTGACTTCTGACACTGTTATTAGCAGCTTTAATTCTTGAGAATCTACATTTATTTCCACATTTACATGCCTATATTTTAGTCATTTGTCTTATACTGAAGCTACAATAACATAGGAGATACTTCAACATAAAATTAATATTAATCCTGGCAAATGTGACTGAATTGCTCATTGCTCTTCTAACAGTTTTTGATCAAACTGCCAGTCATTCAGCTTATTAGTGTCAATGTTTGTTACTGATTTTTATTGTTCTTCAAGCAGTATCATTTTCTGTTCACTTGCCAGTATACTTTGTTTCTGTATGCTTCAGAACACTTCAGTACCCAGGGCCTTGCTCTGGCCCACCTTGTCTTTCGCCACATGATTCCTGTGTCGGAGGTCCCCTGAAACCTGTGTTCTCCGACAGTCTCCAAACAGCTGTAGGTAGTGTAATGATGCTTCTCTGTTGTATTTCGTATGATGTTGTTTCTCCGGATAAGTTTACGGTGTCCTCTGATAGCAAAGTGATTGTGCAAACAGGTATGACTGCTGTGGTGCAGTCCTGTGAACATTTGTGCAGGACCAGGTCATTCCAGGAGACTGGTTATTCCTCTCTATTTTTGAAAAGTGCCGTGGGAGTGTTTACATTCCATACACAGAGAAACCAGCAACTTTGAGAGAGTTGTGTTTAACATCTCCTTTGAATTTGAGTGCTTCTAACAGAGAAAACATTAATGAAAGGCAAGAGGATGACAAAATAATGTGTTAGAGAAAAATCCAGATATAAATTATTTGGGAAGGACAATTCAGTGGAGAAATTAGCGCTATGCTGGAGGAGTCCATATAATCTAGTGAAATACAATTTCCACGTTTATAGAACCACAAGGATATATATGTGTATTGGGTCTGGCTGGGATGGAGTTAACTTCCCCATAGCAGCCCTCATAGTGCTGTATGTATATAAGAATAATAAAATGCTATCATATGAATTTGTATTTTCAGTTCTGGTCACCCCATCTCACAAAGAGTATAAAGGAAAGAAAAGTAGTTCACAGAAATTATAGTAGACATAACCAACTGATATTTTTGATACTATAAATCAGTCAGACATTAATTTTGTGCTTAGCACAGTATCACAAATGCATATCAGCCCAAGGCCCTGTTTGGGTGGCCAGTACAGAAGAGCTTTGTACACACTGGAAATATTGGTAAATCAAATGAGAACCATGTATGTGTGGTTGTGTTTTTCTGCAAAATAACAGGCGCTGCATGCATGTATTAAGGCACCTGTTTTATTTGCCTGTTATTTGTCCAGAGATGCTTATTCATGCTAAATTTAGCTAGGCTGTGGCAGAGCATGAGTTCACTTGGGAATGTGAATCTGTGAAATATGCTTTCACTGGAGCATGGTGAATAATTTAACTCACTAAATCTCTTTTCTGGCTTGCCATTTAACTTCGAATAGATTTCAATTTTGATTTATTTTGTTCTTCAAGTTATTCAACAAAAGGTTTATGCAAATACACTGCAGCCTAAGGATAGCTCATATATTACTCACAGTGACTATAGCTTCTGCTGATGGTGGTGGGACCGATTCAATGCTCGTTGAAGTATTTGGAACATTTCAGTTACAAAATCCTACAGATATTTTTTCCATTGACTCCAGTGAGTATGGGATGAAGCTGTGTTCTCAGCTGGCTACTCAAGCTCTGTGACTAGGCTGATAGTTCATACAGTAGGATTGCTGCTGCTTGACAAGGTGACTTGAAAATCCGTAGAGAGTTCCTAAAGATTACCATGAGACTGTTCTCTCAAAAGACATGCATTTCTTCATGATATCTTATCTTTCTTGCAATTCATTAAATATATTTTTAGTATTTACCAATTTAAAGTCAGCTTAAAGCATACTTAAAGGAGTTTATGCATCATATAAAAGGAAAAATCTAATCTGGAAATAGGTTTACTAATTGCAATATATAGCAATAAAGTCTTTCAAAACAGTTATCACAGTAGCATTGTTTCAAATATTTAGGAAAATATCTGTTTTATTGCTAGCAGTTCAGAAAGTCCGGATTTCATTTCTTATAGTCAGAAGTCCTATTGGGAAATGCGGCTGAATAAGAACTACAGGAGAGCAAACTTGCATTGTATGATTCACAGAACAAAAATGTTAATACACTTCTGCATTATTTCCTTTAATATCTGATTTTTTCCTAGAAGATGAAAATATACAGAAAACTGTATCTACAGCAAAATCTCTTGAGATACTTAATGGTTGGTGTTTTATTTTTTTTTGTTCATGATTTATAAGAACCATGTGTTTATTTGGCTTCTGTACTGTCAAATCTAAGAAATACCTAAAGGGTATTTCTGAATCTGATTTTATGATTACTAGGCCTTACTTAGTTGTTTATAAACTTAGAAAAAAATTTGCTTCATTGTTTTATATTCAGTGACTAGCCATACAATAGCCTCTGATCATATTAGTTGCTTAACCAAGTGAAAGATTCAGTGATGTGCACATCTCGTTAGTCACTTGGCAATTTTTATGGCAGTCAATTCTTTGAATTCCCTCCTGACATGACTGATGATAAAGCATTTGTATATACTTCATTTATATGCATAAGTATCATTTGATCTATCAATATTATTTTGGTTTACAAAGTCCATAATAACTTATCAGCACTTTCTCCATATCCACCCATCATCTCAAAGCACAGCATCTATTTTGATGGTGAATTTTTAACCCCTGCTCACTTCTCTGGAGATAATTGGCTGCATTTTCAGTGGAAGGCCTAGAAGGACTTAGCTTTTTCAGTTATTACGTAAAAGATTCAGATGGCTAAACGTCATCTTGTTTACCTCAATCTGTTCTTTTAATATCACCAAAACTTCGTTCCATCTCACTCGTTTTTTCAATTGTTTGAGATATATTCCTTTTGCATGCTATATGTTTTGTTGGTAGTGTGAACCCGTGGTAATCTCTTTCATCATGTTTCTTTTAATGCCATATGCTTGCACTGCTGGATTTTGGATTTCCTTGGGTATTTGCAGAAACAGTAAACATAGATTTATTTTTTCCTGACTTATCTCATTGCGTGCATGTTCCAGGCTTCTATTTTCTTGTAACATTTAGCAGCCAAGAGTTAGTTGCCCTCTGGACTGTTCCAAGTACTCTGTGCGCATGTAAGGTTCTTGAAAGTATCATTGCAAATAACCTTATTTCTTTTGTTTTGTGAATAAGCTTTTGAAATGCACTAGTGGCAAAGGAAAAACAGCAGGCTCCAAGTGATTTGAAGTGTCTGTACTACAATTATTTTTTTATTAAATTAACTGGACAACAACTCGTCCGTGTATAATAACCAGCTGATGAGAAATTATTTTGTTAGGTTGTGTTTTAAAAAGTATAGTTAATTCAGTAGATGGCACTATTCCTCCTGAGTCACTGAGCTAATAACCCAGTTACAAGGAGGTTCTCCATTATGACAGTGGTTTTTTTTGTTCTGTTTTTTAGATGAGACTGAATAAAATTTTTGAAATTTGAGTCCACTAAAAGGTCCCATGAAATAATTTGCAAGAACCTGGGCAGCTTTTTTGCCAAGATTCCTGTGCAAGGAATTATTAGATTTGGATAAAATTGTAGTTTTGTTCTTCTATATCTGAGCAGTGGCTGCACCCCTTTTGAGTTGAATTTTTGGCAAAAGTTGATTTCAAACAATGGCATGATTAATATGATGATTCTACAAATCATGTAGTCCTGCATAAGCTGTTACTGTTGCTTAAGAATAACAGTGCCCTTGGTCTTTACTGATCAGTCCCACGTACCTATTGCCCTCTGATAGTTCATGGTGGCATGAACATACCTATGTGGATTGGGAAACTGATCTGGATTGTGACTAAGCTGGCAAAGAAATAATCAACCAAAAAGGTGGTTACCCTGGATACTTTTCCTGATCTGGTTCGTGGCACAATAACCAAGAAAGTGGCATAAGAGAGAGTGGTACCAAAACAGAAATGATCACGAGTAAGCTGACTAGACTAATTCTTTTAGCAACATCAACAGCTTATACCAGATCTAAGTGTTCATGGGCTGTAAACACTATTGCTGAATTCTTTTGGAATGAAGATTTAAAACTTGGTCTGGAAACGTTTCCAGTTCTGCAAATTCGGACCCTGGTTCTGCATGGACTCTTCTGTGTGACTGAAAGTGCTGCAGCGACATGAGGCCCTGATCCAGCATAACTTCCCTCTGTTAGTTCCTTTGATCCCTGTATAGCAGGCATAGAACTCTCTATAATGTGTACTCCGAAGAGTGACAGAAAGACTATCGTGTCATCAGGCCCAATCAGTTAGTGCACTATCCTGGTATTAAAGACAATAGGACCGCGTCTTCCTTTTGTGGGGACACAGAAGTTCAAAACTTGGGCAAAATAACATCGATTAAGAGAACTAAATAATGAGAATAGAAAATTTGTGTGTATTCTGTTTGTCTTTCTGTTCTCAAACATAAGAAGCAGCGTAGCCTCAGACCTTTGGTCAAATAAGAACTTACTTTTTATTGGACTGGATTTTTCCCACTAAAATCGAGGCATTTTTATTGCAGTTGTCTTGAAGATAACTTTTTCTGTTATTTTCTTGCTTTTAAGAAAATGATTGATTTAAATTATTCTGTGATTCTGCTTTTTTTGGTGGGTGTAAGAGTAACAGATGTGGTGATGGTTTCATTGCCGATATTCAAAGTTGCCAGAATAAATCCTGAGTCTCTCTTGAAAAAATATTTCAAAATGAGAGATAAAGGCAAATGAGGTACTCCAAAGGACTAAACCAATGATCTCTGAAATATATTTCATTCCACTAGGTGTGAAGTTGCTTCTTTCCTATATGAAAGGCTTAACAGATATGGTAAGAATTTGGTACTGTCCTTATTTTCAAGTTTAACCATAGGGACTACTTGCACGCATGAGTAATTCTTGCATTTGTTGCATTGTTCCCTTAGCCTAATAGTGGTGAGCTAGGAGTATCTATGAATATAATGTATTCTATCTGTGTTCTATCTATTGTAGCTCCAACTCTTTAAACCAAGTGGAAAACAAAGGTTATTTTAGAGTCAACATAATATAGGCAGTCAAAAACACTTTTGCTTCCTTTCACTTAGATCATATGACATCCTCTAAAAGAGTCTGTGGCCATAAATAGAAAATTATAGGATCATAGAATTGTTAGGGTTGGAAGGGACCTTAAAGATCATCTAGTTACAACCCCCTGCCATGGGCAGGGACATCTCCCACTAGATCAGGTTGCTCAGAGTCCCATCCAGCCTGGCTTTAAAAACTTCCAGGGATGGGGCTTCCACCACCTCTCTGGGCAACCTGTTCCAGTGTCTCACCACCCTCATGGTGAAGAACTTCTTCCTAACGTCTAGTCTGAATCGACCCATCTCCAGTTTTAATCCATTCCCTCTAGTCCTAATAAAAATAATTAAAGGTTAATAAAGATAGCGGGCATCTCTGAAAGGCAAGCATGGAATTTGCTGCTGTGGCTTGATAAAGTTAATTTTATGTAATCATCATAATAACATTTCACTTGCTTGTTTTGGAAATGTGGTGGGAACGTGGCTGCTTTCTCTGAGGAACTGGTTGTAGCAGCATGTATTTCCCTTCCTAATTTGCAGAGGTGGAATAAGTAGGCAGGTAGATATTTAGTGCAGCAGAGCACTGGAGTATTTTTGAGTGGACTATAACTGAATACCTAGTGCTGTTACATAGCAAGGTAATAGTTGTACTTAGTGAAGAGTGGGTAGTGTATACACAAATATTTGTAGAGGTGGGCTTTGGATACTCATACATTTCTAGTTTTTATGATAATGACTTATCTCCTGTAACCACCTCCGTTAAACAGACATCAGCATTTATAAAAGGGAGAATCATCTGTGATTAAGACATGGTCAGGGACTTGAATAATCCAAGCACTATGCCCAATTTGGTTTCTAATGTCAAGTAAATAATTCAGTTTGCATGTGCAATATTTTGGAGCTGAATGCTTGTGATACTCAGGGTTCCTGTGCCTGCTCCTACCACCTCACAAAAGTGAGTGTTCCTTTAGCCATGTTCTCACTACAGCTTTGGTTCTATTATTTAGTTCTCCTTTTACAAAATAAAAGTAGTTCCTTCTTACTTTAGAAGGTTTCTCTAATTTTAAAATCTGTTACTTTTCTGATGTGCCTAGCTGCAATGATATAAGAAATCTGTATGTTTACAGTATTGATGCGTAATTGTACTAAAATCAAAGGAATGATAAGTGGTAGCAAATGTGTGACGAAAGACAGTGAAAGATAACTTTTGGTTGTGTCATGCCACCCCACCCCCCCAAATCAATAGATTTTAAATTTCATTTAGGATGCAAGCTTTTTCCTTGATTTTATTGGTAGCTTGGTCATATCCTCCCATTACTAAGCTATGATCTAAAAGAAGCCCTTAAAAAGCAGTATTGCACAGTTCTGATGTGTAAATATCATGAGCTTGGTTTGAAATAATGAACCTATTAAAAAAAACCCAAACCAACAACCTATAAAAAAAATTCTTCTACCTTTCTCACTGAGAGGTCTTGAGGATTGTATCACTTCTATTCTTTTATTGAATTCAAACTAAAATCAGAATATTTCATGCAAATAGTTTATTTCAATAGGAAGGTCTTTTAATATAACTCGTGAGTTGCCATAAAATACTGAAGCTTAGCAAAACTGAGGTGTGATTAAAATAGTTGTTGTTTTAACTTGGACTGTGAAGCCTGCTGTTTTCATTGTATATAATTATTTTAATTTTATCTGTTTACATGTTTATGAGGATTACAGAGCTATTTAGAGAGTGGGAAAAGATTTTTTTTTTCTTTGCTTATGTGTATTTTTATATAGCTGTGTATAACTTAGTGTTTTATACACTGTGGTATGAATAGCAATCACCCCTATATTTCAAAACCCGTAAAATAGAAACCAGGTAGTTAGCATTGATTTGCATTAATTGCTTAAGGTCCAAGCAGTGATCCTCTATTGTGTTAGGCACTGTGCATACAGTATTAAAAGCCTTGCCATCCTGCTCTGACTCCAATATTAAGATTACTGCTTGTAGCAGGACAATAAATTATCAGACTTGCATTTTCTCAAAATAAAAATACCTAAGTTTCCAGCATGGTGGCTGTTGTTTGCTCTCAAAACATTAGAAAATGAAAGAGTCTGGCAATAAATACATTTATTTTCTGTACAGAGCAATAATGATTCTCCTTGCATTCCTTCAAATTCCTCCTGAATTCTGTTGCTTAATAATATGCTACTCCTGTCAACCTAAAAGGATCCCAGATGGACATAGCAAATAGGCTATGAATGCATCCTTCCTTCATTTATATTGTTTAATAAGCTAATACTGCGTCTTAAAGTCAGTACTTTCTGTCAGGTTCATGTGTGTTCTTTTTAAAGCAGTTTCAAATTCCATAGATAAATCTCTGTTTGAGCTGTCAGCATATGCATTGTGCAAGACCAGCTTCTGCAACATTCCCAAGGCAAAGCAATTAAAACATTGCATTTCCCTTAGCCCTTCTGGCTCCTAATGGCTGTTTACATTTTCTCTGAGGGTGATGGGAAAATGAACAGATTTGCCCAACGCAGAACAGTGGCATTAAATGATACTGACCTTCTTTAAAAGTGCGTGTTTTGTTATGCTGAATGCTTGCTTATCCTTCCAAACCACGTTTGGCGTGGCAACTTTTTTTTTTGTCCTTGTAGACAAAAAACGGTTCTGTGCTAATGAAGACTTAGTAGCTTTTTATCTCTAGTAAGAGAAAGAAACTTTCATTTGCAGTTGTGGTGGCCATGGAAGATAGTAATGACTATGGCTTGTGGCAAATTTTTTTGCATCAGAATATATCCACATGAGTGATTCGGAGTTAATTTTAGCTGTTGGTGAGGCCCTGAAAGCTTTACACATTTTTTCTCTTTAGGGATGCCCAAGGTTCTCTTGTTTTACTGTTCCAGTTCTTCCTCTGTGAAATTAAGGCATGTGCATGTGACAGTCATGAAGACAGATCACTGTCTGTGCAAGGTCAAACCTCCTCAAGTCCATGAGTTCTGGCAGCCACATCACTCAGAAATGGCAAAAGACTACCACCTTTCAGTCCCTTGGCTGTCTGCCTTGTCAAAAGCTTTTCTGGAGCATATTATGTCATTTAGAACACTTTTATAATGAGTATGCTGAATTAATTTGACCAACGTTTAACAGCTAAAGGGACCACAAGGAACAGAAATTAGTTTGAAGCTATGTTGTCGAAGAATGTGACTGGGAAAGGTATAGAAAAAGCGGACTTCATAATTTTCCAGCAATGAATAGCTAGAACATCTAGAAATGAGTATGGGACTGTAATTCATACATACAGAGTATTTAGTGATCATGTGACCTTGAACATGAACTGTAGATGCTCAGAACCTCTGAAAAGGATCTATTAAATAAAAATAAACCTTGAAGAGACCAAAGTCTAATTTTCAAACATTTGTAGCTGGAGTTAAGATCTCTTAAAATTCTTTCTCCAATTAAGGCACATATATCAGGACCAGATAGTCAAATACACTCATCAGCACAGTTCCCAATTGTGACACCTAAGACCGGAGTTTTAAAAGACTTTGCCCCTCAGTATGCTTGGTTCTTTGGAAAATTTGTCTGCAGCTGTGTAGATGTAGCAGAACTTCTTTTTCTGAAGTATAAATATCTAAACCCAAGACTGAGGGAAATCTCCTAAAGTACTTTCCTCAGATTTTTTTGAGTGAGAGAAATTCATTCTCCCATTCTTCTGGTATTCTCTCCCTCACATGGGGATGCCTGAAACTACAGAGAAACTTCCATGAGTACTGGGATAAATAAGATTCAAGGAGATTAGGTAAGAATTACTATGCATTTATCTATTTTCAGGTAAAGTAGGGAGACTATGGACCTCCTTCTCTAGTTTCTACTCAGGTTTTTGTGTTGCTTCTATTACTTTCAGATACTCTTCCTTTGTCATTAGTGAGACCAGGATACCATCAGTAGAAGTTCTACTGGAAAAACATATTAATTTATTAATGGTTAAATTTAAAAATGTGCATTTCTGAAGCTGCTAGTTGACAATGCAAATGCCATTTATTGGAAAGTTGTTAGGGGGGTTGTGTGTGTGTGTTTTGTTTGGTGGTTTTGTGGTGGTGTTTTTATTTTTTCTTCTAAAGTTTCACTGCAATAGAAGCCACAGCTTTAAGTTTTTAAATAAAACTTTGAAACTCAGAAGTAGCCGGCTTATTAATAATGTCCTCCTTACCCATAGGAAATATCAAATAAAAGGACTCAAAAATTATTTACTTTTCAGCATGGGCGGGGGGGTGGGGGGGAAGGGGTGGAGTTGAGAAGAAACTTTCAATGGGAAAAACTTTCTGTATTTTTTTAAATTATAAAATACTTCACATTCTCCTAGTTAAGGTGTATCTTAAGTGTAAGAAAAGATGTTAAATCTTCATTTTCAATGGCGTACTAATTAAAAAATAAGTACATGGATTTAACATCATCTTAATTTTTTTTTTAAAACCCAATATGATTTTTATATTTCCTTTATTATATTTAGAGACAAAAGAGGTATGACTCTCTGCATTTAAACATTTTATATGGCTCTTGAATGGAAACTAGAACTTGTATGAAAGAATGCCCTCAGTGTGTAAATATAATTAGTCCGGCTATTATGAATCAAATCCTTCATAATCCTCGTACATACAGAGATTGAAGGATGGGATCTGTTTGTTGTTGTAACTCCTGAAATAGAGCTAATTTGCAATGGCTACAGTAATTTAGCTTATCTATAAAATGAGCACATATTACAAGTGCTGTTTTGTAGTTTTAATATGCTGTGATTAATTTTATAACTAATTTAAAGACTTGGACACCAATTGGTTATTGTGCATGCACACAGACAATGGACTGGCAAAAAACACACTTCCAGAAAACCTTAGGGCAAGAAAATACACCAGATAACCTCTTGCAGTCTCTTTTACTCGTTATTTAGGGATAATATGAGCAACAGGCATCGTAAAGGTTTAACAAACAGTAAAACGCATTGGTAAATATACTGTCCAAATAAGTCTGCTGCATACCTTTTGGTTGCATTAGGTCATAAGTTTTAGTACATCTCCAGCTGTACATACAAGGTTAAAGCAAAGACGTTAGGTCCTCGGATAACTTTATTCACTGTGGCTGTGTAAGGAACCTGTGGTTCACCCCCACCCTGCCTAGTATTACATTGTTACTGAGCTGAATTAATTCTATGACGTAAATAACCTCACCCATGAAGATGAAAAGCAACGGAACTAATGCTTTACAGCAAATACGCTGCTTGAATATAAGTTGTATAGTTGAATATGCAAACACCTAACTACATATTGACATGGCAGTTTCCAGTGTGTTGACACCTATGGGCCAGGGGAGAAAAATTTTCTATGGTTGAATTCAGTCAACTGTGTTTAATTTCAGTAGAGCCTTGCAAAATGCCTCAGGAAGGTTGTTCGGCACTTGCATGTTTAACCACATTCTGGACATATCTGAAATTGCCTGCAATTTTCTTAAGGTAGTAGATGAAAGAAAGCCTTTCAAAAAACTTAACATGATTCACAGTAGATGATATAAATTCATTGTTTTAAAGATAAGTAGTGTCACTATTTTATTTGACAGTATTATTTGTTAGAAAGTGCCATTTTCATTGCATATAAGTAATTGTCTGAACATTTGCATTTGTTTTTTACAGCCAGCATAGGTTACTACTAAAATACTGTGTCACTGACAGGTTTATATTTCTGCTGACACAGGTTGGCAGATAGACGAGCATCTCCCCTGGAATATAAACATAAATTTCAATGAATAAATAGAACAGGGTCTGTTAGCATAGTCATCAAAAGAGAAAAGCCCCATAAGAAAATAACAGAAGGCTTTTGACCGTTTAAATTATAGTTCACCGCTACAAAGAGTGGAGCTTTTTAGCACTGGTGGTTTTCTGGCTACCCCCTGGCATCTGCTTGTATACTGTTCACATGAAAATTCCCATGGAAGGTCACATTGCTCCCAAAATTAAGTAGATAACAGCCTAACTGAATAGTCCATGTTCGAGGTCAGAGAAAGTCTTTTACGCTGTTCTGCAAGATTCAGGGCTGCGCATCTTTAGCAAGCTGCAGGAACAAGGAAGAGATATTTCAATATTTCTCTGAGTGTTTTCTGTTTAACTTCTGTGATTGTAAGATAAACCCTGAAGAGATTAGTCAAAGTGAGTAATTTGAACAAATATTAAAGCAAGGAGGTGCCATAATATTATTAATTATCGCTCACTTTCTTAGAAGCATTTACTAGGCATGGAGTTAGAACTTTGTTCCACTGACTTTGCAGGGGGTAAACTGAGTGACTTTAATGCGTTTTTCCAGTGAGAAACACTGTTTTTTCTCCTTAACTTTTAACACATCTTTGAGAACCACTCCCCCCCCCCTTTTTTTTTTTAATTAAGAAAAAGATGAGCAATATTGAGTAGTTGGGTATATTGACAACAGTAAAGTTGATCCTGCCTATGCTGTTTGTGAATTTAGGTCATCAACACTAACATATTCTCCTTGCTGGAAGAAAATTTTCTTTTAGATCTAAGGTTGAGTTCAGAAGTTCAAGACAATTGTTTATCAAGCTAAGTCGTTGCACCTTGTTTACATTTATACATAATATATGCATATATGTAGCTACATGTACTTAGAAAACATCTATCTGTATATCTGAAATAGTACTGACTCCAAACACGGGCGTGATGTGACTACAGCTACTTGTAAATGCAAAGGAATGTTCATCTCAGAGTCTGAGTTTGAAATCCTCATATCTTAGAGGATGTAATTGCCATAGTATAGGGTTATTTTTTGGGTTTTTTATCTATTAGTCAGGAAGTGGTCCTTGGTCCCTATCTAGATCTTAGCCAGTGTTCGTGCTCTGAGGTCATTACCACCCTGTGGCAGCTACCTTCACTTATGACACTGTGGTCAGCAATAGTTACACTAAAACTTACAGGCATCCTTTCAGGCAGTTGAGGTGTGTGACTGTAAACATAACTAAGCTAACCCAAAAGCTAGCTAATTATGACACTGAAATGAAAGAATCTATCAAATGTGAGATTCTGTCTGGGCTGCTCCCAGCTCTCTGCCTTCCTCTCTTACAGCTGTGGCCCCAGCTAAGCTGTCTGAATTAGAACTAGTTAGAACATGTTCACTAATGTTACAGACATTACTCCTTTTAGAACCTGTTTTTACTTTCCTGACTTGAGTTTGACAGTCCCTTTAGTGCTTGTACCATTCCTCCTGATTGTCATTTTCATACGTGTTATTTATATTACTCCCATTACTATCTTTGAACCTTCAGTGAAAGACTCCTTTGTGTTGGCAGAACAGCAAACCTGGGAATTACCATAACAAAAGATCTTTTGTGAACTGACTAAATTCAGTTATTTACTTAACATAGAGGAAAGATGTGTGGAATATTTTTTTTTTTTTCCTTACAGAAATTCAGTATAATTCTTAATGTTTGTAATGGTTCCAGAGACTGGAATTGTTGGAGCTTTCATAATAGATTCAATAGTACATGTGGGAAAGCCTTGTTTTTTTCTAAGCAGATTCAGCTTGTCAGAAGGAAATGTTTACAGTGCTAGTTCTTTGATTTCTTTACATAGGGCTGTGGAGGTTTTGTTTGTTTAGGTATTCTTCATAGGAGTTACTGTAACTTTGCCTCTGGCTGAAATTTGTCATTGGCACTTTGGCTTTTCTTTATTGACAAATATTTTTGAAAGGCGTTGTGTATATATATGCTACATCTCTTAAATGAGGGTATTTTAGATTAGGCACAACGTGTGGGAGTGTTCTTGAAAATCAAGTAGACTTGGGTAACATAATTACTCTAATAGCTAAAAACATGTCTGCAAACAATTGACAAATAATAAAATAATTGATAGATAAAACTGTCTATATCCACCAGGGAGAACTGTTTTCAGTTGAAGTCTTTTCCACTGATAGCAACTCTTTTCTGCTGTCTTAGATTACTTTTTTTCCTGACTGCCTTAGCTAGGATACTTTTGTTCTCGTTTACGTTCAGCACTTACACTGGTGTTCTCCTGTAAACTTTTACCTCTTCTTCCTATTCTTATCTATACTTTACCCCTGTTAATAATTGTAAATTAACCCTAGGAAAAAAATACACTGGAGGAGGAAAGAAAAACTGTACACACGCTACAAATTCATTAAAGCAATAATTAAGTTATCTTGTAGAACAGACCTGTTTCTTTAAGGGGAACAGGTGATGTTGAGAGTTGTAGTTAGTCTTTAGCAGAATTTGTAGTAATGTGTGTGGTTTAAGTGTGTGCTTCTTGCAATAAAGTATGTAGTGGCTCATGCTGTCATTTCCTCGCTTTTTGTGTGCGTAGTGTTTGTAAAGCAAACCTAAGTAAGTGCTTCATTATGATTTTTTTGTGTGTGTGCCTGTATAGAAACAGGACCTGATGTAGAGCTGCTGTAAGTGTAGTTGCATGGTTCTAGTCAATTGCCTCTAGACTAATTTCAAATATCCTTTGTCACTTATGAATAACAGTAAAATGTATGCAGACTAACATCATACTGATAGGCTTCCCATTGGGTTTAGTGGTGAAACCTGCAGTCTTCATTCAAACAAATCTTTTTGATGAATTCTGTGTTAATGGCAGAAAGACATTTTGGGTGACACCAATGACTGGTTTTAGTGTTTAAAATGTTGCCAGCTTTCTCTTCTCCCTTTTACTATTCTTCAAAATGTAGACTTATGTCATGGGTTTGTATCTAATGTGAGAGATTTTCTTTGTCTCTTTGAAGAGTAAAACTTCTTTGTATAAACATCCGATTTCAAAATAGGTGCACTGTAGGAGTCCATAAAAAGATGCAGTAGATGTGCAACTTAAAATCAAATCCAATTTACCCAGAGGTCAAAGGCAATTGTGAAGAAATCGGATAGAGGAGAAAAGAGATTAATCCATCGTACTTCTAAAAACAATCAAAAAGACTTTGAGAGAACAATATGAGTTAGCCCTATCAAAATAGGCAAAATAATTCCAAGCTCTGTAGTCCGCTGCTGAAGTTAGAATGTAGTTTTTGAACTCCTGTCTCATTTTTTTGAGTTAACATAATGCGACCTTCCCCCCTGTCTTTTTTATGGAGTATCACTGCCTTGTCTCCTTGAAAGACTTCAAAAGCTGCTCTCATTTTTCATTGACCATGTATAATCAGGGCATGCTATTTTTCTGTTCAGAACTTTAATTACACATTTTGTGTTCCTGATGTAGGGGTATTGGGTAGATAACTTCTGTTTGAAAGAAGGAATTCTATTTTCATGCCTGGCCACCCTTACTAATTTTTCAGACCTTGTTTTTAATTCCTATGATAAAGGACTCAGGAGTATTGGAATTTCTCATGCAAAAACACGTTGCTGTTCATGGCAACAGCTTCCAGATCCACAGTGGTCAAGTAGTAAACTGAATATAAGCAGTCATGTTACATTTCAGTAATAGTATACAATAGGACATTAGGATCACTTTATCGTTTTTACATCCACAGGTCTGCAGTAAGGTGAATAATGAGACATGAGATGAAAAGCAAATGCTTTCAGCAGCTATGTAAAGGTGGTTAGTGCATAATAATTTTTCACTCTGGAATGGTTTATCCCTGAAGGAGATCAAATCTATGTTGTAACGTACCATGATTTGTGAATAAAAAAACCCAAATACACTCCCGTTTATGAGAGCCGTGAAACTAGAAGCTCAAAGCTTAAACATAGTTGAATTCTACTTACTCTTGCTGCAACTATACCTTGCCAAGTTACTGCTTCACTTAAGGCCTCTTTTCTACTGTGTAAATCCCTCTTTGTAATAGCAATATCTCATACAATTTCATCAGCAAAATATTAAATACTGATTAGAAATTACTATTGGCCCAATCCAAATACAATTAATTTTCTACTGGCTATAAGACTTGGATGAAGTAAACTACAAGAAGTGTAAACAGCTTGCTGTGGAAAGCCAAGAACATTCTGATACTGTAAACTTAGGTCTTTTACCGAGGCTGACAGTTTCCTCTAAAGAACTCACTAGTGGCTATATTCAGAAATGAGAGGGGGGATTTTATGTTGAAACTTTTATCCCACCAAGATTATTCCATCTTGACCTGATGGAAACAAGAAACTGATCTTCAGTCTGTTCTTGTAGGAAAAAATCTCTAGCTCTGCCCCTGATTTGTGCAAAAACACACATTACTTCATTACTCTCCCCTTAGCTACTGCATTTTGTAAGGAGCAATAATTACAGTGTCACTGGTGAAAGGAACAAAGTGGTGTATGTTTGTTAGTAGACTGCCTAGCACAATAGTCATAATTACCTTTAAACTGAAGTTTTTAGATTCTAACCTACCAGAAATACTGGGAAAAAATTAATATCCCTAGGTTGACTTTTCTGTTTTGCTTCTGCTACACAATAAATGGAAAATCCTACCAATCTACATGTTTAAATTTGCTTTCAGTGAGACAGAATGCTTTTCAGAATTTATAACATTAATATTATTTCCCCAAATCCTGATAGATATTAAGAAATACAATTCCATTTTGCATTTGTGATATTATTGTGCTAGAGAACAAGAGGCTTCTTTAAAGCACTGGAGTGGGAATCTGCTCATCTGAGATCAGTTTCTGGTATGCTCTGATCTATTTACATGACGAAGTTATTGCCTGATCTGTAAAAGTCAGTCTTAAAACACTTTTTCCTGCCTCTGTGTGGGCTGACTTGTACATATATTGTAAATACATATGTGCAGTGCCTGCTATAACTACTATCTGAGTTTTAAAATAAAAACACAACCAAAACACGAAATTATACTTTTGTAGGCTACATGGTTCTTTGCATTTGAAACGCTTCATAAAACTAAGGTCTTTTTTGTTCCAGAATTTCATTTCAAAGAAAAAGTAAATTACGTTTTGAAATTGTTGACACAGGACTTTCCAATTTTGTTTTAAATTTACTTTTCAAAATGTTTTTACCGGTTTGTATTATATTACAATGAAAAAGCTTTTGGTTTTTGCAGTGTGGTTTTTTTTTTTTTTTTTTTTTCTTTTTCTAGATATAAATTGAGATGGGGAACTCAGTAATTTTCGGTTTTAATTCTGATTTCATGAAGCAAAACTTTCGTCCTCTCCATGCTTCTGAGCACTGGAACTCCTCTAGCCCCTGTGTCAGCCAAAGGTTTGCTGTGATACTGTCCTACTAGGCTATCTTGTAGATGAAGCACTGCATCTTTCAGTTCCTCTTTCATTACTCAGTTGCATTGACAGACATTTTTCTACAAACCTTGAAAAGAATTAGCACAAGTACTGATTTGGAAGTTCTTATGAGAAGTCTTATTCAAAATGACAAAGGGAGGCACAGCCAAAGTAAACTGTAGATTTAATGAGAAATGTTTGGCTTGATTCTTCTTTACTTCACTATAAATCACTAATAACTTATTGAACTCTCTTAAAGCAAATTTAAATTGTAATGGCAAGCAATGTTGCATCAGAATGTGTGTACAAAAGATAACATTACTGGAAATGCTGATTTGTAACAATCATGCCAAAACAATGCGGAAATACTTTGACTTACAAAATCTTTCTGGGTAATACATTCTCAATTATTTTAAAATCCATTTTATTCTGATCCTATTTATTTATTACCAGGTAGTGAGCAGATGGAGCAATTTTTTTTTTTTTTTCTGAAAACAGTTTGAAAGAAATACATTGTTCCACATGCTGCGTCTCCACTGATTTACAGCTTCTGCAGCTTGGGAAGCATCTCTGGATATGCCTCTGTTCTATTCAATGCAAGGGAGAAGGGTTTTCAGCGCAATCTCACGTTTATGACATAACTTATAAATGAAAAAATTACACAGTAAAACATGATAGTGCCAGAGTCACTAACGTACACTCAAATTTAAATGATCAGATATTGCAGTTTTACAGACGCTATGCTCTTAAAGCATTTTTTACTTAATTATTAAATATGATGTAGTCAGAGAGAATGAGAGATTAAACATCCATTTAAACAAGGAGAATTTCCTTGTGCCAAATGTAAAAAAAACCCCAACTTTATCTTTAATTGTATGAATATTTGAATGGCTCCTGAGCTGGGTCACTTGTCATATAGGCCTATTTTTACTTAAATTGTCACATACTGTTGAGTTTTTTAAACTGCCACACCTAAACAAGAGTACTGATAATATATAGCTTTTATGTAGTATTTTAGATATTCAGAACACTGATTCTAGGTACTAAAACTGTTTCACAATCACTAATTACTTGGACGCTATGCACGTTATCATCTAGTAAGGTAAAATTGAAGCAGAAGGATTAAGGCCTTGGTTTTAAGATAAAGGCACTGAAAGAAGAAGTATCAGAATTCAAGAATTGCCATGTATGACATTTGAGGTATTGTTATTTCAAATTTCTTATATAATGAGGGAAAAATGCGCGAGTGATGTTTTAAGAACAATTGGGACTGGAAAGAGGTGTGAAACCTTGGGAAGAATAAACTGCTTTAGAATCTTTGGATCCTATAAGTTTAGACTGGCTCAAATGAGGTAAAAAGCATATGTATTTATGGTATGGGATGAACTCTTTCATTCTTATAATAGTGATGGGAAAGAGAAGGAGCAAGTCAGGAGGAAGTATTTGTGGCTGCCTAGGAAATTGGCCGTGAAGTTGGTAACAGGCACGTCTATATTACATACTGAATTCTGTCCTTACCATGAACTTGAGTCTCTTCTAGCAGGATAAGTAGCCATAAATGTGTATGTTGTTCCTGACGGACTGCATGTGATATCATCCATGACTTTCTCAGGAAATCTAGAGGACTGTGGGCAAATCTGCTTTGACCATGTGAGATGGAATGTAGATAAGTACAAATTAACAGAATTAACAAAGACAGAAATAAAAGCCAAACCCAAAACCTTAGGTGTTTTGTTGTTAAAATGAGAAACAAGGTTTGAACATATCCAAGAATTAATTTTGTGAAGTATTGGAAAGAAACTACCAAGTGGAACTCAAGAATGGGGAAACTGAAACGGGGTGGGGGGCGGGAAGAGAAAATGCTAAATTCATAATGAGATCACCTATTATACTAATATATTACTGCCTAAAATCAGTTTGTGCTCTCCTGCCAATCCCATCTAATTTGCATTGAGAGAGGTTAAAAGAAGATGGCAGCTGTGCACAGCGTATCAGGGCATGAGAGAGTGTACCTTTTCAGTACACTTGGTCAAAATGCAATGTAGCGCTGGCACTGGTCCAGGAGGATGAAAAGTACTGGCTTGTTTTGATAAGAAATATTAATTAAATAGTGTGAGAGAACAGAATGAATGATAAAATCATCGGTTCTATAATTGCTAACAGACTCTGTGGTGGTATTCCTTTTGTTGCCATTGTGTATTAAGATCCCTGAGTACCTGCGGGCTTGCTATGACAGATGCTGCACATGTGCATGCATACATACTTATATGCACATATATACATGCAGACACGTGTGAGAAGGTCTTTGGCTTAAGGAGTTATGAAAATTTGAAGCAAATATGCAATTTATAAGATGTGTCACAAGGTAAGGAGTGGTATTTCTTCTTAGTAATGGCTGTGATACCAGAAAAAGTGATTAGTAGAACTGAAGAGGAAAAGATAAAGACAACAGAAAGATTGAAAAAAGGAGAGGGGAGTGACAGTTGAGGAAGAAAATACACTGAAAGATACTGGCAATTTGTTTGATATAGAATATATTGGTGTAAAACAAAGTAGGAGAAAAATAGCAATTCTAACTATACCTGTAGGTGTTAACCCTGTTACTAGAAACAGCTCTATCGACTTCAACACACATAGATTTTTTGCCTTGACAGGACTAAATCTAGAAGACGACAAATAAAACATCAATTCAGTTTCCTCATTCACTTCAATTTCTGTAGTTACCAGAAGACACTTTAATGAATGTTTTCTGAGTTGATTTTTAGGGTTGTCCAGTACAAAAAGAGGAAGTAATTGAACTACCCTCCACCAGCTGACCCTACATTATAAAAACAACTTTAAAACCTTCATACTTTGAGACCTATAGAGAACAAACGGCCAAAAGTTTCCTTTGAAGCTAATTCTTAGCTTATTTTTGTAGCTGCCTACTATCACCTTTTAGTCACGTTGACTTTGCTGAACCAGCACTGCCTCTGTTGGTCACATACACTGGAAGGACTACCTCTAGAAGAGCAGGTTGACTCAGCAAGTATAAGACTAGCAGGCTGGTTGCAGCCTATTTCAGCAGGAGGATTTGAAAGTTATATGATAACTTGCTCTGCAACCTGTTCAGCAAAACAGATGGAGAGCAGAGACAGATGCAAGGGCAAAAAGGAGTAAGAATGCAGGAGTAGTAGGACAAAGAGGGGAACATCATAAATGGAAGAGTGAGGAAGAGGAGACTTAAAAAAGAAGGGGGGGGCAGCGGGGAAAACTGATAGAAAACTCCTAGACTATCTGAAAGAAATGTAATTGATTACTGTAATTATTTATTTTTATTTTTTTTTAGACTTTAATGGGAACTTCATATTTTCCTAAACAACACAAAGATTCAGGTGTGAATGCATAGATGTATACTCATTATTTTTGGAAACATTTGTCCTAACATTTGTAAATAGGCCTTTAATAGTTGGGGTTTATTGCTGCCAATACATCTTACCTGTCTTAAGTGTTAGCTTACATAGTGGCTTATTTCAAGATCAAGTTTGTTTTCTCTGTTAGTTCCTTGCATTCAAATTGCTCACTGGAGAGAAAAGAAAACGAACCTAAAAAAGACCCAACCACCAAAGAACCCCAAGAAAACCCCCCAAGCCCCCCAGAAAAACAAAACCACAAACCCTTGCAATTTTACAGTATTGTCCATGTTCATTATAAAATGATCAACACTGCAAATTTGTTAGAATGGCATTTCACTTTGAAAATCTTACTTATTCAGAGAAATTCTAGAATAGTTTTGCTGAAGTCAGTGAAGTTATTCTACCTTTACTATAGTACAAGGATACTATTCTGTTAAGGAAATTACTAATATTTGCTAGGGTTTGCTATTATTTATATACATTGTTTAATATAATATTGTAAATTAGTGTTGGGCAGTTAATATAACCCATCTAATCATCATTCATACATTATTTTACTCATAATTTAATTAGCTTTTGCTGTGGTACACATTTTCATTACTCAGTAATAATTCCTTTAGCAAATATTTATTAAAGGTTTGAGTGCAGTTATCATTCTGTATTAACTGGTTATATTACTTGCTTTACATCAGTTTGCTGTCTGTATGTGATATTTAACGAGGTGTTAATATCTGTAAGCACATTACTGGCATACATCCATTAAGCTATGAAACTGTAGCCTACTCCAAAGTCTCTTGGAAGAAAATAAGACGTCTTTCCATTGCTCACAAAAACTTCAGAATAGGTTCATTAACTAATTTGTATTGTAGTGTCTTGTATAGCATCGGTACACTTACAAATAAAGAAATACAAATTTGGCTTATTTAAGACAAATCCACGCTAGTTGTATATTTCTAGCTCGTGAACAATAACATTGGGTGGATAATTTGCTAAGAGTTTGATCAACTTTCTCACACTGTTTCAAGATCAGAGAAGGATGACTTTAAAAGCACACCACTAAGGAAAAATAATAATCTAATTTTCTGAAGATGAACAAAATTAACCTTCATTTGAATATGCAAGCATGCATAGCGTTTGGCAACTGAAAACTGTCCTTCTCCGAGGACACAGGAGGCAGTCATGAAACTGCCTATATTCCACCTGAAAACTTCATTCTTAGAGGCTTTTACACATGAGTAAGTGCTAAATAATAATAATAAGCAGAGACTGAAACAAACTACTGGTATCTGAAGGGTGTCAACGCAGTCAAGATAAAGAACTGGGAGCTCTTCAAGTGAGTCGGGGTGTGACAAAATCTGTACTGATGAATGCTGACATCCTGAATAAAATCACTACATGACTTCACGTAGGTCAAGAAACTACATTGTTTCCCTGAGCCACAATGACAGCGGGGTGACAGAGATTAATAGCTTTGTATTGACTGAGCAACTTCCAGTTCCTTATCTTTGTCAAGTCAAGGCTCTGTCCAAGAGCTGAAATTGTTATTAGACTTATAATTGCAAAGACATTTAAAGGGTTTCCCCTTAAGGGACTATGAAATCCAATAAACCTTTCATAAAACCTCAAGCATTCAAGTGCAAACCCTTGTCTCGGAGACAGGCATGCTCACAGCTATAACAGGGGAAACCTTGAAGCCTCATACATTGAATAATGTTTGATTTATGAAGTTGGTTTTGAATTTGTATCAGTTGTTTTATTAAAAATATATGAAAGAATGTTTTAAATATGAGTGAGCTGTGTTCAATTCTGTCTTGATCAAGTACTCTATGTGTCTGAGCTGGAGGTCTTTCTTCACCTGTCACTTAGATTCATGAGAGCTCAGGAATACTGAATTTGTATTGCTAATTTAAGGCACTTAATTCGATTTGGATGAGATTAAATCTCAATTCCTCACTGAAGTTTCAAAATAAAAGCTTTAAGATCAGTCTTGGGTTTCTTTATTATTGTCGATTTGTAAGGAAGTGTTTGCAGCATGTAAAATGTTTTCAGTGCTATATGTCAGATTTACTTAATGAACCTCTTTGAATGAGAGAATGCAGTGTTTTAAAGCAGTAGATTTAGTGCTTATCTCTGCGGCTTACTTTGAGTCTGTTCCAGTACAACACAGTGTAAATTGAGAGATTGCACTGGCCTCAGGAGATACCAGATTCTTTCTTTTGTTTAAGAAGCTTGAGCTTTGCTAGGAAATTATTGTGGCTTGTCAGTAACCCACACTGTGCTCAATTTTCTGTTACTCTTTTTATTTACTTACTCCAGAGTTTAAAGGGCTTGAATTGATGCCAGTCATAAGTGGTCATTGCAGTCATTTTGCAGCGGAGCATTTTGCATAGTGCGAAGTATTGTAGAATCTGCCTCCGTAATTTTAAAGAAGGGAAATCTCATAAAGCTACTGTGTTGCACTTAGTAACTTACAAACTCTGTTGATTTATTTATATTTTTTTTTTGCTAAGACATTAAGAAATAAAGAGTTGACATAATTCAAAACTAGCTTCTTAACAACAATAATCAGATTTAATAGCCATAATACATTGTCACATATCTTTATATAAGCATTCATTAATTCTTCCAGTTTCAGCAAAACTGAATGACATTCACCAGAACTAGTTACTCCAAGTTATACAGCTCTATACCAGTGTGTCTGCAGCCACAACAGACTATTCTTTAAATATTTCAGAATGTATTGATAAGTGTTATCTTCTTATTCTGGTATTGCTGTGCTTGCCACCACCCATAGTTATAAGCCATATCCTAGGAATATTGGAGCGATATGGAGGTTTTACCAGATCTTCCATTTGCCCCAGAGAAGACAGTTTGAGCTGTTTGACAATAAGAAAAATTTTTTAGTTTTAGGAACCTGGAAACCTGAGTATTGAAGTGACTGTAACATCTATGTGCGTCCACTGGATCATAAAAAGGTTTATTTCTTGTTTGTCTTGTGGCCGTTTAATTCGCACGCATGTTTTAGATTAAGGCAACCATTATCAGATTCAAACTTTTTTTTATGTTTGCAGAATAAAGGACCTCTCTGAGATCATACAGTGTTAAATATTACTTGTAGGATCCTGCCTATACTTACAGAGTATAATAGCTAGATAGACCTGAAAACTAACTGAGTTTTTAGAATTGATTTTTCTACCTTGTCTTGTGATTCATCCAAAGATTTGTTGAGCAACATTGCTGGTCAGAATAAAGAAAAATAAGAAACAGGTTCAGCTGCCATGAATTTCAGTCAATATAAGGACTACAAAAAACACAGTTGAAACTGGTTAGTCTTCATGACATTGAAGAGCCATAAATTGCAGGATTTGAAAGGGTCTCTGGGCTGTTCAAGCTGTTTGGGAGCATTTACAAATATAGTACTAGACTATTGTATCTTGCCTTAGGGGCAGACTTTCATAAAAGACTTTTTTCCAAGTTTTTTGAACAAGTTTACCTTTATTCAAAAATGCTCAAACAAATAAAATTAATCAAGCTTTTATTTTCAGTTGTATTCAGTTTCTGGACTTCTCTGACAGCTTTACTACTGACTGATTTGGTGACTAATGTAAGAAAAGTACAATGCAGAAAGAGGAAGGGTTGTAACTGATATACTTCAGATATCTGAAGGAGCAAGTATTCATTAATTCCTGTTTGAATTGACCTTTAGATAGAATGGCAAGTAATCCTCTTATTGCCTGAGAATTTTTTTTTAATTTTCTAATTTGCTAAGTATATTTCTTCAAAGAACTTTCCAGTGCTTACAGTCTAATTCAAATGAGCAAGTTGTATTAGTCCTTTCATTATGTATATATGTTTGCAGGTACATCTGTATAGAAGCATGTCAGTATGTATTATAAAGCTCTATTCCAGTTTCAGAATCCTGAAATCTGCGTTTGATAATGTTCATATAATTATCTTATATGTAATATATTAATAATTAGAGATATTTTAAGTTGGTATCAAGGTTATAAGCTCTTATGGCTTGATTTAACCATGTCAAAAGATGTATTTTAAAAACAATTTATTTCATCATGTCTATTGCATAGAAATGGAAGAATAGTGAAAGATTAACATTACTTAAAACTTGTCTCATACATGTATGTTTTCTGGAAAACATCAAGGCGATCTGAACACATCAGAAAAAACTTAAGTAAATGACATTCCACCTTAGCACGTGATACAGGTTTTCTTATATTTGGACCTCTTCTTTTTCTGACTAGAAATGTTGCCAGAACAGGGTTTCAGGACTTTGGCTATTTGTTTGGCAGTTTAGTTAAATTTTTGGATAAATTGTACTGCACATGTGCATGACAATCCTGCCCCAGGCATGCAGACACCTTACCGCTCTGCGTGGCCAATGAATTCTGCATACCCTGAACCACTGAGATTGAGTGTACCGGAGTGACAAAGCGCACCCTTCTCTTGGAAATCTTGGAAAGAAAAATAGTTTGTTCTTACACAGCTGACTGACCAGTCCTCTAATGTAAACATAAGCAGCTTCTCCACTAGTGTACCTTCCCTTGTGGTTTATTATTGCTTGCTAAGTTTAGACTTTGCTTTGATAGGGATATTTTTCTCCACAATAGCTTTCTGAATGTGGCCACTGAAATTTGGCAAAGAGGGCTGCAGTTTTAAAACAGCCATTTAAGAAGTAGTTCCTGCTTGCTGCTTTGCTTTCTTATGTGCTAACTTTTTTCCTACCTGAGAAAATGGGATATTGTGAGAACTTAAATCAGCTGGAACTACCTTGTTATATAATCTAGCATTATATGCATATTATCAAAAGCAGATAAGTGTGTGATTGTGTCTCATGCAGTGGTAGCAACGTGTTCACTGAGGGTGATTGTCAGTGTAACGTACAACAACCGTCACTTTAGTCATATTCAGTATAAGGACATAGTATTTTGCCTTTTGCCTGCACCCTGTTTTGTACAGGGAAAAATGCTCAAGGAGTAAACAGGAAGGATGTAACAATTTGGAATGGACATAAGCTGGAAAAAGTAGTTGTTAAAGAGACTGAGGTATGAGGTGAAAACTGAAGAAAGCCGTAGTGTTTCTCTTTGGTGTTCTGGAGTCCATAGAAAAAGCAATAATATCATTAATCCTTCTGAGTATTTCTGTAAATATTTGATTTTTCATATTATATTTTTTTCCTCCAGTGTTTTTCATATATCAGTGCCAAAGCTAATTTCCATGTATGTTGCCACAAACTAACTTGCCTTTGTTACTCAATTTGTGACACAAATATTAAGCAGTAAAAATGTGGCTTAGAGAAAACTGTAATCAGTTAAGTTAGCCACTGTCCGTTGGCAGAAGATGAGCAGTCCAGTTATCTCTTCTCTTACTGGATGTTTACCAGTAATTTTATATCTGTGTATATTATTTTGTACTTGTTGTTCTTGTATATACTAAATAAGAACCCTCTGGATTCTTATTCATATAAATATAGTATGTATTCTCTGTCCATAATTGTATGCAAGAAAGAAACGAAGAAGGAAATTAACACATATATTCCTAAGCTGTTTGGATCCTATGCTGTTTTGTAGTTTGCTTATCATAATTGTTGCCAGTTAGTCAAAAAGTCCAGGAGCTGGTGACCTATTGATCAAATTACCAAAAAGAATGGAGTGAATAGACTAGTCCAATATCTGCAACGTACAGTTCAAATTCTTAAGTCAATTTTTGAAGTAAAATTTGAATCCTGAAGTAATAACTTAGTTGTGTGACAAACAGAATAAAAATTACTTAACTCTCAGCATAAAAGGCTAGTTAGCATGTCCCTTGTTATTAATAATATAAAGCTGGAAAACTAACTGAAGCTGTTTCTTTCTTTCTTTATTTTTTTTTTAAGTCCTTTTCCAAACATCAGTTTTATGTTGGTCCATCTGAATAGCGATGTTTAAGTTTTGGTTAGATTTATTTATTTATTGAAATAAACACTTTAAATGCTAGTGGCATCTTTAACAAAAGTTCTCTTAACAAATCCAGAAGACAAACTGTCTAATAGTAAACTCATATTTTACTAGCTATATTTTGTTTTTTAGATGGAATGACTAGTTTTAAAATCATTCATTTCTAGGAATTGTAGTAACAAAAGTTTCAAAAAGCTGTATATGCTTTTTTTTATACCTAGAGGGGAGAATTAGTCAATACAATTTCTGTTCAGCTACAGGCTTCATGCGTGCATTCAGGAAACCCATATAACTTCTGACTTCCTCTGTTATCTGTGAAATGTAGATATTATGTTTTGCAACATACCTTGAAATCCATGTTTAAGCAGGTTCAATATCCACTCAAGATTTCATATAGTGCTTCTTCAAGATATTCTTACTTTTTGGGGAATAGAAAATAACACTGATGTGGCCAACAGATAACTGGATGTCTCCTTGTCAAATGTTCCCCACAGATTCTTACCAAAGCTTACGAATGGCAACATACTGCAGGAAGAAAAGCTTTCTAGCATGAATAAAACATTTATAGCAAAAAAATTTCAGGGTTCATTCTAAAATTGTACTTTGTCAGTAGTGCTAGGAATCAGTTGCAGTGGTCATTTGGTTGCCATTTCATCATTTATTTTAACAGATGATTTATTATGAATCATTTTGCTGCAATTGGTGAGATACTTAAAGCACTGACAGCAGCCAGATGCTGTGAGCCTAATCCTGTCCAGTTGAAAACCAACATCATATGAATGCAGTTTAGGTGATCTCACATAGCTCATGCTCTTACATTCCCTCTCTGGTTATCTCTTGTTTTTGTAGTCAAAAGGGATGTTAACTATACATTAAAGATCTGTGATCTCATGAAATATTAATATGGCCTCCCATCATACACAAAAATCACTATTTGTAAGTTCTTTGTGCTGTAGTCAGTGGTATCCTACTGTCACTACCACTGAGAAGCCAAAATTTCCTAATAGTTATTAGGTAGTGGGAGCTGTGGCAACCATTACTTTCTCTCCAGGAAGTATTGGCATGAACTATGCAGTTAGGAATAGTCTGGCAAATTTTGATAAAAGTATAATTTTTAATAGCTGTATCTGTGGAGCTTTGTGTTTGATGGTTTTCTTGCAGTTTTTATGGGGTTTTTGTGGTCATGTTGTTTGGGGGTGGGGTTTTTTTTTGTGTGTAGGATTTGAAATCATCATCACTCTGGTTAGTGAATGATATTCTTTTGAGGTTCAAGCAAGCAGTGGATGCTGAGGAGAGCACAATGCAAGAGACTGTGCAAGACAGTCCGTTCTCCTAGTACTTGTTTCACATTGTTTTCTTGTTTATCCTGAGATAAATTTTAGTCAAGCTGCTGAGTGCAAATGAGCTTTACCAAGTCATCTAATTTTCCTTTTTAAGTTCCAGAGGGAGCTACAAAACAGTTCTACTCCATTCATAACAATATTAATCTAACTGTACAGAACTGCAGAGAAGACGGGAAGGGATAGAAGAGAATTCATTATGCTTTTATCATAGGAAAACATGAGATTTCTACAAAAAGTTTGGATGGAAGTAGAAAGAGATGAAAAGATAAATTCAGGCTATTCTTCCTTCCAATTCCTTTTTCTTCAGGATTGAAGAAGCCTTAAAGGGTAGTAATTACCGAGCTAAGCAGAGTTCCTGCTCTGTTATAACATACAGGGTTTTCTCTTCTTAATTTTGGTAGTACAAAACTTGAAAGATAGCAGAAAATGAACTTACATTCAGCAGCTGCTGCAGATGTTATTTATTACATAAATATAAAGCTGGAAAAGAATTGTTGTTATTGATTATTGATACTGCTTTTTCAGTTGAACTGAAACCTCATTTTCTACCAGATGTATGATCAGAGATGATTCCTGCTCTCGACTTAATCGACTTAATACGATTCAGTGACATGCACAAATATAAATCAGATAAAGGCAATATGTTTTAAATATATCCAGTACTGCGCTTCAAATCCTGGTTGTAGAATAAGGCTAAGAGTGCCTTGCTGGATCAGAGCCTTATTTATAATGGGGTGCCATAATGGCAAGTAATAAACCTTAGGAAATTCGATTATCTGTGTAGCAAATACATGTAATCAGGTATGTCACCTCTGTGCATGAATCCATGTTTTAAATTGAAGTGAAATTGCAAAAACACATGAAGCTGTGATTTTTACAGCTTTCTAATCTTAGGTGTCCTTCAGAAGAAGAAAAGGAAAAAGGAAAAAGATAAAGTGCTTTCGAAACACTTAGTGAAGAAAAACTTTTGACCTCTCTATTGATTGTTAATTTTTTTTTAATATGGAAAGTGAGAAACAATTTATTTTCAGAAACTATTGACTTCAAGGATCCTAGGTCTGGGAGGAGAATCTTTATTAGTTTATATAATCAAAATGTTGAAAATGCTTCTGTTTCTGTAGCCTTAGTTCTGTTTTTTTCTTAAAAGTAATAAACACTGTACACAGGAGTATTGCTAAAGTAGACTTCTGATAGCAACCTGGGGTGTTGGATAAAGTTACATTGCTCTGGGAAAAGAAAAATACTGGTGTTTTTATGAGTATTTCTGTAGATGAAAATACTTGGGGGAGAGTGGGGGAAGGGAATGGTATTTGAGTTACCACTTTAAAATAGTTTGAATGTGTGGGATTGTTTCTCACAGGTTGCCTAGGTAAACAGAATATTTTTTTTTAATATTCTGGATTTACCAGAAATTTCCTGCTAGATGCTTAAACATACTAGATGCAGGTTATTATTGTGTATGGAGAGCTTCAAGCCATATTACTTCCCTTCTTCTCCAGCTTCTTCTTTACCCTGCAATTGGGCATATTCCTTATATCACGCTACATATGAACATGTACCCACTCAGTGACAGATGAGATAGTGTCATATAGGACATACTTTCAAAATAAATGGGATTAGTTAGCATATGAAAATGGATGGCAATGATGCCTACTGTTCTGCTGACTTCACTGCTATTACAATTTATGTGAGCAAAAACTTTATCTCAACTTTTTCTGCCTCTCAGCCTTGCATATTTTAGCTGGGGTTTTTAAAGTCAAAATGGGTTCTCTACAATTTGCACACCATCAGTACTAATGAGGATGCTTCAGACCCAATGAAACTCATCTTCAAGTAATTCTCTTGTATTCCCATAGTCACCCCAGTGGAATAGAAAAATAATTAATGCAAAGCCTGTCAAATAGAAAATTGTTATTGTCATATTCAAGCATCTCTCTTGAATTTCTTTTCTGCTTGGTTGGATTTTGACCCTGGACTTGCACTGAGGCAAATAACAGAGCAGGATGTAGCCCAAATACTTAATATTTATTTAGAAACTGCTGTAATATATGCCTCACATTTTTTTTTCTTACTCAGTTTAGCTATATATATATTAGTCTTTAAAAATAACTTGTTGAATAATAAGGCTCATGTTAGTAGTACTGTTAAAAACTTATTTTGTAAGGATATTTTTGACAACAAGAGGTCTTTGGACTAACTGGAAAGCAGAGACTAGTGAAAGTGCACAGTATTTTTCAAATAAAGTAATTAAAGTAACATTGATCATCAAAATGGATAGGTACTGAATCAAACTAGAAATTCTTGATCTGATGGGGAACTGATACAGTTGTTTATATGAAATGATCTGTGATTATCTGAAATCCACCAGCTGCCAACTGTTATGTTGATAACTTGATAGGATATCTCCCTATGCTTTTTGATCTGCAAAACAGAGGATGGTACAATCTTGTTATTTAGTGTCACTTGTGCAAGCAATATACCAAATTTCACTTATCTTAGTGAAAGGATAAGCAATCTAAATGAAATATGGTTTACATAGTTATGAGCTTCCCAAGCGCAGCTTCTTTGACTACTGCCATTTCAGAAAGAAGACTGTGTGGTGTTTGCTTGGGGGTGCCAACTGCATCTTCCAGTTCTGTGCTGTGAAGTGCATGTTTTCCACCAACAATCATTGCTCAACCAGCTACTGCTTGTTTCCTCTAAAGAAAAAGCAGCATTTCTGCTTTTCACACACCATTTGCTAGTGAGGCAATTCACACTTCGGTAATTCCTGCAACAGAAGCAGACAATTAGACAGAATGATGTAGAAAAGCTCATGGCATCTAGGAGCTGCAGACAAGAAGTCTGCTGCAACTAGAGTGGTGGCTGTACCACTTCAGATCATATGAAAGAGTGGCTAGAAGAATAACAGGGATAAACAGAAGATTACGGTTTTGCAGAGAAGACACTACGAAAATGGAGGAAACAGAAGCAAACTAGTTAAAGGCCTGTAAAGAATGACCTGTTATTCAGTATAAACAGGCGTATTTGCATTCAGACGAAAGATGGTTATGGTCTGCAGGAAGACAAGAGAGGCAACACTCAAAACAATGAGCTAAACAGCTTTGTCCATTTACAAACGTACAAACAGGGCTGATCAAATCTTTCCTTTAGAATAGTTGTTGCTGCCTCGAGTATAGGTGAAGAGTTGTCTTCAAAGAAATTTACTGCTGCTAAGGCTTAATATAACAGTTGCAACTGAATGTTCAAATATTTACCATTAGAAAAAATGGTAGAAAAATTAGAAAAAATCCTAGAAGGGCAACTTACTTAATTGCCTCATTACTGGGAAATTAAGCAATATTATTGTTCTTACTACAAGGCTATTTTTTTTTCTGATATCAGAGACTAATAATGGTAAATAATTCTTGGGAGTTTGGTGTGGAATTATGATCAGTTCTAAATGTCCTAAAAAGGCTGCAAATTTTCATGTATTCATTCTGCCATATGTAGCCAATAATTTCCATCACAACATCTCTGTGGAAATTGAACAAAATGTCTTGATAGGAACAAAATTAACACAGGTCACACATCACTCCATATGGCAAGTCACTGTGCCAAGACAACTCAAGGTGCTTTGTAGTGGTTGGAAAGTCGCTAACGAATACCTTTCTCTGTCAAGCAGTGTTTCTGTTAGCTAAAGAAAGTTTGACATCCATGTCTTCAGCCAAGATCCATCAGTGGTTTTCCATTACTTTATTACATTAGCTTAATTTGACCTAGAAGAAAATATAGATGCCTAAGCACAAGCTCTGTATCCTTGTGTACTCACCTCAAATACCTTGAGCAGGGGAAATAAGTTGGCATTGGAATGTTTAAAAATAATCACTATAAATTCTTCCTTGCTGTTCTAGTGCTTGACCTCTACAGTATTCATGTTCTCTCCCTTCCTCTGTTCACCTCCCCTTTCTCTTGCATTTCAGCTGGGGAAAAAATGGCCACATATTATTTTTTGGATTATGTGTGGGAAGGTGCTTTCAACTTTACCTGTGTCTGTGCACTGAGAACAGGAATCACAGTTTTTATCCTGGCTGATTCATACGCACCAGGCTGCAGTGTGAAGGTTCTGTGATTTAGCCAGATCAATTCAGTCTCATAGCATCACTGAATAGAAAGCTCCCCACTGAACTTCTGCCTACAGGGCCAAAATTTTGTCTCTTCTTAACTTTATATTTCACACACAGTTGTGTATTAAAGTACTGCGGAGCCCACTATACTTGTGTCTGGAATTATTAAAACACATAATACTGCCTCTTGCCTAGGATTTTCCTGCTGTTTTCTACATGGAGGTTTAGAACCTGTGTTTCTGAAAATGCCTCATAAATAACACATGATTATGCCACCCGCATATTTATGTTGGTGCAAAATCAAGTGTAAACTTGCAGTATACGCCACTAAATAGTTTCTGGTTTGCTGAGATCACATATTAGTTCTTAACTTGGTTTTCAGGAGACATCTTGATATAGTTCAACTCTTCCAGTGCTTTCTGCATGAATAATCTAACTGTGTGCTATGGCATTCCTAACTTTGGTAGTGTTGTTATTCTCCAAGTAACATAGAATAAAATAGAGTTTTTAAATAGGTAGGTTTGAATGGGGTATTGACAGCAGTTCTTCTAGTGAGATTAAGCATTTGAATGCAGTAGGCTTTTCATTGCTCTGACTAGACTAATCACATCCCAGCCTTTTGGGGACATGATTTCTCTAACAACTTAGATAAGAGCATAGTGCATATTTCTCCTTGTTGCTGCTTGTACGGTTATCAACAAGGAAAGGTAAATCCTTTCTGTGAATCTTCAATCTCTACATTATTAATAAGGCTAAGAGTGATCTGGTCCTTATGGCGAGGTTCAAGTGCCTTTAAAGTCAAAAAGAATTTTTCTATTGCCCTTAATGAAGTTGTGTTGGACACAAACTGAATGCATATTCTGAGTTGGGAAATAAAGGAGTTATGTAGTTTTCATAAATCCATTTTAATTTTGCTAGCAATTTTGAGGGGAATTTTTATTTAAGTGCAAGTATCTTGTGTATTTTTTTTTCATTAATAAATGGTGGGGGTGGTTAGAGGACTATATTTTCTAGTTAACTACTCTGTATTGCTGAAAAGTTTACAAGAATTTCACAACTATGAAATTACTACAGGAAACAGGGATTGGAATTTTTTGGTAGTTTTCAGCATTATGATTGTGTATAACTAGGTATATTATAAATCCTGTTAACTTTTGCAGATAAGTGCACTCAGAGCTGGTGGATACCAATGTTTGTGGACTGAGGAACTATCCACACATTGGAGATGAACGTTTGAGGCACTGCAGAAAAATACATTGACAAGTTGCTTACAGTGTGAAAGAGAAAGTTATTCACTATATAATCATGACTCAAGAAATCAACATTTGAAATATTACTGTGTTCTTCATGGGCTCTTGTATAGTTGCATTTTGGTTTTCATAATTCAATAATAATGTTAACCACCACCATTTTCTGTGTTAGAAGATGCATAATCACTAACAACAAATAGCCTGTGTATTATTCTGTCTACTCATTTCTATAAGTAAATAAACTCATAAAATATCCAGGGTTAAACAGGGTTAAAGATGGAAGTGAAACAAGCTGAAACGCAGTGTGGTAATGACAAATATTGCATAATTTGCCATATATGTTAGATAGATGTATCTGATCTTACTGGAAAGTGACTAATTGTAGTTTTGTATTCCTTTTCTTCTATTATCCAAATGAACACTCTGTGAAATACTTTGTGAAGTTTTCAGGAGAATTATCTTTTCCCAGAGTATATGTTTACAGTAGCACAAAGGAGTGAGGTTTCCTGTCCCAAGTATTTTTATTTTTTTTTCCTTTGGTCTGTTGTTCAGTAAGGAGCAGACTTGACACCCATCCTCTTGTTATCCTATATATGAAGTTCCCATGTTCCAACTTCATAATCTCACAGTTCAGAATTAACTTCCACTATGGGCTGCATTCATTTCAGGGGGATTTGCTCACTATATTGAAAGCCGGGTTGATATAAATGGATTAGAACTCCTGGGTCTTGCTCCCCATCTCATTCTCATTGTGCTTTGATCTTCTCTCTGCTTCCTCCAGGAAGCTCAGTGTCAGAAAGAGAAAAGATTCTACCCATTAAGCGTAAAAGACCTCTGATGTTTGATGCAAGGAAACCATCCACCATGTTAACAGATTTGTCGCTGAGCTAAGTAAGTGCAGAGGTACTATCTTTTGTTCTGGGTTTGTACAGTGTCTAAAAAAAAAAAAAAAAACAAAAACAAAAACAACAAAAAAAAAACAAACCACACACAAAAAAAATCCCCAAAATTCAGTACTGACACATGACCAAAGCTCCTGAGAATGTTTTATATTTTATTGATTTTTATGGGTCCTGCGATAATTATTTAGAAGAAGAAATATAAATGCTATTCTTGTAACGCCCAAATTCCTAAGATGCTGCCTATTTATCTCCATTCTATTGTGATTCTAACAAAACTGAGCAAATCTTTCCGGAAGCATTGAAAATGTCTCATCTGTTGAGAGAGTTAAAATGTGGGTCGATATTCCAAATGTTGGTCTGCTCACAGGCTAGGACTTGTTTCCTCCACAAACACATCCCCCCCTGTTAAAAATTAAATGTCATTTGTCTGCCTCTGATAGCATCCCAACTAACTTATTCCTACCAGAAAGCCTAGATTTAACAGAGCTGTGCCTAAAGATTTAACAGATACTGTTACTCTACACGTTTCTCAGATTTTTATTGTACATAACTTTTCAGACTCTTGAGCCTCCTGTGTAATATAAGGTGTTAGAAACTCAGGTTATTACCAAAGTGGCAGCCTCAGGCAGGAGAGAAAATTGGCACAAAAAGAAACATGCTTACTTTCCTCCTCCTTTTTCCTGCCTCCTGGCTTTACCCTCACCTAATGTACCACAAACTTTCAGAACTCTGGTTTCTGAAATATGTAGACTTTTAATGTTATCTTTGCTGTATTAAGTATGAGTATTTTAAATGTGAAAAAAGTATGAAAACATCATTGTCTACACTTGTATTTCTCTGTAATTCAGTCTATCAATTTTTACGTGAAATTGTAGTGGGGTGCCATTCCTATAGCAGCAGTTTAACCCTCAAGCAGGCTGCCTCAGTTGCCTTTTCCTCTTTTCTTACCATTTATTTGTAACTCATACCTTTGTTTCTGCACACAAACAACTCTTCTCCAAACCTTCTCTCCTACCCTCTCGCCTCCCCCAAAAGAACAATATGGCAGTCTTATTTCCCTAAGGCACTCACTCAGTTTCTGTTGAAAATTGAAGCATCTTCACTGACTTCAGATCAGATATGACCTGTTCAAAGACAAATCCAAAATATCCTGCGTGATAAAACTGAAGTCATACGATTAAAACTAGAAATTTGCTCTTTCTTTTAGCCTGCTCAAGTATCCAGGCCCTGAGAAGGTGTAATTCCTTGGCACCGAAGCCTCACAAGCTCAAAAACTGAAAATAAGCATCATTTTCCATCTGTATTCCTCTTCTAGAACAATTAACAGGGAGTTAACAGTTCTAATTTTGCCAAAATGCCCTACTTGAGGATCTGACTTATGATGTTTATGAACATTCATTTTTCTTTCAGTTCATCTATCATACAGAAGTAACTAACCATAGTACTATTTTAAGACTTCACGCAACCACATTTTGCGTTGCATTTGTAGATTTCCTGATTTTCTGGATGTTATCTCTGACTTTGTTTGCTAGATTGCACTGTTGAAATGTAATGTTGTTGCATTTTTACTTAAATCCTTTACTTCATCAATGGACTGGAAGAAAGTTAGCCAAATACATCCCCAAGCTGTTGTGTTGTTTGCGTGTTACTACTGTGAAAGAAAGATAGGGAACTGAACATTTTCAAATTTGCTGAAGTAGTTCTGTGGTGTTACTCACAGGTGGCTGGAATTAAATTGACTAAGTGGTTTCTCCAAGCACAGCACCTGTCATATCTTGTCTCCTTTTCATAACTTCAAAGATATGAAAGTCATAAAACCAAGCCCAGAAAGGGTCAGAAGTCACAAGCTTCTTTGATTGATGTTTTGTCATATTTTGGCTCATTACTTCACCAGAAATCTTCTCTTCTAAATTTCAGAATTTATGAGCTCCCACAAAATAAATATTATTAAAAACTAGGCAAGAGGATCAGAGTGAATCTAAACAACATGCAGGAATCAAACCTTTATGCCTCCAGGATGCACTCAGAATAAGAAGATACAATAGAGATTACATTCAGTGTATTTGTTATCTATTTCTTTGACCTTTACAGCCACCTTACAGTGGCTGACCCATTGTTGAAGGAAATACTTTTTTTGCTGCTGTGTACAGAAGATTCTTTTTAATGAACACCACAGGGTTTACTGATCGCTCTTAATGAGTTAGGAACAAGTGTCCTGCAGGTAAATTGCCACGTATCTTTAGAAGTAAACCAATCAATGAGGGTGATGTATAGAATGATAGAGTTGTCTGTACTTCTCCATAACAGAAAACAAATATATCAATGTCCTTAATGTTTTATATAAAAGACACTTAAGGAGCTGGCAAAAACTCTTAGTCCTGTATTTCAGATCTTAAGAACCAGTACCAGCAGTTAAACTGAGATTTAGGGACTCTTAAAAACAGCACCAGTAGTCAAACAAACAAAGAAATTGAAGGCTGTCACAGTAAAAAAAAAAAAAAAAAAAAGTGTCTGATTTTTTCACCGTGTCTCAGTACTTTTTTTCCAAGAGCTATCTTTCAGGAGAAATAGCTGTCTCTGAATGTTACTGTAACATACTCTGTTTTACACAATGAGCTTACCTCATCTCTTCCAGGTTTCTGTTTTCGTGATGCAAATCTCCAACAGAGGAAAAAAATAGAAAGGAGAAAGGGAATACGAAATTGATTGCCACATAGACTTCTCTGAGTTAGCACTATCGAAAAGTTGGCAAATTTAGTGTAGGAGAGAAAGAGAGAGGTGAGACTGGAGGTCTCAGAATATTCCTTATTACTGTACTTGCCAGGCAATGGTAGAAAAAGGGCTTGGACTTTCCTGTGATGACTTTCCGTTTCTTGAGCATCGTTCTGTATCATTTGCTGTCTAACTTTTTTCCTTAAAACATTGGTGACAAACTTTTTTGTTGTTGGGTGCAAAATAAATTTTAGAAAGCATTGAAGCGCATAGTTGTTTGTACTAAATTCAGATTGGTGCTGGTACAAATCTTAGCAGTAATGCCAGTTGTTTACCATCATGGTTCCAGTATATTCCAAAAGCTGCCTTTTTATTCCCATTTTAAACAACAGTAAAAATACTCTAGTCTCAGCAATGGAAGAACAGGCTTCTGTACATGGCCAAGAGCTACATTTATCTATGCAAAATTAAGGATTGGCTTTAAATATTTATATATCTCATTTATGTGAAACTGCTGCCCCATAAAGAACAGAGTGCTTTTGGATTGTTATTAACTGGCCAGGCTTTTCTGACCTGGGTTTAATTCTCAGACTACTGTGCTTGAAATTGTCACCTTGTATGAGGTATTCCAAGAAAATGACAACACTATTTTGAAGTGTAAGTGAAGAGCACATGCTTGTCCTGTTCAGTGACCTCAGAACACCCTTCAGATACCTGTACTTTTGTTGTCCTCACTAGTTTGGTTCAAGAATTTACTTCTCATGTGAGAGTTATTCATTTCATCACCATTTAGGTATATTTAGGAATTTCCTTATTGTTCAGATGCCCATTTAGTACATTTTTGAGTGACAGACTTCTGCTTCCACATAAGTCCTTGCTTGTCTGCTGTAAATATATTCATCTGCCTACATTATCTACTTTGTTACCTGGAGAGAGGCAATATGGAAAATGTTATTTAAGGAAAAAGTATGTCCAGCGTGCTGCATGAAAAAGTCCTTTAATTTCATAGCAGTAGGGACAAGAGACGCAGATTTGATAATGACAGATTTGGTTATGGATTTTTTTAGATAATAATTTTGAACGTTACTTGTAATTCAGTTTTCTGAATTCTACTTCTCTGTGGAAAAGGCTTTGCATTTTTGTCAGATTTTGCTTTGGTTTTAGTTTTGTTGGGTTGCAGAACATACCATTACGTTTTATTTATCTCTCATAATTTTAAATCTCTATATATTTTTCTTGTACTTTCATTTAAAAAAAATGATCTCTTGCACTGTGAAAGCACTCAAACATTTGAAATACAAGCAGTAAAATATAAAATTCATGAATGTGTCTATAAGAGTCAGTGGTCTGAAAAAGTCAGAGGTATTGATACATACTTGCTCATTTTCTTTCACAACAGATTAATGGGTTATTTTACAATAGCATGACAGTATAATCTTAATTGTATGTAGTCGTTAATTTTTTGTGGGGTCTGCTTTGTAGTATATTTCAATTTCTATGTTATTTACCCACCTAATTTTTCTGAAGCCTGTAGAATATTATGGTTTCAATTCGGAACAGAAGTTGTCCCCTTGTCTGTAATTCAGGTTAATCTCTATGTTATTTTTGGTAAAGTTTACAGCATATTTACAGGGCAGTCTTGAAGATACCTGTTTAAATGAGAAGTATAACTGTACTAGTATCAGTTCATTCATATTAGCATTTGCAAAAGCTGATTATTATTTATTATTGGGAATAAAAATTTACAAAATAAAACTTGGTTTTAAACCAAAAAAAATTTGCAAAGACAACAGTAGCGCATTGGTTAAACTGGGATCATGACAAGATATGAGATACAAATCTTGTTTAATGTTTAAACTATATTTAAGTTGTAAGATCAGAACTAGTGATGCATAGTCCTTGATTGTTGTTGTTATATATAGTATGCAGAAGCTCAGCATTCTGCTTGGAATTTGTTCTAGGCTGTTTATTTTAGGATATGAAGATAATCTGATTATTAGGGGAGTCTGGAATGCTTTGAGAAGATTATTTTGAAATTTACAGAAAAGAATAAAATCTACTTTGACTTGCTGTAGATATGAAGAATATAGCAAAGTAATATAAGACCGTCAAACATATTAAGACCGTCATTTAGACTCATGAGCACTGAGAATGTACTCCTTTTTTAACTTTTCAGTTTGTTTTGAAAGATGATCTAAGTAGGATTTTATTTTTATCTAATTTGCTTTTCTTGTCTCTAATAAGACTGAGTTGTAACTATTTGAATTGTAGCTGGTGTTTCTCTTTGATCTCTTAGTTCAAATATGCCATGTCACATCAAGGAACCCTTGATTTATTTCCAGATCTCTTATGGATGGATTTGCCAAGCAAACCATTTTCTCAGAATTATTTAGATTATTTTTGGCATTTTGTATTTAGTGAGAAAAGTGCAATAGATCACATTTTTATTATCATTTCTAAATGTGTGCATATTATACTGTATGCATCTACACACAAAATCAATATTTGTTTAAGCTTGTTAAGATGACTGGCAGGCTGGTTATTGCTTCTGCCCTCAAGTAACTGTCCGCATGTATGTTCCCAGCCATTCACAAACACTGACTGCTTTTGGCTTAAAAATGAACTGCCTTGAGACTGATCCATAGCTTTATAGACTGTGCTTCCCTCCCTCAAATTAGTGGTGTATACATTATTTTACTATTGAAACAATATTTGTTTTATAACTGAGACACATATGTCAAGTATAAGAGGTTAGAGTTTTGTTTACCTAAAATATACTCAGAAAAATTAAGCCTTTTTTAACAGTTCTGAGAAGTAGAAGTGTAAAATATAAATACTTGAAATGCTGGACATCTCTCAACAAAATTTCTTTTGGAGTGAAATAAGAAAACTTATTAAGAAAGTTTAAAAGCTTTTTGCAATAATCCATATAATAGATTACAAAGTAAATATAATTTCTGTTAATCTTGCTACTGTTTGCTGAGTCCTCACTGGGGAAGTAGCGAAATACGAAGATCGGATCAAAAAAAATAATCGACTGGCAAATTGAGCAAACTTTACTTTTTACCTCTTGGAAAGGGCAGATCTGACAATAAGATTATTTACATACACTAGAATAAAATCAATGAAGTAATTTTACTTTCTGTTTTGCTCCTTTGCTATGTGCAGGTGTAATAAGTCATCTTGACTGGCTGAGCAAGGAACGATCCTGGAGGCCATGGGTCTTTCCCTTTATTTCCCAAGCTGTACGTGTAGCAGTTCATGAACAGACTCTATTTCTATATTAATTTTCTGCAATCCTTTTTAGTTTTATGTGGAATAGTTAATTTAAAAAAAAAATAAATCAATCATACCTTTACTGAGATGCCCTTTTGCACAACAGTTTCCAAATTTCTCTCTATTAGACTTAGTAGAGAGTACTGACATTGGCATCTCACCTTTTGATCACTGTTAAACCTTGCCAATGGTGCTGACAAGCAGAGTATACTTAAACTGCCAAGTGCTACGGTTGAGTCCTTTTATGTGCATTTAGAACTGTTCTTGGAACCAAAGAAAAGGAGACTCTGCCTTTTATTCAGGTGTCACAGAACTGTCCATCAAATAAGCAAGTGGGAGGTCAGATCTCCAGCAAGTCTTGCCTTTGTTAATCAGTGAGGTTTTGCAAGACATTAGGCTGCTTATTGGCAAAAGGGTATTGTTAAATCTTATCCCAAAATTAGAAAAGAATAATGAAGTGTTCTTCTGATCTTCTTGCTATCCTCAGATAATCAGATAACTCCAAGAAAAGTCCATTAAATGACTGCTTAACAGTCTGATGGACTCTTGCTTTTCCTTTAATTATAGAGCTCTAGGATAATATTTCCTGTTTTGTTGTCTTCTATGAATAATTTTATAGTTTTTATAGTTTTTATAGTTTTAATTTCTAAAGGACAGCTTGCAGGCATCAAACAGCTTTTGAATTCTACCTGTGGAGCTGGAAACACGCATGTTTTCAGTAGAGACACCTTGCCATTTTGTAAGCCTAGTCATGGCAAAGGACAAGTTAGCATCAATCCTCAGTACCTGGAATTCAGAAACAAATCCTCTAAACTAAAACTTATCAAATGCACAGCTTGGAATAAACTTTGCCTTTAGAAAATCACCTGGACAAGGACTGTACAAAACTTGTACTTGCCTAAGATAAACTGCAGGTTGTGTTGTTCCTCTGATGCACTATTGGAATCACAGTTTTCCCCCTCTTTGAGTTCACCTGATCTGCTACAGGAAATTATATGAGCAAATCCAGTGTCCTTATAAAATCCATTTCTGTTCTCAGGTCAGTTTTTGATGGATAGACATCCAAATCACAGGAGCTGTGATTATATTTAACCCTTAATTCTCACCCTATGAAATCACAGTTTTTACTCATGCTGCCATTTGTCTCGATGGAAGAAATGCTCATTGCCGAATTGCAGTGGAAAGTGGTTCTCTCCAAATGAAAATGAAGCACGTCTTTTGTGTTGGATTCCAGGGTCTTTGTGAATGATGTCAAGTACTTAATAATTTTATTTTTATTGTTTAAAAAAAACACAAAAAAAATGTTACTTCCCTATTTGCAGCTTTGTAGCTTTGCCAAGAATCGAGCAGGAAGAGAAAGGAGTTCCAGAGGAGAGAATCTTTATTCTAAACAAATAAGTTCAACAATGGCAAAATAAGAACAGAATATTAATTCACCTAAATTTCACTTTACATAAATGTTCTTTTCTGAACTCTGTGAAAATTGTTCCTTAATGTATATATATGCACAAGAATACAGCACTGAATATCGCTCAGATTTGTGGGAAATTTCCAACCTAGGGCCCCAAACAAATAATACTGAAAGACAGAAAGGATGTCAAAATATTGTTTTCCTCAGCCAAAGGTGAGTTTGTGAAAAACAGATTTTGTCATATTTGCCAGTTAGCCAATTGCACAAAATTGAATATTTACACAATTAAGTTCTGCGTAGAGAGGCTATTTTTAGATGTATCATTAATTTCTTGAATCAAACTGGAGATAGAGACATGTAGAAACGGGTAGTATTCCTTTTAATACTAACATCTAATGCAACTTAAGACTTCTTCCTACTGTTTTTAAAGCACATTCATTTTAAGTGTAAAGTAGGCCAGAGGGATGGATACTAAACCTGCTTTTTCTTAGCGTTTATGGGAAGCAATTGTAAAGAAATTATATTCTGTGGGGAGGCAAATTATATGCAATGGATCAGTGCTCTGCTACGGTTCTTCTAAGCAGGTAGGAGAACTTGTTCAACTGTCTGCATGATGTTGAATGAGATCATGCAGTTTTCCCATCTATATTCATCATGTGCCAATTCACTACAGGTAGCAGCTACTTCAAAGAGTGATTCCCATTAAGGTAGATAAAGATTTTGATGAAGTCACTGGAAGTAAAAGGCTTCTCTTTTCCAACTAAAATGCTGTATATGCTACAGAATACTTTAGCGTCTTAACAATGCACAGTATATATTTTATGATGTGCTCCTTCTTATGTGTCAGTGTTGAGTTTGGTGCTCTCTTTTTTTAAAGAATCTCATTTGCATAAGATGGTTATGAAAACACATATTTTGTTGTTATTTTTTGGTGGGTGGGGCAGGTTAATCATTTTTACTGACTGTTGCAAACCCCACAATGCACAAACCTAGTACACTACTCTTTTCTTGCTACAGAGAACCATACCTACAACTTTGTACCAGCTTGGAATTCTTTCTTTGGATCAGATGTAATGATTGCCATCTTGTGCACTGAATGCTGCTTGTGTCAGGGCTTCTTCTGTAGTATTAATTTAAATTTTAATTGTGGCTTGAAGCTTAATCTCTTGCACAGAAATTGTTGAAGTGCGGCAAGCAAACTGAGCTGAGCCCTTGCATAAGTACTGCTGTTTTGTGAGGAATCCAAATTTGCATCTAGACCAGTCTCTGTAATGGACCAGACACAAAATCCTGGTCCTTAAAGGTAAACTTAATCCTGAATTTTGAGTCTAAATGTGGATCTTGGGTTTGTTGGAGCTTTTGTCCCAGGCTTCTGGCTAGCAGGACAGACAATAATAGGCCGTTATTTGTAGTAGTGCCAATCTTTTTTATTTCAGATGCAGAAGACACGGATTTGTTTTCTATCTCTTTGATCTTTTTAACTTGGTGTATGTCTAAAGGGACCATCTTAATTAAAGGCTAATTGATCTTATTTAGGTTTTTCAAAAAGTGAGCTTTGTTAATATAATCTGAAAATAAAGTCACATTTTTACAAGCGATATGCATGGGTTTTGAATAGTCTTCCCAGGCACATGTTCTTTCATTAGTGATCTAAATCTTTCAGTCACCGAATAAATGATGGGTAAGATAGACCGCTGCCTTTGCAATAATGGGCTCCTTTGTAAATTGATTACGAAATAAATTCAGCAATGTATCTTACAACACACTAAAGCTTGATCATAAAAATAATGAAAAGGTGACATCATCATTCCTTACATAGCTCTTTGAAGTCTTGCTGCTCTGAAATATTGGAAACTGCTGAAATTTATAAACTGCGCAAAGTACAATATCCTGTATCTCTGAATCACCTGTTAATGTTAAAAATTATGGAGTTTCCCCTCTACTTGTGGACGCCAGGAAAGAATCTATTTCATGTGTGTAGCTGGGAAAACAATGCAAAGTAGTGTTTTTATAAATGTCTTTACAAATATATGGCACAGAAAGATGATTTTATTTTTATTTTTTTTATAAATTCAGTCTTGTGAAACTGGTAAAATAACATTGGACGCTTTCACTAAACAGGACAATGTGTTAGAAAACATGCATGTTTGTATATTCGCTACCACTAGTATACTTACAGGATTAATACTGAATTGCAGTTGTGGAAGTTTACATTTTTGCTTTAAATATTTCCCATTCTCCAAAGGGAATCTGTGTTTAATAGCTTTTCGCAAGAGAGATCACTGGATGTTTCTGTAGTGCTGAAGTCCTATTTTGAGAACTGAAATAGTGCTTGAGTTTTTCAAAGGGACAAATCCTTACTCACTGTGAATCTGTGTCCCTCAGCCTATTCATTGCTAACTATTGTCACAACTAGTGGTTCCCAAGCTAGTTTGTGGGTGTGTCACTGTTTCCTTACGTGTCTGTCATTTTTAGTGTTACCTGTGTCTAGGGAACCGGTTTCACTTATCTGAATCAGTTCAAAGAAGGTCCAACAGAAGAGGAGGGAGGAAGAGGGGATAAATAGTACTAGGGCTATTCATGTTTCTTCTGCCTTGCCTAGGGAAGCAGCCAGTAACAAGGGTGATGCTTTCATAATGACTTTAGGTTATCAAGAGTTGATAACTTCAAGTTATCAGTAGTTGCTGATGTCTTGCATGGCTTCAGGGTTTGTATTTTTTTCCTTGTGAATCAGATGAAGTTGACAACACCTAGTCTTCTATGTCAGACATTTTACTTATTCTGCAGTCTAAAATCTGTTTGCTGTCATTATTTAAGAATTGGTATTATCTTATAAAAATTAGATTTGTTGAGAGGAAGCACAAGTGCACATTGCCTTATCTGCTTGATCTGCCACATCTGTTTGCCTAAAAATTGTTAAAAATATGGAACTAATATTTTTCCTGTTCTCAAACCTACTGCTCATTACTAGATATAGTCTATTAATTTCTGAATAGTTTCTCAAGACTGTTGAATACATATGGTGATCTACAAAGGAAGAGAAATACTTGGTTTAGGATGTTATATATAGCAAGATAAGTACGGAAAAAAAGAAATATGTGACCTGCTCCAAAACTTGCAGAACAGAATGATTCACTGAAGGTGATGTACTTTTTGTTAGAAATGAGCAAGCTCAAGTTATGCAAAGATATTTCTGATTTTAGTTCCTTTAGTTCTGGGCAATCAAATATGTGACACAGAAAGTTTGGTGTTTTGGGGGTTTTGTTAGACGATGCCAGTGGCTTCAAGTGACTTTTTTAGGTGCTCAGAAATTCTGGAATTAGATACTTGGTCTCTCCAACGAAGCAGCAGCTCACTTCATAACTCTGTCTTCTGTGGGTGCTGTATTGTCTGGCAAAAGGTGTAAGGAAGATGTATCATGCAGTGATTCTGGAATGCTTGGATATTGACTATCTCACTACAGTTAATAAAGGCAGGAGACATGATTTTTAGCTTAACTGATTACTTCCTTAGTAATCAGGGCTTTTTTTAGCAGTTACTAAGACAATAGCTATCCTACTGAACCAATGTAGATTTCAAGAGGGATGTATTGCAGTTAAATTTACTATTTGTTCCTTTATGGCAATTATTAGAACTCCTTTTTTATTGGTGATGTTGAACAGCAAATCAAATAATAAAATAGCACTGAAGTTTCTCACCTAGATGGTAAGCATTTTAGTCCTATTTTGCAAAGATGGCAAGTGAAGCAGAGGCATGAGAAGCTAAGAAGTGCCAGGTAGAGGAAAGCGGTCTCTTTCTTCATGCTTCTGGACGAAATTTTCTTTGTCTTCCTCTCCGAGACCGGGCTGACTGGGACCTGAACAGCTGCTTCATTATAGGGGCAGAGTGAATGAGGATCATGGAGATCAGAGGATAAACTTTTGCCTATAGCATAGATCATGTGCAACACATGCAACAGAAGTGAATGACTATTAAAAACTGGTTCCAGGCTGAAGCCTGACATTTGATGGCCATCCATGGTGATGAAACTATTAATAGAAATCAATGTCTTTTTAAACAGGATTTTTGGCCCCTAAGCCAGAACTATGTTGGGAAACTTTGTCTAGTGGGCAAGGTTGTGTGGTGTTTGGGTTTTTTTCTCGTGTTTATTTTGGTTATGTTTCATTTTGAGTTTCTTTGTTTCATATTGTGGGTTTTGTTTTGTTTTCTTACAACTACCCAGTGGCCTCTGAACTTGCAAACATTTCAGCTTCTACCTTGATCACTGCCTTTTTTTTTCTTTTTTTTTCTTTTTAAGGTTTAGTTTCAGTGCCTGAGAAGTGTTAAGCTTGGAAATGCTAAAGATAACATGTGGGCACGCATTCAACATAGAAAAACACAGGCAGACAAACAGGTTGTTTAACAAGTTCTTTTTATGATAATTGCTTAAACTCAGTGCCTACATAACCCTGTAATATGGGTCCAAATCTAAAATTATTTTATAATTATAGCTCAATTTAACGACAATCCTGTTTCTTCATGGGAAGCATTTCTTTATGGGAATTAAGCAAGTTTCATGGGTATAGATATAAAAGTACTGTGCTGAATAAACCTCAAATTTCTGTGGGTGTTAAAATATAGCGATTTACTGGGCTGTACTCTGTCCATCCAGTGGGTTAGGTGAATATATGACGCCAGACAGAAAGTGACTAAAATTCAGCAGTATGTTTTGCTACTAGAGCTTTTTTTTTACTTAGCATTATTTCAGATATACTGCCTCTTAGAGATGACTTTTGGAGACAATGACTTGAAATCAAACATGATCTTTTAAAATCAAATTGGTATCTCTTCTCTTTGAACTGTATTGTGACTTTGGACTATCTAGGCTGTCGTGGTTTCAGTTCGGATAGAGTTAACTTTTGTATTAGCAGCTGGTATAGTGCTATGTTATGGATTTGGGATGAGAAATACTTTTGATAGTGCACTGGTGTGTTTATCACGGCCTTTTCTGTTCCTCATATCTCTGTGCCAGTGAGCAGGCTGGAGTGCACAAGGAGTTGGGAGGGGACACAGCTGGGACAGCTGGCCCCAACTGACCAAAGGGATATTCCATGCCATGTGACGTCATGCTCAGTATATAAAGCTTGGGGAAGAAGGCGGCAGGGGGAAACATTTGGAGTGATGGTGTTTGTCTTCCCAAGTAACCATTACGCGTGATGGAGCCTGGCTTTCCTGGAGGTGGCTGAACACCTGTCTGCCCATGGGAAGTAGTGAATGAATTCCTTGTTTTGCTTTGCTGACATGCATGGCTTTTGCTTTACTTATTAAACTGTCGTTGTCTCAACCCACGAGGTTTTCCTCACTTTTACTTCTCCTTTTACCCACATCACAACTCAGGGGAGCGTCAGCGAATGTCTGTGTGACCCTGTCTGCCAGCTGGGATTAAACAACAACACAGGTTAATACTAGTTTTTTTAGAGTGACCTGAGTTTTCAGAGGATCTCAGTCAGCCAGCAAATGACCTAGAGCCGAGGTGAAATCTTCCGGGATGCAGAGATACTAAGTACATGACCAAGAAAAAAAGGATCCCATGTTGTAAATGAGACTCTAAAACAGCGCTTTCCATCATTTGTCTCAACTGTAAGCTGGACAAAACATGTATCCCACAGAGGTGACAGCAGGAGAAATTAATATCTTCTAAGTGTTTGCTGGCTGCTTTCTAAGTTATTCACACACCATTTCCACTGAGCTCACTCTGGTCTGTATTTCCACAGAATGACAGTAGAATTTAAAAGGATACTTTCTGTGAGGTGTAAAACACATGGCTGATGGATAATTTTGTTTTTTGCTAATGTTAACTCAAGTTTTGTAAATGGATTTAGGACAAGATCAACTGTGCTATAAAATTTACTATAAAATTATGGAAGGCTCTTGGTGATACAACTGTCCTTTTTTCCTCAAGAATAAGTAAAAATTTCTGGAACACTGATAATCTAGAAATTGTTAGTTCGGATTTTATTGAAGCCAGTTTCCTAAAAAGTGGCACAGGGTAGAAGTCTCAGGGATTTAGGTACCTTCACATTTCATGAACACGAGTGTTAGATATTGGAGAGAGAGAACTGTCTTTGTATCCTTACTCAGGGAACACAACAAAACTAATCCTGTATTAGACATCAGAGACTCCACATAGACTCACCCTTGAGACATAAATCTCAACTAAGATATTGGATTTTGATAGTTTTGAGGCTCAGAAAATAATCATATGAGGTTTGGGGAGGGTTTTTTTTCCTTCCAATCAAAAAGAGCATCCATAGGCTTTGAACTGGAATAACTTCAGACATTAAAAAAAACTTCCAAAATTTAAAAATTGCAATTAGAATTTGATGAGACCACTCAGGTCTAATTTATAACAACCTGAAATGAACATGAAATGGCTCTAAAAATAGTAGGACACTTAGAAAACTGGAAGGGAAGCATACAGAAAATTCAGATTTACATAGTTCAAAAGACTGAATGAGTAAAGATGGGAATTTGGTGCAGTTATTTCTGTTGCCACTTCATAGCCTAGAGAAGAAAGGGATGAGGATTTTCCATATAGTTGGAGTTTAAACAACACTGGGTGCGTGATGTTTTTTTTTTTTTTCATCCTTGAGTTACCATAGTATCTGGTTTCCCTGGTTACCAGTGACCAAGGAAGGGACACTAGGGAAGCTGGAGGCTTGGTTGGTTGTTTGTTTATTTTTTGAGGGGGAGAGAGAGAGGGAGAGGTCAGAGAAGATTTTTGTGTGTGTGAGAAAAGAATGTGAGAACAGTGCTGGAGGATAACCGTTGTGAACAGATTTTCTCTGAGCTGGAATTTATAGTTCTCTCTTCAGTGCAAGGAGCTAAAATAGTTGAAAGAGAAAGATTGATTGTGAGAGACAGAATTTCTGATAAAAAAAATGAGGAAAAGAGGAGCTGTAAAGCTGTGTTCCTAAGAGACTGGAAATAAGAAATCAGTTGGGTCAATACAAGTGATAAAAGGTGTGATCTGACCAAAATCTGGTCTCTCACTTTACTGCAGTGGCATTTAGGGGCTGTGGTCCTGAACTGGTCCTTTCTGTGCTGGAGACTTTACAAGCACAGAACTAACTTATCTCTGTTATAAAGAGCATGTTGTCCTGTTTCTTGCTAATCCAGAGGATTTCTTTGGTAATCTTTGGTAATTCTTTTGGCTGAGACTACTGACTTGTTCCCAGAAGGGAAATTTAAGGAGAGAACCTCTTAGTGTTTCCTTATGGCCTGCTGTAGAACTGTAAATTATAATAAGAAGGGTTTTCAATGAGGGTTGTTTTGTGGGGTCTTTTTTTTTTTTTTTTAAATCTGAATATTGTTGATTTTCCCTTTTGCTTTCAAGATTATCTATTTCTTGTCCAGAAAGCCTTTTGAAATATTCAGCACTGTAACAGACACCCCATACAACAAACATTCCTGTGCAGCTTCTGTTTTGATATTTAGTGGAAATCAAAGGAAGGCAGTAATTGCTTTCATCCTTTAGACTTGTTGACACTTAATCAGAGCTCAGATTTCCGGGGAGGAATTATTCAGGCTTGGAGAATTTTTGACACCTTTACATTAGTAAAATATTTTTTTGGACATTTTAATATTCTTATTCCACAAAGACCTTTTCATGCCAGGGAAACTCTTAAGAGCAAATTTCCACAAATGCAAGAGTAGCTCAGCTGCACTAGTTCTGGTGTCAGAGGCGGCTTAAATGGAAACATATTTTTGGTTTCTCCTTGTGTTTTAGCCACAATACGCATATTTGATTCCTTCATTTCTATGGCAAATGACAGATAGTTGGCTGGACCAGCTCCTCCCTATCCTTAAATCAAGACTATAGAAAGGCTTAAATATAAGAATACTAAACTTTATTGTGTGTAAACTCTTGTTTATGGCTGAAATTGTAAATCAGACTTTAATATGCTCTTTTGGTTGTTTTATGCAGGCCAGATGTTAGGAAGCAGATGATTTTGCCAGCCAGAGAATTTTAAGCATGTGATTGCAATGTTGTTAGTAAATGCATCATTTTACTATATTTCATTCCAGGGCTTGTGGTTGGCCTATTCAGTCAAACTTTAGTAAATAAGTTTTGTTTTTCAAAAATCTACTTAATTTTATTTTCAGTATTATTCAAAATGTCAAAAAGACACTTCATTTCATGTCTTCTAGGGCAGAGATTTTTAGAAAAAAGAGAAACAACAGGCTGTGTATAGACCTTAAATTCATTGAGTCAGGTGGGTTCTGGATTTCAACCTTCAGTTCAAGGTTCCAGACTATCAATAACAACAGTGTGATGATTTTAATATCCTTAGCATTTTACTAGTCTACAGAATACCTTAATTCACAAAAGAAAAATGCCTCTGTAGTACTGTAATACTACTCTAACTGGGCTTACTAATAAGTTTCTAACTACCATTAATTTAGATTAGCAATTAAGGTGACTTTAGTAGATTCACTTTTTTTTTTTTTGGTAGAAGGTTTTGCATTTTGATTCTTCAGATTTATTGTGTTTGCATTCTCTTTTACTTGCCAGTATAACTCAAAATACTTTTAACTTACAAATATGTGTTCAGATTCCCAAATTCTCTCAATTTTTCTTATTTATTGGATTTTTTCCCCTATGCTTTCAGAAGGGTATTTCTGTTTTGATCCTGATTTGCACAAGCACCATGTCAAAGGTACGCATGCAAACTGGGTGTTTACATCTGCATATGATCATGCATGCAGTCATTTTTTGCATTTGCAGGTAGGCAATAGCTAAAATGCAAATACAAGCTAGTCTTGGTATTGTCAAGATTCTCAATCACGTGACAGCAAAGGAGAATTTTAAAATTTAAAATTTAAAATTTAAAATTAAAATTTAAAAATTTTAAAAATAAGAAGGTGTTTAAGGGGAGCACTTACAGCCTTGTGGGCAGCATGGGAGAATGCACAAATGCAATTGCTTGAAAATCTAAGAGGTTTGGACCAACATCATCGGCTGATCAAAGGAAAGAATCTTTTGGTCACACGCACAGGCTTATTACTCCCAAAATGCCTTTTGTGTGCAGGAATAACTTGTCTCCCTTGTAGAGACTTCTATCTTCAGCAGTATTTGTGCTTCTGACATGAGCCGAGTTTCCCAGACAATGCATCTCTCTGCAAATTCTACATTTTAGTGCCCATAATCAGAGCTCAGCTCAGTGTTGCCCTGCTTAGTGGGCTTAAGGGAGCCAAGCAATATCTGCAAGCCTCAAAAGTACCTCTGGCAAAGAGAGCAGTGGCAGCTGCTTCAGCTACCAGGGCCGCTCCTTGGGTGACCCTCGGTTCATGAAGTAGCCGAAGGAGCTGCTCTCATCTCAGTACAAATTAAAGTGCTGTCTTGGCCACTGATGGTCAAATTAAACCTTCCTAACTCTGAATAAAAGAGGAAAGCCACTCCTCTCACCTCATCCCTACAGTAACATGCATCAAGTCCTCAGTTACTGAGTAATGGGAACTTCTAGTGATCCTCCTGTGCCAGAGGCTAATTCTTTAAAATAGTCATCTTTAATATTCAGGTGGTATCTAATCTGACCAGAGATAGGAAGGCTTTCAGAAATAAGATTCCCTCTCCCACCCTCCCCCCATCCTGATTTTTAAGGTAAAATCTCCCTTTCCTCAGGCAGAAGTACTTGTGTCTGATTCTGTTGATAGGCACCATCAGCTTTCAGTTAATATATTAGCTACATGTTTTAAATACCTCTTTTTTTTTTTTTAACATATAGCAACATTTTCTCATAGTTAGTCTTTCTCCAACTGTCTTGTTAAATATTATTCCGTTCATGCTGCTGAAAAATATTCTATTCAAAATGTGACTTATTTAACAGCTAATATGTCTAGATTGGATCTTCCTCGGTAGAAAGTTTTTTCCCTGTATTTTTATTTCAATGTCCAGATACGAGTTAAAAAAAAAAAAAACACACAAAACATAATTACCTAATTCTGAGACAAACACAATATAGAATTTTGTAGAAAATTTTCCATGAAAAAAATAGAGTACTTATTGGAAAGGACAGTCTTTTAGAATTCAGTCAAAAGGTTGCACGTGTACATATTTTGCTACATGTGCATAAATAATAATTCAATTTTCTGTTCTGTTTTGCTGACATATTCCAAAAATCGCTATTGGAAGAATGTGCTATGTTGACCTTACCCTTAACTTACTAAATTCTACAAGCACATTGGTAGTCAATTCCCCTTGAAAAAGACACTGTTGCTAGTAATCATTGTTAAGCATAACCCCAACATCCCATATGTAGCACTAAGGTTTAACTATTCAAAAAGAGTAAAAAAAAAAAACAAAAAAAAAAAAAAACAAAAAAAAAACCTGATATTCTGAATCCCATAGTTTAGCTAAGGCAGACATTTATGTCAACCCTGCCCCCAAGCCCCAACCTGCAGCTTAAGTGAATGCCTGATGAACACACCCAAAACACCAGAAAGATCCAGTATTGTCACAGGTGATGTGCATTTGGTCTTACGATTTGCAAGTGAAGCCCATCAGAAAGATGATTGAGGTATTTGAAGAAGCTTGGAAGGAAGCATACTAGTAAGCTTCCACTAAGCAGCATGTTCACCCAGAAGGTCTCTAATTGCTGTATAAAATTTCTCTAGAGATTTAGAAGATGTTAGTAGTTGTTAGAAAGACATTAATTTATTTTCTGATATGGGGTGCCTTCTGGGATGAGAAATACCTTTTATTTAATGGAAGCCACGATTAACTAAAATCCAGAAGGACAGGGAGGGCAGGATTCCAGGTAAGCGTGATGTAATAACATTTACATAGGTTTTTTTTCTACAAATGGGCAAGAAAGCTGTATTAATGATTTGTTAGAAATATTTTACTGTCTCATGCTGTGCATAGTCTCTTGTGAAGTACAGCTCTTGTGTCCCAGGAGGCTGCAGAAAGGGTGCATGCTCTTATACCATTTCACATCCATCACTAGTCCTGTATGGAAATGGAAAGTTGAAGTCTTATATATTTTTTTCAGAAGTGTCCTGAATGCTTTTATAGCGTAGTTTGAAAATTACTGTGATTCGTGGAAAAGATTTACGATGTGAAGAATGGGAATGCTATGCAAGTACAAGTAGTTTAGAAAAATACTTATTTATTTTTAATAATTAAGATTTCCCAAATTTGATTTAGGCAATCTCTCTTGTAAGCATGATGAAGATCTGCAAATAGCTTATTGGTCTTGAATGTGCTAGCTTCCTATATGTAATAGATATGCTATACATTTTTATTCAGTTGGGGGGGAAGGAGGAGGGGAGATTTCCTATGAACTGTGCAGCATTTCATGTAAGGTATTTATCTTTCAATGACCAGTGGCCTAAAGATGCAACTTACTTTAAAAAGTAACAGTAAATGCTATTCACTTAAAGACATCTTTTGGATGCGTGTTTCTGTACTCCTACAGGATGAACTTTTTCTAAAGTGAAGTAAAGATACTGTTAAATGAAGGTGGCAAGTCAGCACAACTCTGTTGTGTTAGTATCTTCAGAGCTGCTTTGTTTTACGCTTTCTTTCCTGAGGAGATCAATAATGGATGGCTGACATCATTCTTTCACCACTCAGAAATGAGAAAGCCTAAATGCATTTCTTTAGGGCAGGCATGTTTTTCATCCTGAGCTGAAAAGCCTGTAATTGAGTGAGGTTTATAAGTGTGATTGCTATTGGTGTGTGTTCCAGTCTGATGTGCCTGTGAAAGGTTCCACTGGCATTTACCTGGCTCTCAGGAATGTTGACCTCATCTCCCAAACCAGCCAGCATGTGAAATGCCTCTGCTGGGAGGCACATATACAGAATTAACCTAATACTCGGGAGCATTGAGGCTCAGCTTATGATCACATTGGTAACTTTCTTGAAGTTTGCTGGTTCTTCATAATTTGCACATACTTTAACTTTATTTTTAATTGAAAAAGAAATAAGAAAGCAGAGCAGAGAACAGATGTCTGTCCCCTTGCAATGTTGACTTATACTTCTGTCTCTCTGGTGAAGTGACTGGAAAGACTTTATCAAGTTTGCTGTCAGTAAGAACATGGGAAAATTGGATGGTTTATTTGACAGGACTGTTTTGCTGCTATTCACAGGTCTAAAAAGTCAGCAGAAATGTGTACGTGTCAGTACAGGCGTGTTTACAGTGCAAGACTCTAATTAAAGAACAGTTACTATTACTTGTCAATACCAGTAGCATTTAGGTTTACAACCATTAATACAAATGGAAGTGTACCCAAATGAAAGTGGCAGGGACAAGGCATTGGCAATAAAGAATGACAGGTTCAGTGTGAATCCAAAGTCATCTCTGTGTCTCGGATCTCTCCCTTGCGTAAGCTGTCCCTTTGCTACTCAAAATGTCCCCCCGGCAGCCTGTGGCACAGCACATCCTGACAGGATGGTGATGGCATCGCCCACCAAACAGGCATCGAGAGCAGGTTCCAAAGTCAGGCAGCCTCTCTGTTCTGCTGCTCGTGCCTCAGGTGACTTTATTTTACCTTTGAGAGTCTTTCTGTTATATATTTGCAACATATTCTCCCAAATGGTTCAGGTATGGGGAGGGATCACGGTGAGGGTCAGACTCCTTCGCTGTTGCTGATTATGTTCCTAGCTGCTTATTTTACCTAGCTTTTTGAGATGCCTAGTAGTCTGCTTTCCATCGTGCACATCCCAGGACTTTCTTGGAAGAAAACAGCAAAATTCTGTAATTTAATGTATTGCTGTTTTCATCTGTTAATTTGGAAGGAAGTGCATAAGACAAATCACAGCGCCTGTGAAATGGTGCTGGAATACAGAACACAGATGTACCAGGGTACTATAGTTCTTTCCATAATTAATTAATAGTACTGAGAAAAAGATAAATCCAACTTTGATTTGCATTTTTGGTGGGGTGCAGGTGTTATGTGTTTGGTGGTTTTGTTTGTTTGGTCTTTTCGTTGTGGTTTGTGGGGGCTTTTTGGTTGTTTTGGTGGTTTTGTTGCATTTTGCTGGGTGGGTTTTTTTGGTGTTTTTTTTTTGTTTTTTGTTTTTTTTTTTGAAAGGACATAGTGATTCTGTGGGATGTCTTGGGAACCTTGGTTGATGCCCGGTGATGGCATGCATAACTGAGAGGCGATTGCCTGATACAAAATGATGTCTAGATGACAGGGATGTGTCCTGGCTGTCCCTGCCCAGGTGTCGGCTGCAGGGGGGTCTCTGAGGAGAGGCTGGGGCTGCCCTGGGCCAGGCACAGCCCGTTCCAGCCGGTTCTGCAAGGGACTTGCCACAGGGCACAGCTGAGCCTGTCAGCGAAGCTGGTGATGCCTCTGTGGAAACATATTTAAGAGAGGGCTGAAAATGCTGGATGAAAGGAGGAGGGGGAAAAAAGAGCGAGAAAAAGCTGAGGGAGCACCGTGAAGGTGGAGGCGCTCCATGGTGGAGCAGATAACCAGTGAAACCCGTGGAGGACACCGCACCAGAGCGGATGGGTATTTCCTGATGGGGAGCCCAGCCCATGGGGAGGGCCCGCACTTGAAGCAGGGAGAAGTGTGAGAAGGAAGGGTGAGGAGGGCAGAAGGGCTGTGTGCCGCCACGGCCCCTTCCCGCCCTGCGCTGCCCGGGGCTGGGGCGGAGTCGGGGTGAGGGAGCGACATTGAGCTTGGGAGAGCCGGGAGGAAAGGTGGTGTTCAAGTGTTTGTCTTTGCTTCTTGCCACCTGAATCTATTTTAATCAGTTATTTTAGCTTAATTAGTAACTTCCATTAATTTTAACAGATCAATTTTAGTTATTTGATTCCCCATCCCTCCTGCTGTGGGAGCAGCTGGGTGAAGCTTGGCCCTCCGCTAAGGTTTGTCCACCACAGAGCAGAAGGTTGGTCAGCCGTCAATATCAATGTGTACTTCTGTGAGTGAAGATGATGTTGTGCATATAGAACTTTATCTCCAGATGTGAAATAAACGCCCAAATGCTGTAAATCAGCACCATTTTTGAAATCCAACAGGTCTGTCTTGCTGGGTGAATTCAGTTCTATCAGAAGCAGTATTCCTGTGTTTGCTTTGATACACAGTGGAAATAAGTACTAGTTCTCTTACACATAAATATGCTATCTATTTGTGAATTGAGTTTCAAGCTCTTTTATCAACACTGATTGCTGCCTGGGGAAATGATTCCAATATATCAAAGCCTGAGAGAAAAGAAAGCCAAGAGTGGCTGGATATTTCAAAACAGAATAAAAAATGAGCATTAGAATTCATGACAAATAAAAGCAATTTGTAGTACAGAGGTATGTGTTGTATTAAATAAATGCATTTAAAATATTGCATGTAAATGAAATGGATGGATGAGTTTAAGAAGGAAGAACAAGTGCTTTGCATCAGTGTTTAATAAGTACTTCTAGGTAGTAAGAGACTTAATTTGAAAATAAGATTACCTATAATTGACTCTGGATACTTAAAAATTAATTTTTTTCTATGTAAGAATCATTCACATTTTACTTCTATTGAGTAATATTTTTTTCTTAAGGTAGGTTTCTTCGTTTGCTCTACCTGTAACATAAAATACTATTCAGTGCTAGAAACAGTGGGAAAATATTCCTAACAGCACGATATTGAAAGATATCCCTTTTTCTGTCTTTAAGTTTCTTCATTATGGCGTGACAAGAACAACCTACTAGAAAAGGTGAAAAATATTTTGGGTGCCCATTTAATTTTTTTCTCAAGTATTTATTTTTAGCTCATGGGTAGATCTGTTGTATATTTTCCTGTTTTCCAATGGAGATGTAGCAATATCATGGCAAAGCCATTTCTAAACAAAAGAACCTTATTTCTCAGGGACAATTAGATAATTTTGGAAGCATGTGTTTGGTCTCATATAATGTTGTAACAGCTGCAAATGAAGCAAAATACAGAAAATTAATCTTATAAAAATAAACAACTGCATAGCTTGAACAAATTTAGGATGTGACTAGATTACATTGCTGTTTTGTTTTAAACATTTTGGGCCTATAGAAGGACAAGAGCTAATCTGACTGTTTTAAAAATGTTGCATAAGAGATGTTCACTTACAAGGAAAATGCTTTCTCTTCTAGTGTTTTTAAGATGTTTTCCCTTTTAAAGACATCAATTATTTGCTGCTCTTAAGAGACAGCAACACTTTCCACCATGATGTGGATGCTATTTGGAATACATATTAACCATTTTTATTAGCTTCCAGTGATGAACTTTATTTAACTGAGAACCCTGGGGCTGACTTGGTGACATACAACTGTGTGTGAGATTTGAACAGGCAGCCCCTTTCTATTTTCAAACAAAACATAATAACAGAAATGTGAAGTGTTGCCTTCAGTCCTTGTTTCCAAGGTTCAAACCACTGTATGTGATTGGCCCACACTTGAGAAAATGACAATTAGAAAGTGATAGTGAAATTTCCAGTTTCATATTTTTGTAAACTCTCTTCAGATTACTCAAAAAGTATACCTGACAAATTAGATGTGTCCATCTCTAATCTGTGATAAATCTGGTCTGCTATCTCATTGTCCCAAGTTTGTTTGTTTTCTAAACAAAATGGTTCCATGATCACAAAAGCTCAACATTGGTTAATCAGCTTTTCCTACTTTTCCATGATTAAATTCTCTTGCCATTTTGGTTCACTTGTATCTAACCTGTTTTTTCTGTTTCTCTTGCCGCCTTGTACCTGTGATCTAGCTGTCAGAGATCTGAGTCTTATTCTGTGTCAGGTATTAAAAGTTTTATGATGTCAAAACAATTACTATGAATAGAAGTAGTAAAAGTTTACCAAATCATTTGACGTGGGGGGCCCTGTTCTATAGCACAAGAAGGTGGTTTGTGACTCTCCACTGGATCTGGACTTTCTCTGTTAGAAAGACACTGAGGCAGGCAGCATGCTCTTTTTTCTTTCTTAATTTTTTTTTTTTTAAAGGTGATTCCTCAGGAGTTATACTTTTGGCAAGCTGAGAAACAGTAGCAGCTGCCAAGAATCCTTCAGCTCTCACTGATTTGTCATTTCAAAATTTCTTGTATCTTTGGTAAAAAGTTTAGACGCAGAACATATTTGTGGTTTGGTGCTTCCCCAGCTCTAGAGCCAGGCAACCCAATACGAGACATGCTAGCACTAGAATAGCTCACAAGTTGACTTCAATAAGTTTTAATGACAGCCTGTACATCACACTCTTTTTTTTAAATAATTATTCCATCTATGTTTAGTAAGAGCCATTCTGAAAGTTTTTATTGTAACTGTGTAAAAGGAAGTTGCAGCTTAACTGTCTTGAAAGTAAGACTGAAGTAAGGCAGACTCAGGTCCGCGTTTAGCCAATGTGGCAGTTATCCTGTGGACTTCAATGTTACTGTTTAATGTGTAATAATACAAATAAAATGATTAATCAGGGACTCATTTTTTTAATTTGTATTAGTAACCTAAATTTGAAACTGTACTTTTAGTATCACACAGCTACATCTATATATTCTATGGTTTCAGTGGCTATGCAGTGTATCTTAGGGGACCTGTTACAGCCTATCCTGTACACTTTAATGCTTGAGTTGTAAAGCTGGCAACATTCAGTGTCTTATTTCAATCACCATTAGATAGTCCCTCTTATAAACATAACTAGCTCATCTCTTACCCGGACTTTATAATTTTGGCTTGTCTCAATTTATTGCACATTTACATGACATGTGACATTAACTTGTGAATATTCTTTTTCAGCTGAACAGCAAGTTGACAACAAGTGTGTGGTGAAAGTTATGATACTTTAAAGGACATATAATCTGCTGTGCATTCAAAACCCCCAAATAGGTAAGATACAATCAAATTTTATACTAGATTGTGTCTTGCCAGTCAGGCACCATTATAATTTGACAGACGTGATATGATACAATGAAATCTGAATGACATAACCCAGTGTGACATAACTGATAGGCCAATGTAGAAATTTAATAAACATTTCCAATAAGTTTGCTGTACTCGGCCTGTCATGTCCCCAGCCATGCCCCGGTGTTATGTCAATCTTTGGGTCAGGTATTTGGTCTTAAACATTACAAAATATAACAATTTGCTTATTCATGAGAAGTGCAATAGGTCTTTCCATGTACCTTTTCTGGATATTCTGGATATGAATAATGTTGCAACTATATAATTGTTCAAGTGTAGGCACCTGGAAATCATTTTGGTTTTAAACGGTCTGTAAAGAAGCTACTGCACATGTAGAATCACTTAACCTACTTACATATAAATTGCCTAACACTGATATACTGTGCTGTGGCTAGCTATGACCTAATTGGCTTCTTCCTGAAGTTCTTTGGTTAAAAAAAAAAAACCAAACAAAAAAACCCAAAACAAAACAAACAAAACAAAAAAAACCTCAAAAAAACCCACCAACACAGCTGCAGTATTTTTTTCCCTATAACTTATCATGACGCTGGCTTACAGAAAGAATTATATAAAAGGTATTACCTCATCTACTTTAACATTCCTGCTACCATGAGAGGGTTCTCTTCTAATTCAATGAAAACCAGGTGGTACAGGTAAACTCCCAAACCTCCTAAAATGGCATTTAGTATCTAATATTAACAGTATCAAAAATTTCACAGCAGTGTCTGGGGACTAAGGATAATATTAATAGATTAATTATTAATTAATTTATTGCAACACTAAAGTGGAAAAATATTTCTTTACAATTCCAGGATCCAAGAGAGTACCAGATATATTCTTCTTTGGAGCTTTAGGACCTGTTTGTAGGATTCTGCTGTGGAGGTGCATGGAAACACCACTGAGGGTAAGGAGTGAAGTTATAGACGTGTACAAACACACTAGGAATTTTGTCATTCAGATTTGTTTGTGGATAAAAGTGATAACATTTGCAGGTTCACTTCTTTACACAAGATTTCAGTATAAAACTATGTAATAGAGCTAATTTCCAACAGAATTTTCCCACAGTTTATTCAACTGGTACAAATCAAGCAGTTTTCTTCACATATTTTTGAGACGTTTTCTTGTGTTTTATTTTAAAATATATTTAAATTTAAATTAAGGCGGATCTTGGAGAGCCAGGGAATCAGTGAATGAGAGAGTTAATTGTTGCTTGTAGCTTACTGCATGGATTTAGGGAACGTGTTGTGGGAGTGAAGAGTTTCAGGAAGCATCAGAAGACAGCCCAAGCTCATGTTTGGAATGCTCCCTACCTGTATCTTAATTCTAGCCGCAAACAGGAAAGTGCCTAGCTATTTCTTCATACAGGTAGTACCTTGACTCAATATACTTTCCCTTTGTGGCCACGATGGGAATGGATTAAAGCCCACTGTATTCCCTGACCCACTTTTCTCCATATACTGCCCGTGGGGCATATGTAGGTTGGCATGGATCATATCTATCTAACCTAATGCTGTGCAATATTAAAGCTGCTGCAGGAATGATCCAGGGCTTCCTCTCCAATGTCAAACGTGTTGTTGCAGAAAGAATATCAAATATGGTTGGTGATGGTGACAGTACAAGGTGTAGTATGCTTGTGCACCTACACGGCATCTACACTGGTTGAGTCTGTAGTAAGGGGACGTACTCTTGCCTCATCTCCCTAGAGCTGTCTGAAGCTTGCCACAACGCAAACATAGAGGTGAATTTTGACTGGAATTTAGGTGCCAGTCTATATTCAAAGTACAGTGTGAATTACCTAGTTTTGTAAAAATAAGAAACTACTATCTCCACGTGATTCCAACTTTGAAGGTGCCTTATGCCTTCAAAATAACGATGTCTGTGGAGTCACTCTGAATACATATTTCTGTTGTAATTCATGCCCTCCTTTATTATGGAATAACTTTATTGATGAAGGGCATTCAAGTAACTCTTGAGTCCTGAAACATACTGGTTAAAGACAGGAATAAACTGTCCCCTGCCTTTGTATAGTAGAAAGACTGCAACTGTTCAGCCCCACAAGCCTGATGTACCTGGAATATTAAGGCTCTGTGCTCTTCCTTGCAAAGGCCAGGGACAACAGAGGTGATGACTATAACCTTTTTTGCAAGTAGCCAGATGGTCTTGTTATTTCAGCCACCTGAATAGGTAATAGGTAGCTCAGGAAAGAAGTGCTTGTTGTCAGCTGAGATGTAATTGTTTCTGGACACAGAATATCACTGTTTAAATCTGTTCTTATTGTCTTACTTGCTATGCAAAATACCTTTCTTAGGCATGCTAGATTATACAAGCTAAATGTAAATAAAAATATTGAATGGTACTGAATCATGGGAATAGTAATAGTCTGTCTAGTATTTTTAGGAAATAAGCCTCAAGTACAAAAGTTGTAATCAGGTATTATATTTAATGTAGTTATTTGTCATCATAATGCATTTCTGGGGTATTTTCCTTGAAGAGCAAGGTATACAATAAATTTCAGTAAATTTGACATATAAATTCCTAGGGAAGAAGAGGTAAAAGATAGAACACAGGTAACACTAGGCTCCAAAAGAGATTTGGAGATGATATGTTGCTAATGAATACAAATCTTTGTAAGTTATATTGAATGGTTGCATTCAGCAAGCCCAAAAATGTCTTATTCTGAAATCTTTAACTGTATTCATCTGTTTCAAGATTCTCTAGCTGTGTTTTTGTCCATTTTTTTACCTATCTTTCCTCTCTTGTACTTGTGTCTTTATGATTTAGCCCCACAAGGATATCCAGAAGGTAGGAGCAAGGCAAGCAGCATGGCAGACTTCCCTGAAGATTCTACCAGCTTGCTTTAATTTCCTCTCTCTGCTCTTCTTCTCCCCCCAGCTTTTCAAAGTTCGTATGGCTCAACAAATGATCCAGAGATGCTTTGTTAGTTATTGTGTAGTAGGTGTGCTTGCTGACTACCATCAAAACCAAAAAGTGGTTTTCATCAAAGGTGAAAAGAAGTTACAGAGACACATTAGGATTTAACCAATTAACAGTGGTCCAAATTCATCCCTAAAGTAACTTCTCTAAACTTGCCCACTTCTGTTTAGTTTACAACTCCTTTACCCATAGAAACAGGCAGTTTCAAAACTCAGTGTTATTTTAATTAATGGCAAACCCTCTTGGCAACATAATCAAGGTGAAGTAATACTACAGTAAGATATTTAATTTTATGAAATACTTAAGAGGTGAATTGGGTTTTGGAAATACTCAGTCTGTATGAAAGGAGACATTCTATAAGACAGATGCTCACTGACTGGCATGATGGGACAATTGCACAATGCCAGGAGGATTTGCTATGTTTCAGAAATAAATCCATTATTAATTGCCACTAGCAAGAGGCTCGGGAGACTTGAGAGAAAAATGTCTAGTTTCACACCATTCCAAACGTATGTTTGTGCTTATACAGCTGAAGTGCCCTCCTGGTATGTTGCCTCTCCTTTTTTCACCCAGAAGGAAAAATCATGTAATGCTACTCCAGGCGTTGCATGAATTTCCTTTGCTGAGGAAAGTATTTCTTGCTTCTTGCTTTCTCTACATTCTGTGGAATATTCTGTGAATTGGCAATAGAATGAACCCTTCTTAGTAACTAATTAATCACTTACACGTTCTTTTGCAGATTTGCGAAGGGTTTGTCAGTGATACATTTGCCCCACTCTGATTATATTTGTATGTACTCCTGGAGGAAAAAGTATTATCCATTACAGGTGCTTTACACCTATACAAAATTCATCTTCTCTTGAAAATATATACCTTGGTTACTCAGCAGGGTTTGTGCTATTGTTGCAAGCCTCATCTTCAAGTGCCTGCGTTTACACTGTTTGCCACAGTAACTGCTTTGGTATAGCTGTAACAAGGAGCTACCTCTTCCCCCCAGCCTCGATATAGACAAGGTCTAAGTTATGAATGTGATAATTAACTATACATTACAATTCATTATATATTCTTAATTCTGATGTGGGAACAAATGAAATTCATCATTAGCAATTTAGAGCTAGTTTTAGAGTGAGTGTGTGGGGGTGCATGGGAATATGTATGCTAGAAGAAATTTATGCAGATTAAATCCATTAGCAATTTTCTGCACACCTCATTAAGCAAAATATCAAATCCCACTTAGCTCTTCTGCTGCTCTCATTAGATAATTTAAACTATACTATTCCATACCATGGAAGTAAAAAAAAAATAATATAAAAAAAAATAAAAATCCCTCGTGTAGTGTCCCCCAAGTGAATTCTCAAAATCTACAGCTGTCGTGCTAACACCATGGACTAATCATGCTGCCTCACTGTACTGTATCATTGTTCAGTCTGCCGAGAGACAGGCAGCCTGGCAACCACAGAGGGGGCTCTTTGGAAAGCAAGTATGTTTGTTGCTACTTTTCACAGAGCAGTCCAGGCTCTCTGGCACCATAAGTGGATAAGTGGCTTAAAGCATGTGTGCAACTGTGTGTTGGGGGTTGAAAATACTTCCCAATGATGATTCTTCAAGAAGTTGCCCTGTGACTCTTTTTGTCAGAAAATACAGGTTTATCAAAAATTCGTTTTCTGTGTGAAGACGTCACTCTTGCTAGAATTTATAATGGAATAATTTCTTGGGTTAATGATGGAATATCTGGTGTGGCTACATCTGTGTCACGGGCCATGGTTTAGCCATCACTTGAAGCCAGTTTAAGCTGACTCCGCTGCTTCAGTAAGTGTTCCCAGCCTGCCCCGACCCCGGCAGCTCATTCCTGTCCTTCTTCATGGGCTTATGCTGGCACATGAATGGGCAACGAAGGGTGACAAATTGGCTTAAAATTAACCTGGCAAAATAAGATCGAATTAGTTAGGTTTGCTGATCTGGTTCACCACCTGGCCTTGCAAATACGTACTCTGGCACAAAAGAAGGGAAAAAAATACAGGTTGAATCTAGAAAGAAGGGGGACAAGGTGCTTCTTTTAGTGGTAGTATTGTCTTATGGCAGTTTAAAGTCTTCATGGTACTGTGGCAATAATGTGATCAGTAGTTCAAATGAAGCTCTATAATCTGAAGTTGAATGAAAGTAGGTGGAAAGCCTTAAAGGGAGTTTGATTGCAAGAATTTGTCATTATTTTTGCAGGGAAAAGGGAAGAAATGGGATCTCCCCTTGACTCTCCACTTACACACAAGAAAAGATGTGAAAGAAAGTACAAGCTACTATTATTATTACTTAGTCTGTACTGAGTGAAAATCTAAAAAGGATGGAGAAACTTTCTATATTCCTTTCTTTTCCTGTTATTTGACTGCTCTCCCTGTTTTTGAGGCTGAAGAGTGCCAAATAGATTTCATTTCCATGCCCAAACCATTTTGTCCCATGCAAGTCACACAGTCTAGAAGCAAAGTGATCTCTTAACCAGAGGATGCCAGGGGAAAGAAATGACTCTCAGCTGAGTACTTGGGGTCCAGGTCCAGTTAACTTTTCTTTCTTATTTATGAGTGAAAACACAGTAGAGTCAGAAAACACTAACAAAGGCACTTAGTTCCTTTCCATGTGCAGTATTAGGGCAGTATTTTACTTTTAAACTAGGTTAACCATATTTTTAGCTTCTGTCCTCTTCTTGCAGATGCCAGAGCAGGTAGAATTTCTGGTTTTACCTCACGCTGGAAGCAGCAGCATATAAGGGAATAGATGAATTCTTGCAGTGCCACATGCAGTGTCCTTTGCTGCCTTTGATCATTTGTCATTTTGATCATTACACAGTCTGAACAAAGTAGCTAATCAATCCCTTCTCATTGTGTCCTTCACATACTGCCTGCTCTCTGCTTTGTTCATTTTCTTTATATTCAAAACTGTACAGTAAATAGTACCATAGGTCTTCGCAGCACTAGTGGGTGGGCCTGTCATTCTGCTGTGAGAGAAGGGGTGTTCCTGTCACCAGCTGGCACCTCACTCAGTCAATCAGGAATGCTTTTGAGCCTCACCAGGTTATGTGCCTCCCTGTGGGAGATATTTTGTACCTCGTTATGCTTTCTGTAGCCAGCAGGTGCACCCCACATGCTGAGAATCAGGGCCATAAGAAGGAATCGACAGGCAGGAAGATTTCTGGAGCGCTAACAAAGACTCCTGAACCCTATTTCCTCCTCTGTTCAGTCACACAAAAGCAAACCCGATGTGGCATATATGAAAGTGGCCAAGTAGAAGCTTAGTGGTTTTTGCTTTTATTGGCTTTATGAAGACTTGTGAGGGTTGTGATTCCAGGACATCCTAGTGAAACTGGGACAGTCCTAACTGTGTCTGGACAAAGTGTAAGAAATTCCAGCTCTTTCTGTACGAGAGATCTCTCAGTCTGAGCCTCAGCCTCTACTGACCCCAACCTACATGAGGGAAAGGGACTGCTGGCTGCTTCTGACAGTGTGGGTCACTGAGGCACAGGCTGGGGCTCTGAAAGCCATAGGCCCTCTGAAATCATCCAGTGAACTGGATTTAGTCCTCTAAAGAGAAAAACCTTAATTTTCTTAATTTTTTTTCTGTGTCATATGGCAGCCCAGATAGGGTCAGATCCTCCCTCAGCTGTTGTAAGCTGTCTAGTTCCCCTGGTCTTGCCAAGGGAAGGAAACTCTGTCAGATGTTGGCTTATGAGCAAGTGCACAATAGCCGTGAGTAAGCTCATGGCACTGAACTGGGCCCTTAATTGCATTTGAATCAAAGGATGATGAAAAAGGAGAGAGGGAGAAGTAGTAATCTCATTTTTGCGTCAGGATTGCCTTTTCTCCTGGACCAGAACCCATTCCATATCCCATTGTTAAAGCATGAATACACTGTATGCTAACCAAATAATTTCTCCTATTATACTTTACATGCAATAAAATTCTTCAAATTCAAAGGTCACCAGCCAGACATGTAAAATGACTTCATGAACGACTTTGGCTCATTAATCATGCCTCAGTGTAGCAGTGGCTCTCCTCTGTTCATTAGAATAACATTTCTTTGCACTTTATGGTGAACCATCATTATAATACAGAACAAGGACAACAGAGTGTGAAAGACTTTTTTTTAATGAGACTTCATAGCTGCTCATGGTGGGACTCCCCATCCTGTTTGCTCTTGAAAGAGCTGTCTGACAAAGGTTCAGAAGGATTTTACCTAATGAAGAGAGCCAGGAAGAGGGTTTCACAGGGAAAACTGTCAATGAGCTTACAGAAAGCTATGCAAACCTGGCTGCCCTGTTGGCTGAGCTGTCAGTCTTCAGATGAATACAGAGAGAAAATCTTTAATTGTACTCACCACACATATGACATTTTATGCTGTATCATTGTCATTTGCAGCAGTTCTTAACTCACAGAGAAAATGCAGTGGTTCAGGGTCCCCAGGATATTGAGTGGACTCTGCACTTAATAAGGAGAAACCCTGTAGTTTAATAATTACCACTTATTGAGCAAAATAAATGCTTCATCAGAACCTCTAAACACTCAGTTGCATCATCAGTGCTCTTGCTGTTCTTCTAATATTATTTTAGTCCTTACCTTGGATATAACAAAGAAATGGAATCATTCCAATAGTGCTGGACTGAGACAGCTAATTTAAATCTCCCTTAATAAATATTTTAAGGGATTTAATAATATTATGGTATCTTTCTTCTTTAGCTGGAATAATGAAATTGCAAAAATGGCTTATAAAGTTTTGTGGATGTTCATTTTTAATTAAAATGTTCTTCTCTATTTTCCCTCAGGAATACGATGACTGTAAGTGCTAGAAAAGGTAGTAAGGTTCCTCACAAAAAGAAGAACCAGTCTGACTACTAACCTCATGATCCTATAACTTTTTCATTTCCTGTCTGTGAGGCCAGTACAGGTTCTCCCCACAAAAAATAGATACTTACAAATGTAGGCCCTAATTTGTCCTCCTGCCCAATTTTCAACTCCCTTTGAAGGCAAATGCAGTTTTAATTCATATGGCAGGCAAGATCACAACCGTTCTGCAATATGCAGATAGAGGAGTAATAAGATGATGAGACATACTTATGGTATTGCAAGCCTCAAGAGGTAAAGTCAAACATTATAATCAATGGAATCATAAGGTATTTGAAAATGATTATGTTGTTCTTTTGGCCTGCCATGTCTTTTTTCTTTATTGCCTGTCTCCGGTGTTTGTGACAGTGACTGCTATAGATATTGTTCTCTCCCTATACCTCTCATCTCCTACCTATTAATTATTTTCTACATCTAATCTCTTAATAAATTATTTTCTTCATCCCTGAGTCAGTTCCACACCTGTAAACTCTGTATGTGCCCCTAGTGACTATATTCTGAAAACAGAATCCACCCTAGGCTTCAGCAACTGTCTCCCCAACTTTGCTGCTGTTTGTCCCTGCAAATCTTCTGAAGTTCTGTACATCCGTCTATTCCTTCCTCACTGGCCGAGGTCTCTTTACACATGGGTACTGCAAGGCCAAGGGCAGAAGATTCTTGTCAAGCCAGAGTTAGGAAGAGGTACTGTGGTTCTCCACTCCCCCAAGTATTCCTGTCAACACTGAGTGAAGCAAGAGAGGTATTGAAGTAAAAGAAGCTGTTCAAAGTATAAAGCATGCTTACTAAAATGTTCATGAGCTCCTTTCTTCAGCTGCTCTCTTCTCCCAAATCATGAGGCTACTTTTTGCAGTATCTCTGGGTCTATTTTCCATCTTTCCCTCTGATAGGCCAAGACAAGACCCTTTTTTCTGTAATCTCTAGTCCTCTTTCCCCTTGTGTTGCTCTGATCTGCTTTGTCAAGTGATCAAAGTCCCTGTATAGGTGAGCTGTTGCTTAGTTACCACCTGCTTGGAATTCACTCTTGAAAAATTGCTTTGTCTTGAGAAGTAGCCATATCTTTGTTCCTTGGTGCTCCATTTAAATGGATGATCAAAGTTTATCAGCCCGCTCTATTAGCGCTGTGTTCTGTGTAAAACTTTTTCTTGTCACCTTCAATGGATTTTAGGTCAATCTGGAGAAAAGAGATGGGGAGAAAGCAAGAATGCTCTGCAGTTTAAAGAGAACGCTTGTCAGAAAGGAGTCTGATAGGGAAACAAAATGCATAGTCTCCAGCACCAAACAGGCTGTATGTAGCCAGACATCACAAATAGTTATAAGAGCTGAACAAGATATTTTACTGTTGGAAATTTTCTTTTAGATTTTTGCCACTATAATTTTGTTTTCCTGTAGACTTTGAGGAGAAGGTTGGTTAATTCCATTTAGGTACACAGGAATACATCCGAATGATAACATATATAAAAGCAAACATGCAGCAGTCTGGAATGTAAATCTTCTTGCCACAAAATAGACAGTGTTGTCTAGAGAGAAATATCTATACTGCTCACTGCTGCTATTGCTCTTCCTCTTATTCTTTTCCAAATTACCTCCTTAAATCAGAAGAAAAGTTGTATTTGCACTTGCCATGTGCATGACAGTGTCCTACCTTAACTTCATGTTTCCTTTTTAAGCCTTCAAATCAGAACCAGGCAAATTGACTGCTGGGATTCTTTACCAGCAAGAGACCTGTTAATGTGCAGAGTGGTGTTTAGACCAGGCAGGACATCAAAAGTGAAGTCAGATTTTAGGTGAGAAATATGGTCACAGAACTGTACACAAAAGAGCATTTAGCATCATCAGCAAACGTGCAGGACTGATTGTCACCCGGATCCCATATTGTACCCAGACATTTAGTGATATTTGTGTGCTCTATGCTATATACGCAGGTAGAAGACTGCAGTCTATTAGTTGTAGCTTAGGAAATTCTATCAGAGTTGGCAGTGGTAGAAATAGAAACATCTGCTAGCTTTGTTACCAGCCAGGAATTCATCCCATGTTTGTAAGTGAATGACTAATGTATTACTGAAACTTCATAGAATCATGGAATAGTTTGGGTTGGAAGGGACCTTTAAAGGTCATCTAGTCCAACCCCCCTGCTGTGAGCAGGGACATCTTCAACTAGATCAGGTTGCTCAGAGCCCCATCCAACCTGACCTTGAATGTTTCCAGGGATGGTGCATCTGCTACCTCTCTGGGCAACCTGGGACAGTGTTTCACCACCCTCACTGCAAAAAAAATTCTTCCTTATATCTAATCTAAATCTTCCCTGTTTTAGTTTAGAGCTGTTACCCCTTGTCTTATCACAACAGACCCTGCTAAAAAGTTTGTTCCCATCTTATAAAACCCTTGTAAGTACTGGAAGGCCACAATAAGGTCTCTCTGAAGTGTTCTCTTCTCCAGGCTGAATTAGCCCCAACTGTCAGCTTGTTCATGTAGGAGAGGGGTTCTATCCCTCTGATCATTTTTGTGGCCCTCCTCTGGAACCCCTCCAACAGGTCCATGTCCTTCCTGCTGAGGGCCTCAGAGCTGGACGCAGTACTCCAGGTGGGGTCTCCTGAGAGCAGAGTAGAGGGGCAGAATCACATCCCTCGACCTGCTGGCCACGCTTCTTTTGATGCAGCCCTGGATACGGTTGGCTTTCTGGGCTGCTAGCGCACATTGTTGGCTCGTGTCCAGCTTTTTATCCACCAGTAGCCCCAAATTTTTTAATTTTTAGTGGACTTCAATGGAAAGGGAATTTAGATGGAAGTGTTGGTGTAGGTTTTCTGTCAAATAATAATAAAAAAAAAATCATTGGGTGGTGGAATTTGGATTATCTAAGCATCTAAAAATTTTTTTCAACTTCAGGAATAGTTCAAACAAGATTTGTATTCCTAAATCAATTTTATGTTCTCTAGTGAGGCTGAAAAACTATGGCCTTGTTATGAAACACCACCCGCTCCCACACCCCACATCCTTCATGATTATATACTGGTACTGGGGAAAAAATAGATTAGCTTAGTTATCTCTCTGATACGTTCTTCAACATCTACTGTGTTAAATTTGAGCATTGCTATTTGAATCACTCATCATACCTGTATACTGGCACATTTGTATTGGTTGGATGTATAATAGGTATACTGAAGAGGTAAATTAGGTATCTCAGGTCTTTTGAAAGGCAGGATGTAAACTATTTGAGCAAACTTCTAAAAATACTGAAGGTTTGGGTAAAGTCCGTAACAGGTGTTTCCACATGTCTTAGTTTTCACTGCCTCTGGATGTGAAATTTATTGAAATATTTTGTGTACACATAGAAGCTGCTAATGATTTTTTTTGACGTGACGCAGTTAATAAGTTGATTATACTGACAAATCTTGTATATTAATAACTGCTCTTGTCCTGATTTGATTTATTACATCCAGACCTATCTGAATCAGAAGGTGCTGAGATTAGCTATAATTAAAGTACTCATTACCCTTGAGTACTCAGGATGGGACACCAAGTCAGGTTCTAACTCTGTTGTTACCACCAATACAAATCCAAGATGATACCAGTGAAGGCAGTGTTGCTACTCCACATTCTCACTGTTGTAAGGGGAAGCTTTGGTTCTAGCATGCCAGACTGACTTTTACCCAAATGTAATAATGAAAGAGCTAAATAGTGACAGGTTCTCCCTGGTAATCCAGTGACAATGACAAGTTCCTGCTGTTGTAATGTGATGACTATATGAACAAATAAGAAAAATATGTAATTAAGTTTCACTCTGCCATGAAAATTTTTAAAGTTCATAGACTTTGTCAGTGTTCTTGTTCTAAGAGTGGCAGTTAGTATGTGTATTCATCATAATGAAATTCCAATCACTTCACTAAAACGGAGTAATCAGTACTTTTATAATATGATTATATGTTTCTGTCATGTGGGAAAATGTGGGAACGGTCAGTCTTGGGATTATTATTTTTTTTTTTTTCCTGTAGGCTTTAAGTGCGTGCTCTGTCCATTGCTGTTAAGTCTAAGTAATTTACGGAATGCATTGCAGCAGATTCCTCGGGGTGTGTTTAAACCTATAAAATTAACAGACAGAACAGAGAGCAGAAAAAGCAAAGTGTTTATGTCCTGATTATTTCTTAACTTCAAAATATATTTCTTGTCATTTTGCCATTCTGTCAGTAGAGTACCTGTCTAATGTTAAAATAATGCTCTATATGGCAGCTTCTACCTATGGATAAACCCTCTGACAAAAACGTTCTTCAGCATGCCTAAAGTTCCAGGATCAGTTTGTTTTGGGCCAGTTCTTTTTCCTAGCTCATGTGTTTCACTTTGAGTTGAGTTGCATAACACTGTGATGAGCTACGTACACTGGGCTGTAGGATCAATCTTCCAAAATGAATATGGATTAGAATAAATTTATAATTAATCTTAAAGGCTTTGTACAAAAGTAGTAATGTCATTGTGTGTAAATGTTGGTTTGGGTTTTTTTTTTTGAAAAATTAATCTTTGAGGGAGATTGTATAGCACAATTATCCACTTGCAAAAATATGATGATTGCTGGAAATGCATGGAAGCCAGAGAGAGAAAGGAAGAGAGAAAATTTGTAAGCTGTTTAGTGTTCTTGTATGTTCCTATTCTTCTCTACTTTGATCTCAGCCCTTCCACCCTTGGAAGCCATTAGTTTGACAGGCAACGTTGAGAATTGAGTATGCTTTTGAGTATACTTTCTGTGATTGAAACTTGCCAGCAGATGTAGCATTTCATACTGTGCACGTTTTATGTACACGCGCGTACACACACATTTATATAGAGAGAGCAATTTTGTCTTTGTCCTGCCTCTTGGGTTTGGTAGAGATAATCTTGACTTCTTGACTCTGTCTTCTGTGCTTTCTATATCTATATTCTGGTATTTGAGGTAAAGAGCAGAATGGAGTGGAACAAACTATTCCAACAGACCTTTGTGCTCTATCCTTCTTTCTCAACTTTTGGTGACCATCCATTTAGCACTATCTCACACTATTTCTCTCTTTCCTATCTCCTATTTGGCTCTTCCATCTCAAAAGGCTCTCCTAGAATAGACATTCCCTTCCTTTTTTTCCCCTCTACTTTGTGTATTTTTTTTCATGAATACTGGCTTTGATATGTATATTTTTTTTCCTTGCATCTTCCTGCCACCCTTTCTTTTATTCTAACCTGCCTTTGGATTCATCCCTTTATTCTGGCAATATTGTATATACAGGAGCAGATAGGGGGCTACTCTCTGACTACGGGGGGTGAAGAGTAATGATTCTGTCACTGCAATGGGGATTTCTTCTGGGAAGTGAGTGAGACAGGCCTGGAGTAGAATGTGTCAAGGGCTATGTAACTCCAAGACACCAGGTCTGTAGCTTAGGCCTACTATGGTGCTCCAGGTGTGGGGTCTACAGTTTTAAGAAAGTTTTCTCCTAAGTCAAGTTGTTTCCAAATAAAGCAGGCAGGAGGTTGCTTTTCCTTACAAGTGAAAACAAGTTGAACTCTTGTTTTAGTTTTCTTTCACCCTTTATTTTTCAAGGAAAAATAAAACTGTAAGTGATATCAATAGTTATTGAAAACTGTTTCACTTGAACGAGGAAGGAGCAAATTCTTACTACACTATTGATCAAGTCCTGAGCTATATTTTCATAATAGGAAAATAAAAATACTGATTTCTGTAACTGATAAAATAATCTGATATCTGAATATAGAATATATACTTCTCTTGCACTTCTTTTTTAGAATAGAACAATATTTTGTGAGGAAGAGCAATTTATCAAAGTGGCGCTTAAAAGAAATGTTAGCTTCAGCTAACACATGCCATAAAGCCAAGTGAGTTCTCCTAATACTCTTTTTGTATTCTTTAAGGCTGTTCTTATATTAGTTAAATCTATGTCAAGTTCTTATTACGCAGCAATTGCTGTAACTATTTACTTATTCCTAGAATTATAGAATCAGGAAACAGTAGAATCATGGAGTAGTTGAGGTTGGAAGGGGCCTCTGGAGATCCAAACCCCCCTGCTCAAAGCAGGGTCTGGTAGAGCAGTTTGCTTACAGATGTGTCCAGTTGAGTTTTGAATAGTTCCAATAATGGAGACTCCACAACAAATCTGGGCAATTTTTTGTAGCTCTTGTCAATCCTGAGTTAAAAAAAAAAAAAAAAAAATGCCCCAAAACACCCAAAAAGTTTTTTCTTAAGTGGAATTTCCTGCGTTTCAGTTTGTTTTCGTTGCCTCTGATCTGTCACTGTGCACTGGCTTCATCTTCTTTTCTTCTTCCCACCAGTAATTTACACACACTGCTAAAATTTGAATAGATATTCAAAAATATGCAAATCAAGATGACAATTCTGAGCGACAGCAAAATGTGCTGTAGATATAGTAATATACAGTTTCTACCTTAAACGGTTGCAGTATGGGAAATGAAGGCAGATAAAAGACAGAAAAAAAACATTTAAGTCCGATACTTTGACCAATCTCAGTGCACCTGATTCAGGTGCAGGTAAGTGAGATTCTTTTTTTAGCGGCCTAGCTAAATTTTATTCAGAGAAGGGGACTGTAAAACTATCACTACAGTATTAGTATTATAGCTACTGTTTAATATCTGTTACCATTCATTTATTTTTTTGCAATGTTAAATTTTGCTAGCAGTGGGATAGTATTAAGTATTTTTGTTGTTAATTCTTTTGCATAGGTACAATGTCAGCATAAAAGCAGCTACTGGGGATATCAAAGCTGGGAAGAATCAAACATTGGGCACATTTTATTTCTGACAATTTGTCAAAAATTAGTAGGGTTTGTTTCATATAAAGGTATTACAGATATTTGCGTAGAATAAACAGTTTTGAAGAATGCATCAAAAGAGATTCAAGTTAGAAGCAAGAGTATTGATTTGAGATGCAAGATTACTTAGATACAGGGTTACAAAGCAGGTGGAAAAAAATGAGTAAAACTAAGAGCAGTCTTGAAACCAAATTATACAGAAGTTCAGAAAGAGGGCTGGGTCCAATCCTGTGTCAAGTGCCAAATAGTGTCGATACCACTGATTTAAACAGCACATTGAAGAATCAGGCCGTATTCTGTTTAAAATAGCATGTCAAACTCTATCTTCCTTTTTAGTGCTGTTTCTCTTTCTGTCTCTATGCCAAGCCCATACTCTAAGAACAAGTGTTAAAGCAGGCTTTCACATTGAGCATTTCTGTATTAAATGTAGTTTTCATGAAGCCGATTCTATTTAGGTTCCACATCTCATATGGAGATGTTTCAAAGTTTTTGTTAATTGCTAGGCTGTAAATCCTCTGACTAGCCAACCGAAATACTTTCTTTTTTAACTCCTGAAAGTAATAGAAAGAAACTCTTTGGCTCCTGTTATTTTTGTTCTTAATAGCTGAGAGCCTTGCAGAGTTTAAAAATATCAAGCCTTGAACAGCTTTGCTTTGTTGAAGAAGCTCTAAGGCATGCAATTTCTTTGCCAGCTGATGTTTGCTAGATTTAAAAACAACAACAGAATGTCCAACCCTGAAGTTAATTACAAATTTGGTAAACACTGTTATAATTTGGATGTTACAATGATATTTTGTGTGCTATCTCAATGTTTACACTAGAACTGTGAATTTAACTAAAGGAAATCTTTTTCAACTTCTAACAGAAAATGTAAACCCCCTTTTTCTGAATCTGCAATGTGCTGAAGGATCAGCACCTTAACATTTTATGCATGTAGAGATTGACTGTCTCGGCCTGCTCTGAAGGCAGTTGTGCTGCACCTGGGTACAAAATCCCTCGTCTGTGACATATGTGTGTAACCGAATAGCTTCTTGAGTAGGATTTCCTGTCATTAAGGGGAAGGTGGCATTGCATTGGCATCCTGCCTTCAGTCTTTTGTTAGCCTACTGTATTGGATCATCCAGGGTTAGCTTTGGCTTCCCATTCTGCCAGTTCTGTTGGCTGTACGTCTGCTAGAAGCTACATAATTTTCTAATTTTCCCTGGTCAGAGGGTTTGGTAACCAGAGACAACTCAAAGTAGTGAAGTGCACAAACAGCTAGAGAAACGGGAATTTTTATTTAATGTGGCACACTTTCTCTTATTTTCTGTAGGTTAAGGACTGTTTATCAGTCCGTTTTCCCTACCTGTCTGTCTGGCTTGGAAGTAGAGGTGGACAAGATCTGTGTGTGTTTAAATATATGTAATCTAACATTGACAGCCTCTCAGAATGGAAGAAGGTTAAACAGATCAAGAAGTCTAATGATTAACTGACACTGTCTTTAGTCATTTACATCTGATAGCAAAGGGTGGAGCAGTTTAGTTCACTGTGTTTTGCTCCCACTTTCTTCATGGTAATTACCACACCACCCTCCTTCCCCAAGATGGTAGCTGAGGTCCAAGACCTAGTTTCCTACTGGGTTCTGAAAAACCTGGTCTTTCAAAATCATAGTTGGGTACCAGGTTCCAGTATGTACAGATGTATTGATTTACAGAAACAAAGGTAGTTCTTGTGCTCAAAGACTAGGTGACAGTGCAAAAATAGTTATATGAAGCTACAGTGGCTTTGTATCAGAGCTATGGGAACTCATTAGGGATGCCTTCTGGCATCTGGCTTGTCCATGTGCAAGGTAACAGTATAAGAAAACTTGGTGATTTGTATCTAGTCAGTAATTACTGAAGGTTTTTTTTTTTTATTACAAAAATGAATTTTGCAGGTCATTTAATGTCTTTCCCACTTCAGATTTTTAAGGACTGATGTGTACAATACTACTTTCAGCATGTCTTCAGCAAAACTGATTTTATTAGCCGTTGTTTCAGTCTTGTGAATCATTTGCAGCAGGAGAATTAAGAATACATCTCAATCAATTTAGAATTAAAGGTAACACTTTTGTAGGCAGTTAATTCCTATAGCAGCTATGCACCTTTGATATTTTGAAGATACAAAACCCAACAACAGCTTCAAAGCAACAAAGATATTTTAGTTTGGACTGTCTCTCAAAGTACTATAGGAATTGTTTCACAAAACTTCACAGTCCAATATGCCAAATAAGGCAAAGAGAGGCTGCAGATAATGTTTATTTTGTATTCACGCTGGGGCTATGCTTCCGAGTATGGGATTCTACATAGAAGTCTTGTTGTCTTGTCTTTATATTGATCCCAGGGATGCATACACACATCAGATCTGCCATTTCCTTCTTCCCAGAAACAGTTCATAGACTCATGACTTCTGTCTTATAAAACCATGACTGAGTATTGTACAATAGGCTATACTTACAAGACTAATTTGCAGGGGGAGAGTCGTAAATGCAGATCCTCAGAGTTCCTGAGCTAAGTTCTTGTAACAAGATCTATGCAAACCAGGGATGAGAACTTCTCTTCAAGAAATGATTGGCTTTATTCTGAAGCTACGGTTGCCCTGGTCTCAGCACAAGTTAGAGAACCTCCCAGTCAAGCTGAGAATTGATAAAGGAGTGAAACACTTTTCTACTTCACCAGCTATCTTCTCTCCTTGGCTGACTGTGCAGTTCATGCATGTGTGAGCTCTTCCATTTGTAGACCAATTGAAAGCTTCCCTACCGCCAGAGAGGGAAGGAAATCCTTAAGACTTATATTGAATTTTCCCACTACTCAAGGGCATAATTTCAAATAGAAAAGAATGCAGCTTAAGTTTGTTAGGACTAAGAAAAAAATGTCTGGATTGTAATTTTTATTTTTTTTTTAAACCAGGAAGTGCTGAAATTTTTACATACAACCTAGTATGTTTGCATTCTGATGCCTGTCTAAGTTATACTGGGGCAGTTAATATGACTATAAATCAATTATCTAATTTTTAGAAACCCTATTAATAGGGGAAATTGAAGTGTTGATATCACATGATACAGATTTGCAGTTTGAGTTGAAGGTTTTGTTTTGTTGTTTTTTTTTTTTTCTGAAAAGGTCTCGTAAGGATGATCTCTTAGTTTCTGTATTCTGCACAGAAAAAAGGCAGTTATCAAGCATAGAATAATTATCTGTGGCCTGTTACTATGCTGACCTTCAATTTTGAAACTGAACATATTCATACAGACTTGACTGAGGGCCCTACAAGACCACCTTTTGTTCTGTTGAAACTCAGGAACAGGAGAAGCCACAAAAGTAAAAAAAAAACTTTCCTCTTCTGTTCCATCTTCAATGTTTTCCATTTTTAGTGTGGAGGAGTTTGCAGAGTCAGACAGGACAGTTCAGTTTCCAAACCTACTGTCCTCTCAGGGTCTAGAAGCGTGGATCCAAATTAATGTCAGTTCTGAGCATGACTTTTAAGATGTGGGTTCTTTTCTATACAAAACTGAATATCTTATAATATAATATTATATTCTTTCATATGGGTCATCTAAACAGCTGTTGAATTGCAGAATCTTCCAGCCACTGCTGATCTGAGTCGGGTTTGAACTGATGACCTGCTGATGAAAAGCTTGAGTCAGATTTCAGTCCCCTGAGTCATTTAAACTGCCTGGAAACGCATAATTAATATTTAAGATGCAAGTCTTTTTTTAGTAGCAGAAGATGAGGGAAGAAGACAGTGTTTAATAATCTAAACTGTCCTGATACAACACTGTACGGAAAATGCCTGTGTAGCTGAGAATGCAAAATTTGATGTTAAAAAGGAAACACATTGAGTTACAAGTCAATCAGCATTTCACTGAAATAAATGACAAAACTTTTTCTTTGATGGTTCAAGGGTTGAGAGGGGAAGAGCAGAGCAGTAGTTAGGACACTCATCTGAACTATTTGGAATATGTTCAATTCATTTACCTACAAAAAGGTCCCCCGTATCTTAGGAAAGGCCATGTAAACACTAATACGCTCTGTATAGGAGACTGGGGTCTCCTACCCTTCCGTCTCTACATAGGTGTCTCTCTTCAAAAGATTGTTGAGTTCATCCTGGTGCAGAATGGTGCTTTTGGTTATAATTATGTGGTTTTTTGCAGGAGTCTTAGTCTATTTAGGAGGAAAGATGTACTGTACTGTTTGCTAATTTCCTTCCAAAATAGTGATGTTCTCTGCATTAAGTGAAGTTTAGTTTCAAATTTGCAGTGATGGAATTTCCATAGCATCTTCTGGGAGACTTTCTGACAGACTAACAGATTTCAGTGTTTACTGGGTTTTTGCTGATAAACACAGTAGCTATATCTTCTCTTAACATTATCTGATGACTCCTAATTATACACACTCAACTTTCTGCCCATTTTTCTTTTGATGTGTTTACAGAATTCTATGTCTGCAGATTTTCATCACAGGCCAGCAACAGTTATGGCCATCAACAGAGACAGAAAGGAGGAAGATAGTTATAATACAGATTTACTCAGAAAGAAACATATAGAAACATGTTAGGATAAATGAGAGGCATTTTTCCATAAATAAGAGTAGATTTTCTTGGTGATATTTCTTTATCTGTGAAAGCCTTGCTATTACACTGTCCAAACCCCTGAAAACTCCCCTCATTGTCAACTTCTTTCAGACAGAATTTTTCATGTCAAAGTTGTAATTAAATGGAAATGTTCCTCCAGCAGAGCTATGATGATAAATGTTTTAGAGTGAAGACAAGGCTGTCAAGCCATGGTTCTCAGCTAGCAAGGTGCTGTGATACAGTGTGGAGCCTGTGCAAATAAACTCTGCTTGCTCTTACTTGACTTTATAAAGACGCAGGTTTGCTGTCTCTCTGCAGTGTTGCTGAATTGAGAGTGCTAGGATATGTGTTTAAAGACATTTGAATGCTTCTGGAAGGAGTCAGATGAGATTATTATACCTGTTGCACATGGCAGTAGAGCTGTTGTTAGTGGGGTGTAAATAGCTGCTACCCAGGAAAGAAGACAAGAACGAATAGGAACTCTAAGATGGGGTAGGAATGAAAAGTTGGATCTAGTGAAACTCTAGCATTGTCCAAAAATATAGGAGTTGGTCTATATAAGGTTGTCTTGAAGGTGAGCCCTTCGACTTAGCTGATAATATTTGTGCAGGACCTTGCCTAAGTAACAGGCTAATTCCTGGTTACATATGATGAGTAGAACGGAAAGGATGAATAAGAACATCACCGGAAAGGGGTTTTCTCACTGCTTCAATTATTGAAAAGCCGCTTTCTAATTTTTACCTTGAATTTATTCATATTCTGTTTGCTTGCATTTGGTCTTATGGCTCCATTGTTCATTAGCTTAAAGAATGCACTTCCCTCAGTGATGATTATCTCCCCTCTCATAGTTAGAGCACGCTATCAAATTCCCCTTCGTTTTGCTAGACCGAGTAAGCCAAGTTCTTTTATTAGCCTCTTTAAAGCTCTCTGTGCACCTTCTCAGTCTAATGCCCTTTCTGATGCTTTTCCAGCTTGAGTTCAACTTTTTAAACAAAGGTCACGATCAGCATTATAGATAATATTCCAGATAAGATTTCATTTTCCTTCCTCTCACATTCACTTTATAGTCTGACAGTAGTCTGAGAATGTCATGATTTTGCACAGGTCAGAGAGAAATCTCCCTCCTTATTAGAACTGTACATTTTTCCCTCTTTCACTTTGTCTCATGATTTCAATTACTTTTGATAATATGCATGAACCATTTTTTTCATCTACAGGAACAAAAGACGAAATAGAAATATGCTTTTATTAATTTGTTTGTGAAGGATCTTTCTTTCCTATCTTTTATCCTAAATGCTATGCAAGATTAAAAAGACATATGCTAATGTTCTTTTTGTAATAAAAGTGTATATTAAGTAGCCACCAATGGTCAGTAAATAAGCAAGTAAACAAACTTATTAAAGAAACTTTTAAAAAGAATTTCAAAGTTTTAAACACACATTGCAAAAGTGTTTAGTCCAGTGTTCTCTGCATGGATATGTGTTAAGTTTACATAACAATCTATTTTTGGTAAAATAATTTTAGTAATAAAATCAGTTTTAAGACCTACCTGGTTTTACGTACCTAGAATTAAGAAGAATACAGCTTTTAAGGGCATACTTTATTCCTTTCAAAATGTCAGATTTTGCTAGCAAAGACTAAGAAATGCAGCTTCCCACTTTGTTTTGTTTTATGTCACATTGTGATAGAGTGGATATGGAAGTGAGTCCAACAAAAATAACACCTATCACAAGCAATTCTGTGATTTTTATAAAGATACAGCTCCCTGAGTGAAGCCCAACCTCTGTTGAAATCTATGGGATTTTTCTACTGACGTGATTAGGTAGATTTGCAATTTAAGTTCATCATAATTGTGTCTTATGGCTGCTTGCTGTCAAAAGCAAAGCCACTACATGGTTAATTTATTTACCCTATATTAAAAACAAATACCTTATCCTCACTTAAATGCCTAACAAAGAAAAGTTAAGCTTTACACAAGAGAAATACAAATACAAGATGAACGTTGTAGTAAGGAGGACAGTCCCACCAGGATGCGTATAGAAAAATGCTGAATTGGAAAATAAAATCGCAATTCTCTGAATAACTAATTTAATTTTTACTTACACAGTAAGGAAGTCTGCAATAATAATAATAATAATTTAAAAAACCTCCAGAGGGGTTGTTAATGAATTGCTAACTGCTCACAACAGCAGTGAAATGTTTTTAGTATGTCTGCTTGTGTGAAGCCGGCCCTAGGTCAGAGCAGCACTAAGTCCCTGCACCACTTGCACCCTTGAAGAAAGGACTTTGGCAAAAACTTACACTCGCCTTCCTCAGAGAAGAGAATTTCAAGCAAGGAGAATTCTTTGCCAGACTTGCTAACAGTCAGTACTTTTGGAGATCTTGCTATGAAGCACCAAGCACGGCCAATTCACACTGATGTCAGCGGGAGCTTGAGAAGAGTTACTAGGTTATGGAAGAGAAATCATAGTATTTACCTGAGAGGTTGTTTCAAGGATGGTATTTACTGAAATATTAATTAGCCTACTGTTAACAAATGATTGCCTGAATATTTACAATGTTACAAAAGCCCATAAAGAGTTGGTATTTATCTGCTAGTTGTATTTGCCATACAAAGTTTCATATTATTTTGAAAGCAAAAATGCAAGAACCACTATGAAGAACATATTATTTTCCCCAAGATTAAGTTGCCATATTTTCATAGCTTCTTCTTGGATGAAAAATAGACGCCTAGTCCAAGAGGCTTTTGGAGGAGATGGTAAACAGTCAAATCACTTTAGTTTTTATCCTTCTATTTTAATTTCATATCTTGGACAGGTTGCTATGTAAATGAAAACAGCTAACTTTTTAAAGACATGTTCATGTTACTGGTTCAGTGGTCATCCAGTCCTGCTTTACCATGTAATCTTTGGGTAATAGCACTGCTTGATACTTCTAGGCTGCTCCAAATTTTATTGATCTTCATGGAATACAGAAGAATAGGACCAGGAAGCGTTAGGTTTTTTGTGTGTTTCAAATGTTCATGACATCCATAAGTAGAAAAGGGGTTAAGGATTATGCTAGTAGTCTGGGAGATGTACTGCTGGGGGGGTAGTGATACTTAATTCTGTCTCGTTACAGTCACAACAGTAAGAATGAAACAGGTTTTGCTTGGTTTTTTTCCTCTAGTAGTGCCTTTAGATAAGTTTTCTTCTTTCACCGCATTATACCATGTTTCATTATATGTTGTGTTTGTGAGAGAGGGGTCTGGAGGGTAAACAATTCTATTGGGAAAAGACTTAGGCTCCACAAAATTAATTGGGTAAATTTTAAAATGCTTTTTCAAGAAAATTTTCACATTGTAGCAACCAGTCCTATGAAAGACAGAGGGAAGTGATTTCAGGTACATTTGGAAGTGCATCCTCCTTTTTTGCTAGCCAGTCTTATAATCAGTCTAGGTAATCGCTGAAGTGAAGCCTAAACCACAGAATACAAGAAAGGTACTGTTCTCTTCTTTGTGCTAAAGTTATCCTTTCTCTGAAAAGACCAGCATCTGGGAATCTTTAATGCTCATTAATAGGAGAAATATTAAAGATACTCTTCCCCTTCATGTCCTGACTGCAGTGGAAAAAGGTCAGCCCTGAGCTGCAGAGCTGACGCTGCATATTACACTATTACACTGTAAACAACTGTATACAGGTTTGCTTGAAAATAGTATTTTGTTTACTACTTGAAGGGAAAATACTGTGCCAGTAAGAAAAAGGAGACATCCGGTAGCAATTTCTTCTATTTGTTCTTTTTTATTTTATTACTGTATGTATTTCCCCCATCTCCATTTTTCAAATAGCGAGAGAAGGAAACATAGGTAGAAAAACATTAGCATCGTGTCCCTTACAGGTTACTCCTAAATATTTTTGAACAAGAGATAAGGGACAAAGAGGGAGGCATCACTTATTTTTTTCAACAGTAAACTTTGAAGCGAAGCTACCCTGTATGAAGAGAAGCTCACCTAACATTTGAGAGCCATTTCTCCTAGAAATAAAATACATCTGGGTAACAGATCAAGTTAAAGTACTTTTGCCTAGTGAAAACCACTACTAAGAAATTTCAGACAAAGAATTGGACTAGATAAGTTAGGTGAAGGTGTGTGGCTTAATGTCTAATAATTGCAAGAAAGAAATGAAAAAAGAGTATCAAGAAATAAACTCCCAATAACCTTGCCACCTTCTAGAGGATGTTTAAAGCAAACTCTCTGCCAAAATTTCCTGCCAAAATTTGTACAGCCAACGCAATATCACTAGCTTCAGCAGTGGTGAAATGCTAGTGTTGTCTGAATCATCTAAATTGCTTTGTAGGAGAGATAGGAAACATACTGATTAAGACCTTACTGGCTTTCAGCATTGGCATTGCTCTTATTGTTGGTATTAACAGATACAACTGGTTGTAGAAAACAGTCTGGTGTGAGTTTTCAGTGTTAAAGCAATCTTGGACAAGAAAAACTGTGTTTTCTAGGTAAGGCGTTTGTTTAATGCATCAATCATGCCAGCTGGCTGAGAGCCAAAAAATAATGATTTTTGGGTTCTCAGTAGAATTTATTTTCAACTCACAGGTGGCTTCAGGTGGGCTTAGAGAGTTGGGCTTTTTTTTCCCCTGATGAATAAGAAGCGTCTCACTTGATGCTGAAAGAAAGCTTTTCCATTTATGAAAGAGATGTTTAAAAAAAAATATTGGTCATAATAATCATTATTTTTTCTGCTGAGGAAGTGCAGCAGGTGTTGAAAAGAAAGATTATGGTTAAAATTGTGACAAAGAGTAGATTAAATTTCTCAACCTCTGTCACTATAAGAGATAGACATGTGAAAGATAGCACCAAAATTGAAACCTGTGTTATGGACATTCTGCGGTGTGTCATGTCAATGGATAAAAAGCAAGGTCTAAGCAAATATATTGTACTTTGTTCATTTCCAGAAGAGCAAAGGATGTGCATAGGAGATGTGTGGTACCAGTGAGCTGTTGTGAGTATGGTCAGCAAAAGAATTTCTAAATAATTTTTCAAGGCTCTTTTTCAATACAGAATAACTAAAGTCTTGGAAATATCAACAGTAGCTTGTGCTTTGATTTTTTTTTTTTTCTTGTGTATGTAGCTCTTAAAAGTTTTAGATAATTATCCTGTTAAAATGACATAGCAAACAATTGTATATCCCACTTAAGGTAGATGAGGAATAGCTGTAGTGTACTCCAAATACTGTAAGTTAAAAGTTTAGCCCCATCCAGTTTATGCTGAGAGTAACCTCAATGCCCGGGTAGTACTAGAATAAACAGCACAAAAGAGGTAAATGGGCAACTTGACTTCTACTGGCGAGTTCCAAGATTACCACCCAAATTTAATAGCAGAATTCCAGTTTGATTCCAGAGCTGAATAGACTTCCCTGGATTTTGAAATTGGGTGATAAAAGTAGAATTTTATTTGGCAAGTTCATTGCACTCTTAACTTTAAGTGTTATTGTCACCGCCACTTATTTAATCTGCTGGCCTCCTATGAGATTTTATTTATTTTATTATTTTTGCTGTCAAGGGCTTTTTGAGGAAAAAGAAGTCTAAAAGGTGAAATTTGAAATACTTCAACACATTCTTGTAAACAAGCAGCTGTTTAAAATGTGATAAAAATATGGTACCACCTTAGATCATCCATCTTCTCTGCTCTTATTTTTCACCTGAGCACTATATTTTTCAGATTTTTCTGGTACAACAATCTCTGCATAGATTAGACTATTGGATTACTATTTCTTATATGAAAGATCAGTAAAAATAAGGGACTTCTTTCAACTTTAAAATACATATGACCTCTTTGTGATGAAAATGCAATAATGTAGAGATGCTGCACTCTTCATTGCCTCATCTTTCATGGTGCTGTTTTCCATAGTGCCATTTTAAGCCCTGCTCTTACCTACATGAAAAGTACCTTCAGATATTTCTACATCCTGAAAGCATCTTTACCTTTCCTCTGGTGTCTGTGGCTTGCTAAGTCGTGGAAGAGTTATAACCTGCTATTCTAGAACACAAACAGTAGTTTTGTATCTTCTTTCCCTCTGCCTTTTTTTCTGCTCAATTAATTGCCAGTGAACAAAGCTAAATGTGAAGTTGCACAAAGCACTGAATATGAGAGCACAATTCCAAAAGTGGGACCTAGTATGGCAGAGGGTGTTTCTTTAGGAGTGAGCAGCCTGACCATCCACACTCATACTTGCGTGCCACCTCCCCAAAATGAAGTAGTCTGATGAGTTCGACCAGCTGATGAGTAGGCAGAGTGCCACCTGAACACATGGGCATAAGTTTGGGCAGCATAGAAACCATGTCTGAGCACCAAATGTGTTTGCTGGATCCTGGATGGCAGTGTGGCATCCCAAACAGCTGTCCACATTGAAGTTATGCATCAGTGGACAGGAGAATGTGAAAATACTAATCTAGTTTTTGGCTGGGTCGGTTTAGAAAATGCCCGTTTATCTGCATAGAGACTTTGGCTCTGTTACATTAATCATGGTGATGTACAGAGGGGATATTAGAGAGCCCCAGAGAACCCTCTACTATTTATCAGACTGAGGAAAAATTAATGTATCCAGCCAAAATAGTAACAGTTGCCTTTCTGCTGGGATGCCAGAAATGTATTGGCTTTTGTGTAAGCAATAGCAGTGGCTGTAGCCATTTCGGAGGTGCCTCATTTCACTTCTGTAAACTATTACCAGTGCCATGTCCTACTCAAAGGACACAAGGCAAAGCATCCTTTGGGCCTTCTATTATGGCATCAAGACAAATATTATACCTGCTTTTCAGAAGCAGTGGGCAATTTCTCTCTAGTGAGGGAAGAAAAACGTACTGACTTCTTCAGTCCCTTGAAATATACTTACCGGCACTAGATGTAAATTTTTTTTAATCAAGTTTTCTTGAGCAGCAAAGAGGTTTCTCCAGAACTGTAAGGTGAACCTTTGCAATTGTGTTTTTTATGCAAGAATGGAAAATTATGTTTTCCAGGAGCTTGGCTCCTTCCTTCTGATTCATAAGGTCCACATTCAAGAGTCAAAATCTTGTGCTGAGGCCTTGTAGCCACATGTGCCTGAGGAGAGAGATTTCCCAATGGTGTGTTGTAGCCTTATACATGAAGTAGAAACTGAATGCTAGTGAACCTGTTTGTGGGCATCTTCATCTTTCTTTAGGGGGTTGTACCACTAAGGCACTGAATGCAGAAGAAAAGGAGAAAACTGAGACCCAAGCTCTACTGTCTCATGCCTGTTTTCTTGTCCTAGTGCCAGTAATTTCCAATGCATTAATAATAATAATTAAAAAAAAAAATGCTTGGCAGTTGTTTGTATATAATTCCTAGATGCTTTCACTGAATCAGCAAACAGGCCAAGTGCATATCGTATGCCTGTCAGCATCTCTGTCCAACATGTATTCATGGCCATCTAATGTGGGTTCCTGCTGGTCCCACTCTCTCCTTCAACCAAGAGAGTCCAGGACAGCCAGAGAGACCAATTGCAAACAAACTACACTTCAGCTCACAGCAGGAAACAGAACAGCCAGATAACAAAGGTGTTAGTCTATAGAAACAAAACCCTAACTATGTTCCTTGATTTCTCTTGCTCCTGGGGCCTCCCTCACCTTCTTTCACTTTGGCCTGTGTAGAAACACAAGACCTGGTGAGGCAACGTTATACTGGTAGTCTCTCCTGACTCACAGGAGTTTCAGGGAGGTAGCACTTGATCAAGGATGACAAATTTTATTATCCCATGCAGACTGAAGGAAAAAAGACTCAAAACATGATTTTAAATTAAATGAGATGGAAGTATTTTTATATGTGCCCAGTATAGTGCCACTTAGTTGCAAAAAAGTCTAATTTATTTTAACTTCTTTTAGCCATATGAAAGTTTTAAAACAGAGATCTAGCCCGTGCTGCAATTTCTTCGTGACTGGATCTAGAGCAGAATGATGGTACCTTGATATTGTATATCCTGGAAATAATACATCTTGACTGTTTGATTCATGGTGAAACAGCAGGGTAGGCTCTAGAAAATGGAAGCAACTTAATCTGTATCTCTTCACCAGTTAAGTAAATCTTTGTTCTGTATGTATACCAAATTGTAGGTACTCTTTGCTGGGTAAAAAAACTGGCTGGATGGCTGTGGTGGTGCAGACACCCCTGGGCCACGTTGTGATGTCAGAACCGGACAACATTTTGTTCCTATCTTGGTTGCAGGTGCAGTGGGCTGGGATGATCTGGCACTTTCTTATCTTGGTTGCGGCAATCAGATACTTTCTTGAAAAGGAGGCTGAGGGGAGGCCTTATTGCTCTCTACAAGTGCCTGAAAGGAGGTTGTAGCCAGGTGGAAGTTGGTTTCTTCTCCCAAGTAACAAGTGGTAGGTCAAGAGGAAGCGGCCTCAAGTTGTGCCAGGGGAGGTTTAGGGTGGATATTAGGAAAAATTTCTTCACAGAAAGGGTTATCAAGCATTGGAACAGGCTGTCCAGGGAAGTGGTTGAATCGCCATCCCTGGAGGTATTTAAAAGACGTGTAGATGTGGTGCTTAGGGACATGGGTTTTGTGGTGGACTTGGCAGTGTTAGGTTAATGGTTGGACTCAATGATCTTAAAGGTCTTTTCCAACCTAAATAATTCTATGATTCCACATATTCTCATGATACGCATGTAAATACTTCTTTGAAGTCTGTTGACGTTTGCTGTATTTATTTTTTATGCTGTTAAATTTATTTTGTTTAGTTAATGGATTATATGGTTATCTTTAATGCAGAATTCCTTGATATTTTTATAGGAGAAACTTGCCTGGATGAATTCTAAAGAAGTAAGCTTCTTACTTCAGTCCCACTGAAAATAGATATCTTGATTTGTAAAAAGTCATAGGCTTATAGTTTCATCTAATTTCCCTTACCACTTCCAAGTATCAGGAGGGCTAAGGAAGCTATAAACTTGTGGTTTACTTTCTTCTAGTAAGCTTAGTCAAATAATTACAAAATTGATAGTAAATACATTTATGAATAAATTATTTGAGTTCATGCCACTGATGTTTATTTGTTAAAGCATTGTTTCTGAATATAAAATGATTCTTAAACAGAATATATTTGTAGTGAAAGTTCAATGTTTATTTTCCTGCGAAAGACACGTTAGTCAGGGAGCAGAAACAATACCAACTCATAACTGTTCTATTTCACATCATATATTTTAGTAAATGTAGTAGATGTTGTAAATATGTTTCACACCACACATAGTACTAAAGATTTAAAATGAGCCATTTCTCTGCAGTCTGGAAATTTTCTAAAAATATTTGGAAAAGACTTGAAAATATATCATATACTATAGCAATCACAATTATTTCATATGACTCATTTCAAATAAAAATTGACACTATTTTCATTTAGAAAGTGTTCGGTCAACACTTCATAGATGCTATTTACATTTGTGTAATTCCTTTGGTGAAAATGCGTATGGCATGGCTGGTGACAGCTACACATTGTAGCTTTTAAAGAATACTTTGCTTCCCTCCCCCCTAAAATGTTATCCGGGTTTTAGGTTGTGTTTTTTGGTTCCCTTGTTATTTAAAAATGAGTAGTAATGTAATTTTTTTCGAGCCTTTATATACTACTTATTATTCATACCAAGTAGCAAAGACAAAAACAAACAAAACCTTTTTTCCTATGTTTCCAATGCTAGTATGTTTTTGTGTGCCCCAAGCCTCCCAGGGTACTCTGACACCAGAGAGAGAGGCTGTAAGTGGACAGGAGTCAACAGCCTGATAACGATAGGCATCCCTACAGCTCAGAGGTAGCATCCGCATCTTTTCTCCCTTGAAACTTGAATATCAAACTTTCAAAACTCAATTTCCTTCCAGAGAGGTTTTCATTTAGCTAGCAATCCACTGTGCTTCTTGAGTTAATATGGTCCATTAGAATCTACATGAGATTGCTACATCCTCCATATATATTTATTCTGTACAGAGAATAGATTTGCACTGTCGGAGCAAGGATATACCTGGTCATTTGAGTTGGGATAGGATATATGGGTTGTTTCATATATGTACGGAACATTTAGGCTGGGATTAATGTCTTAACACATATAGGTGTTAGACCTTAACACATTTTAGAAGTTTGTTTATTATTTATCCAGGCTATAAGTTCTCTCTGTGGTTGCTGAAGAAAGATATGCACTTTCAGAAGGCAATTAATACAACCTTAACATAAATGGAGGTCTTTCTCTTTCTCTCTTTTCCCTCTATAGCCTTCTTGTTAACTTCAGGTGTAACTACAAAACTAACTTAGATCAGGTTCCTAACTTTTAGACAGATTAAATTAGGTGACATGTAGCTTCAGAGAACTTAGTATTTGATATGTATATCATCCATCATTTCTTGAGTTATAGTGTCTCGGGATCAACTGAATAGAAATCTTTACTTTTTCCTGAAGTTAAGTCAGATTTTTGCCATAACTTTTAAATATTCCTTCCTCCCTTGAGCATCTACCATACTCACCATGCTGCTAATTGGACTATATTTCATTTGATTAGCTTATTCTGGTATGGACATATTGACATCAACAACATTTGCTCCACTCTTCAAATTTGCATAATGATGCATGCGTGAGATTTGTAAGGCTATTATACAATAATAAGCTATGTATTTCCATAATTATGTCATAAGCAATTCTGTCATGAGTAGTGTCAGTGAAGTCAAATAGGAATGACATTACAGTCATAAAAACATGAGAAAAACACTTGTCTGCAATAATATTAGTAATGACCTTACAGCTTCTGGTGCACCAAGTGAAACTAGGTCATTGCAAACTACATAGTTTGATAGGTGGGTGGGTATAGTTATAAGAGGGAGTAAAGTGGGAGTTTTTGATTGCAACTTTTCCACAGGCACAGTTACCACAAGGGTTCATCCTTTTTTCGGTGTCATAAAAAACATTCGTAAAAAATCAGAAGAAGCTGGATGTTTCTGTGATAAATTTCAGTCAGCCCAGATCACAGTATCCTGAAGTGGTGTGAGGAAGATGAGATGAAAATTCAAATTTGAAAGCGAATTTTTCAGTTGAATCTTATCTCCCTAACTGATATATGAAACAGTACCCGTCTCTCTTCCTCTTCCCTTTTTGCACCCTTGGCTGCTTTTACAAAAGGCCATTTAGAAACTGGGGTTTGACTTCTTTGATACAGGCCATTTTTAATTTAAGAAGTTATACGTGCCTTACTGCCAGGCTTGTATGTAGTTTTCTCAGGTTACTAGAATGCTCTCTTCTTTAGGTTGGCTTTAATGAGACAAATCAGAATTTATTCTTTTTCATTTTATGCTTTTCTTTTTAGCCTTTGTTATAAACATCAGCAAGAAATTAGTGATGACTGAAATATGAAAATTATGTACAGATTTATAAAAATGGAAATGTGGAAGCTCTGCCAGCAGTCAGCAGTTTTTAGAGAGTGAAGCTGAAGGAAGCAGCAAGTTTTTAATAAGAGGAAATGAATAATCAGATGACCTGCACATCTGATTGCTCTTTCCACACGGGTAATGCGGACAGTTTATTTCAAATACTGTTACCAGTTCGCATCATTGCCTGTGCAAGTATTTTTTATGATTTTTTTTCTTTTTTCTGTAGCATTTTGATTATGCTTCTGTACTTTATTTTGGTGTTTACCAAGAATAATAATTTGTAGTCATGAATAAGTAGTATTTGGGGGTCATGTTAAGTCACTAAAATATTACATAATGCAAAAATAATTTGTCCTCAAGATTATCTTAATTGTATGTGTTCATTTATTTGGCTGTAAATGATTACCCTGATTTTAAATCTTGTGCTTCGTTTTCATCTTTAATGCACCATTTTTGACTACTGAATGATCATTTAAATGGCATAACAACAACATTCCCAGAACTGTTACCGTGAAAAGCAAGTGTGAAGGAACACACACTAGTCTGATGTTACTGAAATAGTCAGTTATCTGCTTGTGAAGATCTTTTCCTGTTTAAAGAATTTAAAAGTCTTAATGAAATCTGCTGAACTTTATTATCAACCACTTTTAATTTTAAACAAAGATATAATAAACATATATACAATATAATATATTAAAAGGACCAGGATAGTCTGTTGAGATTGTAAATGTGCGTGCTTAGAGATGTCCATGTTGGACTATCATAAGAATTAACAATCTGGGTGTTTTCAAATGAGCATTTAATCTGAATAGAAACAAAATAGTTCATAAAACTGATCATGTAGATTTTTGTCCTATCATGGTCATTTATTACTACATATGAATTTCGTTATACTGACTGAAAAGAAGCAATTCAGGCACACACTTCTGTCTCTGTTGTCTAATTTTAGCTGTAAGGAACAAACTACGTATATAAAGAAATTACAAATTGAAACTAAGTGCACATCTCTCTCAATCTTCCAATAAAAGCTTTTTGAACCAAGGGCACAGACTGCCTGACCAGTGAGCCGTGTGATAAAGCACAAACAGTGCAGGAAATGAAAACCCTAGGAGTAGCAGATGATGTGGGCAGGAGGCACAGGTATTTCACTCAACTCTATCTGGTTCACTCCCCAGGCTCTCAAAGAAAACTTAAACATTATTTACTCAACCATGTGCTAGTTAAAACCAATATCTCTAGACCATCTGTTCAGGAAGATGACCTCATGCAACTTTCTGCCCCAACATTACGTCAGTGTAATTCTGACTAATCAATCTCTGCTTGATCACGTTGTCGTAGAGTTTTCCTTACCTATAGAAAAGAAAAATGTAGACTTAGATTTAGATGGCTATTTCAGCGTCATTTTGTGAAACACAGTAAGAGCCTTAGTTGTTATGAAGTAGCTTGGCTCTGCTGGATCATGGGAGTTTGTCTAATATGTGCCAGATAAATGGTTTGGCCATGTATATTTAATACATCGATCCTATAATTATACAGTCTTTCACCATGAAAAGTATTCCTTTTCAGGACACTTTTCAGAGGTATCAGCATTGTTTGGATCTTCAGGCTTTTCTTGTATTCTAACTCTTCTCATCCCATTATGTATTCATATTAAAATGGGATTGCTTTTATAAGAAAATATTGTAGTGCAGTTAAATGGCTAAAATACTTCTGAACTGTATTAACCTTTCAGTGCGAAGTGCAGTTGTGTGTCGTAGACCTTATATGTTAAAGTGGCTGTTGGTTAGAACAAAAGAATCTTGCAAATAAATAAATAAAGCAGAAAGTAGAAAAACAGTTCAGTTGTCTCAGCATAGGAGTTTTCTGAATGCAAAGAAGTGTGAAGAATGAACAATGGTCTTTCACATTCAGTGTGTGTATGCTTGGTTTCCAGGAGATTAGCACCAAAATGGGTGCCTGATGAGCACCTAGAATGAAGTCAGAAGTTTTTAATGAATTCTACCTCATCTAATCAAGGTAGTGTTGGGTATTCAATCCGTATTTGTACTCAGTATCCAAACTGATGAGAATACACATGTTAATTTGCCGTTTCTCCAGGTTTTATATTGTACTTGTTTAGTCAGATCCAGTTTACATGTACATACCTTAATCCTACTTCAATGGTGAGTAGAATTTGATCTAATGTTCCCCTTGAAACATTGTGAAAGACTGGTCAGATATTCTAGCACTGAATGTGGTTTTACAGGGCATTTTCACTTGTCTCTGTCACTTCTGTTTATTCATTCACACCTTTGCTGCTTTCTGATATAGTTCCTGTTTGTTGCCAGGCAACTATAGCTGTATTATGCAGGGTTCTGCAGTACACCCAGAACTAAATTGCAGTGCACCGTAAAGCAATAACTGATGTTAAGCTGTGCTCTTTAAGTTTTTTTTTTTAATCACACCATACCTTTGTTTTCCAACTGTTTGTTTCTAATTAAGTGATGTTCATCTGAAGCATGAAAACTTTCCAGATATATAGTCAACAGAAAAATAAGATTGATCAGCAATGCAATGAAGTGGAGGAAAAAATGGAAAGGCATATGTATGTTTTTTCCTCGATCGTTTTGAAATACCTTTGGGATGCGCCATGGCTCTTTTGAGGCATCACTGTTATGACGTGTGTTATTGTGCTTCTCGGCTTAAGTATGTTACATCAGATTGCTAGCAAGCATCAGCACTATCCAGAAACAGGCAGAAATACTAGGTGGTTGATTAATCTAAATAATTTTATTTAGATGGTTGTAAAACATCCAGGCACAAAGAGATTCTATGTGTGTATGTGTTTTTATAGCACAGTGATATGTGGAGCTGGTGGCTACTGCTGTTCTATCCATTAGAGCTATAAACTTCTTTAATGAATCTAGACAGGAGATTGCAGTGAAAACATTTTGTATAAGATCCTGAAAAGTCTCTCTAAAAAGACAAATAAGGAAGGAAATTTACAGTTGCAGTGAATGAATACATATCTAACGCTGAGGAGGATAAATCTCACACAAGGGAATTCATTTACATACTATTAAAGTTGACATGTTAATATCAAAGCATTAAAATATGTAAATAGCATAAGCATGCACAAAATCCTAATTACTGCTTTACATTATCAACTCATTTACTCTTTATGATATTTTACGACTGTTCAGCTGTGTCAGCAAGCAATTATAAAAACCTACTACAACTTGATGATAATGCATTTCTGTATATTTCCTTTTCTTTCTAAAAAACAATCTTCCAGTCCTGAAAGAGAACGATGTGGAAAAGATTCATGTCGCTGAATGTCTTTTTTGCATGAACAACATATGCTTTGAGTTTCTAGCGGTTCAGTGGTCTTTCTTTTGTTCTGCTTACCAAAAAAGGCAGATTTATATGCAGGCTAATGAGAACTGACATTTCTTACATTATCTGCTACAGTTACAGTACAGATTTAATCCATTGCAGGTGTTATATCATTACAAAATAAGCTAGAGGCATATGAGCATTGAGGAAAAACTTAACAGTTATTATCGTAGAAAAAGATGCTTCATTTTATGAAGCATGGTACCTTTTCAGTCATAAAGTCTTTACAGCAGGGAAGAAATTTGTCATAAAATCTCTACTGCCAACCTGTAATAAGACAGTCTCCTTTTTTTCCCCCAGTAACTTCAAACAGTTATTGAAATCAGGAAGCAGTGATGTGATATTTCTTGATTTCACTAAAAATGTTTGAATTTTGATCATGTTTTATTAATCTCAAACAGTTGCTTTAAATTAAATGGAAATTTCTTTTGGGATGTAACAATGCTATTGCGATGAGTCTCTTGATTTATGACAAGAAACATTTTGCGTCACAGCAACTTGAGACATACCGGTTTGTGTTATGTCAGTGTCTTAAAGAGGTCTTGAAGAGCTGTTGTATAGAAAAAACTAAATGTGGGGGTAGTTCCTAGACAATTGGTATAGAAAACATTACTGTTACAATCAGAGTTTTGTATGTTAGAAAACTGGGATGAATCATCAGTTTGAAAAATTTACTTTGAATTTAATTTAATTGGGAAAAAATTACAGTTTTAAAAAAGGTGTCCCAAAATGACTTTAATTATTACTTGTTCATAGGGGATTTATGTAAACTGTTCAGTTCTTTTTGCTCTCCTGTAAGTAAACATGAAGGGAGTCAAATTGTGGAGGATTGGGGCTATAATCTGAGCCTATGCTGTTGTTGAGGATCTGATGTGATAAAGAGAATAAAGGGAGCTAAAAGATTGACAGAAACAACTTCTCTTGAAAAGGAAGTTAGAGATAAAAGGCTCACACAAAACTATTTTAAGCCAAGGGCAGATGACACAAGATTCAGAATTTAATGAGCCTTAAATGCCAGAGAATGTGCCAGATGTACAGTTATAGCATAAACTCTCTACACAGTTGCATACCTTCCCAAAACATTTTTAAAGGCTGCTCAAAGCTGACACACTCATAAATTCAGTCGTAAGATGCTCAGAAATAAAGCCCAAACCATTTCAGGTGGTTGCCATAATCCATTCCAGGTTAGATTTCATTTTAACTGTGAGAGATTGAATCTTGGTTCCTAATGCCACAGATCACTTCCCCAGAAGCATCGTTTTGCATCCTCTCCCTGCTCTCTTGCATGATACAGGTGGGTGTAACTTGTGAAGCGGCACCCAGCAGTAGGCTGAGTCCCTGCGCACTCTGCAAACATGCCTCTCCGTGGTCTGTCTTGGAAACTTGCTTTCTAGTCCACGACTGCTTCTTGCCAGCACTCAATTTCTTTGCTCTTCCAAACTTGGTGGCTTTCTCTACAGAGATTTTGATCAATCACAGCTTCCATTGATGTGTTATTTTTGTTTCTATGTATGTGTTAGGACTGCGTTCAGATTTCCTCCAAGTAACAGTCTTCTGCCAATTTTGTGCTTAAGTGTGAGAGAGTTGAGACTGATTTAGGCTGCTTACTATCTGCCAGTGCAGATGATGGAGAGAGATAGGTACTATGTTCAGATCATTGTTTGGAATGCAATCATAACCTATTATCTCAGTTAACTGTCTGAATTGTTCTTTTAAATTTACATTGTGTAGGAGACACTGATACCCATTCTGTTTCTGATAGCAGTAGTCCAAAGAAGCTTATTTCTATTTTAGATAATCTGAAAATACTGCCTTTGAGGTGTACCATGTATAAACGTACAAAATAATTTTTATCAGCAATAATTTTTCAAAGAATGCTATTTCAGTGGGATGAAATTATTTGCTTGTCACTACAGGCTGAGCTTGACAAGCAATTTCAGCTGCAATGAGAAAGAAAATAAAATTTAGAAATAGTGAAAGCTTCTTGCAGTATTTCTAAAACGTTTTTCTTTTAAAATTCAAAATTAGTCTTTCAATTCAAAATTGATCCATTTTACAGAGTAGGTGTAGGAAAATGAAAACAAAAGGCATTTTCCTTCAGGGTAAAGAAAATATTTCTGATAATCAGAATTTATTTTCCATTTTGATTCAACCACTAAACCAAAAATGTACGTCATATGCTTAGCTTTCTATGCTTCTACTTTTTACATTTTGCCTTGCTGTAATACCCTGATCTGATCAAGTCTGAAATATATATTGTAGCAAAATAAAATGATTGCATACCTTTGTGACAGAATATAAATACCAATAATAGCTAAGGTTCTGCTTTTACTAGCTATAGACTAAGGGGTTCCTAATTACATCATGCTACTTTACAAAAATATCTTATGGGACAGACTGGCTGTGTTGCTGGAGACAGCATGCTCTGTGGTGTCCCTACGTACGCTGCAAAAAGGAGCCATGAGTACTCCCTCAGAGCCATATGGTAGCATGTGCATGGCAGGAGCCGCGGTGCCTGAGAAGGCCCAGTGCCAGCTGGCCATGCCCTGCTGGAGTAATGGACTGCTGCTGGTCATCCTGGCTTGCCCTCAGCCTTGCACAGGATCTGTATCTTGCATTTTTCTTTTACCTGTGCAGCAGGGAGAAAATACTTGCCATATCCTCTCTCTCTTTGCTATATCACTGTGCATGCTAGAAAGAGCAGAGTACAGCCTCTGTATATGAGCTATTTATGATGGAAACAATGTTTTATTTTGCTGTGGATTATATTATATTTTTTCATATTGTACTTCAGGAGTGTAATAGAAGCTTATTAGTAAATTCAGAAGAATGTGTTTCAGCACACAAAATGAGCGGGAGTCGTCACAGACATGTAGAAATCTATTTGGGGGAAGGTTTAGTTTATGGGCTATATCTTAAATACTATATAAATGCAGTGGTCTTCCACACGCGTCTCAGTTCATGTTTCAGAACCTAGCAAAAAACATGTGCTGGTGTGGAGATGAAGGGGAACAAAAAGTGATGATGAGGTCAAAGGATGGGTCATTTTATGCTCTAAATGCATATTGCCAGCTCTACATACATTAAAAACAGTGAAAACATCAAGAGTGTAACTTAAATATGTGGGAAGAACAAACTTGGAACTTACTGGATAGAATTGAGAAAGGGAAGAGAAATGAGAAGTCCTTCATTTGCTTACTTTAAAATGGGGTGCATATAGGTTTCTCTATTTGTATTTTTTCCTCCCATCTTCTTTTACTCAATATACATGCATTACTTTTATTTTTAACGTATATTTTCTTCTGTCCCTTAAAAAAACAAACAAACATATTCTTAAATAGAAAGCTAGTTTTGCACCTCTGCACTCTGCCATTATTTTGTGGGGTGTTGTTTTCCTGTAGTTGTAGCCAGGTGAAAGATGTGTGACCTGCTTTAAACTCATACAAATTAGATGCTACCAAATTATAAAACTCTGGAAATTGGAAAAAAAGACAACTCACGATCTCACCTGAAGTCATGCAGTTATGGAAACAAAGATTCTCCACAAATATACGAATTAGGGATATGGTTTGAATCTTTACTGGAACTTTTTTGGCTTTTCTTATGTTGCATCAAATCTCATGTTAATTAAGAACTACAAATCTATGTACAGTTAGATGTGTAAATGTTAGATGTATAGATAGACTAGAAGAATTATCTAGGGAATATGGAATTTTTCATATCAGCTCATGTACATCTCATTCAATTTTTCTGCTACCCATTCCAAACTAGATACCATCTTTCTAAGAGGGAAGTTTTCCCCTCTCATTTTGTCCTACAATAGGACCCTGAAATTCTGAATTTCTTCAATGGGATATCAGCTGAGTTTGTGGAAAGGGAAAGCATGGTTTATATCTGCAGTGCACTATGCTGATAGCAACTAATTAATTAACTGTTTTTGAGATGAGGTGAGAAGTATTATTCATCTGCAATGGATACAGGCAATAAAGGAATGGAGAGAGCTGACTAAAGCTACACAATGATTCTACGATACAATAAAGATTAAATTTTCAAGGACTTTGTCTTCAGTGCTGTGAGAAACTTGAGCACATTCTAAACTTTAAGTGTTTACTTATGTCCTTGCCTGTTCAGTAGGCCATGAAATCCTGTACCTGTGGGGAGTATGTATCCAATCATACCCACTGTCTACTAAAAAAAAAAAAAAAATTAAAAATCACTTCTAAAAGAAAGCCAAGGTAAAATCTTCAGAATTGTTGTACTAAATATATTTGAAACAAATCCCCTTTGACGTTGCTTCATTTTTCGACCTTGGTAAAATTTTTGCTTACAGCTCAAAAATAGGTGCACTGCGAACTGCATTTTTGTCTTTATCTCAAAGAATCTCCCTGTGGACTTACCTGAATTCAGCTCAAAGTCTTGATCTGAAAGGATCGTAACACAAATAAATGCAATTCAATTAAAAAGAGGTTGATCTTTAGTAATAAAATGGCATCTTCTCTTGGTATTAATGGCTGAATTATTGCACAGAAGTTAATACATGATGTTTATTGGGAGAAAATTAAAATAACTTCCATAACACATAGCTAAATGGTTTCTAGCTATGTGTTCTGCACATGACTGGATTATCGCTCCGTTTTTTTTTTTAGCAGGTAAAATAGAAAACCAGATTATTAAATTAATTTAATTGAAACTGAATAAAGAAACAGAGTATATATTTTTAATCTCTAAAATACAAAAAATACATGATTGTTATTAGTATGTGTGTTTGTGTTGTTCCAAGAAGTGAATTGAAATCAGAATGCTTAGTTCTGTCACAGTATACCCTGATATTTTGAAGGCAATTCTCCATTGGCTTCCTGATATTTGTTTAGTGATATTACCATGTGTTTGAGAAGGGTGACAAACACAAGGGATTTTAATATTTGTATGACTTAGGCTTACTATGTGGTGTTTATCTTTTTATCTTAAGCTCAAGGTGCTAAAAAAATGTCTCTTGTGGTTCTGATTTGAAATCCTGCCAGAGCTCAGGCATTGGCAGTAGGATATTACCTTGGCTACTTCCAAATGTCTATTGACATTAATCCATTGCCAAATACATATAAAAACCTCCTTACAGATAAAAACAGATCAAGAGATATGAAGGATGCAGATAACACATCACCAGGTGAAAATATTAATAAAAGATTAGGCAGGCTGAGTTACTATCCTCAGGTGAGTTATTTATTCTCTATCTGTTCTGCAGACAATTTGTCATTTGTTACTGCAGCAGATACTGGAGGAGCTGACCAAAGTGCGCATGTGGTGATACTATTGAGATGTATTTTGTACCCTACTGGGTAAAACATGTGTTTAATTGTACATAACTGTCTAGATTCTCATCTCAGTATAAATCAGTATGACTTCATAATCTTTAGTAGTCTAAGTGGCCAATCAAATATCTTAGCTATTGTTGTAGCTTACTCTTTGATAAGTGATAAACTGTGTACCAGAACTTCACATTCTGATGCACAGTGATTTTTTTCCTTACAAAATTAAAAAATCTTCCTGAAGTGTAGCCTTCAAAGTTGTATTCTTCTAAGAGTCATCTTCTCTGTGTCATGATAATTTGATTAAAAAATAACTGGGGTAACTGTATCTGTGAAGAACTAGTCCAAATCCTTTTATGGAATTGAAGTATGTTATAACTTCATGTTTGAGGGGCCTGTGTACTCTTGGAGGCTGGTCACACACTTCTGATGAGCTTCTGTTGTAATTTTGGTCATTCAGTAGTGCATTTGTCAATTAGGTATAATTTGGTATTTAGGTATAATTTAGGCTTTCATTTGTAGTTCGTGAGAGAGGATTAGACTAATTCTGTCAAAAATATATATAATAAACCTGGGGAAAAAATCAACATAAAATATTGCATCACATTGTTTCATCTCTATTTTGAGAGGTGAGAATCTTACCTTGGTGAGCATGGTGCTAATGGCCGCATGAAATCCTTTCTAGTTAAAATGTCAGAAGACCTATCGGTCTGCCAGTGAAGCAAGGTTGCATAAGGTCCAGTTGTATTCTGTTCCTAAAGCTAATTAAAATTCTTCAAAGTGGTGAAGTAAAAATGGACTTTTAGAAATTTTGTAAACATTCCCTGAAATATAATTTGAAATGTATTTCCTCACTTTGCTATAAGAGTGTAAAGCTTTATGAGGATTTATAATCATAAAATCATAATCAGTATTCATGAACATTTACGCAGACCCTACTGTGTGATGATTTTATCCTATTCTAAATTACTTTCTTCCATAGCTCATCATTTATATCAGTTCAAAGAGAGCTAAATTACAATGAATAGTCTCTGTCTACCTAAATTGTAGAATTTTTATGCCCCTAAGCAACAGAATCCTGAATGTTGAATTCCATTGATGCTCAGGAGCAGGATTTCTGATTTACTGGTGGTACAACAATAGTATCAATTCTTCAATATGAAATAAAAAAAGCTATTAAACTTGGCTTCTATTTTTTAAGTGTGCTGAATTTATAGTCACGTACAGACTAGAAATATTACCTCTTTTTCATAGTTAATGCAGTAAAAATGCCCAAATACTTTTTGTTCGTTTGTTCAAAAAGCCTGTGGCCTAATTGCTTGTAGCCTATACCTAGTTGGGTTGGTTGATGCATGAGCATCAAACTGGATGGCCTTAAGAGCAAAGTCACCAGCTTCCATATTTCCCTGTGTGCTTCCACCCTGAGGCCAATTAGTACAGGCCTGTACTTTTTTTGACCCAGCATGGCAAAGGGTTTTCCGTTTCTTGGAACTTGCAAATATTTTCACTGGTCTAGAAATAGTCAGAAACATCTACTTCTTTTCATTGTCCATGACTTTAACTAGATCTGAGGTTCTTCTAATAAACAAACCTTGGCTTTTATAGATCAGATTTAGTGTGACTGGGGCCATTGGTTGCTGTACTGCTGAAACAGCAATGCTTTTTAAAACACTGATGCTAGTAGCAGCAGCAACATTTAAAGAAATGCAGTCAGACATGATCATTGTTAACTTGCCTGTTTTGCCGTTGGCCTTAGAACAGTGTTCTGTATGAAAACATGAACTTTTAACGGTGAAAAGTCAAAGTATCTATAAATACCTTTCATATTAATCAAACTGTGATGAACCCTGGCAAAAATTGTGATATATGGTCTTTGAATTCTGCATTTGAACATTCACATTAAATGTTATTGCTTGTTGCACTATAATAGACCAAATAAGCTTCATGAGTATGGGCTGTGTAATCCATTTGAGAAACGAACCTGATAAGTCTTTTATCTAAATGCGCAAGTAATCCTTGCAGAACAGAATCCTTGTGACAGAAACTATTATTTAAGATCACCCAAGGAAAAAAAAAATAATCTGAGGCTGTTTTTACTCACACTTCATCCTTGCTGACTTTGTATACCTCTGCTGGGTCTTTCTTACCCTTCGTCTCCACAGTTTCAACAGTTTTTTGCTATTTCCAGATTTAGAATAGCCTCTCTGATCAAAGATCCATACATCACTGGACAAGTCGTAAATGACCTGAGTAACTATGCAGTAGGAAAAAAGCTTGAAACTTACAAGTAGTTGTGTTTAGTACTCCGTTGGCATAATGCCTATTGACTTGTGCTGCAAGCAGCTTGCCAGGAGCTGGAGGTGTTGATCCTTTACTAATTTGTAGAAAATTTTTCATACAACTCATCTCAAATTATTAGTAAAACAAGAAAAATTGTTAAGAATTAAATAAGTCATGAGAAATTGTGTAACATAAACAAGGTTAGAAAACATTAAGATTCTTGAAAGAGAAGAAAAATGTTTTCCTTTGATTTACTACAGAAGCATGAACAGATGTGGTAGTCCTAATGGCCTTCTGTACATCATAAAAACTAAAATGCCTTTTGTTCTGACAGTTTTTAAATTATTTTGAACTGTGGTTAGGGATACCAAGAAGTAGACAAAGGAAATGCTAGAGGTGGTTTACAGAACAATTCCAAATATAACTGTGTGTACTGTCTTACATTACTTCCTATAAAACTTTACTGACTTGAATTATTATTAATATCTCACTGTATTTGTGTTGATGCTATCAAATAGTGCTAATCATTAACCTTGTTTAAATTAAAAAAAAATGACCACCTCACCTGAGTGCAACTCAAAATGAATCTTCTAGTCTTTTTAATTACACAAACAATTCTATTGCAACAATTTGGACTAATTTCCTTCTGAAAGACGGAGAACTGCTCTGCTTTTTGTGTCCATGGGCCTGAATGCTCGTAAGAAACAAGTCTACAGAAGTGCTTTTTATACTAGTTTCTCTTAAACATTTCCTGAATGCTCTGCCTGCTTCCCTTTGTGGACGTGACACCTTAGGATTTTGGAAACCAAAACCATTCTTTCAGAGTCCTTGCTAACTTAAAAACAGCTTCTCTCAGACACCTGACTAGGTGGATGCTCGGGGTTTATAGTTTTTCTTTTCAAGGGCATCTGATAGGGGCAATATGTCACTCACATTTCATTTTTCTCTCTCTCGGGTTTCATTTTGTCTTAGGCTCCCCAAATAGAGTGTAATTTGTGTATGGACTGTGCAGCAGAAGTGAATTACGGTTTGCTTTGGGAATTTAAAATACATGCAGACAATAGATATACACACTTTGATAAAGATTTCATTCCTGGGGAAACCTTATCACTCTAGAGTTACCTGGACTGTGGTGGCAAAATCCTCTGAGAGATCTGTTTCTTGCAGGCAGTTTGTGTCCAAAGTATGGAAGCTGTATCTCCCAGTTCCAGCTTTTCTCTAAGCCTGCTTTGACCATGAATTAAATCTTCCCATCCCTTCTCCCTGTCTATCATCTCATTCCCCATGGATGTTTGCCATCACCAACAGCTTGCCCTGACCATTAAGTCACTGACATATACCATCTCTATTGCTTTAAAGGCCACCATCAAGGCTGTCTGAAGATGTCTTTCTTCTGAACTAAAAAAAAATTTCTGCTTCCTGAAGGGCCACAGGAGAGCAACTGAATCAGCTCTGTTACTGTTATTGCCTTTTAAAGGAAAAAGAAATTGTGGGTGTGTGGTAAAGCTCTTCCTTATGTGCCTTAACTTATGCATTTCCTGAGAGCTATTGTGATGTCAGCCTGCTGTTTTCTTTATTCTAGTTTTTGTTTTAGACTGGAGAGTTCATTTCACAGGGCTGACTTTCAGTCCATGGACTGTTCTGGTCAGGAAGCAGCCACACTTTCAGGTGTGAATTTATACTTTTGTGAACATTTGTTAACTTTGGCTTGGAAGTATACCAAAATGATCTTGAGTTCAAACACAGTTTAGTAAAAATGTTGTTAACGGAAAAAAGAAAGAAAAATAGAGAATAAAGGCCTGGCTGGCGTCCTTATATTCACGCAGTGTTGTTAGCTGGGAGCGAGCAGTAGTTCAGCGACAGTTTGGCAGCTGAACTGCAGTGCCTTGGTGAAGGGAGGCTGCCTTGGCTGCACTACAGAAGGCCAGTCTTAATTTATTTCTTCGTATTCCGAAGCAAATTGTCTTCAGTGGTGTCCCAGGAATGTATGTGTTTGTTCACAAAGTATAGCCCTGACACCTTTACCTAGTTAGGTGATGGCTTTGAATGGAATCATACAAAACTGAAACAGAATAATTTTCAATTTTATTTATTTAACACTGTATGATATCGCTGTAGTGGTTCTTTCTGTTCCTCTACTACAATAAAACTGTAGACAATACTCTACAGGAAACTTTTATATATAGTGAAAGGGCTTTTAGTTTTGGAAGACTATAGTTCTCCATTTGATAGTCTGTCTGTTAAAAGCAAACAGTTAGTTTAGAACACAGTTCAAATCAAACATTAAATGCTGGCTAATGTCATTCTTGATTCTGGGACAACTAGTTTCTGCAGCCTAATCTGCTACATTGCACTGGGAAAATATTTTATTATCTTTTATATATATTATGTATCTTATTATGGTTATTCTGCTAAACATAATGGTAAATGAAACATTTATTTATAGATATTGAACAATAGGTATGTAGCTGTGTCTGAGCACAAAGTAAGTTTGCATGTCTTTTGCAGGCAATTAAGACTCATTCTTCCAATGATCTTAACTGACTGGATGCTATGGAGGAGCATAGGATAGCAGCATATCCAAAATAAAAACTTCTCCAGAGCTGCAGGGTATAGTTTCCCCACAGTCTTAAAGTGGTCATATCAGCTGAGCTCAGATGAAACAGGAGAGAAGAGAGGATTGCATGTGCATATGAAATATTCCACAGATATATTGGAGAACAAGTGATGAACGAAAGGTGAACACCACACAGAGAGTGCCTTGAAACTTAAAACAAGGAAAGAAACATTAGGAGAAATAATGCAAAGTGATAGTGTACCTCTTCCAAGCATAGCATTGCCACTGTTTTAACTACACACAGAGAACATAGTGGTTTGGTCCCAGATCTCGAAAATATTTAATTAATTTAAAACAAATTTTAGCTCACCAGTCATGCATTTTGAGGAAGTGCGTATTGCTTCCTGCTGGATAGCCGGCTGGCAGTACTGCTTTACATGTCTGGTTCTTTGGGGGGTCATCTGACCTCTTAAAAGTAGTAGGTCCATGGAATGGACGTGGGCTGCTCTGACCACTAAAATTGCAATTTTACTGTATGTTATTGCAGACTGTATAGTTTCATGTGTTCTCTCAATCCAGTAAAATTCAATCTGTGCCACGTTAAGACAGTTTGTATTCTGACAAGATAAAAAATTTAGATGTTTAAATTGGATGCAACAACTCAAAAAGGCCATATTTTCTTATTTTCTTAATTTTAAGATGTGGTTATAGTATTTTACCAAGGACACACAATTTGAAAATTAAGTTTGTTCTTTCAGAACAGATTTTCATTTACTATATATGCCTATACACACACATATATTTTATATATAAAAGCTCTCAGATGAAAGGTTGCTGAATAAAATAATTATATTTTTCTCCTATTATTATATTTAATTACCAGAATTTTATATGCATTATTCTATTATGACTGTAAACTGTAAAATAATTTAGCCAAGCAAATGCAGTAGATTTATTTTAATCTCTCTTCACATTGTACATTTTGTTCATGCACTGGAGTATTGTTATATATGTTATATATAGTTATTATGTACTTACAATAAATGACAATTTGTTTTCATGTATATCTACAAATTCCTAAATTTCATGATACTTTAGAGTAGAGTATCATTATATCTATAAATTTAGGAATTTGTAAACATAATGGTAAAGTATTATGATAACAGCAATATTTCTTTTTGTTCGTTGCAAAATGGCGATCCAAATCTGTAATTCCTAATCTCATTTCAACGTTTAGGCCTAGTCAGTGAGGGACAGTGCGTTATGGATTCACGATAAGCTTTGTGGTAGTGTGAAATCCTGCCTCTATAAAAGGATGATATCCCTTGATATTGGGATATGATCCAGTGTTTTAAATAGGTAGTTAATAGAACATGCTTTTACCGTTCAAAAGAAGATTGTGCGTGGTATTTTTACAGCAGGTCAGTGTTTCTGACTATAATTTATGTGAAGTTAGGAAAAAATACTTCTATGGGTATATTTTAAGCTGTTTTTTTCTCTTGTATATTTTCTGTCTTATACCAAATTATAATATAGGATTCCATTGTTTCTTCTGTGACACAAATGGCATGCGGTCTCATGCTTCCCTTTTAGGTACAAGGAATTCTGTGGTGTGCAAAGCAGCATAGTTCACTGGAAATTTTTTTAAATGTTTGCTTCCACCAGTGATAGAGAGTAGGATATAGACCTAGGTCTGAAAAAATGACAGGCTGCTCCTCTGTAATTGATTGTGGAGAAAGAAGGAACAGAGCACAGGAAACTGAACTTGAAAAAAAACTTTGGGTCTAAAATGGTTCATTGCATTGTGTGCAAGTTAAACTCCTGGACATTGCCACTTTGGGATGAAAAATCATAAACAGCTACTAACTACAGGAAGAAAAAGGGAGTTTTCCAAGAATTTGTTCTCTTTGGCATTTTTCTTTATCAGAATATCCATCCTTCAAGTTGTAGTAGTAAATGTTAAAAATATTTATATTGAAGCTATTCCAGTTGATGCCTTTACTCTCATGAATTTTACTAAATCAAATACGTGAATATTTAATATTCCTAAATGTTTCCACAAAGCCTATAGCCACTTTCAGGGTAAAATTCAATTGCCTCCGGTTCACATTGAAGAAGAGCTTCCCTTTGAAACAGATATTCTTAGAATGCAGCACTATAGAGCACAGAGCAATGGAATTGCTATGCATAATGTTAGGGCAATTTCTTTTTGCCTTTAGGTGATACGACCAGCTGACATTTCAGCACAAGGATCCTTCAGAGCAATATAGGGAATTTGATGTGACAGTGTCTCTGAATCAAGCACTGAACTTAAAAAAGTATTCATTATATATACAACATATGTAGTAGCCTCTCATGTAATCAAAGAGTTTTCTCTGTCTCGTTTCCACACGTAGCTGTCTCTTTTCTTGCTCTCATTTTTATTTTGACTGAAGCATACTTAAATAATCACACTTCACATGCACACACGCGCTCCCTGCTTTCACCTTGCAGGAATATGCCTCATGTGTTTCCATTTCTGGTTCCCCACCTCTTGTGTTTCGGTCAGATTGCTTTTCTTGCCGGGAGTGTCAGCTGAGAGAATGTTGTAAGAGCAGGAGAGCTACCAGCTCCTTGCTTCTGAGAGGGCGATAGCAGGAAATGTCAAAGTCTGTCCTCATCAGTTTGGATTAAAGCTGGGTGGAATATTTGGCAAATGCATTAAAGACAAAGAAGAGCATGTTGGAAAACTGCGGTTTGAACAGTTAAACTGGCAAAGGAACTAGCAAACAAGTTTTTATGAAGAAAGGTATTAGACAACCTTAGTTATGTGGCTTTTTTGACTTCCCATAGAATAAGTCATAAAACATTATATAATTTTTGTGAAAATGCACTTCACCTAAGGTTCCTGAAAACTAATAATGAAAGGAAGTAATCTTTGGGGTCAAAATTTCTAAGAATGGTGTTGAGACAGGTCTGTTGTCCGCAACAATAACTTGCTAGCTTGAATGCATGGTTTGTTATTTCCAAGCTCCTCTGTGGTTTATTCAAGAAACTTGATGGGTTCGTCTGCTTTCCTAGAACAAATAAGTCCTTTCTGACTGGTGGAGGGCAGAAAAGAGGCAAGCCAGTAGAAGTTGCTGAAAAACGTGGATTTCCTCCTTTGTGGTTTGAAAATTTGTGTTCTGGTCAACTCTGCAGTATTTGGGTGAGAAAGGCCCCTTCAGTGCATGGATATGGTCTCCCTTTTTATCTGTGAAAAACAGTGATTGTGCAAGATGGGTACACCAAAACAGCGTATCAGTGACGTCAAGTGACAATCTCTGTAGGAGAACATACAACTGCTGTGACCTTCTAGTCAGCTCCAAATGGGTCACTGATTCACTTTGATTGCAGTGTTATTCATTTCCCGTGTTCAATAATTTATACGTTGTTTATGTGTTGCATTGTAATAAAGCCATAGCTTTTTGATCTCTAAGGTAGTGTTGCTGCCTTTTGTAGAAGCAGAAAGTCTGAAAGTCATAAATGATTACTGTCCTTAACAAACCTTTACTGTACAGATGTTTTACAATAAACCAAGGGGACAGGACATTCTGTAAGTTTAATGGCACATCGCTTAAAACATCATATAATTACAAGGTGTATGTTGGAGTAAAAATTATACCTTTGCAGGTTAAGTAAAGAATCGCTAATAAAATTGTAACAGGCATACATTATACAGCATGGGGTTCATAATGAATAATTGCTAGGTTATTAGTGCTTAACAGATTAAGGGTACTTCCATTTATTACCGTGCTCCACTAAGGATAAGCGTTAATTTTTTTTCAAAGCAAATTCACTGGAAACAGACAGTTTAAAATTTATGCTTGTAATGATTGCTACATGGTCCATTAAGACCACCTCTAAGTGAGCTTAATTTGTAGCAGATAAATGTACATGTCTACATATTTTTCAACGTAGTTTATGGTGCATCCTGCACAGCTGTGCCCAACTGATTAAATCCTCACAAAATTTAAATAGGAAACCCATTACATAGACAGTATTATATCCATTTATCATACACACATTTTCAATTTAACTCTCTAAGCCTTTGTGCAGGATATTTTCACTGATTCATTAAATATGTATAGCAAGGCCTTTTTCTCTTCTGGTTTGTTTTGCCCTTTTGTTTTCTGGGTTTGCTTGGTGCCTACTTTTCAGTCCTATCATCCAATAATTAAGAACTTCAGCAAACTGAAGATCATCTCCAACAATTAGCTCAGTAATGATCCTAGATATGACAGTCACTTACAATCCTTGATCTAGAGAGCTCTTATCTAGGGAAAAGAAGCAGGGCTATAACCAGTGTGTAGGGAAAGGTGATTGGTACTAATACACTCATTCGCCTTCCAGAATGAATTCTGGACTCTGTTTTTTTCCTAACAGATAGACATGCTAGATGCTGAGAAAGACTGGGATTACCGATATTTCTTCCCTTTCCTCAGCATTTCCCATTGCTTAGCACTGGGCATCTCCTGATTTTGTCAAAATGTTTCTTAGGATCCCATTCTGAACTGTCCAGCTTTATCTTTGCTTTAGGTGTTTCGAGTCTCATATAAACCATAGTTCTGGATTCTAGAAATAGGATTAGAAGCATTTATCCAATTTTAGAGATCAAATTTAGCTGCTCTGAATTATTATCTGAAATCCCTCATCATTGCCTGTAGAGTAAATTAAAGCTGTTAACTTCACATGCCCTGAGCCCTATGGAAAATAGATGATATGAATTCCCTGTCAGCCAAATACTGCTGTACTTGATTCAAGGCCATAGATCATCGTCTGGATCCTAGTGCTATGGTAAAAGTCTTGATCATCATATTCTGTGGTCTGCTAGGGTGAGCCTCTGCAACTGTGCATAGGTTTATGAAGGTCAGTAGAGCCTGTGCTTACAGAACACTGGGAGATAAGGGCAGACTTTTGTTTAAGCTGTAGGAATATCTTTGCTTATCTTAGACCATCAAAGGGTAAAGAAGATTTTAAAAGAACAAGAATAACTGATTATTGTTCATTAATTTTTGCATTCCCCTAATTAAATGTCAGAGACAGATTCTGTACTCTTCTACAAACGGAACAAACAGAGAGTGCCCAAAATCTTCAGGAATTTAAGATTTCCTATGAAAATAAATGGCTGTTTAAATAATAGTTCTCTGGCATCTGGCTCTGTTTTCTTAACATGTGTATAAAATTGAATCATACAGATGTTTTTTTAGCAAACATGGGTATTTTAGAGAGAAATTAAGAGCGCTTAGTAATTTTGCTTTTCTCTGTGGTGCAAATAGTGACAATGATTTATTATAACCTTCTTTTTAGCCTACCTTTGAAGCCATTGTGTCCTTAAATGATTTTTTCCCCAAGGTTGATAGTGTCGGTCCATTTTCCACAGAAACATCAAAACTGATAGATGGATGAATTAATTTAAAAACCTTTCAGGTGAAAATTAGAAACTTGTGTATATTCCTGTATTCTGAAATTTGTTTCAGTATATTTAGAATTTTGGTTATATATTAACTGTAGGAAATGATTGATTTTTGTTTGATGAAGATGAAAATTCTGGTGTAACAGTTTGCCAGCTTGCATGATTTTTTCATAGGATAGGCTAGTGTGGGCTAGAGCTAGTCCTGATGTTCTTCAGAGCCTTTCACATGTTTCCTCTGCTCAAGCCCCATGGTTTGACTTCTCACTTCACTTCCTTTCCTTTTAAAAAGCCAAATAATCTGTAGGAAACAAATAGGATTCCCAGTTATGAACACCCAGACAGTGCGCCTCTGTTCTCCCAAACAGCATCACTAGGATTAAGACAAGGACAGTGAAGAACGCTTAGAGCTACATCATCCTCGGAATGTAGTGGGAAATGGACTTCCCAAATCTTGGAGAGAGACTAGAAATGTCTTAGGAGTTTCAGGGAAAAGATGATGTCCTTCGTTTGAGATGCAGGTGATGGAAGCAAGCACTGTTAAAATGCTGAGCAATTCTTTCATTATTCCGAATACTCAGGTGATCTGGTGGTAGTCTCTGCACCTAGAATCAGCACTGCTGGCTCAGTGTTTCATTTTTTTTTCCTCAGATAAGAAACATATTTTCACCCTAAACATTCTCTCAGGGTAATTCCTGACACCTGACTCTTTAAACAAACACTTGGAGAACCGAATGCCTGTTACAAAATAGAAAAGAATATCTTGGAATAAAGGCTATATAAATCTGATATTCTAGATGGACTTGGTATCTTAGAAGGTTAGGTAAATGCTTAGGAACACAGTCAAATCTGTAAAAATTGTCCTGGATATTCATTTCAGTTCAAGCGTCACCCAGCAACAGAGACTGGCTGAACTGGACAGTTCTTGAACAACCCATAGATCAGGTCACAGTTTTTAAAGACCTCTGTGAGAATTTGAACGTCGGGGCTTGTGTCCCAGTTCATTCGGAGACATCTGTTTCAGTGTTCATTTTTCTAGTGATCACTGCCAGTAGGAATCAGTTGTGACTAGTAAAGTGCTGGCTCAAGGGTCTGGACAGTTGGCGGGTTCTTCAAAGTGTGAAAACAACAGGTTTCTGTCATCACAAGTGTGAAAATAATATTGCATGTGCGTGTGATATTATTTCTTGATTTCAGGGAGAGAATGTTTCAATGGATAAAGAATTATGGGTAATGAGTTGCTTGTTAGTTGAGTCTAAACCTACAATATTATAAACACGCTCGTTGTTTTGTTTTCTTTCAGAAATGCAAAACTGTTCACTAGGAATATTGGTAGATATCCAGTATCTGATGATATATTTTGATGATATATTTGCAGAAACGCAAAACAGTGTCTTTCAGCTGTGCACAAGTTTTTGGAGGCTTGCTTGTGACATCAAGAAATTGTTGACTGTGAGATTCTCGTTTATGTATAGTCATCCACTTCATCTCTATAAAACCAATGTTTGTGCTTGTGATGAAACTGTTCTTTGTATGTTTAGTGGATAAGCATTTTAACAGAAGTGTTTATTTAAAAAGGCATAACAGTGCAAATGTATGAACCTGAGGAGGTTTGTGTCACAATCTGTTATCTTGAAACCTTACCAAGACAAACTTACTTCAGGGGAGTCTGTTTTATTTTGCTGCTGGCAGCAAAATGATTAGATGCAGAATAATCTTACAGAGTGCTGGTTGCTGATTAAAAAAAAAAAATAGACTGCTCCCTGTGTCATACTTTCAGAGGAATCTTCCTTGCATGTTTTAATTTTTGAGGAATAGCTAATGCGTAAATGCATTGTTGTCAAATAATCATTACATTTAAAATTATTAATTTAGCTAATTATAGGTATTTAGGAATCTATCAGCACTTCAGTTTGAGGTTAACTTTTTAATAAACAGCTGTATGAAAGAAACGAGCTAGCTACCTATCAGAAAATAGAAAACTATATAATCATTTCTGGAATATTTCCAGAGCAACGGAAGAATAATTGGTAACTCGGTTACTAGAGAGAAAATGACCCTTAATCTATGAAGATTTTGAAACTAATAACATTTTGGGTCCAAATGATATTAAGTACTTAAACATTTCAATTCTTGGGTGCTTGGCTGAACTGTAGCCCTATTCCCTCTTACCTTAACCTTTATAGTTTAAATAAATTTATCAAATTATGGCCAATTCAGAAGGCAGAATAAGGTGAGACTATAGTCCCAGCAGAGTCAGAGGTAAGATCTTGCCTTAAACTGAGCTGAATAATTCAAGCAAATTCAGTGAACTAAACAAAATTTATATACAAATTAAAATAAATATAGAAAATATTTTCTGCATGAAAAAGGGACAAATGCAGTTAACAGCAGTTCTTAAAAATTTTTTCAAGTGAGATGTTTGTCATCCTCCAGATGATAGCAACTTAAAATATGTTCATGACAGAAGGTGACCTTTGTGAAAATACATTTTGTCCTCAGATGAAGGAGGTTTGATTATCATACAGTTACCACAGCACACATAAAATACCTGTCTAGGAAACAGAAGCAATCATGTTTAATTAAACTTTCTTTTGTTTCAATTGGGTTGATTTGCAGTCAAATTGGAAAGCATCTTCATGTTTTAACCAAAAAAATAAATCTTAAAGCAATAGAAATATATAAATATTGCACCACTGCTACGGAGAAGGTTTGTGAAGCTGTGATTAAGACTATTTGGGATTTCAGTCCCTTTATGGTGTATCATAATGTCTGTGGTTTACATCTTATTGCATTAACTGGCAGTGTTATAAGCTGTATTCTTTCCTTGTGCTCCCCTATGTGGCATATGATTTACTTCTGATATTTTTTGTTCTCCAGTATTTCTTTTCCTCTCGAAGTATATTGGTATTTTAAACCATAACCAAAACATTTTAAGCACTGCTTAAATATGGAGGAAATATGAAATGTTTTCACATAGCTCTGTAATGTGATATTAAACAGATTTAACACAAATTTAATACAAAGGTAACAAAAACAACTTCCTCTAAATTTATGTCTCTTTAGAACATGTATTATTCTTATTTAGCTTTAAAAAAAACACCATCTTTTCTGTGTTGCTAAACTGCTCTTTTCTGTTTGTTCCCAAATCCTTCTTTAGAATCCCTCCCTTTTTAAAAAAAAAAAACAACAAACCTTAGTGATTGTCTCTCCTTTAATTAATTTGTTTTTGAATCATTGTCTCAAATTGTATGTGTCTGGAAGGGTTAGTGAGCTGCTTGGAGTGGACACCCATCTGTCTTCTTTTAGCTGCTCTATACCATTATGTGCCTACTATTTTGCACGCACTTTTGGCTGTGTGTAAAAAGCACAATACAGAAAGTACTTTAGATACGCAGTGTGCACAAACACAATGCATAAACAGGGCTGAAGAAGGTGATCCATAATATCCCACTTGCTGAGCAGGGAGCTGTCTAACTTGGAACAATTTTGTGATTTTGCTGTGCTCTGGAGTGTAAGTTTCTCTTTTCTTACAAGTTCTCCAGTCACGAACAAATATGCAGAGCTAGTGAGCCCATGAAAATGAAGGGAGAGAAGAAATAAAAAGAAAGCAAGAGGGAGGAGAGTGAAAAAAGTTGGGTGAGTCGTAGCAGAAGGAAAGTGCTTACAGATCCTAAACTTGCAAATTATTTACATTTGGGCAAAAAATTGACCTTTGTATTAAAGATCTGGATCCAATATTGCCCTTTGAATTCATCAACTTCCATTTCTTAATTTTCAGTGACTGTACCGCAGAAGTTTGTGGACTTATATATACTGGTACTTATATAGCCTAAGAGCTTCTGGACAATTGCCAGCTGCTGGATATTCTGAATAACTTAATCAGTGCAATGAAGCAATGCGGAGGAGCTGGTATTGGCTGTTTCAATGGTGCAGGCACATCCGGATACGTTCTCTGAGTCAAAAAATGTTCACTGCTGAAGTCCCTCGTGGCTAGTGTCATCTTCTAAAAGACTTCTCAGGAGAAGCATATTCTTATTAAGGTCCTGTTGGTGACATGAGCAATTTTTTCTGCTATATTTTGTGGCTCATCATTTGAATCATCCTTTAAGGATATGCTCTGGGCTGAAATCCTATTTGCACCATTAACTTTTATTCTATAGTAACTCATTTAAGAACACCGAATAGTCTCTAAATAGGCTTTTTATTAATGTTTTGTTCAAAAATAATAAATTCTGTTTCTGTTAAAACAGAATTTTGCAGCCTCTGCAATGTAAACTTGAAATTTGAAAACTCTTTTAAAGACCTTGTAGAGCCTTCCTGATAGATTGAAGAGTTTATTGTTTTACCAAAGGATGAATTCAGAGAAACCCTGGTTTTTCAAGTGCTCATACCTTAACCCTACTTGCATCTCAGATTTGACTTGTATAAAAATGTATAGTAAATATGTAGTGTATACAACCGTATTTATATATTTCAGGAATATGATGGCTCAAAAAATCTAATTTTTCTTTGAACACTGCCTGGTTAGTTTCAGTCATTTAGTTTTGAATCCATTGTTTTCTCTGCTTAATTTTGCAGTGTAAGTATTGAGGTCCAATATAGTTTGTCTGAATGAATAAGCATTCTGTTTGGAAGTGAAATGTCATTGATACTTCTTAGGCCCTACACAAACATAACTGAGGGCAAAGGCATATTTATGTGTGCCTGAAGACAACCTGAGAAGGTTGTGCCTTTCTCATTCTGCTGCCCAGCGTAATGCATGCTCTATTTTGTGTGAGAGTCTGATGGAGGGCAGCCTGTCATCAGTATTGCTGCTGCCTCAACCTGTTTTTATGTTCCCTGTTATTACAGGAAATTTAAAGGGCTTTCGTATGTACTGAATAAGGATTTCTAAGTATTAAGCAGAAGCTCTAATCTGACTCTCTAAAATGCTCTTGAATCTCAGCATTTGCCTAGAAGATACAAGTTGTTGGTCGAGATTAGAAAGAAAAAGGCAGGCCTATTTTCTGTATGCAGGTCAGATGGCACCCAAGGTAGTGAAAAGCTGATGAGAGCACTCAAAATCTTATGAGAATAGTTCAAATGAAATTGGGCCAGCATAGATGAAGTTGAATGTTAGCCCATGGACAGCATTGGTCCTTCAGCCTCAATATTTGTTTAATCCAGACAGAAATCGTAGTGCCTATGGAACTACGTGAGCAGGAGGCAGCATTTTCTCAACTCACTTTTGTCTAGGTGTATACAAAGCATTTCTAACAAAGTATTTCTATCTTTGTTACCAAACAAAAATTTAGCTTGTTATTACACCTTCCTTGAGCAGTCATGGAGTCCCACTGAAATATATCTTTTGACTCAAAGCTTAACACTGTTTCTACTGCCGTAGCCAATATGTTGCTATGAAAACTGTTGGTAAGTACTTATCTGGAATTACTGAAGGACTTGACCTTCTTCTGTGAAGTATTAGCAACATTATTGAGCTCTCTTTTAATAGTGTTTTTGTTGTCTCTGCCCTTGTAAGTCCCTTCTTTCAAATGTTACATCTTATTAGTTTATATGCTATTTTCATTGCAATTATGGCTAGTACAGGAATGTTTTGTTACCTTTTTAACACATTGTCACCATGCATCATTTTTAGATCCTCATTGCTCCTTATTAGAGGTTATTTAAGCTTGCATCTCTAACTGGATAATGAAGCATGCTTATGATATAAACTAGCAAAAGCTTATGTAAAGATTTTGTTGCATTGGTGGTATTTTATTTGGGATTTTTTTGTGTGTGTATCATCTCTTAGGTTACTTAAGTGTAATAGAAATGTACATAAATGTCAGACAGCTGGTACACCCTCTGCTGGAACGAATTCATGAGTGTGCCAGAATATGCGAGATCTCTGCATGCTCCACCTAACCTCCGGTATGGTGCCACCTTCTTCTGGTCTGTTTTCTTCCACTGACACAGATCAAATAGAATAGGATACAATGTGTGAGATGAGTAGCTTTGGTTTTCTTAGGAAAACCTTGGGATTCTTAAAAAAGCAAAAAAACCCGTTGGAAGACAAAGTGAAGCAGATGGAAATTATTGATGTGGCCCTGAGAAGATGCTAAAGAAAATGAATTCCTTTATTTCAATTATTGTTTAGCTTATGTTTTGTTTGGTGGTTGTGTGGCCTCAGCATGTATTATGCAACATGTCATAATTTGGAGTGTATTTATTACTTTTCACCATATTCTTGCAACATAAAGAAGTATTACTGTTATTATTTATTATCTTCATTAGTTGTAGGGGTTTGAGGCACGCAGCCAGCAGACTACAGTGATACTCCTAGTGAAGACCATGCTGAGAATTGAGAACAGCACATTTGTGGCGACACAATGCTATGCCTGAGTTGCTAAGCCACTCAAGAGTGCCTATGAATGCAGATGAAGCACCACACAAGCCTGGTATTGCCTGAGGAGTGCTTGTGGGATGGACCTTGTATCCTGCACAGTCTGTGGTGTGTACTGCACCATGTAGAAGCATTACCTTAAAGCATCGTTTTGTGTTCTGTGGCATCTGAGTCATTGAAACTAGATTTTGAAATTGAATCCATGTCTCCTGAGTCCTAAATTAAGGTCCTAGACCATTCTTCTTTTCATCTCTAGATGTAAGCTTATTTCAGTTTGATTTTCATCTGTCAAGGATCTCTAAACTTTTAAGGCTTCTATTCAAACTCTTCCCTTTCTCCAATTACACAGATTTCTTATCCTGTATATTTTGGGAATTTACACTTCCACTACAGAATTAGAGGGTGGACACTGTGCTGCTTCCTAAACCAACTCAGCACTGAAGTGTATTGGGAGAACAGAAACCTGCTCTTTGAAGGATCAGCCTCTGATTAGTTTGTTTCACATTTATATCTACTGTTACCAAAACAAAAACAAATGTTACATTTTTGAGTGGAGGATAATACCGCGTCCGAGACACAGAACTGTCTATTGAAGACTTGCTGTACGTAGGCCCACATGATGACAGGGTCTAATCCCAGACAGTGGTACTCTTTTGGCCTTTACAAACTAGGGTGATCCACAAGTTATTTCTGCCCATGTATTTGCAATGATTTAATTCATGAATGCCTCAGTGTTCTTCCTCTCTGTATTCAGGAGCAACTCGCTACTACAGATACGGACTGAATTGCGTGAGTGCTGGCATATATTTTTTTCTGAAGGGAGATCTGCAGGATGGACTGGGCGCTGAGGCGTTACAATTCCAAAAGGTTTTACTAAAAAAGTCCAAGCAAAGCATGGAAATTAGATAGTAGTTGTTACCTGCTATGCTGTGGGTAGGTGGAGCAGTCACATTTAATTGAAGTAAGGTCGACTGGCCAGAGAATATACCAGCCTGAGCAAAATATTGACAAATAAGCTGGTGTATACAGGTAGTCGTGTGGCTTCAAAAGGTGCATCAGTTCTTTTAGTCTGACAGAAGGACATATGGATTAAAATTATATACCCAAACATTATGAGAGACTGAGAGCCCAGAGTATGTGGTTTCAGAGCACTCTAGAGCAATCTGTAATAGAAAATAATCTTTGTATACTATTCCATAGTATTTAATTTTTTAAAAATGCTATAGTGGTAGCTTACGTTTTAGGACAGTTAGAATGTTTTTGAAATATTACAATATTTAAATTTTTAAAGTAATTCCAGAAAACCTAATTACTATCACTCTGAGTCAATTCTGTCTGATTTTCCTGAAAAATAGTGACTATAGGCAAGACTATATGGTGTTTTTATCGTCAGAGATGTCAGTGGATTTCCTGGTATATAACTGAAAGCAAAATGTGGCTATTTAATTCTGCAAACAGCAATAAAAATAGTGAACTCTGGAGGGTATGTATTTGGAGTATGAGTAGTTGATTTTTCTTTTAAATTGGGTTTATAGACTATTGTTAGTACTATTGTTTCCCTTTTCATTGCATCCTTGAGAGTGGGTGTTTACAGATGCAGTATTACTAGAGCTACTTATTGTAATATCCTTTTTGAGTCAAGTCAGGCAGCCTGTGCTAATTGCTGTACAGAAACACTCTACGGTGTAATATACAACGTCACTTAAGCCCTGTTCATAAAGACCTGAGTTTTCAAATGTTCAGTGCATTACAATAAGTTTTGGTTTGGGCTAAATTGCGCTATTGATTTTTTTCTAATTAGGTTTTAATGAATTGTATTCACTGGATTGTACGTTTGTCAAGGGACTTCAAAGACTGGGTTGTGATCATTTCATTCACTTTATTTATTTATTTTTATTGTGTCTAATGGTAGAGAGCTCCTGGAAATCTTTTCTAGAAATCAGTAACTTTGATTTTTGTGTTGGGTTCTTTAAAGCCCAGCACCTACTTTTCTGTAGTATAATATTAATAAAATATGTAAAATCATAGGAATTTGACTTGCCTAAAAGATCTTGAAGTAATCCAGCTCTTAGAAATTTTTTTTCTTACTGTTTGCTCCCTTGCACCATTTGGGTTAAACTGCCTGACTGAAATTGGTCAATGAGGGTTTTGCTGGATTTTTACTCCTTTATGGTTGCTTACATTTGTATTAATCTTTATCACTGGGCACTAAAAAGCTGCTTTTCCTTATTGATGCTTAATCAAATATCATAGCAGCAGATAATCCCCTGTTCTAATTAAGTAACACGCACTGTGTTCTTTTCTGTGAGTTTTTCTTATACTGTTTTATTAAATTATGTGCTTTGGAAGGAGAAACAGGTGTTCTACACCAACCCCGAAATACTGATTAAATGATGCTCATACAGCTCAGTTTACTCTTGAAGAGACGGGGTACCTGCTGTAACTTCGTAATTATGACTACATTTCACTCTTACAGAAAATTACATCTTTTTCTGAAATAGTTAAGTGGTTTAAAAATCCCAATCTTTAATTAGTGATTTCTGTATCTATGTGTAAGCTTTTCCTTTCTCATCACCTTTGCTAATATACTGGACTCTCCACTGTGCTGGACAGCAATCATGAATAATTTTTGCTGAGCAGAGTCCTGGGTCAGCATGGTTTTCTGGTGAGCTGGAGTCTGGCCCTTGCTCAGTAACCCCTTCAAGGCAGGACAACAATGGCCTTTCACAGAATCTACTCGTGATCAGTCAGTTGGCTTTTGTAGGGGAGGTGCTTCACTGTACTTGAGTGGGCCTTATCTTTTTAATGTGATTACAACTAATCCAAACAGCAGTCCTCCAGGTTTCTCGCTGTATGAGACACCAGTTTTTAATAAATATGTTTGCTTAGATATGGGGCAGTATGCCATCTCAAAGCAGTGGTGGGGCTCTCTTGAGGGTCTTTCCAGACCAGAAGCATCCTAGCAGTGTTAGAAAGGTATGAACCAAAGCTAATGTATCCCAGAGAGATGTGACATATTAGCTTTACTTACCTCCATAGCTTCTGGATTGGAATTTTTGGATGTAAAACTGGTTTCTAATACAGAGAAATAGATGTACAACAGCCTGGTTAGGGTAGAGGTACCTTCATGTTTTCTTTGGTGCTAACCTACTATATGACCTTGAGTAAATAAGTGACTGAATCTTTCTGTGCTTTTGTTCTTCCTACATACCTTTATTCTTCCTTTTATATTCAATCTCTAATATTTCAGTCTTTCATGTCAAAAAACAAAATCTTTCCTAATATTTTTTTACCATTTTTGTCATTGACATTGCAAAAAAAGATTCTAGCATGTGTTTTATTCTGTATGATTTGCACTTGCTTAGGTAAGAATCAGTCAATTTAGACATGAAAACATGCACAAGAATTCTAGCTTCCCATTTTTTACCATTGAATTTCAATAAACATGTTCATCTTGAGGATTTTTATCTTTCTAACTAAATAGTAGACATAACTTCAGTTCCTTGTTAGATTTAACCAGTAGCCTGGTGATTTTATGCTGCTCCCCTTTCGCTGTGAATCTGTTGTCTCTTCCAGAACTATTTGGGCATGAGGGGCCTGTATTGGGCAATTAAAAAAGACACAGAGCTATTACAACTGTGCCTGAATACTACTTCTAAATTTGTGCACGGCCATTTCCACATAGAAATATGCACTTTGCACATGTGGCTATGCTGTTTAGTGCCAAGAATTTAGGTTTATGGTATGAATGCACCTGTGTGCGAGACTTTATTTTAAAATCTGGTCATGCAGAACTTTGCTTTTTAATTAGGTTTTCTTTTTTTCTCTTGGATAAAAATTTGCATATGCATATATTTGCATATTTTATGTGTATTTTTAGAAGGGGTCACTGTAAATTGAACTTACAGAATTGTAAAATACAGCTTGGGCATGCCCAAGTATGTAGTTTATGTAAATATAAACAAGGATATGTATCCCAAAGTGAAAAACTCAGAAGGTCTGGCTAAAATATGGAAAACCTCTTTTCTCCTTGGCTAAGGAAGATAAGAAATTTCAGACCACAAGAATGTGTTCATGCTTCTCATGATTTCTTCTGAAAAACATTCTTTTCTTTAAATTACAGCTGATTTTGTTATTACTATCAGAATATTTAATACTGATATTAATTTTCTCTCTTTCTGGCTATGAAATATTTTACTAATAGTATTGGTTGTAATCATAGTGTAAGAGGCATTTGTGCAAAATAGTGACAGGCTTTTTATTTGTTGAGATATTACTATCTGTTTACAAGCAGTGCTGGTAGCAGTGATTGTTTTTCTTTAGAGCATTTTAGTGTAACGGTATGTACGAGTCTCTGGGGCAAGACATGGCGAGAAGAGGAAATATTTGGAGGCAAAAGCAGATATTTCCACATAAGCAGCATCCTTCTTGTCTCCTCTTAGAAATATATCTTACCTTTGTCGTAAGTTTAATTTACAGATTCCTTTCCCTGCAACAGCCTCCTTCAGTTTAAATCCATGCAGTCTAGCAGGACAACACCAATCAGCTAAAGCAAGGTGAATGGGATATTTAGTGAAATAAATAAATATTACACACAAGCAACTCGTCATGCTCAGTTGCACTGAATGAATTTTCAAACAACCTAAGCTTGAGTTTGTACATGCACTTTTTAACTCTGAAAACTAACTCTGGTGTCTTGAGTTCAATGGCGTCAATGAAGTGAAACGTGTCAGAATGAAATTGAAGAGAGCAGGAAAGTGGTAGGAAAACAATGCAGCAACAAGTAAATATAGAAGAAGCTCTACTTCCCCAGCAAATAAAATCTAGAATTCATAGAATTAAAAAAGTTCTACATAAACAAGATTTACTTACATCGTTATCTTGTATGTCCCTGTGTCAATACAGAATAGTTCTTTTCAGCAAATTTCCAAGTGTTTAATCCATTTTAAAGTACCTTAGATGACAGGGTTTCACAAACTCCCTTACAAGATTATTCCATGGTCAGATACATCTAACTATTAGCATTTTCTTTCCAAGTTCAGCCTTTGCTGTGTTTCATCCTATTATTCCTACCCCTTGGGCCACATGGCCACATTAATTTTTATTTTTTTTTCCTGTTCTTGGTATGTATGTCCTTCAGAGACTTAAGGATGCTTGTCATTGAAACCTCACCTTAGAAATAGTTAACAAGAGAAAAAACTGCTTCAGTAGTACAAGATGCAGGGGATACAGCTTTTATTTTCACTGCTGAATATAGCTTTCTTAAACTGCACTGCAGTTTTTTTTGCAAAATATAAGAGGAATTAAAATATGCATTATTTTTTCCCCTTAATTCTGGAGTTAAAGTGGATTTTTTTTTTTATTGATTTGATCTTTTCAATTAACTTGTGTTACAACGGTTAGATCAGACTGCGGACTTTAAAATCATCCAAAATGTAAAACTTTTCTCGCTTGGGAGGTTAAATACCCTCTTAACTGCTTACTTATTTCTGCTTGATCCAGTGTCACCAAGGGACCATGTCCACCTCCTTTCCAAGTAGCAGACACTGAAATGGTTTTCTACAAGAAGTGCTGGAGTTATTTACAGCACACATACATTGCTTTGTTGCTTTGTTTATTACCATCAGTGATTTTTCTTTTTCTCTTGTTCTACCTTCTAGTTATCAGTGTTGCTGTTTGTCTTGGAATCGCAGATTTTCCATAAAAGAAAGCCTGGTTTTGTCAAGGTAGGCGAACAAATCCATAGTAGACTGCAAAAATTCTTGTGGTAAGAAGGTTGCTTTTATCTTTGACACTTTGTGGTGCTGTTGTTTGCTTGTGTGTGTGTCTGCTCCATGGTGAACACCTATACCCAAGGAATTATTAAGCTGAAGAGTGCACAAACAGCAAACAGTGCTAGTTGCCTATAAAACTAGTTTCATAAAGGAAACGTATCAGAGCTATCAGCAAATATTTCTCAAGGATCTCACAAACTAAACATTCAGATAAATATAATTTGTATAGATTTCTGAAACAATGTTAGATAATATTATAACTAGCACAAAAGTTGAGCACTGATGATTTTATGTATAAACTCTGTTAAAGATATATCTTACTCATTTCTCATAGCTCCTTCAGTTCTAATTCTGGATACTCCTGAAGCATTCTCTTCTGTTCTTCTTCATGCCGTGAAATGGAATGTCATCATACTGTCAAAATACAGACTATTAATAAAGAAAAGAATTGCAGTTACTTGAATTAGGGCTAAACAAATAACATCCTGTCTTTGACTAGCTAATTAGTTTTTGGTTTTGAATGTCTATTTGATCACTAGTGCTGCTTTATTTTGCATATATTCTCTATCTGTATAGTTATTAATACTGATCATGTGATACTCACCATTAAATCTGAAATTTATTCATTAGCGCTGGTGGCTTGAGTTCTGGTTCAGGCCAGTACTGGCTCATAAATACGCTTTGTTGCCCTGAATTTGCTAAAATTGGCTTGTGCCAATGGAAAGTGCCAAATGGTGCCAGGGCCTCAAGGAGCCCTTTGCAACCTCTCAGTTCCTACCAGTTGTGTTTCCAGTGCAGTGGCATGGCTACTTTTAGTTCCCTAAACCTGGCATGGGGACTAGAGGAACTAGAGAGAGGTTGCAATGCTGTTACTGTAGTACAATTAATGCCAATTCTATGGCATAGCAGGAGAAGAGGCTGAAGCATGCTTAGGGGGCTAGCTCCTGAAGTGTACACAGAGGGGGATATAGAAGAGTACTGCAATGGACTGTTGAAGGGAAGTCTGGATATTAGGGCCCATCAGGCAGTTTCCATATACTGCTGGTAGGAGTAATAAAGTTGTACGCCTGAGAATTTATCAGGAGGGTATTTTCATTAGAGTCGGCCCTGGAAGAAACAGTGTCTTGACAGAAGCAAGTGGTCATGGTGAAATGCTGGTGAATAGTAAAACAGGGAGAGAAGAGAAGGAAATAGAGGATTGAGCAGCTGTGACATAAAACTGGTCTATAGATTTTAACAGATGCAAGCAGTGAACGTAGAGATCTCTTATAGATGACTACTATCCTAAACTTGCTACTAGTAGTGCTTATTTTTTTGTTTAGTTCTGTTTCAGTGAAGACTTCTGTTCCTATCTGAGAGAATATAATTGGTTACTGTTTTGGTGAGTCATCTCGACTCCTTAAATAAGTCAACATACTACTGTAAACAGAAGTTTACTGTCCCTCAGTAAGAAAAAAAGAATTTCCTTTTTGATACTGTTACTGTTCTCTGATTATACAATCATAACTCTTGCAATCACAAGAAGGAGTTAAGGAAACTACTGAAGCTTTGCCTTTTTAAAGAAAAGAATGTAACAGTATAGAGTAGTTAGAAAAATGTAATCTGAGGGAGTCACATAAATGTTACTGGCATTATCTCTGGAAACATAAAGCAATTTAGTAATTACTGCCCCAGCATGGCTTATATTTAATATATTAATTGTATTTGCATACATCAGGTATATACATGGAGACCTCAAAGTCATCTCTGTCAGATTTCATGAATTGATGAGTCAGGTAAACATCTGCAGCCCATACAAAAGTCTGCTTAGTCAAGCAATTTATCAGGACTGCATAAAAACTGCTTCTCACAAGCCTTCCTTGTTAATTGAGCCAGGACATAAAATAGCATCTGCAAATGTTTCATTCTTGTTCCCAAAGCAAGGAATCATTGCTAGGCTGTTAGCAGAGTACACCTCGAATGTGGTACGTCCAGAAAATCAATACAGCAGACAATCAAATACAACAGACTTAAATACTTGGGGTAAGGCTGACTGATAAAGTCTATATTAACCATATCGTTGTCAAATCCAGCTTTATGCTCAGTAAAATATCTATATGACTGTTGCAGAAAACATTGTTATCCTGGCAGTAAAAATCAGTATCTGTCCAAGGCTGTCTGCAAAAGGCTTCTCTTTGCAATGCTGACTGGTTTTTGTCTTGATAAAATTAATGGTCATTGTTAATGATTTTCATAGCCACTACTATAAACTAGACCTAAAGTACCATGAAGAAGATAGGGAAGTTTTTAAAAGTAAATATCGTGTTGGATGGTCTTCACCTCAGCCTAAGCACGATCCTTTAACTTTAATCCTTGAACTTCGATTGTTCAAAAGCAGATGGGGATTATTCAGTCACTGTTTGCTGTTTGCCAGCCACCTCTCTGGACAGTGCAATCAAGTATTGGTAAGACACTGGAACAGGTTGCCCAGAGAGGTGGCGGAAGCCCCATCCCTTGAAGTTTTTAAGGCCAGGCTGGAGGGGACTCTGAGCAACCTGATCTAGTGGGAGGTGTCCCTGCCCATGGCAGGGGGGTTGGAACTATAGATGATCTTTAAGGTCCTTTCCAACCCTGACAATTCTATGATTCTATTAGAAACCTTCCTCTATAGTTACAAGAAGCCACAGAGATCTGAGCAGGCAAAATACATGGTATAATGTATTTTCCCTTCACCTATTTGAAACTTTAAAAATGGTTTTAAACAACAACATGAAATACACTAAGACTAAAAATGGAACATTTGTCAGAAAGTTAGTTTTGCCTAAACAATGTGCATTTCTACTAATAAGCATATTCTAAGAAGTTGTATATTTAACTATGTAGGAAAGATTGGTGCAGGCAAATAATTTGAACACTATGTTGAATAAAAGTTGCTCTTATTTTGCTGGTTCCTTAGACAAACTAATCTGAGCTGCTTGTATAGGCTTGCTGAGTTTTCTGCAGTAGACACAATGACAGTAATGTCAAGACAGTATATTCACAACATAATTAAAACATCAATTTCAGGGATCCCCCAACAAGTCCCAACTGGCAGTATCATTATTACTTGAACTAACTTTGCTATTTAATAAATTTTTATGTGAAGAGATCGTGGACATATTCATGTCTCATTTGCTTTTCACATGAAAGTCGTCTTGAAGTTACTTCTGGAATGTAATTGTGACAAACAGTAAACCTTTAATGGTAATGTCAGCAAATTAAAGAGAAGGGTTTAAAGACTTATTTTTGAAAATACAGAATATAGATGATGGAGAAAGCATCTATTTTTCCAGATCATATTCCATTTCTGTAACTATGACTGCTGTAGCTTTTTTTTTCTGATGGGGTTTCTGGACTATAAAATGTATCTGGTTTTCCTCTTTCATTGATCAGCAAAGATGGTCAGCATCCTGCCTTCCATCTCCTCCTCATCTATATCTTTTTGTCTGTTAGCACATTTTGTAGCCTGTACTCCTAGCACTTCCTTGCTAGTCTATAAAAGGACAAAAGAGAGACTCAAATAAGTCTGGAGATAAGTAGTCAGGTCATCTAGTTTCTTCTTTACGCTGACTTTTGTTCGTCAGTGGAGTTGCTGCTTTATAAATGAGGCAGACTAATTAGGTACAGGGAACATCATCCAGCAGTAAGATGCTGTACTTCAATTCTAATGGAGTATTACGGGAGTCTTAGTTTTAAACACTTCATTTTCCACTAGATCTACTAGATTGTTTTAAAAAATCTATTTTGAATTTCAAAAAGCAGCATTTACAGCAAAATAAAATTCACTTTTATGATACAAAAAAATCTCATGAAAAAACATAGAAAATCCAAGAGCATTTCAAAAGTAGCTGTCTCTAACCAATAAATATTGCTTTCTTGAAACTGGAGACATCGTATTTCACTCCAGCTAGATGGGGCTCTACAGGAACTACTGGAACTGTCATTTGTGTTTTCTTTCCATAAAACCAGTTAAATGTTATTATTAATTGATCTTACCTCTGAAGGTGATTTTTTTTTTCTTCTGTTTCCCATGATACCTGCAAAACTAAAAGCACTGTCAATATTAATGAAGAGGAATAAAAACAGGACTTCTTAATTATATGGACTGAAATATACTCTTGTATTTTTAGAGGAATTTAGTGAATGAGGAATTTACTTTTTTTGTGTGTCACAAATCCACACCTTCCTGCTTTTGATGTTGTGGTGTGTATTTTTTAAATTGGTGCTTGAAAAAGCTGTTTTAAATCTCAAAAATTCACTTAAGAGGGAAAAGATGCAGACTCAGAGCCTCACTAAAATTAGTGTGGATGACCCTTGGGCTTTAGCTGAAGCTCGTGTTGTAATTACATTTGGGATGCATAGGTTTATCCCATCCAAAAGGAAGATGTTTAAGATACATCAGAGAAATTATCCTCTAGAAATGCTCATTTCTTTCCATTGACTGTAAAGGGATCCCAGGCAGCGCTCTCAGATACAGATGTCTCTGTAAATTCCGACACTTAGCAGACAAGTGGTAATCCCCCTCCCCCTTTCCTGCTATCCTTCCTATGTCTTTCTCTTGACTTCAAGGACTGAGCTCTAATCTTTTATCAATTAATGCAGGAATGAAAGGATGATTTTCATTTGCTTTCCACTTCTATTTTAAGAAAGGAAACAATGGTTTTGAGGGAAATCTGGAGTTGGTTTATGTTAGAGCTCAATTATGCATTATTTAGACAAGGGTAAATATTAGGATTTGAGAATCCAGCACAAGAGTAATAGATTTTTCTTTCTTTAAGGAAAATAGCCTATTTGCTTTACTGCCAGGCATTGACTGTTTCAATATGTTCAAGCCAAGGAGGCTGAAAACAACGACACAGATGTGATTCACATAGGGCTCACCAGCATGGTGCTTTAGTCTTCTGGCTTGTTGGAAATCTTCCAGGGGATTTAGGAAAAGAACATACTGAAGAAATGCAAACCGTTATTTAGACAATTAGTTGGGAAAATGTGTTTTTTTCAGCATGATTGGAATTAGCTTTGTTCATTTTTATTTGTTCTCATCAAAATTTCCCCACACTGAACAAGATATTTAGTCACAGAGCTGTTATCTGTAGTTAAAATTGTTACATATCAATCTGAAGAAGTTTTAGAATACCCTGTTTATTAAAGGGCTTATATGTCTCCTAGGTGATTGTAGGAACAAAGTGGAAGCATACTGCATAACGAATTGTAGTGCTATTGTTTCAGTAACGTAGTATTGGAGCCTAGATCATGTTTTGTACGTGGAATTTATTTGACTATTTTAAAATTGTAAATCCTAATTACAAGACTATATGTATTAGATTCTTTCCTGAACAGGATTATCAATGTATTTGGGTATGGGGAGAGATGAAAGAGACTGTAGGAAAAGTGCTACTCAGTGATGCTGTTCTTGCGTGACGTTCCTAAGAACTGATGCAACTGAAAGACAGATCAATGTGGAGCCATTTAAAAAAATGTAATTAAGTCATTTTGTTTTATGTAAGATTGAGACATATTAAGGTTTTCTCAGTCTTTAGATGAATCTACTGTAGATGCAAAAATTTGCAGATAAAAATCAAAAGTGGTTTTACAGGGAGGACCTTCCAGGATTTCCACATAGTAATGAAATATGATACAAAGCAGCACAGTGTCAATAAATCTACAGGATAAAGGTCAGGTTTACATCGATGGACAGAGCTGGCAAATGCATTTGTTCCTGCAATGTCTGTGTTTTAAATGCCACCCTCTGATGAACCTAGTGCAGAAATACACTTTCGGGTTTGATGAGATGTCAGTTTTGTTCAGTGCTGATCAAATAAGATGAATGAAAGTGAAACAAGAACAAAAATATTACTGCTGTCATTTATTTTTTATGCATTACAGGAAGTGGGTCAGTCAGGGAGATTTCTCTTAAACAAATAGCAATCACTGCACAATGTCACCCATTGATCTATTTCACAGCAGGCAATAGCCTTTTTGTCAGAAAGGACATACAATTCAAATACCACAGAATATGTAGAAATGTCCATGACAGGTTCAAAAAGTATCTTCCCCTCCTTTCACTTGCCAAGCCATCCTTTTCCACAAATCAGTCTAGGCTGCAGAGGCGGGGCGTTGCAAAAACATGTCCAGATCTACAGTGAAGGCAGATATTCTAAAAAAATGTGTAACATAAATATTGTTTAAAGTAAAGGAAATATGTCATTTAGCAAAAATAATTTGTTTTCTATGATATAAACATATAAAAAAATACCTGGTGAATTGGCAACTGCACGAGCCAAACTTATTTTGCCTAACTAGCAATTTTGAAGGCCCTATGCTTAGACTGAGAAATGTATCCTATCACGAATTCATCTTCTTCAGAAAACGCTATCTAGTGCTAGAATCCACGTATCCCATAGTAAATGTTTGGTTTTTTTAAAAAATATTTTGTGGATAAACTGAGAATGTGACACTTCCCTTTACACTTAATTTGCTTGTGAAATTATTTTGAAGTGTTTAGATGCAATATCCTGCTTTGAATGATTCTAAGCAACTTTCATGTGTCTGAAATGAGGCAGCTAAATTCAAATATAAGCATCTAAATAAGTGACTGGAATTCCTGAGCACTGATAACTTGCATGGAGGTAAATGTTATTTCCAGTTTATCACCTGCATGTCAGCACTGCTAAAAAGCAACATAAGAAATTGTCTAATAGTATTTTACAATCAAATACAGAATGTCTTCTTTGTATGAGTTATTTATTGAAATAACTGAATTACTTCACTTTGCTTGACAAGTTGTCTTGATTGATCATAAAATTCACAGATTATGTCTTCTTCTGAAGATGTATATTTTAATGCAGTGGCACCCATAAGCAGGACTGTTTTGATTTAATTCAGAAGACTTTTGTCTATTGCTTTGGCATATTATTTATGGAGGTCAAATAAAAACCTGTAAATCATAATGAGTGTCTGCAATAGACGTTCCTCTGGTAATGAAGTGAGATGTGTGAGAAATACTGAGAACCTCTTACCTCTGGCTGAAGTCTGAGTTTACAGGTAGCCTGTAATCTTCACTTTATAATTTTCCTTTTTAGAGGCAAGAATATACATCACTTTCCTCATCAAAAGTGGGGAGGAAGGGGAGGAAAATAACAGTGCTCGTGAAAGGGGAGGTTGGTTATAGAAGCAAGTTAAAATAAGGAGAGAGAGGCCTACATGCCTGTGGCTGATTTGTTCCTGCTCTGTCCACTTGTTGGATTATGTACAAATATTTAAGTATTTACCATTCAATATAAAAAGACTGCAGATCTTAACCATGGTAACCATTGTATCACTCGCTATTTAGTATACCTGTCTTACCCTAGCAGTGCCGAGAAATACCATTAAAAGAAAAACATGTACTCGAGGCTTCAAAAGTGTTGATTATATTGTATAAGGTTTTCAGGAAAAAAAAATCCATGTATAATACACTTTATATTCTCAGTAGTTCTACAGCTTCTCAGAATCTTTTTAAAACACGAAGAGACTGTAATGACAAGGGAAAATTTGAGAATGACTCTCATAGCGTGGCAAATCTAGAGCTTATGGGAATGGCTTCTTTTTTCTTCTACTCTTTCTCTCCACTGTATTGTAAGAACACATTAACATTTGCATTAAATCCTATAACCTATAAAATTAAGTAACATTGGGATTTGGGGGTTTTAGCTATGCTTTGCATTATGAGCACTCTTATGTGATACCTTATAGTATATTTCCTTATATAGCAATATGAAATGGGATTGCAAATGAAAATAAATACGTAACATTTTAGGGCACTATTACAAGGTATGTATTATTATACACACTTGCATTTAAGAGTGATACCACAAAAATGAGGCAAAGCCTGGATTTTTTTAAAGCTTTATGTATTTCACCCTAAAGATCCACTGTGAAATTTGCCTTCTGTATATGAGAGCCAAGAAAGACGCCCTTTCTATTCCTTAAATCTTTCAGCTACTGGTCTGTGTGTATGCCCCAAAAGTCAGAGAACATTTGTGTAGTGGTCTTGCATAATAACCCTTGTTTGGCACATTTGTGTGGGGCTTGGTGTCAAGGCTTGAAGCACATCCCTCCCCCTGAGGGCTCAGCTGCCCAGGCTTGGGAGCCAGCTTTAGGTAATGGTGCAGGTGAGTGGCTGTGAAGAGAACTGTCTGAGGAGGGGCTCCCACCTTCCCGCCTGGGAGCAGTGTTTTAGCTGAGGCTTTTGGCCTTGGTCCTTGTGTGATCTAGGCTGCAGCCGTGCCAGTGGTCTGGCTGATCTGGACCCTGGCCCAGAGACTTGGTTCTCCGCCTTGTACTTGGACCTGTTTGGTGATTTGGACTCTTGCCTAAACCTGGTTTCCCTCACTGGTTTGCTCTGCTTGCCTTGCTCTGATATGGTGGGACTGCCCTTTAGTCTGTGAAACCTCTGTGGCTGCCTGCCTTGTTTTCACAGTGAGTTCCCAGCTCAGCTTACCCTCTTGAAGCGGCACCTGACCTCGCTGCTCAGCCATCCTAGGGGAGTGAAGGGGAGCTATCGGCTCCAAATTGTAAAGGCAGTGGGCAAAGCAAACCCGAAGGAGACTATAGACCTCCCTGTGCACCATAGGGAACCTGTAGACTCATTTTATTCAGTGATCTAGAAGAACTCACCTTTCTGTAGTTTTCCCTTTTGACAAACCTGAAGATGAAGTACCCAGTTCCCAGGTAAATGTAAATTGTACCAGAGGAAGGAAAATTATATATTTTTCCTATTTGGTGAGATATAAGACTCTTTTGGAAAACACGAAGAACTAAACCATGCGTACTGCACGTAAATAACTCACAAGTTTAAGTATACCTAATTTCAGACCGAGTTTTTTACAGCTGCAGGGTGGATGGAGATCTTCCAGATATATACTAGACATCTTAATGTGATATCTTTCAGGCGAAAGGAGGATCAACTACATTTTCCCTCTCTGAAACTGTACACTAACTCCCTTATTTTCACGTCTCGCATCTCTGTTAGATCGCTGCTCTGTCTAAAGCACCTTCTTTCCCATCATTACCATATATAATTGACCTTTTTAATAGTGACAGAGAACGGAGAGGGAATGTTAAGGCAACTTTGTATATCCACACAGGGAGACTTTTGGCTGTGTCCTCTTTTACACTTGCAGAGAAAGTAGCTGAGAGTGTTCCAGTGAATATGCCTGTCTTCAGGGCATATTAATATTTATGACTATTTTGAAGACAGCAAATATTTGATAAGCATGCAGTGAACTATCCCATGGAATTGTTCTTGCAGTGGTAAATAATTTGATTCACCTTTGCTGACTAAGCAGTTGTTCTTATGTGTGGTTTCCACTTGTACTTTATAAATGACTTTAATTTACAGTGCATTACATGGCTATGCCTCTAAATCCCCATGCAATAATTTGTATCCTTTCCCTCGATAGTTTAATTGTTTGTAATTTCTTTTTAAGGTAACTTCTTGATAATCCAATCCAACAACTTCTTTCCCTTGCTTCTGAATAATAAATCTTTAGGTACAGTTTATTTAAATTATCCTATGTACTTATTTTATAACTCTTTCTAATCTGGGTAACACAAACAGTACTATTCTTACACTTCCTTGGGGAAAAGAAGCAGCACCACAAAGAATTATTTCTTTATGTAAGTACAAACAGAACATTTAATTAGATTTGCTAGTGTAGCTGACAAATGGTCTGCACGTACCATAAATGGGGTACATATATCATGTATGCTTGCACTTTAGTTGGAACTTTACAGTATCTTAATACTGTATAAGCATCAGTGTAAAGAAAGGTTTTAGTTCCAAAAATAAAACTTCATCTTAATCAAATCTTTGCAGGAGCTTTTAGTGTTCTGAACTCCACAATATGATCCCTGGGACCTTAAATTCATGAGAGAATATTTGTGTAAAGAAAATTACGTGAGAAAACGCAGAAGAAATCTGTGTCTAAATAAATATGGTCTTACATCCTTCCTGTTTGTTCATGATGGATCACTGAGCACGTGAAACAATATCTGAACTTTTCTTGCCTGTCAATGGGATAGGAAAGAGAACTGTAGGATGACAATCTTGGTGGTTTGCAAGATGGTGAGGTTTGCGTTTTGATACTGGTATTTCCTACTTGTCAAATGAAAGTTTCTTGCATTCAAGCAAAAGGTTAGAAAAGGATTACAAGCTCTGTGATGGTCTTCATTTAAGAGGAACCTTGGTCTTCATAATCTCATTAGAAAACTCACAAAAAAGCACATCACGTAATGGGCATGGAACTTAAAACATATTTATAATTTTCTGAAGGATAAGTCAATCCAGCCAATTTTTAATGGAGTTTTCATACACCTAATTTTCCACATCTGACTCTTATGTCATTTTCTATAACTTCAAAGAGGAAACAGTACATCTAATAGTTGTTTTGACCCTCACTAGCTGATGAAAAGGATTTTTTTAAATGACAATATTCAGTAATTATATATTAAATACTTTCTAGTTGTCAGTGTGATAGGGACTTTTAGAAAAAACTCTTTTGCTTGAGAAGAAATATAACAATTCTGAATTCCTCTTCTGCTGACTAAAAATTCTGAATTTCCCAGTGTATGTATGTATCTGGACTGTAGGCCAATTGTGTTGTAGTCTTTTCTTCCTTTAAGCCTTATGAAATGAATCTACTGTTTTGCATAGTTCCTAAATACCAAATATATTAAGCTCATGCCACATCTTAAATCTTCTATTTAATCTTCACAAAGCTGTAAAATGAAATTAATGAAACAAATTAATGGGCACAATCCAGTTCATTAAATTTGCCCTTTTAACCTGTGTAAATAGAGATTCACTGATTTTTATGGCAATAGTTTATAAAACCAAGTTGGTGGATGTAACCTCTTCGAAATGGTTGTGGTTTTATGTATTCAGCTGATTTACCCTTATTTCTTTTATTGCCATAGTGGGTTTTTTTCCCTGTTCAAGTCATCACTGGAATATGAAATTTCTTTCTGAATTACCTGACTGTCTTCAAAGCATATAATCCTGAGTGAAGAAATTTGTATCTTTATCAGTGCAGGCAGAAATCACACAGAAGTTTACAGCCTGCTTCTCTAAGTAAGGTCGTCAGCACACTAAAGTTCAAAGCAGGTGAATAGGTGTCCTAATAAAAATGTCAGGATTAAATAAGGAAGATAGTTTTCGTAGGTTGTTCCTGGTCCTTTAGAGGCAGATTTAAAAAAAAAAAAAAATTCCCCCCAAAAAGCCTGTCATCCAGAAGTTAATTTAAGGCCTCTTGATTCTCTGAATACTTGGCATTTGTTCCATTTTTGTTCTTTTTAGATTCAGATTTTAGGATGTGAGAAGGGTAGACCTGTTATGATCAGCAGTAAGTGGCAACTTTTTTGACCTTGGCTTTTGTAGATTGGGGACAGTAAAAAATTCAGAAGTGATTACTGGAAAATTTAATTCACCACTTATGGTCCCTCTATGCCCAGTCATCATAAATTAGTAGGAAGAGGGAAGAAAAATATGGAGAAAGTCAATTAAAACCTCACTGTTTCAGTTAGAATCAAATATAATCATAAAGAATTCTATTAAAAATAAGTTCTTAGGATAGAAGTGTTTCCTAAATTTCTAGTAACACGTTTTTCTGATTTTCCGCTCTATTCCTTTGCTGTCACCTGATCTTTGATAACATTTCCTTATATGCCTTTTAATTTGTTCTTACTTTCTTAAAAAACAGTCCTGACTTACTATAAGTGGATATAATTCATAGGTGATAATTGAAAATTGACAAGGATTTTGATGCTTTACCAGTTAGCTGCCCTCACTTTGTTTTTTGGATGGCTTTTCTCTTTATCCTTCCGAAAGGACACAGGACCTTACTGGCTGTAGTCACAGGTGTGCAAATACATGTTGAAACAGCTTTTCACATTTCTAATGCTTTTTATATTCCTCACATAAACACAGTTACACCCAGGCATATATGCCTGCAGGATTGAGTCTTACTGAGATGTAATAAACAAGGGAAAATTCTTGTTCAGGTAGGATTTGGCTTTTCTTTAGTGATGTCACATCACTTTAAACTAGGTTAGTGACACTGGGAATAGGAAAGGAACGTTCAGTGCATGTCAGCTTTCTCTTCTGAGTCTACTGAAAGTGCTCTCCTAGCAATGTGGGTATTCTCTCTGGTCAGTTCATCAGAAGTAGCTGAGTCAGGTATCATAAAATAACTAACCCATATTCACTTGCTAAAAGCTCAGGCACATCACACTCATTTTTTAATTAGTTTAATAGTTACAGGTTTATTGTAGCAATAAAATATGCTATAGCTGTAGCACGTCAATTCAGAAACACTATTCCTTCTTCATAAGGAGGCTGTCCAGAGATTATCAAACTACTCTTCAAGAAATTAGATGACTCTGTGTTGGTGTCAACGTGGAGAGTATTCGTCTGCAGCTACAGAACTTATCTTGGAGGAAATTGCGATTCAGATACAGCTGATTGTATGTATCTACATTTTAAATTAAAAATCAAGAACTTAGAGTCCTGGCTCTACTGAAATTTCACTGAATTACTATTTGAACAAATACGGCTGATGTCAATAGTTGTTTTTGAACACTGTTGAAGCTAAAGGAGGGACAAGAGCTTAGTGTTAAGTGGGAAGTTACTAAGGTAACCCTCATGGGCATAGCTGAGGCTGTTAGAGGTGAAGAATTGGATCAAGAGAGAAAACGGTTCTCAGACAAAGCGTTTAAGATTATTGAGGACAGAAATGAAGTCCAAAGAAGAAACTAAATAAACAAATTTGAAACTGGTCATACGAAATCAAGAGAGCAGGCCAGAGTTAGAAGATGGCAACAGAGTAGTAGCTCAGGAGAGATGTCTGAGTAAGAATCTTATTGATAGGAGATTTTGCACTGCCAAATAAGGTTATTAAATCGGCAACTAGAGAAATCCTGAGAGAAGAAAAGCATGTGATTGATGTGACTAAAAATACTTTGAAGAAGATAAAATACTGTTAAATAATATTGATTGTGCAGGTGAAATAAACTATATCCATGAAAATCTGAAGTAATGTCTGCCACTGAAAGGAGTCAAAAATAAAGCTTTCAAAAGTGGATGATGTGCTAGCAGAATTTAAAATGGATTAGGGTGCAGGGAGGGAAACTGGAAGGTAACCTACTGATTGGGTGTGACTGACATAGTGCGAAGGAAAGGTGTCTGGAAGGAATGTACAGATTACCAAACAGTTTCTGTGGTGTTGCATGTCAGCACGTTAAAAGGCCTCTGGAAATGATTTAAAAGAAAACGATGTGAATAGACAGGGTAAGGTATGAAAGGATCTTAAATGAACGGAGGGCAAACCATATGACCATGATTAATAACGCTGTGAGAATTTGGGCAACTGCCTTGCTGTTCTCAGAGATACTTATTCTAGTGGGAAAAATTAAGTATGAGTTTTTGAAGAAGGTTGTGAAGATGAGGCCTGCACCATAAAAAGAGGTTAAAGAGCAGTTTAATTATCACAATCAGAAGCCATTAATAAATTTGTAGGAGTTGTGACTTGTCGAATGAATAGATGGGTGGTGGTTTGGAAAATATTTTAAGATTACAATTCTGTGCCTAGGGAAAGCAATCCTTCACTAGACCTGGAGAAGGTGATCTAGAGAGGGCCAGTATGTACGGAAATGAGGAAGAGGGGAAAATGGCAAAGAATCTGGCAAGAAATAAAATCTGGAATCTGGAGAGAAATAAAAATAAAAAAATATTACCACTAAATAGACAAAGGTAGACTATACATATATTTTGTGTAGAAATCTATACTTGAATACTGTGGTTATATTGTAAACATTTTTGGGAAAAGGAGTCATTAATCAGGATGATAATGATGTTTATGGATAAATTCTTAGCAACAATCCAACTACTCCGAAATTGGCAAAGAACTTAGAAGATACTTTGGTGGAATAACAATTGTGGTATGCAGGCATACAGTGGGGAATGCTTCATGCCAAATAGTCAGTATTACTGGTCAGAATGTTAATGTTTTCCAAGGGGGAAGGTTTTTGACACGTGCAAGAGAGAGACTGTGGACTCAATTTTCCCTGAAAACTCATTAAATTTGGTAAGATTTCTGCTACTACTTTTGTTTTTCTTTTAATTTATTTTAGCGTGAAACTAAAAGAATAATTTCAAATGCAATTTATAGAAAATGGTCTAAAACTTTAAACAGAATAGAAATTAATTAAAAATAGCTTTATCTGTCTGTGAATGAAAAATATACATTAATCTTGTTTGCTGTTAAAAACACGTTCATGGTAAAACCCCAAGCTGTGTGGCATTTAAGTTTGGCTTGTATAAATAAGGTATCTCTGTTTAGAGAGAACTGTGGGCTCTGATATTCATCATCTTGTTCACTTTGTGTTTTACACTCTTTGTCATGACCCTTTGGTTCTCACTTTTAAAGTGCGTGCTCATCAAAGAAAAACTTGGCTCTGTATAGGCGTTTGTGTTTGGTGTGCAACCATTGCCATAGATGCATATTGTAGGAAAGATTTAAGAATGTACTTGACCTGAAAACTCCAGCTACGTACATCTCTACCTATAGATAGTCTTACAGACATATAAGTATGCATGCTTCTGAAAAAAAATTGCGTCTTTTGTGTTCAAAGGAATTGTGTATGAAATATGGTAGGTAAAATGCTGACCCCATGGAACCAGTGACAAGTTCTATATTGATTTCTAACAGACCAGTATTCGGCCCTGTAGAACGCAGTTTCAGCAAGCGTGAATACATGTGTTTCAGTGAAATACAGGGACTCTATTCCAGTTCAGGATAAAATGCCAGAGGTATCTTTTGTTGGTAGATGGAGGGATAAGAGGCTGCTCTATTGCTTGCTTTATTTGGAAGGAGTTCATTTCATTCAATGGTACCATAAAAGGAAAAAAATATTTCAGGACTGCTGACTTCTCTTCTGTCCCAGTCTAAGAACACAATCTGAATTTTGTTCTGATAGCTAAGTATTTTGAGGGGGCAAAAAAACCTGAACAAAACTACCTAAATGCTTTAGGAGCTGTACTAACCTTCTCGAATTGAACCAGAACTATTTAAGTGCACATGTTCTTTCTGAAAATGGGATTTCAGTGCTTCTGAAAGACTTCCCTATTAATTTACTTTAATTTAAATGGAATTGATCAAGGTAAGCTTGCATAGTGTTTAAAGAGTTTACTTTAGCAACTTCCGCATTTAGATATATGTTCAGAAAATAAAGTTAATTTTCTGTTTACGAAAACAGAAGCAGTTGATACGATAGGACGCCAAAACAGAACGTATTATGTCTCCTTGTGGATTGTACTTTTGCATTAATGAACACGCAAAAAACCCCAGAGTATATAACAGAAGAGGTATTTATTCTTTTGTCTATATGGTTGAATTAAATATTCTACTAATTGTTTCAGAATTACTTTACCACTGCAAATAGTTCTCATGAAGCGTTTACATCCTTGCCCCTTTAACACAGCAAACAAAGGAAAAATGCCAGCCATCTCTATTTTGGCCAACATGCAAGGAAATGGTCTCCAGTTCTGGTAGTTTACACTATTGGGAAGGTCAAACTCTTAATTCAAGTCCTACTAAATTCCATTTAAATTGAATGTAACTGCTCTGAAACTGAGACAGATTGTGTAAATGAGATCAGAATCAAGCCTAATCCCTGCAGTTAATTTGAACACAGGACATTATTGCCCTTTATTTTTCTCCCACATTGTCTCTCTCATCACTCCTCTCAAAATGACTTGGTTTTCCTTAACATTAATAACCCAGCTATAGCTCACCTCGCTATCAGGAGATGTAGAACTCTGCTTTTAAGGTTTTGAAAATTAGTTTCTGTTCTGTATTGGAATAAAACTAACCTCTTTGCATATATTTGTAAAGCAGAAACACTCTGAAACACTTCTCTTAAAACTGAAAACTGAATTCATCTTTTTCAGTCCCTCCTCTCACAAAAGCCTTGAAAGACCCTCGTCAGTAAAAAAATAAAATACTATAAAATAAAAATTTCTGTCAATATAGCCTTTAGTTGTGGATATTCAAAACCAGCATAGCTACTTCTCTCTCAATACTACTTCAGTCATTCCTCTTTTAAATCCTTTGTCAGCCTTGCCCAAACAACACTTTCTTAATCTCATTTCTTGCCCTAAATCTCACTCCATCTTTTCCCTCCTTCTCTTCCCACAAAGACACAACCCCATACCTTTCTTTGCACCCATGTATTACCTTATAATTCCACAATATTTTATTTTCATCAAGCACGTGACATTCCCAAGCTGCTGCCATTCCCTGCTTCTTTGGGACCCACTGTACGATGGGTCCCAAAGAAAAGGGAGTGGTAGGAGTGTCAGTCTTTTGAGTGGTGCAGCTCTGCTTCTGCATGGATAAGTTTCTTTTAAGGGCTGTCTTATAGAACATTCTAATAGGTTAAAAGATCAAAAGATGGCTTGTTGTATGCCAGTTCTCCAGTGCTGTACTGAATTTTGGAGCACAGTTCTAGTACTGAGATGCTGCCATGACTACAGTCATGCCAGCAGACATTACTTGCACGTCTGTTACCATCCCAAAATCTGTTTTTTGAAGTTTTGTGCCATGTTTCTGATGAAAATGCTGAGTTTACATTTAGCACAGCATGTTTGGCCAGCAATGCTTGTTTCACTAGATTTTCCAAAACCTGCATTTTCAATTTTGCTGTGAAATGTAACTGAACATATGTTCCACAGCTGAACCTGCCTGTGACACTGTGCTGTGTGGGACTGTGCAAGACAGCAAGCAGACAGAGCTCATGTCCAAGCTCCTCTTTGGTGAAGGAAGGAAAGTTACTGACTGATCTCAGGAGGTCTTGTGCACAAACCGTGTTGTGGTAGATGGCTACTGAGTAGCTCTATGCAGCTACAAGATTTTACTTTCTTGTGTAGGTTCGTATCTGCACCGAGTGTACTCAGCAGGACCTACTTTGTTGTGACATACAGATGGCCTTTCCCCTGTGATGCACATTTAAATGGAGAGAGTCCAGTTCTGCAAAACGGAGCAACTGTATTAATAGAATAGATCTGTCTAACCATCCATCTGGCATTAGAGAGCTAGTGTCCTGTTAAGGGAAGAACACTGATAACTCGGCATGCTTTAGTATGATCATTTTTACTTTGTAGATTTTAAAAATTACTTGTGTTTCTTTTCCATCTAATTTCCCCAGTTGCTCATATTGCACCTTTGATGACCTTTTGAATTTATTCCATGATTACAGTTCTTTCCATCTGAAATACACTTTATTCCTTTCATACATTCTTTCTTCTTATTTTATGAAAATGCTAACAATATATTTTTTTATGCTCTGTTATTGTGTTCCTGGTTGTATCTGAACTTAGCTTAAATTCCATTTACTAATCGTATTAATCAGTGGCCACACAGAGACCTCAAAGAAAATGACAAAAAGGCAGAATTTATGCTATGAATCTATCAGCTGCCACAAACTAGGAGATATCTTATTACACAAGCACCGGGAAGCTTCAGACATTTTTAAAACTGGAGTTTAAAAAAAACCCTTCTTTTGCCAAAGTTTTGAATTGCTAATGCATATCTTTAGGGTTAGTTGCCGTTGCAGTGGTTTTAGTTTCTTGGTTTGGATTTTTTAAAATTTGGTTTCTGAATAGATGCAAAAGAACCAAAATACCATAAGAAATCTTTTCCTGCAAGATTTCAATCCCAGTCATGAAAATCCAGTATTTTATCATTTATGTTATAAATTCAATGTAGTTCAACACTCTCTTTTTAAGCACGTTTTCCCTGACTTCCACTAATAACTCACATTTCATTCTACTTCTCTATAGAGGATCTGCACAAAATCATGTCTCAACCAGACTCTGAAGCCCTGGGCTTGTAAATACTGAGAAGTTTTTAGAAGGCTAATTCCTTCATTTCTCCCATGCCATAATTGCTTTGCTCATTAAGAGATTGCTGCATTAAATTTATATTTGTATTTTTTTACATCTTATATTTGAAAACATGAATGTATAATGTCTCCCTGGGACTCTGCACCATTATGATGAAAGGTACTAGTGGAGTCTAAGACAGATATGTTTAATTAGTGAGCAAACTTGACATTTTCAGTGTTTAGACTAGACAGGGGAAAAGCCAAGAGCAAACTAGCATTTTTGGGTGGGGTTTTTTTTTTTTTAGATTGCAGATAGAAAATAATTGATTTAACATAAATCAAAATTAAACTTATCTACAGCTGTAGTAGATAAAAGGCCATTAGAGTTGGGATTCAATGCTTAATAGCAAATCTAAATATTCCAAACACCTAAGTAGGATCAAATGTATCATTTTTGAGTGATAACCTCTCAAATTATACAAGCGGCAATGGAAGACCTACATCTTCATTAATAAAATATTTAATTCAGAATCAGCCTCTATACAAATCCAAAATTACCTTATCAAATCTATTTTCTTCTTTTAATCAAAATTTGTTGCTAGTATTATTATTCTTTATTTGCTCTGTGGCAGCACAAACTTTACAGCATTAGGTAAAGCTGTTATCACGGGGCAGGAATTGGAAGTATTCAGCCATTTAATTGATTTGATTAATTTCACTTAAGTCAACTGGGACTACCTTTTAATTAGCTTTGAATCTTTCACCCCTAGTTTCACATACATTGGCTTGCCTATATCCTTTTAAATACACGGACTAAGAATTGTGATTTTTATTTCTTTTTAAAATTGATTGCTTTTTATAAAAATGTTGATTCTAATCTCAATCAACAGAAAAAGTAGGAAGGGAAAATATTCTTTCATTTCAGGTTCTAAGAAATTCTTAAATGCCCTAAATATACATGGTTGGGTTTTTCATTTCAAGTAGAAAAAGCTGATCTTGGCTGTGGGCTCTGTGGCATGTATAAAAATATTAAAGAAAAAGTCACTACCCCACAGTGATCATGAATGGAGTTAGCTCTGTGACATACTGGGAAAGATTTTTTTGGTGACGTCTGAAGTCAGCATAAAGAGTTCACTTGACATTTAGCAACCTGCTGAAATTTAAAATATAACATAAAAACCCATCAAATTGGTAGCAGTGGTATATTACTTATTCAATAAAGTTGGTCCACTGTGTTATGGTATACCATAAATGAATGACATGTTGGTTGAACATTTCATATAGAACTATTTCCAGGTTAATACGTCTGTATGGTGACATTGTTTGATCAAATTTCAAAGAATTACACCTGTTTGTTAAAACCAAAGAAAAAACCCCTTGCATTAAGTTCTACATATTGCTATGTAGATCTGTTGGTAATCCCTTTGTTCTTCTCAGAAGCTGCACTATTTTAAAACAGACATCCCCTAATTAGAACTAGCATTTTGACCTCTGCTTCCAGGACACTTGTTTGAATCTGGTCAGTCTTAGTTGGGTACGGTCACCGGTATTTGAAATTTGCTTAGACGTGGTGTATTAACCTCATTTTCTGTTTAATGAGGCAAGTCATCAGATCTCAAATACAATCAGTGTAATTGTTTCTGACCTGGACATTATTCACTGGCTATTGGTAGAAAAGCTGGGAACTAGATGAATAACAATACTGTCATTTATTACTAGTGATAATAAAGGAATGTTATTTTAGCCCTGTTTTTCCTAACTTAACATATATTTAGTCTAAGATTTGTTTAAATATTTCTAATTTGTGACAAAACCTATCAAAAAACACACAATAGATGTTGTTTAGAATTAAAGAAGCCTTATCTTCTGAATTTCTCTTGATAATTGTGCCATCTTTCTTCCCCTTCTTTCTAAGTCCATGAGGTTCCTGATCCTCATACTGTCTTTCTTTGCTGCATTAAGGTCTTCCACCTTGGAATTAATTTATACCATCACAGAATGTTATAGAATCAGATCCGTAGGATGCTCTACTCCCTTCGGTGTTGTGAATAACTGAGTGACATATAAGGCGGCCAACCATTTGGACTGGCAGATTTGAATGTGTTCATCTGCATCTACTGCTACTAGTGCTACGTAATGTTACGTAGTAGATCATATGGGTGGGTGGTCAGGCTTTGGTCTCAACTGCTAGGGACATTTTTTTCTCAGCTGGCAGTAGAATTTCCATTCTGTGGAAGTCGGTTATTCTTTGATGGGTAATGAGTGATTCAGTAGAAAGAAACAGGAATAGTTCAATTTCACAGACCCTTCTAATTCAGGGTTAGAGGATGAAACAGAAGAACCTACTGAGGCTGAGAGCTAGGGCCCTTAGGATTTAGCTAAGGCCAACTTTCTCATCTGTGAAGTTGTGTTTTTCATTATATCTGACATTTTTTGAGGGTGAGTTTTGTTACAGATTATTAGCCTATGGCACTGGCCTGGGAAGATGAGACTTCACTGAGATACAGAACACATAAAAAAAAGAGTGAACAATTGAAATTACAGGGTTATTGGTATCTTGTTTTCAAGGTAGCTTGAGGTTGGTTTTGCACTGAGAGGAATTCAGCTTGCTTTTATGTGTGATACTATGAAATGAATTCAGTGCCCAATGTGCCCCAACACTAATTATAAAACTTCTAAAAACAAAGAACAGACCCACAACAATTCTTTCTAGCGTTCTTTCACTGTTTAACTCTTCTCACACATTGCTGGAACCACTGTATTGATTTATACAATTGAGGGCTTTAAATGTGATTGATTACCATACGTCCCTTGCTCTGTCCTGGATTATGTCTACTCATGAAAGGAAGAGAAAATATATTTTTACATCATATCGTTACCTCCGGGATGTTACTTAGGACATTTAAGAGTCAAGTTCCTGAATTCACTGCCGTTAACTTTGAAAGGAGTAAGCCCATGTCAGCAAGGAACTAACAGCTTCCTGGGTAGCTGCTGTGCAACTAATCAGGTAACAAACATATCACAGTTATCAAATTTTACCAGCTCACTAAATAAAGGGTAATCTAAGAAAGGAAATTTCTAGGAGAATTTAGGGAGAATGTTCTGAGCAGCCTTGAGACAACTTTGCTCATCCTTCTTCAATGAATGCAGAGGATTTAGCCAGTGGGTAGATGCCTGCTGTCTGGAAGAGGTCTGCAGTCAACAAGACATAGGAAAGGTTTCAAAATTATCTTGGCAAATATTTGGAAAAAACCCAGAATGTTGTCCAACGTATATCTATCCAATGTACTACGTTTAGGCAGGATTACAAGATGGGAATAAGTGGCTGGCTAGCAGTTTTCATCTGAAGGCTGTAAATTAATGTGAGTCATTATTGTCATGAGTGCATCAGGTGTTCTATGACATGTATCAGCAGATGCATAGCCAGGACTCAGAAAAGAATTTTTTACTGTGCTTGTAGTTGTTAAGACCTCACCTATAGTACTATATCTAGTTTTAGTTCCTGTATGTTAAATAAAAAAGTATGTGTCGCTAGAAGAATTTTTATGTACTTGAAGATTTGTCTCAAACCTCTTTAGTTTTCTCGCTTTGGTTCTCTCAGCCCACTCATAGTTATGTTTTTATCCTCTGAACTAAGTCTTTAAATATGCAGTTGTTTTCTTTTTAAAAAAAGAGCTATAAGAGGAGGAAACAATCTATTCTCTATATCAATGACAATTGAACAAGCAGTATTGGATTTATAGTGCAACAAGGAAAATTCAGATTAGTTACTAGGAAAAAAACCCAACCCTTTTAAAGGTAATGTTAGTGATGCATTGGAAAAGATTGCCTGGAGAGATTTTGGAATCCCCGTAACTGGAAGTTTTTAAAAAGACAGTCTAGACAAACATCTGTCAAGACTGATATGTTTGATCTTGCCTTGGGACAGAGGATGGATGAAATGACCTCTTGAGGTCCCTTCCAGCTCTATTATGAATCTATAAAATAATGTTTAAGCTCCCAGGGGAGAAAAGAACTATCCAAGCACAGAAAATCTGCTACAAATGACCTTTGATATTTTCATTGACAAAAATTTGGAAGCGGTCTCAGTGTATAGCTAGTAATGATGAGATAAAATTATCCAAACTAACATTAACATGTAGTTTCTTCAATCAAAATCCTATATAAACACATTTTTAGGTTAAGTCTGTATGCACTGTCACTTAAGTTAAGGCTTCTTGTAGGAAGTAAAAGTAAGATTCTGTGTTTGCAGAATGAGAGTCTTAATTCGAAAAGGCTCCTGGTCTCCTTAAGACAAACTTGTCAAGAGAGTAAGTTAAGGCTTCTTGGAGGAAATAAAATTAAGATGCTCTTTTTGTAGAATGGGAGTCTTAATTTGAAAAGTTAAATAACATATTTGTTATCACATTGCCACAGAATTGCTCCGGTCTCTCGAAGACAAGTTTGCGAAGAGAGTATACTGATAACTCAGTCTGGAAAAGGGTCTTCTGCAGAAGACCATATGACGTGCTTGGGAAAAGATCTTTGTCCTACATGTCTCCAGAGACAGCTGGAATTTGGCTTTAGGAAGGGTTTCCTTATGGGGATCTGCTCACTAAAGAAGCTAATTTCTTTCTGGAGTTCTCTAGGGCAATAGTTTTCAACCTTTTTCAATTTTAAACCCCTTAAAAATTCCTGAGAAGACATTGATTCTAGAATAGTGATTGTAAGGTTGTTAACCAAAAGTCTGGTATTAAGGGAACTGCAACAGTAATTAAAAAAAAAAAAAAAAAGTAGCCTGAGCTCACAGGTGTCTGCATCACAGATCAAAAACACCTACTGTAGAGCTGTATTGTACACGGAGGTGAAACTTTCTATAACCAGCCATATGAAAAAGAGCAAGATCAACCCTAAAGATACCATTTTGTTTATCTTGCAGATGAGTCTTCTATGGGAAATATTGTTGACATATAAGGGCCAATAATAAAAGTGAAGTGTTTTTATAGGATCACAAGATATTTCAGATCGGAAGAGACCCTGGTTGATCTCTAGTCCAACCTCCTGCTCAAAGCAGTGTTAGCTATGATGAAGTCAGACCAGGTTTCTCAGGGCTTTACCCAGGTGGGTCTTCAAGGACAGAGGACGGAACAACCTCTCTGGGCAACCTCTTCCACTGCTTGACTCTCCTCTCTTTTGTGGGTCTTTACCATCTTTAGATGCCCTCACCCTTTCAAGGGTGAAGGAAGGTTTTTTTTCTTAGTAATGACAGTGTCTATGCAACACCAACAACTGAAGTTCTCAATATACTTTGGAAACATTAATCTTTGTTGTTAATCTTTGTTGTTTGGCTGTGACTTTAGTCTTTCATCTGCCTTACCCTCGTCTGTAAAAAGAAATTATAATGCTAGCTTGCCTTTGAGTATTTGAGAACCTTTGCTGAAAACTGTATTTATGTTAATTAAGATGTTTCTCCTACAAATAAGGATATTTTACTCTTGCATAAACAAAAAAAATCCTATTCCTTTTTACATTTGAAATATTCAAAACTGACAAAGTATTAGCTCAAGGACTAATTTAATAAGAAAATGCAACTACCATTATCTCTTGCTGAATTAAAGGACATTGAGACTATCAAAAAGATTAATCTACTATGTTGAAAAAAGCCTTATACATTCATCCCATTGAAAAGAATTGTGCTATTGATTTCATTGCTTTCAAATAAGTTGGTTCTGGAAATAAAATTAAGTATCAGGATGCAGGAAAAAAATAGCTTATTTTGTATCATTAAAATGGAAAAACAACAAAGAATTCAGTACACTCCCTGTACATGTGAAAAGCTTTTTCTAAACAACTAAATTAATTCATCTTTACAAGAAAGCAAGAGAGATAAATAATTCCTCTATCTTCAAAGAAGACAACTTTGCAATAACTAATATTCTTGAAAGAAAATCGATTGTAGTTCTTTTTCAAAGAGTATAATATAATTTTGGAGAATATTCCTTTTTCTGAGTCATTTACATAAAATATTAATTTTAAGCAAATTAATAAGAGATTCTCTCTAAAATTCTGATTCAATGTTCTTATCAGTCAACAGTTTAAATGAAGATGCTATGAATAAACACATGCAAATCATACACATGCTGCAGAGCAGCAAAACAGTTGTAGAATGGTATAGTGAGGGGAGCGTAGTATAAAGTAGATCTCTAGCCCAGTACAAGTGTAAGATGATGCCTGGTGCTCAAGTCTACTTTTTATATTATCCTTACAACTGTATGATATCACAGAAAAACATGAAATGCAAAATTTAATAGATGTCAACCTGCTGAGCTTTGTTCACATATCCACCATTTATAACAAAAGGAGCTTTGCTGTTTAAGAATGAAGCCTGAAAAATAAATAGCATGAAAGGAAGCCTGTCATGTGTTATAGCTCACCTGGTAGATATGAGGACAAGCTATTTTAAGGAGCTCTTAATTTTGTCTAGGAATCAAAATCTCACACTGAAGATGATTAAGGCTTTTAACTGCAGACATGTGATGAGTGACTTCTCCAAACTATTCAGGTTAAGTTATTTTCAGGTTTGGAAAAATTCTAATTTGTTGTAAATTAGCTTGACTGAACTTGCATCTTCCTATAAGGAACAGTGGGAGAAATGTCCTGTTTGCTGCCAATTCAGCACTGGCTGGGTGCTCACTGCTGCACAAATGGTAAAGGACATTTGACCTTATTTATTCATTGGCAACAGTTTGAAGCAAAACTGTAAACCCCCTTGGGACACTTGACAGGGTTTTTCCATCACATAAAGCATGTTCTGAAAGTAGCAAAATGTTTTCTTGCCAGCTGAAACAGCTGTAATATGCTGTTCTCAATTTGTTGTGCCCTAATTCTTCTGCTTAAACCATGTAAAATTTGCTACCTTTGATAGTAGTCTCACCTAGCTCTTTAAAAATAGTTTAGAATATGACTTAACATGTTCATCTTCTCTGTCCTGCTATGGCAGTTTATATCCTTCTCTGGAATATATATAAGCTTTTTAATTATTTATGATAGGCAATGTTACTGAGAAGAATATGAATCAAAATGGCAGACTTTGATAAATAAAGTGACTTTTTTTTCTGTCTCTTAAGAATCACATGAATTCATGTTGCTTTGCTCATTTTGCCAGTAAGGAAAGAGGGAGTTTAAATGACTTTCCTAAGGAGAAGTCTATCAGAATAGATAGTATATAGCATCAACTAGACTGTGGCTTTGTGTATGCTTACACTCGTGATTAACTTTATCACAATAAAAGGAGGCATTTGCAAGCATATCCAGTGCCCTTAAAAATTAAATCTTCTTTGATTTGGACTCTAGTGATAACTTGAAGAATGATATGAAGTAGAAGAAAACCTGCAAGAATCCTCTCAATTTACACTTGTATTTCTTTCTCTGTTGTTTTTCTCAATGTCCTCAGGCTGCGTGTGAGAAAACGGACAGTCTTCAGAAGCTCTGAGAGCTTCTCCCACCTGATAGACAGACAAATCAATGGGGAAGCACTCCTACATCTTGCAGTTCTTTGGTTTTATACAATTATGTTTTTTAACTTCTCTGTAAATAAGCTTTGAGAGAAACAAATGTGTGTGTGTCCTCCTGCTTTTTTTCCTGTCTGCTTCTCCAACAATCTGGAACCAGGGAGACTTATTTGTAGAATATAAAAGGATAAATTAGTATCAAATGTAGTAGTATCAATGAGTATCAGTCAGCATTAGGACACTGCAGATGAATGAGGCTGCTGATCAGGATAGTAAAGTCAATAGCTGATTTCATAATAAACAGAAAAAAACATTCAAGGACATGAGGAGTCTTTATTTCTTGTCTTTGTCTTGAAGTGAACTGTTGGTCCAGTCATGCATGACAGTCCAAAGACTGCCAAAACAACCCTCGTACGGGATCTCTGCTCATCTGACAAAGGCTGACTTATGTAGGGTTAGGATTTCCTCCACTGTGACATTTCTAGGAGCATAAGACACAAGAGAGAAGCTCCAGGAGCTAAGACAGCTTTTGCAATCAAACCTTTTAGTTTGATGGATGGATGGCATTTAGGTCTATTGATCAGTGACACAATAACAAGGAGAAAAGGCATTAAGATACTTTGTTGTCAAAGCTATAGAGGGCTTTCTTTTTTTCCTTCTGATAACAATGTTTAAGGGGAAAACTTCTACAATGTAATAGAGAAAATGCTTGTAAAGATAAAGCTTATTTAAAAGAACATTTGTGCTGTTGGTTTGCTCCAGAAAAAGCAGTTTTAAAAACTTTTAAAATGCTAGCAACCTGAAATGTCAATACTGAGTCAGGCTGAAGAAAAAGTCTCCTTCCTGACAGTATTTCATATTTGTGGCTGAAGAGTGGATGTGCTACCTGCATTTAGGAACACAAGCATACTTGGTAGCTGGGGTAGATATTTTGGTCATTTGCCATAAATTCTGACGCATTGTTTTCAAAGTTAACCTTGTATTTGTTTAGGCCCTAAGAATCAATTAGTGTACACTGAGATGTACACCTGGAGCAGTTATTCTTTGTCACAGAGAATAGCTGAGCACTTATATAGATAGTGGGTGTTTTTCCTCTTAAACAAAGGATTACCCTCTCTAGCATGTATGTGCTCTTATAATCTCTATAAATACCAATATATATTTCTGCTTCCTGGCAGAAATATCATTAAGGATTTAAGCTGTATGATTATAATTCTCTTATCATTCCCAGGCAAAACCTGGGAAATGAGATAGAGGAACAAAATGAGGGATATTTTATGTGCTTTTTTCTATACTTCACTGTTTATCTGCTTTTTCACCGACATAGGTGAGAGCAACCAAAATGAATGAAACTTCTTTCTTTCGTCAGCCTAGAACACTGATGTTTTCTCCTCTCTTTATCGAACTTGTAACATTTTAATCACTTTAAATAGTGTGTGTGCAACAAGAAATTTTTTTTATAGGACCATTATGTATTATATTGCACTTCGTATTAATAGCTAGTATACGTGCTGTATCTTAAAGATGTATAGATATGACATTATAACTATCCAAAAGTTTGCGACTTGGGATTTTCTTATCTGTCTGTACGTGATTTCTGTAATTAACTAAAAGGAGAAGTTAAGTTCTTATAACTTCAGATGAATTAGAAAAAGGTTACCAAGTTCTAAGGTTTGCAGCAAATATAGTAATGAAACTTGATACTGAAATATTCCTTGGAGAAGACTAGTTCTTTTGTTTTGTTTGAAAAAAGAAATATTAAAAGAATGTTTTTGTATGTTGTAGTGACTGCAAGAAAATAGCTCCTAAAATAAGCATGCACATCTTTCACACACTTTGGAAATCTTGGCGCTTCCCAGGTAAAATTAGAGTTCTGCTTTTTTTTTTTGTCGTTTATTTTATTTTTACCTAAGTGCCTTAGCAGAAAAAAGAGGTTTGAGAGCATCACAAGTATGAAGGTATAGCACTCATTTCTCTTCCCGGCCCTCGCTAAGTGTATCATGTCCTGTGCATGGTGTTCTCAGATGTCTGTTCTGTAAAGAAAATGACACACGTACATATATATATGGTTTAACCTTCTGCTAGGTGACCACTGCTGCCCGTAGTGTTGCTTCTACTCCTGACTCCTGGAATTTGAAATGAGCTCACCCTAGTTAGATTCATGGGTAGCTCTCCCCCTGCTGTCTCATCCATACTTGGAGGGTCACTGTGGGGTGTGAGAACATGGAACTGGGGCTACGTTTTCTTTCAAACAAAGAGAAAAAACAACCAAAAGGAATTTGGGATATTCCTGTTTATATAAAATAAATTGAGTAAACCAAGACAGTGTGGAAGATTTGGTGAAGGCAGCACTTTGAAATAGTTGTCTAATTACAGCACTTGTACCTTTCACTCTCCACCCACTGCTTCATTGGAAGTGGGGTAGATATTGTGGAATCGCTGAGCCTGGCACAGTGAAGCAGTGCAGCACAACTGCTGCCTATATTGGGACTGCACTGGCAAAACTGCACCGCTGCTGATTTGGTGGGGGCTTCTCAGGCTTCCCTGCAAAACCAGCTGTGCCTGCTGCCCACCTCACAATCACACCCTGTACAAGGATGGGGACTGCAGAAAAGCAGGATCCGCGCACAAGATTTTTATTTCTTGAGAAACGGCCTCGTAGAGCAATGAGCCCTTTCATTTTGGCTGAAGTTTAGTTGTATTCCTAAACCAAAGTCTAGCACTGGTAAGAATGAGGGTCATCCATTTCCTTCCAGATGTATTCAATGTAATTCTTGTGCTGTATACAGTATTGTAATATTGTTTATTGATTCAGTGTGGGGAAAAAAACACAAACAATTCAGTAGGTAGGATAATTAGTAGCCTGCATTAACACATTAAAACAATATTTACTGGATTTGACTGTCAGGAATAGAATTCTCTGTTCCCTGTCTTTTGACCCTGGAGTTACACGTGGTCAAGAAATCAGTAGTAGTTTACTAATTGATAATTAAGATTAGGTAACTCAACAACTCAAGACATGAGAGCAACAGGTGTCAATTTTTCTGATCATTAATCGTAGCCCATTGTTTGATCGATGACATAAAAGAAATTAGTGACATATGGAGTATAATTTCTGTAGACCTAAGAGGTTATACACTTATTTGATTTAAAGTAAAGTCTCTTGAATTGGTTTATTTGCTATCACAAAGAATATGAAATAAATAGCAATGTTCTTTGCTTTTCACTCAAGAACAGGTAATAGAAAAATCTTCAAAACTAACTATCTGCTGCAGGTCTGAAATGCTGTACCTACATGAATATACAAACACACACGTGAAACAATGGCAATGATGAATGCACAGCTGTGCACTACCTTGAAGCCCAGAAAAGGAAAAATGTACTTATTGAACCAAAATGATTACAGTGTTAGTGTGAACTACACATAGGAATCAACTCCTGAGAAAGGAATGTTTTACTATTACATAGTTCTGTTTTCCTTTGTCATCTAAAGGAATAAACTTCGGTTTATTGTGATTACATTTTCAATTGAAAATATAGTGAAGAGTTTAAAACTCTATGCATCTCCTATTTGAAGTAGATCATATAATGTGCTAACTATGTTTCAGTTATACACCAAACATAAAATGAGGTTAAGTTGTAATACTTACTGTAATCCATAAGTGATACTGTGTAGTTATTTCACCACATAATTAAGGATAATTTTATTCATGTGCATGTGCATACTAAATATATATATATCCAACATGACTCTACTCTTAGACTGCTCCATGTTAAATATACATCTTAATTACAGAGGGAAATATTGTGTTACTCCTTTTGAACAGCACCTTAACTCTCCATCATACAGTTTTCTGTCCTTCCATTAGTTTGTTTGACCATTTTCTTGTTAGGGACTGTGTTTGCCACAGTGCTGGCCCTTATGTGCCAAAGACAAGGGGATGCCTGTGTATTGCTCAAGGCAAGACTCTCAATTCACGTTGTTCAGGAACTCCACCTTTATCCTAGCTCATTTGGGGAATTTGCAGAAAAGATTCAGGTGAGAAATTAATGTATTGCTGACAGACCATAAATGTGGAGAATAGCTTGCTTGTGTCCTGCTTTATGAAAGGAATCTTAATGCAAATACAAATTAAGTTTTCTATTTTAAAATGCTTCATAGATTTCAAAATATTATTTCTCTAGATCATTTTTTATGTAACAAAACTCATGCAGAATTATGCAATCTTGCAGATGTTTATTCACTGTGGAAAAGAATTTTTCTGTGTGTTCTATGTATACGTGTGGGTATTCTCTAAGAAACTAACTCAAAATACAGTAACTCATTTAGTAACTTCTACTAACAATAAAACATTTAGTAACAGTAACTTCTAAACATTTAGTGTTCCCTTCTGCAGTCCCTTTGGAGCATATGACTCCTGGAACAATAATGACTGTGTGTGACTGTGTGTCTACAAATCACACAGCAGAGGCAGAACTGTAAAGAAACTGCAGATGATGAAAAACTAGAATTCCCATTTTGCAATTCAGCCTGTGTCCCATTTTCTCTTTTTATTTGACCTTGCTTGAATAATTAATGTGGGACCAGCAAGGAAATATTTAAGGAAACAAATTCAACATAATGCAATTATGGAAAAATCATTATTCAAACATAATATGTTTTCTATACAAAACATGGAATAATTGGCAATGTTCTACTAACCTCAACTAATTGGTCATGATGTTGGGTTTGTGGACATTACCTCCTCCCGTTTGGGGTGGGGGGTGGGGATATTTCATTTTTTAATCAAATAATAAGAAATTTCTCTAGGTGGCTGGGAAATTGTTGATGCTTCATTCTGTGGTTCCAAAGTAACAGAGATGACTAAGTGTGGGGCTGAATATTATTCTGTCATCTTCAGCTGGCTTAACAGAGCCTGATTGGCTTGAGGACCAGTAGGCTTGTGTTCTCATATCCAAGGAGCACTGCTGAGACAGCAGGGCAGATACAGAGCCCACAACACGCAAAGATACCTTCTGGAGGAAAACATATAAATTGTTGTTATGAGAGCTATGCTATAAAAAGGCTGAGTGAAATATGGCATCACTAAAATGCATAGCAAAACTCAGTGTAATTTCCATGCTGCCAGAATTTCATTCTAATTCAGCAGAAGTTTCTAGAATGAGAGAAAAGGTCAGATACACAAACCTGCATAGAGCATCAATATAATATATTTTAATCAAAGCTTACTTTTATTGACCTGATATTTCCTAAATTTTAATTTGGACATAACTCTTGTCCTTGTACTCAGAATATCTCGTTTGAAATAAGATTTAGGAAGTCTTGATGCCTTTCTATAGCTAACCGGAAATAATTTCTGAATCCATGGAAAATTAAGCTGAAAACTTTGTAAGACAACTTCGAAATATTTCTAAATGAATGCCTAAAGTTGGAGGCAAAATTGTTACTTTAAGATCAGCAGTCCTGATCTTCTGGCATCAAATGGAGGTAACAAAAAAACCCTTAAATACACATTGCCACAAGTCATTTTGCCAGTTGGTCCTTCTAGCACACAGTATGAGATCAAATACTCGAGGAACAGGTATCTACCAGATTAATTACATCTAAGATTTACTTTTCTGTACATGAATCTGTGATAATGTCTGTTTTAAGAGTTCACTAAGATGAACCTGATGTTATTCAGAAGGTTGTAGTCGGCTTAATATCAATGTTCTCTTTCCAATCAAAGGGAGAAATACAGAAAATAAAACTTTGTCTTTTGCTTTAAAATAGGTAAATCATTGTTATGGAATATGCTGCAGTGTTTTTTAAATGTTAACTTCTTATTTGTTTTTCATATCTACAAACACCTAACAAAATTAAAATCATCTTGAAAATCAGTCATTTGGGAGTAGAATAAAATACTGCCACCATTAGAAGCGCTACAAAACTCCTAGGGTCTTACCAGAAAGTTATGGGACCATTTGGAGTCTTTGCATCTTTAATGGACTAATTCAGACATATCTGCACACAGAGGTTATTTCAGTTCCATTGGGATTTGTCATTTCATTTTGTAGTATTGCTGCAACAAACTTTAAGCTACAGTACAAGCTCTTCCAAGCACACAAGACTTTTCCTTCTGTGGTTCTCGTCATTTATTTGGAGTGAATACTTTTGATCATAAACCCAAATGCTCCCATCAGGCATACAGTTATAAGCAAGTCTAAAATTATTCTTGCAAACAATTGCAAGAGCATGTCAGTGACTTACTTGCCCATACAAATGTCAAAGTCAAATTGTTCCTGAGATGGAATCCAACAGAGCTGGAGGAATTGAAATGTTCAAAATGAGATCTACAAATCCCATTTCATTTTCATGAGTGTTATGAAGATTTGTTTGACTCTTACTGAAGTATTTCCTGAGAGTATTTTATACTGTAGAATGCTTCATGGGTCTCATCTGCTCTGATGTACAGAGCATGCTGAAAAGAACCAGTCTTCATAAGTCTTAGACTGGTGTTTTGTAGTTGTATCTTACTAAACACTTGCCTTCTGCCAGAAGGAACACCACCTCACCATATCCAGTTACCCTTTTCCATAGGTGTTTATGCTACCAGTTTCTCTCCTGTCTGTTCATAATTTGGGTTTATGTAAAGGTAAGGAGAAAATATATAGGTAAACTTGAACATGTATTTCTAAAAATTATTGAGTTCTAAAAATTATCCCAATCTTTTATTGAGCAGGTAACTTCCAAAAATTCTTGTCTCTTCTTGAGATTTGCTTACCAAAGCCCTGCCAGAGTCGATCTGGGATCTCTCTGTAGAAGACCTTCTCTTTTATACATGAAAAAAGAGGGACTTCTTAGCACTTTTCTTGCTTATTTTCTGATAACTACCACCACATCTTCCAATAAAGTGGAGATAGTAGTCATGATAGTGAAAACAGAGAAGGGAACAAACACTCACCAGGCTCAAAAGAAGGAAAATACACGAATGAGTCACTTCATTCTAAACTCACATCAAGCAACACAAGGAGGTATACTGAATATTCCTCTCTCTTTCTCTCCCTCTTTTTTTTTTTTTTCTTAAAGTCAGGGAACAGTGTAAAACACAACTGTAGACTACGGGCAATTCTTGTTCCACATTCCAGTTTCCAAATAATGCTCAAATTTAGCTCTCAGAATCTTAATTTTTATGGAATGAAATATTGCTGATGTTTTCTACTTAGAAAATAGCAAAACATGCCAGAATTTTAAAGCATTTAATCAGTTGAAACAGAGTAATAATAGGCTCTGTTTACTGAAATTTTCTTAGAAGCAAACGCTAGTGACACAAATAAAGTTACTTCCAACCTCTCATTCTCTAATCGAATCTTCACTTTTATTTCACCACTATTGCCATGGTATCTGAGAAACAACCAAAAATCAAAAATAAGAATACTCCAGCATGTGCCCCTCTTCTGACCTTACCAGCGTTTCTGTTGCTTAATTAAATTTCTGAAGAGTTTCCTGGGAGGAGTGACAAGAGCCGTACTGAGAGAAAAGCAAGTTGTAGAGGAAATCTTGTACTTAGTTCTGAGCTTAAGTGTTGTTGTCATCTCCAAAGAGCTCCTACAAAGTTTTATTTTTCCAACAAGTGAGAGGTGTGTCCCTTAGATCCTCACTTCTTAAGAAAGAACATTTTATTGCTACAGCTGTACTCTGTTTTATTCAGCTCGAGTGTATGAAGAAATGCAGCATTTCCCTCCCTTGCTGTTGTTGCCTGAATATTTAGTACAGAGCTTCCTGTATGACACTCTCATTGAATTCCTAAATTGTGCTGTTCCTTCTTTATTAACACTTACCTACACTAATTTACAGCTTCAAACTGTAAGAGTTGTTATGAAAGACTGCAAACAGTAAGGGCTCTCTACAGAAGATGATAAAATCTTTGTTCTTCACATAAGCTGATATATAAACACTGCTGCAAAAATCCTCTTCAGGCTCCATGACGTTCTAGTACTTCACATGTCACTTGAACGTGGACTGGAAGTAGGTCAGGCTTTTGTAATCTTATTTCTTCAGATTTGGCTTGATCACAACAGAATTTCACGAGAGGAGGGTGTCTGCAGGAGCAAGGCAAGTTTTAATGAAGAGGCATACCACACAGAGAACTTAGGCCTTGCCAGTTGATTTTACATAAAATGCTTTGTGCATGGGGACTTCAGGACTTCTGTGCTGCTACACAAGTTGAACTCACTTGTTTTTGCTGAGGTTGGCATGTGTTGGCAATATTTGTGAGATATTTGGACAAATTGTCTGAACAGGGGATTGTGCGGGGCCTCTTACTCATCTACATAGGAGGTGCTGATGATTCTGTCCACATTCCTGAGCTTCAACACTTGTGTTACGCTTTTCCTCTCAAAATACCTTGGGTTTGGTCACACTAGCTATGCCAAGTTCCCATCACAGGTCTCATTTCATAGGTAAGAAAATCAGTAGACAAAGCATGTTTTGTCTGATACCACAAAGTCCGTAAGGAGGCAGCTCTACTGAAAAGTAAACAGGGTGATAGTTGGTTAATCTTAAGAAAGTGATGTCAATCCTAAGAAGACAGAATAGACTTGCTTTTTGTTAGGATTAGCAAAAATTCAATAGCAGGGTCAAATAAAGCTGTGTGAATTACTGAGATACAGAGAAAGGATTTACTGGGTGATGTGCTGACATGAATTGTCCTTTGTTCTGTCACCACTGTGGACCCTAATGACCTGTGGACACTACATCTGGATATGCAGAAGAAATTCACGTAGTATCTTGCATCATCTCAAAAATAGTAAACCTTCCATCAGTCTTGCAGATGACTGGTACAATAGTGCTAGTGTTGCCAGAAAAGAAAAGTAGAAGGTGAAAGCAAAAAGCAAGACACGTGGAGGCTTTTGAATTGGTTTCTTTTCTTTGCGAAACAAAGATGACATCAGCCTAAGTTAAGGCAGGATTTTAAAGCACATTTTTTAGCTGGTGTTGGTGATGTTACACTGTGCGTTACCTAAATGGGATGGTTTTCTTTTCATGCTCCTCCATGCTTGCAGCAGCATTATAAGACTATAATCTGTTAAGGCTAAACTCTGTTTTATTGCTTTCTTTTCACAATCAAATGGTTTTATGTAGTAATTAAGGTCTTTTGCAAAAGTCATAAACATTAGCATATAGCTAATTTAAAAATCAGTTACTAAATAAATGCCTATCATGCAGTGCACATGTTCCACTGTGCACTTTGCTTATGTTGATGTTGCTGTTTCCATTTTTATTTCAGCTGAGTAAGAGAAGTCTAGCCAAAACCTTGCTTTCTGACTGGGTAGATGGGCAAGGATATTTAGGCCCATCAATCGCCAACATTAAGGTATGCAGCAATCCACCTACAGGCCTTAGTGATTTTACTGTATGAATTTCCTGGTCATTGCACATATGAAAACTTACAGAGGTAACTAGCTATTCACATGCAGAGGAAACTAACTGTTATGCACAGTCATTGGCGCATTTGTAGGGAATGTGTTGCATCTGAAGCTTTGAGAAATGTCGCCCTTTAAGAAATAATTTCAGATTTTAGGGTTTATATTTTTAAAGCTAAATGGGGGATTTTGATGCCAAATTCTCATTTAAATCCATACGCTTCTTTTGAAAAAGCTTATCTTCAGCAACTATTGATTTTAATAGCTGAAATAAATAATCACAGCAAAACAACTACTCGATAATTTTCCTGAAAGTTATGCCTACTAACTTATGTTTTCTATAGAAATAGACCAGTATTGCTGTGACAAATCACTGATATTTGACTTGCTATAGTTAGAAATAATCTTCTCTATCAGAACTCTATATTACCCAGATTATCATATTTTACTGCTTATTTTCCAGTATAGGTTAATGCTTTAAGATAGACATTGCTAACATTAAAGCTAATTTCAAGGCTGGGGTAATATTATTTCAAAGATCTGTGGTTACATGATAACAACAGTCTGTGGCCTTGCTGACCTCTGCGATAAATAAGACTCCCTAGCATCTCTTTTAATTTCATGTATTGAAAGGTAGAATCTCAAGTTAAATAGGGCAAAATTATTAATAGATTCTTTTAGAAATGTTAAAAGTAACAGAATCAAAGTAAATTTTAGAATCAGTTGGATTTTACTATTGGAATAAAGGTCTGCATTATAATGTACAAGCTTAAGGAAAACCTGTATGCATGCCCTTTGTTGGATAGATCTCAGGTTGGGCCTTCAGTTGTCCACTGTGATTGTTTTGATTACACAAAAAAATGGTCCCAACTCTAATGTAAATTCCTTACATTAAATTCTTTTAATTCCTAAAAAAACCACTTTGTCAGCTTTTTAGGGAAGTTACAAATTGCTAATACGGATCTCAATGCTTATTGAAGATATTTCTTTTTAGTTATTCCTTTGTGTCTAAAAGCATGCAGGTTTTATTAAATGTAAAATACTGAAAGGAACATAGAATCCATATTACATGGCATGTCCTGCTGTGGCCTTACTTTGCCAAAGAAATGTAGCAAAAATGTACTGGTAATATCCTTTGTCTTCATTATAAGAATCTGTGTTACTACATTCTTTCTGATGTAAGGCCATTTACCTTGACTCCCAACTACATTTAATCTCATTACATTCACTGTCATTATAGCAACATCTTTATTCCACTTGAAAGACTTTAAAGCTCTGGAGGATGATATTACAGTAAGGGCAGAATATGCTTTATTGAATAGGGTCCTGTGTAAATTCCAGATATCATCATGCCATCCATTTTTATGAGCCTGCTCACATGATTCTAGGTTAATGCAACAATTGTGATTCTTCCAGTTAAATATGGGGATGGGAAATCAGACCATTAATAAGCATCTTAAACATTTTGATATTGAAAGGGCCAAAAAAGATGTATTAAAAGATCTTAATATAGATCTTGACTTAAAAAAGGACTTCTGTACTTATCCTGCAAAAGATTCTACAAAATGAAAACATGTATAAATATAAATGCTAATGTTAGAAATAAGAACAAATAATACAAAATACAGGAAATGACATCACTGTAACTTACTCTCAGTATAGAACTCAGTATTTCAAGGATCGTATTGGTTTTTGTAACTTTAATAACAAAATCTAGAACGCTGAGTTGAATAAGCTTTACTCCTGGAAAAAAATGTAGATCTCATTTATGCTACTTGTCAAGGGATCGGCATTAGAATGGAAATTTTCACAGACAAAATGCTCCAGAAAACTAAAAAGCCAGCGAGGTAAGGTTGGGATTTTCAAGCTTTGTACAGTTCATGAACGGCCCGTGGGGCTGTTAAAGGTGTCCCAGATAGTCCTGAGAGGCAGCAGGACTCCCAGCAAGGTGGTAGAACTCAGAAAGTTACCGTAATCTTCTCTATCCACCCAGCTCTCTTAGGCATATAAGTTTCATTTCTGAAAATATGTCCTTGTGTTGGATTACCTCATTCATCTCCTATATCCTTGCAGGTGGCTGTATAGAATAGCGAGTACATGGTACGTGCAAAATTTCTTTGAGATCAGATAAACTACTTTCTTCATGACTTACTCTAGATAGTAAAATAAATATCTATGTGAAATTAATGAGTCATAAGATCTTTGTGAAAAAATGGTAAAAATTTCATAGAGCACGTCTAAATAAAGCATTTTTGAAGTACTCAGCATGACCATGCTGATAAATAGACTTATCCAATAACTGAAGGGCAAGTTACTGGTTCTTGCCTTTGGTCAGTGATAATGTTGTATGATCTTGTCATTTATTATGGCAGATTTTATTAGGTGTGTTATTATAGGCTACCCATAAAATTTTATGTACTAGCAGAAAATAAAATTATAGTTTATCAGATTATTTCTCTGCCTCTAACTATCCCAGACGGGTGAAAACATGAGATTTGCAAGGTATAGAACTTCTTAATGAATACAGACCCAGAGGATGATAATGTTAAAGATGATTCTGTCTACTCTTTAACTTTGGAAGCTGCAGTATCCAGTGCTGATCCAGGGACTGACCCAAGGGAAAGGGTAACAGTAAAAATTGTTAGTTTCGTTGAGGTGCCTACTAAAGATTTGATTTTGCCTCGAGAATAGATACCAAATGTAAAGACTGGGTATGTCTTAGGCCAATATATGCAGAATATTTTTTTTTTCCGGGGCAAGCTTTCTGCTATCTTAGCTTAAGTAAATATTCTTGTTGCTAATTGGTTCAGATAATTTAGGTAAATGGTGTTTTTTGAAGATGACTTAAACTGCAAGATTAGTCATATGTACAGAAATAATTGCCTATGTAACCATTTCAGTAACCTCTGCTATTCTCTCTTTTTTATCTCACTTTACAAAGCAACTTCATCAGGCCATAATAAGCGTTACTCACATAGAGCCTGTAAGTCTTGCTTTAAAGGGGCATATAAATGATGAAAGGAGAAACAAGACAAGCAGGAAATAGAACTCGGTGAGGTTATAGATTCTTGCAGATTTTTCTTCCAACCTGTTATTCAGTAAAAGAATTTCCTTTTCCCTCGTGCCACAGAACCATACTTCCCTGCTATCTGTTCCTGGCTGATCCATGGCACAGTATCTTCATCATTTCTATTGAACTTGGGAGACATAAGATCAGGCTGACACAGGGCTTCCTCACAAAAAGATTCATTGGTTTTTCCACTGAACAGAGTTCTCATTACTGAGGAACACAATCTAATTTCCACTTGTACAATGGATGGGTCCCATAGTTCACAAAAATATATGGAGGGAAAAGGTGTCTTAAAAACCTATCATTCCATCTTTGGTCTCTCAGAGATTATCCCCAAGTGAGTTCCCACAAAATGCCATTTATATTTCCTTTTCATACTTAAGTCCATACAGGCATGTCTAGAAGTGACATTTGTCCCAGGTTGCACAGTTAAATGTTTGTACAAGAGTGTATTCCTGATGCAGTAACGGCACTTTCTGGAATCTCCTCAGAATGATGGCTCCCTCTCCTATTACTGTGTTTTGACAGTCCTGAAAAACGTTCTCTGAATCACTGTTTTCAGTAGTCTTTATATGCATTAGTATTAATTTTTGTATTTGCTAATTATTTCATTAAACAGCTTTGCTCCATAATTAAGCTAATGACTTCATTGCTTTTCTCCTTTCTGGTTAACCAGGAAAACAATTTCTTTTTCTTGTGTTCATACTCAGATATGTTCTGGTTTTATCTAAAAATTATTTGGTGTCCTTATCTTTCTCTTATTAAAATTAACCAGATGTAGTTTAGTATTGGGAGTTACCAAGTAATCTCTGTTTAGAAAGTTTTGTGTTCTGGAAGTGCTGCTTTCATCACTCTAGTAACCATCAAATAGTAACAGGTTGGCTGTTTTTGCCACTAGCTCTCCATCACGCTGGGAAGTGTTCCTGCTGCAAAAGAATCCAGTATGCTCTGTTGGTTTTGTGGTTCTAAAACTCGTACAGCTAAAAACAAATGGTTGATATAATTTGCTCTTTTGGTAAGAGGAAATCTAAAAATGGCAAATGTACAAACCTGTAGCAGAATCCCAGCAAGAGTTAAATCTACAGAAAAAGCTTGACCTAACCTTATTTTTTCTCAGACTGCATGTAAATTTAATTATGTAGAAGTTGAAAAAGGAGACATGCTAGATATTCCTAGTAGACATGCTTTGACCTACCCTGACTGTTTTAAAGGCTTCCCAAATTCATAATTTTGAAGGAGTGTTTTTCTTAAAAAAAAAAAAAAAAAGTAGATAGACGTTCTTCGGGTAAAATGTTTGTAGAATTGGAATCTGAATTACTTGCTGACAATTGTTCTCACTCCTCCTCCCAATTGGATTTTAATTCAGCAATCTGAGAGATTTTACAAAACTAATCATTTGCTTTGATCCTGTGAATACATTCTCCTTGAATGTAGACAAAATCAATAGGAGAAAACAATTGATGAGGGGAAGAAAAGCCATTTTCCTATGCTCTAAAAATGTAGCTGTCCATTGACAGATGGTAGCGTATTCTACAATTAGCTTATAGCCTATCTCAAGGAGAAAGATGCAGAAAAGACTTATGAGGGTCTCTCAGTGGAACATGTCAGTATCTGGTGTTGGGGATGATTCAAATTCACTTTGTCCTCCACCACCTTGTCATCAATTTTCTTAACTTTAGCTAGCTGCTGGGAAGTTTTCTATTTGCCATTGATATGTGCAAGTTAATCAACACCATTAATCTGCATTCCAGATATCTGGAAAGTGTGTTCCCTACTACTAATACCATTTTTCCCATACACTTGGAAACCTATGGACTGGTGCAGGTATGATCTTATCCATCGTTACTGTCTGATTTCTTTGACTTAGTCTTTACGGTGTATAGGAAATGTTAGGGCTTTTCATAAAGGAAAAGCATTGTTGAATTCAGCTGACTACCTTGGGTTTAATCTGATCTAGATGATTTCCTACAATTTCCACAGACATATCTGTATCCACACAGAACTGTTCTACTCAATTCACAAGCTCTCAGTAAAGTTTCAGCAGACTTTGTAACCTTAACAATTGTAGTGCTGGTACAGATTCAGGTAAACTTAAAGGTCTTCGTTTTACTTTTGCCCAGTCGTTTGCTTACAGCTTCTGCTTAGCACCTATAATCCGCTGCTTCTGAAAGAGGACATTGCATTTACAATAGTAGCAGTGTGGATGTAGCAGTTTTTTAATTGTTTTATCATACCTATTTAGTTGTTAAATGCCGTATAATGTGGTCAGTTCAGTGTGCAGACATAACAGTAACAGCTTTGTTGTTGACTTTTCTTCCAAACATTCCATTAAGTACTGATAACAGCATCTTTCCTCTGCCAAGCAGTAAATGTTTGGGTCCTACCAAACTAGTTTCCCAGCAGAAGAAAGAAAAAACAAGAATATAGAAAGTCTCCTTATTCTGAATGTGGTTAATGTACAAGTGGTCCTGGGATACAGGTGCTATTAAATAGAACTCTTGTACTTTAGGAATCGAAGCCAACAATAATGCACAATATCCAGATAGAAATTGTCTCAAAAACTGAGACCAGGGATGAGACCAAGCTCTCCTGGCACTCCTGTGGTTCTTCTCTAACCATCACTACCTCAACAGTGAAACCTCAGTATTAAAAACCATATTCTTTTCAGAACTAGCACCTAAAGAAAAGAATTTCGAAAATTGCATCTAGCAGCATCTTTTGGGCACACCTACCAGAAGAATATGTTTGCAGATAAGAGTTATTAAGCATTAAATGGAGCTAAGTAGACATAGCTATTTGTTAATTATGCTTAGTCATCCTGCTGTACTATAAAGGATAGTTTTTGTGGTTTTTTACTTTTCATACCCCTTTTGGGGTAAATATATCACGATGATGGTTGATAGCACTGATTCCAATAGCTGAACTCTTTTGCTTACTTTTTGATTGCTCTGTGTTTAGGTATCCTGAACAGTAAGCGCAGACCTCATCCATCTGTCTTTAAAGTCCATAAAAAATTTCAATAGGAAATCTAGTTTGAGCCCTGAAACACATTGGCAGTTATGAAAATGACTCAGTCTTTCAAGAATCATCTAGTATTGCTCAATACTCTATGAAATTATTTTTCTTCCAAAGTTTGTTTTCATCCTTTAGATATTTACATTATGGGTGTTGTCCCCAAATATAGCACATACAGGAAAGTCAGAACTTTTTAGCCTAAAAGGAAATGACTTGTAGTACCAAAAACAGGGGGAAGATTTCATTTCTGTATCCTGCTTCCTCACCTTTCCTAGTTTACTAACCTCTTATTGAAGCTGAACAGAACAGCTGACAGTATGCAGCACTTTCTAGAGTCAGCATCAGGAAGAATGTTACATTCGCAAGGGAAGAGATTAACTAGAGCAAGTAAGAAACAAAACACAGAAACGCTAAATTTCTTTTTTTTAGTGCTTATGTTTCATCAGATTGTTAGTTTTCATTCCCACATGATTTAATATCATTATAATTCCCATAATGTGTGCTGCATTTTTTACACAGTATTTTCATTAGCTGTCTTTCTTGCTTTCTTTGCCTGACCCACCATTTTGTCTCTGCTCAGGTCTGTACAGAACTGCTCTAGTTTGTGGCTGTCGCCTTTTTGAGCCGACTCCTGCCCTGCCCATGGTGGGGCTATAGCTTCCCCATTACTCCAGAAAGTTGCCTCTGCTGACTCTGCAGAATGACCCCAGGAAGCAGCATAATAGTCAAAGCCTTGGCAGCGATATCGGGTGCCATGGCTTGTATGGAAATCAGGTAGCAGCAAGTGTGAGCCAGGACATTGCAAGGTTTTACCAGTTTGTGTTGAATCCCAGGTTTATCGGAGAAGTCTACAGAAAATGAAGATACACTGCATGTGACTCGGGAAGAACTTAGCAGTTACTTCAGTGATACTTTTCCTGACCTAATCCCTGCCAGTATTTCCTAAAGGCAAGGAGATGTGTAACAATTTGAGTCTATCTTAAAGGATGAAATACCAGTCCTTATATTCCTAATGGTTTGACAAGCTGCAAAAACTTGTGCAAAAGCATCTTCAATTTTTTCACCACAAATCTCTACCCAAGAGAAAGCGTGTGGCTAAAACTCCCAGTCTTCCAGATATATATTCTACCTTGCTTCTTCTTAAAAGAGAATAAAAGGATTAATTTCTCCAGTTCTGTAGAAAATTAAGAATTTACAAGATTTTTTAAAAATGTTCTTCCTGCAAGAATCTTACTATTCACAGAAAAACTGCAGATGTTTTTGCTTTCACTGTTACTTCTTGTAGGGGGTCACGTGCTGCTTTAATTACAACCTTATTCCCTACTGAGGCCTGTGCAAGTATTACCCAAAGCAACGTTTTAGCCACTACATTTAGACTGAGACAAAAGCTAATCTTCTATGTCAGAGGTTTACTGTACTGGATTTATTAACACCTTCACAATCTTCACCAGTACTTTAAAATTCTTCAGGTCAAATTTATCCTAAGTGAAGTCAAGCATGATGAATTCTCAGACTGCTGACTAATTCTGTGACAGGTGACAAATTCTGTGGTACAACATGAAACTGCAGAGAGATGTAACTGCAAAAGAAAAAAGTAGCTGTTGTAAATACTGATGGACACAATATCCATTAACAATGACTAATGAATAAATCAAGTATAGACTACGAAGAAAGGATCCCAAGGACCAAGAATCAAATCAGGAAAAAGACTGTGCTTTGTGTTGTACAGTCAAGGATAAATCTGTAATTTTTAGTGAAATTGTTACCTCCTTGTTTCAGAATGGAGTTTGCTTTTATGTTATATTTCATTAACTCTGTGAAATATGTGTAGAAGTCCCAAGAAATTGATTCCTTCAGTTATGTTTATGTGGTGTCATTGATCTAAGTAGGAATCACATAAAGTGCCATTGATTTAAATGGGGGTCAGGTTGAAACACCCAAGGGAAGAATATGTTATTTTAGTTCTATAGCAGCAAAATACCCACTAGATTAATTCATTCACATGCACTTTTCTAAGTGAGTCACAAACTATTCCTGTATGTACTGAGACTTGAGACTTGTCTGTTTCAACAACAGGGAGCAGAGGCACGCAGGTCTTGTATTAGTTGCTGTAGCGAGCAATAAATTAGCAAGAGCTAATATAAAATTAACCTCCTTTAATTGCAATCTCCTCGTCTGTTTGCTCTACTGTACATATTTAGTTGCACAGTCTCTGGATGCTGTGGTGTTTCCAGTATGTTCACAAATAAATGACTGTGCAGTTCATTTTCAGGTATCAGTTATGAATTTTCATCAGCCTTTAGTAATTCTTAAAGAAGAATTTGACTGTTTCAAAACATTAAAGCAAATACTTAAATTGATTCCTATCTGTTGTTTCTATATAGACTCTTTCAGACACAGATAAGAGGTTAGATTCAGACTACAGATAACTTACAAGATAATATATCATTTAAGCATATTGCCAAATCCAGAAATGATCAGAGAAGACAATGGAGAGGGCACAGATGAAAATGCAAATGGAAATCTAGGAGTCTGATGAATGGGAAAATGAGTGACTCGTCAGGTGGCACTCTACCAATACACAGATGAAATGAGAGAGTACTTTATGACTGAAAATGGTGAATATTTGATGAAATGCAAATTTAAGCTGCTGAAAGCTATAGTAGGTGGGCAATTCCTTGAGTTTTTAACGTATTCCAAACTAGGTGCTCTGTGTAGACGATTCATCGCAACTTAAACCTTGATCAGATGGCTATGTAATGCGATTCTGTCTGAACTAATTCATCCTATAGACTTATTTATTTCCACTTTCTATTGTATTTTGTACTCCTGTACAAAATTTAATCACTACTGTATTGTGTCTAGAAGAGGGAATGATTTATTTGTGACTGAACGAATATAGTACCATCGTGGCTGATTTTTGAGGGAGTTTCATGAAGTGAAATCTGTGTCAGGATCAGGTTTGGCAGAGCCATGAAAACACTTATTGCAAATGTAAGGTGTAGAATTATTGTGGAAAGTGATAAGTGATACACACCTAAAATTAATTGCTGTGTAGCAAAGCATTTTTATACTACTTGGCTGATCTTTAAACAAAAGTTAGCATTTCAAAAACACTTACTGAAACCATTAACTTTCTTGCAGTGCATTCCAGTTCAATAACTTTAATGAAGGGAAGTGATATCTTCACATTAAAATTCTAACAAGGAAAATATTTTCTAGTCATCTCTGACTCCAGAAGTTTGTTTTTTTCACTGAGTTGTATTGCTTTCCAGGAAGAGCATCCATCATTCATACACAATATCCTAACCTAAAAAAGACCTGATTTATATCTATTTCCAGAGGTCTCCCAGCCTGGGGATATTAGTGGGAGATGACTGGAAAACAGGTTCTGTTGTATTATACAGCAAGTTTTTTAAAGCCACAAGATAGCACAAGATCTGCTTTTGCCATATGCATTACTGATTTTTATTGTCTCAGTGGGTAATTATTCTTGCAGTATTCATTTAACCGCTTAATACTTGAAGTTATATGGTTCTGGTGCGCGTTACACAGTTGGCAGAGGGGGCTACAGCAGCAAGCACGAGGGGTTAATTGACTTTTATTGAAGCAGTTTACAGCTTGCTCTTGTCTTCATCCTTAAGCACTACTGATCCACTGTAAACTAAGATCTATTGGGACAATATTTTTAAAGATGTTTAGTTTTCTACTAACCTGTATTTTATTTGTGTTGTTTCATTTTTCCCCAAGATACTCTGGTGATAAAAAGGATAAGGTCATTGTTACTGAGTCTCTTTTTCTTAAGGTGAACATATTAAATTCTCCTACCCATTAAGGGGCAGATGTTGCTTTTTTTTTTTTCCCCCAGAGAAATTTACATACACTTCAGTTTGTGGAACAGAAATTGCAGTAATTCAGTGGGTAGCTACATTTGCTTAGCTTACATAAAGTGCTGTGAGGAGATCCAAGGGGAGAAATGTTACCCTTTTAAGTCATTTTTAAAATATCAAATTTTATTTCAGTTAATTCTAATGGTTTGCTACTAGTAGTATTTTACTGTTATCACTGTTCAGTGTTTTTGAGCTCTACCACAGATTTAAATTAAAGTTTTATGGAATACACTTTTTTTTAGAATTCAAAGGATTTTATGGATTATTATTCATAACATCTGCCACCTACAGAAAAAAAAAGAGCCTTAAAATGCTCCTTTAATATGTGTTTAAAGCTTGTGATACAATTTTATATTAAATAAGATTTGTTTTATTTTAGCAGTTGTGTTTGTGTAGCTGTGGGAAAGATCTGTTTGCTCTATAAACCCTTAGGTCTGAGGTTTATAGCTCGGCTATTAAAACTTTCATTAGGAGGAAACTTGGTATTTCTCAGCATATAACATATATGCAAAAAAACATATATGTGTGTTTTATATATATACGTTTTGTATATAACATATATAAGACTGTAAAAAGAATACAAAATAACCATTTTAATGAATGCTTACTGGTAACTAAAATGGATTAAGTAAAGGAGCAATGTAGATCCTGTATGTTTTATAAAATGTATGCTGTATGTTTTATATAATCATTTTCCTAAGAAATTTCTGCTAGAATTTGAGATAGCTGCAAGAGAGATCTTGGAAGGTATTCTAAAGGCAGACAAACCAAGCTTAAGTCCTTTTTTTTTATTTTTAACTGCAGGAAACTCCCATTGTTTGGTTTTGTACTTGACATTGAACTAGGCAGGTGTGTCCACATAAGGTGCAACAGGGAGGATTTGCATGCTGGCTTGCTGAAGTGACAGAATTGTGCAAAATAACTGCAGTGGTCTGGCAAGCGTCAGGAAGCAGGTGGATCTGAGGCACCTATCTCCAAAATTACAATGCTGAAAATGCCTGCTTGCCTGCTGCCTAACCCAGGAGGCATCTACACTTTTTTCCCCCACATTATTATTCACCAGACCCCTCTTCTGTACATCTTGACATACCTGCAATTGCCCAATTCTTGATGGATCTGGGTGGTATAGCCTATAAATCTGAGCAAATTTGGGATCCAGAAATTCTACGTGTGTATATGTGGATATGATGTACAGTGAATATGAGAATTGGTATATGGATATTGGGAGGTATAAATTTACATACAAGAGAAGATGTTGATACTGGTTTTTACTGAATACAGACAACCCTGTTCATTTAGAAAGTTTGGAAAGCCCTTTCTCCTCTTGTATTGTTACCTTTGTTCACTTGCATTTCCAAATGCAGTTAATATTGAACAAGCATGATAGAATATGATAACAATATCACATTAATCAGCAAAAGAGTCCTTTTTTCAGAAATGTTTTTTCATCAGGAAGAAGACTGGTCGAATGGAAGTGTCTAAGAAATCACGAAAGTTATATCAGGGTATTTTTCCAAAAAGGATAAAATTTTTGCTAAGTCAAGTGAAGAGGCCACAACAGTCAGCAGTCTGATAATTAGAGCATTTACCTAAGAGCCTTTGGAGCAATGATTAGAATCTGCCCCTGAAAACCATAAGGATGTGCCTGAACAAAGAGGAAATAGCTATTTTGAGGTGATATTTTCTTTCTCAAAACCTAGGAATTACAAGAAGATAATTGAGAACAGTAATCATTGACTTGACAATGATAAATCATACTGGATCAGCCTGAAACTACTTATCAAAAAAGGCAATGGTGGAGAAGGGAAGAGTATTGAATGTAATATACCTTGATTCAAGAAAGGCTTTTCGTGCTATCTTTCACAGAATTCTTATTTGGAAACTAAGGAAGTTTGGACCAGTGAGTGGAGTGTTAGAGAGAAATTTGGCTGACCACCAGGCTCAAAGGGCCAACCAGTGCTTTCATGTCAGAGTATCCAGGGATACATACTGAGGCTGTTTATGTTAAATGTCTTCATCAGTGATCTGGATGATGCAAGTGAATACACAGTTGGCCAAATTGCGGATGATATTATATTAGGGTGGGCATGACAAAAGATAGAGCTTCAGTGCAGAGGGGCCTGGAAAACTTCAGAATTTGGCCAACATAAACTTGGTAAAGATGAACAAGGTGGAGCACAAAGTTTTGTACTGGAATGGAAAAACCCTGTGCCTTGGTACAGACTAGGAACCCGTTGGCTAAGAAAGGACTTGGAGTTACAGGGGAAGCAAGACTGAAGGTCAGCTGCTGGTGCTCTCTTTTCACAAATAAGACAAATCACCAACTGGGCTACATTAAATATGTCTGCTAATTTGTGGTGAGGCTGCACCTCAAACACTGCATCTGGTTTCAGGCCCTTCAGGTCAAGAGGGAAGTTAACAAACTGCAGTGGATCCATCAGGGCACTGTCAAGATCATTTGGGACCTAGAGCAACAGCCCTGAGGTTGAGGGAGATGTACTTGTTTAATCTGGCAAAGATGCTAATAGCAGCCTACAGCTACTTGAAGAGGAATTGCAAAAATGATGGAGTTAATCTCTTCTTAATAGATGACGTAAAAAGGGGAAATCGCTATGAATTGTGGCTTGGGAGGTTTGAACGAAGCCTTCCTTATCAAGACTGCCAATACATATATAGGTTATGAGTGTGCTTTTCATACTCCCACATCTCACAATCATTTCTTTTAATATCTGTAACACTTCAACCAATTCCAGTTGCTTTTAACACAGAATGAGTTTAAACCAGGTGAAAATTTCCACAGTCAGTTGATCACTCCCTCACCTGTCTCCTGTCATATCACTCTATTTAAGTCTCTTCTAGGAGTATTCAGATATCCTTTTTTGCACAGTGGAATGAATTAAAGATAAAATATCAACTTGGAATTCCCAAGGAAAGGAATTTCAGTCAGCTTTCATAACAGGTTTTAAGCGGACTCAAAGAGGGTCTTAGTTTATGGATTAATAGCACATGCAGAGCATCTGCATTGACCTAGTAGACACTAATAGCTCGGTCTAAGGCATTTAAGTTGGTTTAGTGATTAACCGATTAAAAATTCTCAGTAGTTTTTGACATAATAGACTATCATAGTCTATCAAGGAAACCATGCAAGATTGTTTAAAATTGTAATTCAGATTAAGAAAAACTATTTTTCCTAGAATATAGTAGAGTTATGTGGAAAATAAAGCCCTAATAGAATTGCCAGAATAATTTACCGTCGCATGCCATGAAAGTGGCTTAAATCTCTCCTGGCAGAGAGCGTGCAAAGTAATGGTTCAAAGTGATCATTACTGCTTAATCATGACACATTCTGCTGGAAGAGGTAGTTATAATTCTCCAAAATGATGCATTTGTGTTTCCTCAACTCTTTCTGTTCTTCCTCTTTATGACATATATCAAGTGACAAGATTCATATTGAAATGAAATTTGTTCAAATCAGTTAGTGAATTAGTAGGAGAATGACCATACGATAGTTGTTTAAACTTTACTCAAATAATGAAAAGCATTTCAAATTATAATTATTACTGTTATCATCATTGGCTTGAAAATCAATAGCACGTAACATAATATTTGGTTTTACTCCAATCATTTATATTTTATTTATATATTTACAGATGCAGTCAGGTAGCAGCCTCCAACATGGTAACAGTTCCATATACTATTCCTCATGTTTGGTTTTGCTGCATTACATTTGCATTATTTTCTTTTTGTGGCATACTGTGGCACAAAATTTAATTATTGCTATTTTTAGTTTACCAAATTAACCTTCTTCAGCAAGAACAACTGCAGACAGAGTCCCTGAAAAGTATATGTGAATTTTTTTAAAGCGTACATGAATACATTTGTGCCTCTTAATATATGAGGTAGTTTGAAGGAGTCAATAATTATCCATAAATTATTAAAAATTATGGACAAGATTTTAAAAATTACTAGTATTTTAGATGCCAGTTGATTCGTGCCCAAGGGGCATTGGAAAAAACAGCTCTTTCCAGGTTTCCTGAGTAAATGCCTACTATATTATGCCTAATATATCTTCATGGAATTATTTTAAATACTGTGATTAAAAATGTTTTGCTTTTAATCATGGAAGTCATTATTTGGCCAAGCCTCCTGACACTCCTGACTGGAGAACTGGAGGGCCTACCACCCAGAGAAATACCATCAAAGCTTTTCAGGATTAGAGAGTTGACTAGCCTGGATTACTCAGTATCACCCCCATTAAGGAAATCCAATAGATGATGAAGATGTGTAAATTCATTATAAGCCATTAGACATCTCAGTGTTGTATCTCCTTATGTTTACTTAAAGAGACAGCATTGTCTTCCAAAGCTCTAAAAATACTATTAGATGTTTCTAGATAAGAAAAGGTATTGAGCCATTTTCAGTTAATGAAAAGTACTGAACGGCGGATCATTAGGATATTTAAATGCTAGTCATATGTGAAACTCCAAAACTATACAAATGTTTTAAGTTTAATTCATTTGGTTCTTGGTATTGATTATTAAAGGCAATTCACAAGACAATTGTTGAACAGATGGACCGCTCAATATTTTGGTTATAATGGACATTGTTTTCTGTTACAAAGAGGGAGATGGTAGTTATTGTCACCTTGCAAAGTAACTTTTGCCATGGAATTCTCCTTCAATGCATTCATCGTTTTGTGACAGTGATGCTTTTAAATTCTTTGCCTCATGACTGGTCTTCCTTGTTGGAACAGAACTGAACCATTTCAAACATTCTGATTTCACAGCCACACAGGATTTAAAATATAAATTTCTCATGTATCTCATTAAGATTAGAGAGAATATATGTCAAGCATGTTTGTAAGAGCAGATCACTCCTTGATGTTTCAGTAGAGGTTTTTAATTTTTTGTCTCATATTGAGCTTTCTTTTCCTTGTTTTCATTGTGTTTTCTTTCTCCCTTTTGAAGTGTCCTTCACTGATGCACAGTCTCTGCGCTGCAGCCTCCCTGACTTCTGGTCAGGATAGGGTGACTTTGCTTCCTTCTGCCATGCCTGTTCTGTGGCCATTTGTTTGCTAATGTGAAATGTGCTCTGTGGCATATTAGGCCAAGCTGTAAGAAGTAATCTCCAGGCTGCTTTTGATACTATCAAACACATGGAAAATGCCTGTTCTCTGGGATCATTATAGCAATTATAGCATTATTACATCTAATTTCAGATCAAGTGTCCAGTATCACATATGTGTCTATAAAATCTTCAATGAACTACTTTTAAAATGGCTCTCAACATGAGTTTTCTGCATACTATGTCTTGCCTGTCTTTGCCTGAAAAGACCCAGTCTATGTCTTGAAGGTACAGAAGCTCTACAAAGTGTTTTTGCTCTTGGGATTATAAATTATAATTTATCAACTGAAATACTATTCTTTACCACTGTAGAACTAAAAAATTTGTACAAAAGCTAGTTGTTACCTTCAAAAGAGGAGCTCTGCTAACCTGTGAGATATGAAAGACCAGGCCAGGCAGTCGAAAAAGCTTTTGAGTTTTGCCCCGAGTGAACATTTGTTGAAATACCTTGAAAAATATGCCTTGACTTCAGGCTTTGTAGGATAATGCTCTCACTGAAAATTTTCATATCCAATGCTGCACTTGTAGGTAGTCAATTAAAGGCAGTAGTAACTGGAAAAATCTATAGAACCCATGCTTAAAAAAAATAATCAAGAAACATTAATTTTGTATCATAAGAGAACTGCAGTGCAAATAATATGGGTTGATACTTGGTCCACAGACAGTGACACTAATGAAAGGACTTATGGAGATCATGTGCTGATTTCACATTTCTGGGAAATATTGGGAGTTGTATTTGAGAGGACAAAAGATGTTATTTTAAAGTCTATATGCAAGATGAAAACATCTTTTTAAAAAACAAGCTTTTTATAGCTTGTCATATAGTAAAGTAAAGTTAGAATTAATTTACTGAATCCAAGGATTTAAATGATCTAGAAAAAATTATTTTTTTCTTTTATAAAAACTGCAGAGAAGAAAAAGATTTACAATTGTAGAACAGAGAAAGACAATTACTCTGGGCAAAATCAATAAGACTATGCACAAGGGAGAGAGGGATACTCAGCATGAGTTAAGGGTTGGTAGAAATAAGCCTTTAGTGTGAAATTCAATCCTGTGCTAAGTACCAACACAGACATATCACACGAACCAATTAAGGACCATTTAAGACTGATGTACTTTTTCATTAAATGTCTCTTAAATGTAAAACTTTACTAGGTCCCATCAGTCAAATATTCACTTAAAGGTGACCAATGAAGGTAGTAGAAAAGCTTTTCCTTTAAATTACCTGTTCTTTTGACCAGGAAAAATCTTGCTGAGAAGCTTAAAAACAGTCTATAGTAACAGGAGGTTAAAAAGGTAGTCTGTGCTTTTACAAGTCCCTAGCTTATTTATAATTGAGAGATGCACTGAATTTTGCTCTGCGAGGCTGCAGTTCCTCATAGAACATCTTGTGAATGAGTAAGAAAGGGTACTGTTTGCTTGATCATTAATTAGCCATCCTGCCCTTCCATATCAGCGTTTAAATCCATTAAGCTTAACGTTTCTACATATACCATATTAACGATCTCACATACAGATAGCAGTGGAATACATAGTGATTAGTGACACAATAATCACATAAAACATGATCAATTTCATCAGTATTAATTCCATCGATTTGTGTCATTACAATAGATACTGGCTCACAATTTTGAGGTGTATTTTTAGAGATAATAAATTATTACCAGATAAAATTATTTCCAGAGGAACAAAACCCCATGAAAATAACCCTGTGTCTTAGTGGGGTGTTCTTTAACAAAAAACAAAATCAAAACAAGAAAAAAAAAACAACACCAAAACCAAAAACCAAACCAACAAAACAACCCCAAACCAACAAAAAAACAGAAAAGAGGCTGAGTTTCTAGTGAGATCAGTATAACAAGAAGTTCTGAAGTTCTAATTTCTTTTAGTTCTTCTTTCATGACATCATGATGATATGACAGCGATCCTTTTCAAGAGCTGTGTTTCTCTTTTCTGTAAGAGTTCTTCCAAATTTTAATCGAGACAGCTGAAATACAGACTATCTGTGAAAGCTCATGAAAAGGCAACAAAGCTAGTGAGATGTACAGTAAGATTTACATATAAAGCACTTCAAAGCCTATAAAGATTCAGAAGGTATAAACTGACACTCCTTTGGATCATTTACTAGTTCATACCACTGAGATTCTCATTCTAGAGTGGTTTTCTTTGGGAAGAGTAGGAAGTAGTAGTGGGAATGCAACATAGTATTCAGAATAGCGATGGGGGCATTTTCTGCATTGCACAGCTCAGTGAAATAAATGCATCATGAAATTAAGGGCCAGTGCATTTAGAACAAATAAAAGAAAATATTTTATGCAGAAAACTGTTAGCCCGTGGGTTTTTCAATGGCAAAAAGACAGATAATGTGTCTGTATATAACGGGGCTGGGTAATTTATGTTTGCTAACACTATTTGTAGCTGTGATAATACAGATGATCAAATCTCATGTGTCAGAGAAATATGATGAAAAGGGAACGCTTCTTTCATTTTTTTACTGTCATTTCATAGTCAGTTAGATGTTTTACGGTTATATAAAGTAGAGACATAAAGTATGAGAGGAGCTGTAGAACAGTAGATGGACCCATTATGACAAATTCTCTATTACTTGCGTTGTGAATACCCAATCCAGAATGCCCATTGTTGCCAAACTGCAGAAATATTTCTATTTTAAGAGTTAGCTTGGACAAGCAAAGCTGATAAATGTTAGAGCTAAAATAAAACTATGGAGCAGAGCTAAGTGACCCAATAATAATATCTTACAACTTCTTTATTCATATGACACCTGATTTATATGGCTGTAGTTCCCACTCATTTCAATGGTTCCTTGTGATTTACATTACTATAAATGACAGTGAGATCAATTCTTGCACAAAAAGGCATTTTCAGTTGAGATTTTTCTGTCTTGATGCTATGTTGCACAGGTTCAAGCACTATTTTCTCTTTTGTCACTTTTTGGTCAAGACATATTCTCTGTAAAAGGTTCTGGGAGAGTTCTGTCACATTAATACTTTCTAACTGAAGGCATCATTTGCCAGAGCCTATATTCAGTGTCACACTCTTTAAAAGAATTGCTCTTGGCATCACAGCCTAATGGTATTACGAATCCTGTCACACTATCAATAGTGAAGTGGTAAGAGAGTTAGAAATATTAGAATGGTGCTCCATAGTTATATAGCTTGGCAAAGAATAATCTGACTCTTCTCTTGCTCATACCAGTGAAATGTTGTCAATCTCAACTATCCTGATTTATAGTCTGATTGGAAGACCACTAGAATCAATCTTCACCTGTCCAAGGGGAACAAAGAATTCCAATTTAAGTGCTTCACAGTGTTCTTAAATAAGAAGAAACTTGAACTTAGTGTGTAAACAGATCAGTAGTATCATCACTTGTTCCAGATTTAACAAGGAAGTAAATCACCTTAGCAAAATATTCTTTTGGATAAATTGTAAAGCAATATCACATAATCCAGCAGACACCACGAGGACTTTTGTACATCTAGTTCAATCTGTCAAAAAGCCACCTAAGAAAGCATCAAGCAGTGTAAAATTTGACTGCATCAGACTACTGACCGCAGCCTGTCTGTCACATAGCCGCACCAGATAATTGGATAAGTCATGACAGAAGGAAGTATTTATTTGGGTTTTCTACACATTTCTGAAAACTAAGAGAATTTCCAAGACAGCGGTAGTATAAAAAGTTTACAGAATTTCCTAAAATTAAATGGATGCATTCAGATGGTGTGTATACCGTTTCACATGAAAACCTCATAGTCTTAGTAAAACCAAATGTGTTTAGTATAAGAAACTTAACTATGTTTGCCAGAAGAATTACTAGTGATTTCAATCTATTATAATTAGTTGGATATCAATTTTAAGTCTTAGAAAAGGGTGTAAGCTCTTTGTGAGAATAATTGTCTGTTATTATCCACTCTGGTGCCACCCTGAGAGGACAAGAATTCCTATGTATTGCTGATATAGGAAAAAAATTAGTAGGAACAATTAAGCATAGCTAAAATGGAAGAAGCTTGAATATAATCAAACCATTCAATAATTTATGATTTTTATTATCAGTTTCTTTAAGTAGACTGTTTTAAATGTTTACCAAATAAAAAAGTAAAAGCACTGATGGAAACAAACCCTTCTAAAAGAGTTGTACTGTGCAGATGCAATTAGTTTTTCTTCTGTAAAACCATCAGAAAACTTAGTGGCTCCCTAAGGTATATTTAAATATTCTTTGATGAATTTTCTTGTGTCATGCTTGATTTTGCATGTGTCACACAATTTCAAAGAATGTGTACAGTGGGAGCAATTACTTCTCCTATATAACTGTAATATGGCTTCATATATAATAATGAACAATTTACATACATTATATCTGTGCAGGAACAACCATATTTAACACAGTCCTTTAGTGAAAAGATTCTTGTCAGTCTTCTTGTGGGAAGATTGTTATCTAAAAAGCAGGCATTCGGTCTGAATATAAGGAAAAGGCAGAGTCTTTGTTTGTTAGTGTAGTACACTTGAGTGAATTAGGAAGACTGAAAACAATTCAAGTATTTTTGCATTTTTAAAAACCTTTCTTTTTATGTGTCCATATGTCAACCGGTCACTAAGTCAGGAAGCAAATGTAGTCTTGTATTGGACTCAAAGTGTGCCCCTGCAAATGTTGGGCAGCGTCCCTGCCAATGGGAGTTAGTATAATCCTTCCTTCATTCTGCCTGAGTTACTCGTTACAGTTTACCTGGTATCACTGCTACCTCCTTAAAATCATCCCTTCTCCTTAGACCCTTCACACGATTTTCACTGGTCTATCTTTCTTTTTTCCCCAAGTGTTGTGTCAGCATTACAAGCCTGATCAGTGCTGCGTAGAACTGACATTTCTGCATCCTCTTGATTTTAGGCACCTGGAAAAGAAAGGACTCTTAATTTTTCGTTAAAGGGTATACAAAGTAAAAGTGAGAATCTTCACTAATTATTACACTGTGGACAATTTTATTTTTGATCCGTGACCTATATGTATGGAAATACATGATAATTACTGCTTGCTTTTACGCTACTGTTGGGGTTCTGATGTCCTTGGGATTTGTTCTTAAGACCGGAGCGAGCACAAGCCATTTCACCTGTGCTGCTTGAGTGCTGCACTACACTTGAGTCCCTCTCTCCCCTTCTCTACAGTCTTTTTTAGTGTTGATTCTGTCCCACTGTTACCTCCCCTGCCCTTCTCTGCCCTCAGTCCAGACTCGTTCTTTTCAGTTGTCCAGGATCCATAGGCTTCTCCTGTAGCATCTCTCTTCTTGACCGCTCAGCCTCTGTCTCTCCTGGACTCTGTTGCCCATTTCCAGTTTCTCTCAATTCTATCTTCAGTCTCTGCATTGACTTCTCCCAGTTTATGTCCCTAGAAACCCTTTTATCCTTCTGTAATCAAAAGGGATAACTTGTTCCTGGAAATGGCCGAACCTCTCTGACATTTTTCTAATTTTTTTTTCCTGAAATTTTCTAGAATTAGCCTGAGAATCTTGGAAATTTCCTAGAAACTTTCAATCTAAATACTTGCTGTTTTGTAAAGCTATGAGCAACTGAGAATATGACTTTGTGATGGTAATCATTAAAAACCTTAACAGGAGACAACCTTTTAGCCTTGCCTTTTCAGCTGTGCCCAATAACTTTTTTGACTCTAAAGAGTCTTTATGCCTTATTATACCATTAATTCACAGTATGCGATTTCACTGAAATAGCCTGTTCTTGTTACCATGAAAATTAGTGACAACATCACTGGTGAGCACTGCTAGCTATCTTTTGCTGTGCTTTAAAAATATTCACATAGATCACTGATATCAAAATACAGATGCGGTACATCCAAGTTTAAACAAAGTCTTGTAGACAGAGAGAATGAGTAAATGGCGGACTGAGCAGAAATGACACTTTTTATTACTACCAATACATCATTTTTCTTTAAAAACAGGAGGGGGGAAGTAAGTTCTTTGATGCTAATTCTATTTTTAATTAATTTTTAGGGTCATGAATTTACATTACTAGAAAGTGTGAAGACTGAAGTTTCACTTTGACGCTGTACATTAAGATTTAATGACCTAGACTTATTTACACCTAAATGAGCTTTTTAATGGTCTAATTAACAAAATGTATCAGTTTGGCTCTTTAAACTAAGCCACTGTGAGGTAGTATCTTTTAGTAATTTCAAATGTTTAATAAAAGATGAAAGTCTTCCATTATTTTAAGTGAGTACTTTTCTAACAAGCTCTTTCATCTTAACATATTACTGCTGCCTCAAAAAATTGGACTTTACATTCAGAATAAATTTAAATTAGGATCAATTACATTTAAATTTAAATTCAGAGGAATTTGAGCATTTTGTGGAGGAAAAAGGTAAAGAAATGCTTAGATCTTGCTAAACTCATGCATGAGAAATTCTAGCTCCCAGGAACTGCTGTTTTCAGAAGAGGGCCTTGCCTATCCTGCTGAAGTGCAAAAGGTCCAGTTCGTGAAACGAGAAGTATGATCTTCTCAGCGCTGAGAAGAATAAGTCCTCTGTTTCTCTTGGCTGCTGAGTCAGACCTGATCCATGGTGGATTAAATCCAGTTCTGTGGGTTTGATTTTATTAGGAAATCTAACTATGAAATACTTTTCAGTGATTTTTTAATCATTCTTTCCAGCTGTGTTAGCTAGAATTCAATTTACATCAGAAGAAGACAATATATTAATTATCAGAATTTTCTTACCCTTTGTCTGGAGGCTTCCAAGTACCTTGTAAAGGCAAATTTTACCCCCTTTTTTAAAGAGAGGGAAGCTCAGATGTAGGATGATTCAGGACTTGCCCAAGATCACAGAGAAAACTGAGCAGTGGAGCTATTCATTCTCAGGTAATCTTAATATTGTGACACAGGCTAACATTTCTGATGTGCAACAGTAACTTATATAAGTGGCAAACTTCAAGTACAAGAGGACCCCCACTGGTTTCCATGGGGCTACTTGTATGAATCAAGTTGAGCATTCAGATAAGGTATTTGCAGGATTAAGGCTTTACATATGGTGGAGAATTGAGATTTATATAAACTTTAAATAGATTCCCAATCCTTTGTGCTTCCCATTGTCCTGTGTTGCCTCTCACTCCGAAATAGGGCATATGAGACAGCCAGGAGAACTGAGCAGACAACTGGAAGAGAGAAGGCTGTCTCCTATGAATTAAAAATTCTAAAGGCTGACCCCCCAAATCATACGCTTCAGTTTCAATCACTTCCACGGCTTTGATATCAATCCTGTGATTCTATTTTGGTTTGTCTTCTGATTTTTGAACTCCTGGGGTTGGCTACACTGACATAATCTCTAAATTTGGTGGGGAGAGAGAAAGGCAAGCATTGTTCGGGTGAAGGAGCCTGAACAGCAGCAGCTGCTGATCTGCTCAGTCAACACAGTCTATTTTATCACACGGCTTGAGATCGAAGGTTTCTCAACTATATTTTTAGTGCATTAAGTAAAAGCTTATTTGTTTTTTGACTGAGGTGATTAAACCCTTGGTGAGATGCTACTGCTTGTTCTGCAAAATAATAAAGACTTAATCTTACAATAAACTCAGGGGTGCAAAATGAGCGTCACTCAAACCTCTATTATATTACATTCATAGTCAGAACGTTCAGAAAACGTCTGCATCTCTGAAGTCATGATTATCTCTGCTTTAACGGGCATTGTATCAGTTACAAAAGATAAAAAATAAGTTACCTGAGTCTCCTGTTAGGGCTGGGGAGCTATGTAATTTAAGTAAATAATAACATAGAACATAGCAACATCAGCAAGATTAGAACAGGGGATACATCTGTTTATGAGTTCTTCCTCAAGAGTATTTTTAGGCTCTATCCCTTAGAGAAAGGATTTGTGGCAAGAAATACAGTGTATTAAGGGAATTCACTGCCATCTAAATAGCCCCTGCACTGGAGGCCATGAAGTATTGTAGACCATAATTAATCCTTCAGTTTACCATCAGTGGTAGGTTGGTAATTTTGTGACAGACTAGTGAATCCAGGCAGCTTGTGAACCCACTCTCTGTTCCTAGGGAGTTCTATAGAAAAGAACCACAGCTACAACAGGGCTGTCTACAGACACCGTGCAATAGCACACAGAAATACCAGTGAGTGAGCGCTGAGTGAGCACTAGAAGCCATGTAGCAGCAATAGCACAGTGCTCTGTTTGGGTTTATTACTCTGATAGGAACAATATGTCAATACTGCAATTCTACTTTTAGTACCAAGTGAGTTTGTAAACATCACTGTATAACACTGTAACACTGCATTATGTTATGCAGACATGTACCTGGTGAAATGGGAACAGAGAGGGGAAATCCTGGCTCCCATTAGAGGCAGAAGGAGTCTTCATGTTACTCCAGTTGGTTCAGGATTGCACCCCATGGTTTTTTTTACTGGTTTGGGGTTTCCCACCTACATATGGGTTCATCCATGGCTTGTGTCATTATCTATTGTGTCATTGCCTCTCCTCCCCAGTGCCGCTGACGTTTCAGTCCCTTGTGCTGCTCATCTCCCCGAACCTACCGGGCCTATTCATTGTAATTCATATTCTTCATACAAGTTGTTTTGCAGCTGTTATAAACTGAAGAATAAATGATAAATCTCTGGCAATGTCTTGTCTGTTTAAACACAAAGGTCTTTAGGAACAAGGACTGCCTTTTACTGACTGTTGCTATAGTGCCTAGCACAATAGGGGCCTGGGTCTTAGTTGGCATCAATGCAATACCCTCATTGTAGTAATAAATGTTCCTGAGGAGACAGAAAAATACAACAGCTACTCCCTAATGCAGTCATGCACCATAATGGCATAAAATAATTTGACATACAGACTAGTCACATTATGTGTGGAATTACACCTTGCTATGCAAAAACTTCTCAGGTACTAAAAATAATCTTTCGGGTAGCACTGATGATCTTGCAGTAACCCAAATGATTTTACAGACCCCAGAGCTCTCTTTCCTATATATAGAGATACCATACTCTCTAATGTACCACTGAACTCAGGCAAATGCGGCTACACGGGAGATGAAATGCAGAAAACATTTAACAGTACAAGAGCTGCAAGACAGAATGTGAGCTAAAATAATGCACTCTGTTAATTTTGTGAGGAGGATTTAAATAAGTAGGAAATTATCTGCTGGGATGGAATTTGGCAAGAGGACCAAACTTAGCTTTCCCTCATGTCATCCAAAATGTGTCATGTCCATCTGAATAATGTCCTCCCAGATGGAAATAGACAAAAATTTTTCAGTAAGCAATGCTTCATTAGAAAATGCTGAGTTACTGGAAAAAAAAAAAAAAAAAAGAAGTATTTGTCAGGAAATTCTCTGTGTCTTTGGGTTTGGTTTTTTTGCTGTTGTTGTTTTGGGGTTTTTTTTCTTCATTTTCCCCCTGCCCTGCCAAAATGTAGGCAGGTCTCCCTTATTGATTGCTCTGCAGCAGACCTTCTGTGCGGCCTTTGTCTGACTCCAGGGCACTTAGCAGGCTCCCTGCAGCTCAACTAGGGGCTGAACCCTAGGAGCTCACATATCTTCCACCTGTCTCTGGTAGAGCTGGAAACCCTGAATTTCTGAGGCCTCTGACCCAAGTGGAAGCTCCTGCAGCTTTGACTCCTCTCTTCATAGTAAAGAATTTGGATACCTTAACTACTGCTCCAGCCTCTGGCCTGTGGGAGTGGAAGCCTGGAAGCCCTGGGAAAGCTTTGACCAGTTCATTCTTTTGCACCCTGAGCACTGGGCACTGTAAATACCAAGAATGCTGGTTAAAGTGTGGATGTTTTCTACTCTGTTGGTAGGTAAGAAACAATCCCAGGAGCCCTGAGGCTCTCAAATCTGCTGTTTTTATAATGGGGTGTTTCCCAGGTTCATCCAAGATTTGTACAGTTGGCCCCATTTATTTCAGACAAAATAATCAGCACCAAAACTAATTTTTCCAATGTAAGATTTTCAGAATTTTAATTCCATTAGAATTTTTGAGAATCCTCTTTTTTATTCTCTTTCAAAACAGAAATGTGGAGCAGAGATCTTGAATTTGAGTGAAAGCATCTCCAGGCACTGCTGAGGAACTACTCCGTGCTCACTCCTTGGACCAAGTGCCTCACCAATTGCTAGCATCGCTCCAAACTTCTCTGCTTGGTGGTTTGCCGTCTGAGGTTGGTTGGGATAGTCATTCTTAGCCTGTGAGATGTGGCGTACCCAGAGTGGGAGATTGATAATCTTTTGCACTTAATTCTTGGTCATGTATTGTTTACACTAGAACCATTACATGTTCTATAACCTTCAGATATCCTGTTTTTTTTAACTATGACTTTTATAGTGTCAAGATGTGTTGAAGCGTATGTACAGTATGTTCAGTCATAGCGTGTGCAGAGTTCAAAGCTTTGTGCCTCTGTTAGACAGAATCTCCCTGTGCCTTCACAGCTATAATTTTGCCTCTTGACAGAAACATTAAAATTAGCTGTGGATGTTAAAGATGCTCCCTGCTACCCATAACAACAGTGTTTCATTGCATCAGAGTTAATAGCTGTGGAAGGACTGAGCACAACTGACTGAGGCTATGAAATGTCACTACATTTCCATTGAATGGTCTTCTGTCCTGTGCCAACACGGAAGAAAGCTAACAGCACTTTAAATTAACAATCTCTGATAGGCATATAATTAGGATGAAGTTTGCACTTCATGGGGTAAATAAGAATAACTGAAGCTCTCAAAACACACATTTAATAAATATTCAAGGACTGTAATAATTCACCAGCAATTAGTTGTGAGCAAATTTTATGAGAAATCAAGAGATATATAGTGCCTGTGTGTGCATATACATAAAAGCAAGGGTGGCCAAGGCTGTGGGTTGGCGCCTTGCCCCTGTTTGTGTCCCTCCATGTAGACTAGGTGCAATGGCAACCCTGTGCTCTTGCCATGCAAAATCTTCATTTGCAGGTCATTTGTAGGAAGGTTTGCCAGGGATCTTTGTACCCGGGCACACCTTGCTCTGCAGTACCTGAGAATGCAAATTAGTTTGTCACTCACATAGGAAAGAGTACTGAGTATTGAATACCCAACATTATTACCCAATATTAATACCCAACCCATACGAATACCCTTCTGGCTGTAGGTAGGACTACTCCTATGTGGCAAAGTGTTTGTAGGATCAGGACTGGAGAAAGCTTTGGCTAGGACTAGAAGCTTTCAGTTCCCAGAATCAGAAATTCAGAAAGAGATAGTGAAGGCCTTATTCAAGGCAGCGTGATGAAATTTCCTCACCAACTGTTTTGCAAAAATTATATTAATAAACGGTTAATCTGGGAATTATTCCAGCAGATCATGCACAGAGACATCAAAAAAGAAATGGTGCTGGCTTCATTTTATGTATAACGATTGAGATGTCAACACTATGCAGTGATTTGAGCACACTGGTGCCTAACGAGAGGAAAGGTGTATGCTGGGGGAAAGAGACAGAAAAAAGTTTGAGGCGGTATTTGTTTAAAGAAAAAATCCATCATATGGCTTTTTTAAATGAGGATAAAACTACTCTCTCCAGCTGCATACAAATGGGAGAACATCTCACATATTAAAATGGAACTGGGACTTTCAAGTACTTCACTCAATATGCAGAAAATAATACTGGATGTTGACAGCTTTTCTCCATGAAGAAGACAGCTGTGGGGGCCCTTTTATTAGACAGCATAAAAAAAAATCCTGAAGTGAAGTTTTCCCAAGTAAATAGGGAAATATTCAATAAAACAGTCAAGTGCTGTTTTTATTTTGCTGTTCACTATGGAGTTTGTTACATTTCCTGCAAATAATACACAAAACAAATCCCTTTTTAGGACTGTGGGAAGTACTCATATATGACAAATGGTGATTGGTATATAGATGTGCTGAGATGGTAATGTCTGCGTTCTCCAGAGCCTATGAATCATCCGACAGTGCCAGTGTGATGTTAAAGTAGAACAATATTTTCCTTTTCCATTCTGGAATGTCCTGAACTTTCCAGAACCAGGGAGCATTCCTTATAATTAGAGATGACACCCTGTGAAACCACAAACTGTGTCCATTCTCAAAAACCTCTGTGTAGTTCCATGTGTGAACTATACGTATTGCCCTTATTCTTATACACTTGGTCCTAGTAGAGAGCCAGATCCTGGATTCAAACACTCAGAATTATGTATTATCTTCTAGCTAACTTGAAACTGCATTATCCCCATCTTTCCATTGGGATCAATCTGGGAGCTACCTCTGAGGCAACTCTGGGAGCTACCTCTGAGGCAACTCATTGGGCCTAGGTGCTGAGTGACTGTTGTGGAAGTACTTTGGCTCAAGAACTGCTTCCACCATGTCCCAGTCAGCTGATGCTGAAAAAACTCATTCTAAAGTACTTCTTCAGGGATTTTTTGAGAGATGTTTGGGAAAATAATAGTTTATACTGTTGAAAGTGATGGTTATGTCTTTCACAAAATATTTATGATACTTGTATGAGCATCCGGGACACAAAACAGTTAATATGCAAACAACGGAGTTAACTGGGATATTGCAGAACATCAGCAAACATATACAGTGTAAATCTGACAGGTGATACACAGAGATAAAAATCAGCCTGACAGCTCTTAATTTCCATTTCTATTCAAAAGATGACTTCCCAGAGATGAAGTACTGCTTCAAGAAACAGCTGCACTTTCTCCATGCTTTACCTCTCACAGGTTCAAGAAGGGCCTTTGCATTTCAGGGAAGGAATGCTTCTTCCCTAAAACTTCATACACTTGGGTTTTCATACACATGTCTTGGGTTTTCCTCTCTTAGTCGCTTTCGATCAAACCAGATGTTTCTTTGTTGTTTGTCTTTCTGTGTTTGCTTGCAGAGCTACAGTTAAACACCAATTACAACTTGGATAGGTGACAATGTAATACCATTTCTGTTTAACTCTCTTTTTCAAGTGTCGATAATGTATGTCTTAATCATAGTGACTGTTAAGTTATAACACGGAAAGCCAAATGTATCAAATGCAAATGCTATTATACATTTTAAAATGACTGCCATTTAAGAGAAGTAAAAGGACTGATGAAATTGATATACCAAGAGGGTTTTGTAAATCTCTGGAAAGACACAGGAGTACATTGATGTATTCCTAGTGATGTCTGCAGCTAGTTCTCATTTGAAAATCCTTAAGTAGTTTTGAAAATTCATCCCATTTTGTCTCTTTAAAATGCATACTTTGTTCCTCACTTTCTACAGTGGTAGAAGTGAGAGGCTAAAACCATCTTCATGGCTTGTCATTTGACAAGTTATTCTGCTGGCTCATCCTTTTATCTCTTGTGAAATATAAACATCTCTCTCTGCCACAAAGACCCTCTGAAGCTTACCCCATTCTCCCTAACTAGCTGACTTCTGTGTCTGACCTTCATAAGCACTTAATCAAGGGATATTCGCTAGCTTAATTAGCCAGTACTGCATTGTTTGTTAAATCTCTCCTAACCTCTATACAAGGCCCAGATCCTCACCCATAGCTCAGCGAGGTGCAAACTGCAGTTGCTCTTCCCTGACTTGCCTTCCTCTATTCCTCTTCTATATACACAGAGCTAACCAAGGTGAAGCAATTTATCGCCACTTTATTGACTCTTATGCTGTATTCCCACTGGGATTTCAGTGCCGCCTGGGGCTTCTCAGTGCTAGAATAACATAAATGTTTCATAAAGTTAATATAGAGAAGGAAGGGGAGCAGGTAGGAGTCAGGTTGCCCACAAATGTTGAATAATGGGACTGGAAGAAATGCTGCAAGTCACTGTAAGCAAAAAGCTTACATCAACATCTCTATTCTATAATTACATGGTATACTCAACGGCTGTTAGCTTTGGCGGGCGTTGCACAGTAAAGATGCATTAGAGTAATTATATTGTAATGACAGAAGATCATGAGTTAAAGATGTTGTGGATCCTGTTAGTATACACATCTGAAATTGTTTGGAGATGATGTGGGAAGTGTATCCACATGGAATTTGATAGCACTGATATAGTAATTAAAGCTGAGGAGATGGGGTTTGCACTTATTTCCTACTGCTCCCTGTGAATATTAATTAGCTCATGTAACCACCTGACCCCCGCAATAATCAGCTCTGTTAGATAGAACAGGAGGGAAAATGTGAATTGCCCGCTAAATATTTATTAAGAAAGCTGAGATGAAAACAGCCCAGTTGTGATAGAGAATAGAGGCTCCTGGAAGCCCAAGTGCCTTCCCCCTGGTGAAAGGAAGAGCAGAATCTTTGCAGTTTCCTCTGGCCTCTGCTTCATGGACGACAAGGACAATTCTGGCACCACACAGATGACAGAAACATACCTGGCTTGGCACAAAAATGCGTAAGACAATCACAGGTCTGTAGTGACCTCAGATTTCTGAAGACAGCTGAGACTTTTTTTTCCTGCTTGCCTTCCTGCGTGCAGGCTGTAAGGAGGAGAGGTGACTCCAGAAGGCCAAAAATGTAAGTCTGAGCTGCAAAGATGGGATGAAGAGGTACATGGGGAAGCCCTGCATCTTGTACTGGGGAAAGCCCTAGGAATTAAGCTAAATAAAACTAAAATTCTATCCCCAAGCCCTAGACTGCCTGGCAATTGTCTCTGCCTGGCAAAGCAATCCTTTTCACCGTTCACACTAATAGTGTAGTGTGAGCTTTGGGGATACCCAGAAAATTGGGTTCAGGGGAGAAGTTTGAATGTGTGTTTTTTAAAGATGGCAAGTAAAAGCTGTGTAGAAAATGAAGATTAGTCTACATCTGCAGCATAACTAGGTAGCTCTGTTTCTCTCCCCATTAGGTCTTGGTCTTGTTTGGTGCAGCAGCAGCCTTCTTAATTGTTTCATTATGAGATTTGCTATAGAGTTCATATTTTTGTCCTTCTCACATCTCCCTCATCTCTTCTTTTCATAGTCCCCTCTCCAGTCATAAGGATCGGATCACCTATGATATACAGGCTTTGGAGTCTGTGCAGCGGGACAGGCTGTGATAAAAAAATGGTGTGTTCCTAATCGCTTTAGGGCTGGCTAGGCAGTAATTCTCAGAAAAGGGGGTAGAGCACGGTGCTGCTGTGCACCGGTGTCTGGTTGCTGCTCTGCTGGAGATCCGGGAGCAACAATAGCACTGTGAGCCCTCTTTCTTCTTTCCTGACAGCACCACGGTACCTGTATCTTAATCAGTTAGTGTCAGACAGTGTCACAGGCTCTGAACGCTCCTCTCAGCAAAGCACAGCACAAATACCTCCCTGCTGCTTGTAGCTTAGGTTACCGTTATGAGACCGAGCTCCCTGATGTAACACTTAAATGCCCCAGACAGGCTGAAATCTTCAGAAGCGTTGGCACCCACATGCGTTCAGACCCAGACACCCCTCAGCCAGGTGGTCTCTGTGCGCTCGTGACTCTGGCGGAGGCTGCCAGCCCTGCTACCCTGCTAGGAACGGCACGGACAGGAGGCAGAGCTGCTGCCAGGGAGAAGTGACAAAAGAAAAAGGTCATTGTTGTGGTCGCTGATGTAATTTTAGTTGTGTATGCTACAGAGGATGAGGAATTTATGTATATTTTATGTTAAAATACTGCATGCTTCTTAGGCTATCTGATTCATAACTTTCTTGACTGGCATGATTTAAATCAGAAAGGATGAAGGGGGAAACCTACCCAAATTGAAATGGTGACATAAATAAGAGTTTTAGAGGAAACAATGGAATAGCTGACTATAGGGAATAATTGTGGCTCCATCAAAGTTAGAGTGGTTTACTGTTCCCAGCAGTGAGTCTAGCATCAAAGGGAATCCTAAACCTGAAACCCTCGGAAAGAAGTGTGTTATCAGCAGATACAAACTGATTCATGTAGAGAACAAAGAGAACGTTTTGCGAGTGGGACAGCCTGGCTTTTCCCAGCTCAGTGGCAGCACACTCTTCCCTGAGCACGGAGAGGTTAAGCTTGGGCTTTTAGGCCTTCCACCATGTTAACGCGCTTTCTGCAAGGCCCTGTACCTTCAAGGTATGAATAAGTAAGGCTTTATTTTTTAAAACATTGTAGTATGTTGCATCTGTTCAGAGGATCCTGCTGGGAACATTTTCAAGTTCCACAAGCAAGTTAGACCTGTGGTGTCGACACAGGGGTCTGGTGAACCGTGTTCACCCATGGGCACAGAATATGTACAGCAGCTTTATTAAACTTCTGGTCTTTAAATGCTTTACAGAATACACCAATGATACACTTCAGCAACTTGACTTTCTGTTTGTTGGCTACCACTTTATGGGCCCTCCTGAAGCTGTATAGGCCTTCGTTGTGTGTGGAAGAGAAATAATGGATTTGGAGCTACCCTGCTAGGAACAGCAGAGGAGGCAGAGCTGCTGCCAGAGACAGGTGACAAAAGGAAAAGATCATTGCTGTTGTGGCTGATGTAATTTCAGTTGCATATGTTATAGAGAATAAAGTAGGTTTAATTAGTGTGGAAGTGCAGAGGAGTGATGTTGGCTTTACACTAGGCGTTCCAATTTGGCTGGGTCAGTCTTCCTCCAAAAAGAGGACCTTCAACATGCAGCAGAAGGTATTCGGGGGTGTTATTTTTTTCTCAGGTTTTCATTGAGGTTATTCTTTCTGCCCCCCTTTTGAAGCAAAAGCATATCACCCCTTTCAGTTTAGGAGCATGCCTCAGCGTAGAGGGGTGTCCTCCACCGCCTGGTCCAGCACTCAGACACATACCTGTGTCTTCCTGCTAGATGATATCATGGAAACTTTAAGATGTCTCCCGCAAAACGTACACAAATGGATGCAGAAATCAGTGGTACTTTTTTTTACTAGTATAAGACCATTTGCCATGAGCTATTGCAGGATTGAGACCTTGTTTAGAAACAGGATATTCAGTAAAATTAGCACGGTCAATTTTCATTTTTGAAATCTAATACAGTTGTAAATATTTTGGATATGAGAAAGAATACAAAAATGCTCAAGTAGTGCATATTCAGAGGCCTCAGCTTTAGTAAAATGTTATGGTTTTATGAAGCTACCTTATAATTCATGTCAGCTGCCCCAGAAGTAAAAAGACAGTGGTGTTTCAGGGGCTGATTGCAGAGGTCATAACCTTCTGCACACAATATATTGAACAATTCCATCATTTCTGCCTTCAAAGTGAATTTAGACTGACATAGCAGAATAGAAAAAAATGCTTAATAAACTAAGAGTTTTATTGCACACACACACAGTCTCACACACACAAGTACACATTCAGCAAAGAGTGGGCATGACTCTATAATAGGTACACTAAAAAAAGCAGTGTTTGTATTCGTATTGCCTTTCACCACACTGAGTAAAAAAGCCCTTTTCAGTTATTTTACTCTTTACCCTCATCAGCTTTACATTTGTTCGACTATAGTATTACCTTAGTAAAGAAATCTTGTTATGCAAAGTCATAAATATGAAATTTAAGAGAATGAGTCTTTTATGGGTAGTAGTAGATGCAGTGCACAGAGCCAAGCGAGGGATTCAGGAGACCTTGCCCTGGCAAGCCCTGGCCTGCGTGCGCGTCCTCTGGCGAGGAGAGAAACTTTCCGTTGTGCTGCCCCTCCAGCCTCCTCAAGAGCAACGAAGGCGAGTGCGTCCAGGGGCCAACTCATCAGCCCAGATGCTGAATCAGCCCAAGAATATTTAACTGCAGCAGAAAAATGGATCACACCAGAGGATTTTCTCCTTGAAGAGAACTTCACCCTCTTCTAATTGGAGATGGAAATTTGTGAGGTATTCTGGACTTCTTTAACAGGTCTCAGCAGTTAAGTGCAATAAAAAATGGAAATCATGGTCATGCGCTTTTCACCTTGGGCATAAATTAGTTAACCCTTTGATGTGATAAAATTTGTAAGGAAAACCCCTCAGACTGTCACCTTGAAAAGATCCGTAGCAAAACCATTGGATAAATCATGTCCAGTGTTTAGCACCCTCTCCTTCACAGTACCCGCTACAAGACAGAGACGCTTTAGTATCCCTAATTTCCAGATGAGCAGCTGAGCTCTAGACTTAGACCAAATCCTCCAGGACATCAGAGTGCCTCAAAACTTTTGAGACCCTAGGCCCGACTGACCCTCTACAAGCCAGGATGAAGGATGGGAAGCAAAGCCTTAAATCCAAAGGCCTTCGTGCCTTAAATCTTAATCATAAACACAGCACCATCCTTCTCCTACAGAGAAGTTCCTCACCGTAAATAATTCTTCATTACCAACACTTGTTTGCTAATTGCTTTTGCTTTGCAGTCTCACTGTTTCATTATTGTGTTGTACAGCCACTGCTACCTTACTTTTCAGCCATATGTTGTCAATCATATTTTTCCTTCTTCTTGTTGCATTGTCAGGCTCTAAGCTGTTTATGAGTCCCTGAAATGTGCAATTTTGGTCTTGTTCAGTTTTCAGCTAACCCTGCTGCTTAGGTTCGGGAATATCACATTTACTATACAGAGAGGTTTATTTAAAAACCAACTGTGAATTACACTGAGGAGTCTTCAGTAAACCATGACAATAAATAATAAGGGGATGTTTGCCTGGAGGACTTCTCCCTAATGAGGCTTGGTCTTAGGCAGGCATTCTGTTTGGAAGTCAGATACCTTCTTTCTTGAGATTTTCATGTTTCTCCCTATCTAGCAGGGCTTTCTGTGAGATTATGTTAATAATTGACCATGTGGTCACTAATGATTACACGTAACGGGAAAAGGCATGACCATGATCATAGTTGGGGGAAAAATAATTTTATGTACAATTCTAATGTCTAACATTTATTTATTTATTTGTAAACAAAAAATCTTAACAAGCTAGCACAGTGTTTTGGAAGTAGGCACAGCCAAGTGAGCTTAAAAAGAGACTATGGGCAGTTGTTAAGTAGATAATATTATTATGGTCCACATTTCTTCAGAGAAAGGTTTCTGCTCCGAGGGGCACCTCTCTGTGTTGTTAAAGTCTTGTGTAGGATCTGTTCTCAAATGAACTTTTCTAAATGAACTCTCTCACTTTTGTAACTGGCATTTACGTTAGTTCACCCTCCAAAACCCACCTTCCTTTGCGTGTGCCAGCCTTGCTGTCTGCTTCTTCAGTGGCACACAGCATCTGTGCTAATACGGGGTTGTGACAGCCACATGAATGAATATTGGTGCCTCCAACAGTCCACCAGTTCAAACATTCATCGCTCTGTAAGGTACACAAAAACAATCCTCCAGCACAGTATTTTGGAGACTCCATTATAAGGAGATATATGTAATAGCAATGGAGGTATTTGCATATATACCTACCAGTGGAGGTATATATGATGCATGTGCAGGAAGAAGAAAATCTGTAGGGAATGACGTACAGCTTACTATGTTTGAGGGAGACGGGTACCATGCTACCGATGCTTGTTGAAACCCCTGGCATCCTGTATCATAAGCCTGTATATGTTAATTTCACATCTGTTAAAAGTGGTGTAGTATTTCCTTGTAGGTTTACTTAAAGATTGATACAAATAAGAGAGTGAAGCACTTTTTTACTTGAACGGTGAGACGCATGAGTGTAATTACGTAGAGACCCAGAGTCCCCAGCCAGTTCATGGGGCCTGGAGAGTTACTTAACTGCATGTTTCTTGGATTCTGCAGAATAAATGGACATCCAGGTAATGGGGTAGGAAAGTAACCAGACTTAAGGATTCCCCTGTGGACAAATGCCCACCTATATTAAAAGGTAGCCAGAATGTATATATGGCAGGCCACAGTTATCAAAATGTAATATGTATAGCAAATAGTTTTGGTTGCATCTCAAGCTAAATTAACCTGCACCATCATTTTGAGTAACTGTATCCAGGATGAAGTCTTCCTCCCTAGATGAGATATTCCATCTCTGCTTATTAGTAGCTCGTTCCCATACTGGGCAGAACTTTCCTTAAAGTGGAGCAAAAGGGAAGAATAATATTGTCAGACCCCTAAATTAATAAAGTTCTCCCCTCGTGTAAAGCAGCCCAACCATTTACTTACTGCATTGAGCAGCACGCCCTCAGGTTACGGAGATTCACAACGGGAGAATTTGTCTCTTCTCCTGAGCCGCACATCTGATGGCCCTTAGGCAGAAGACAGGTTTGAAAGGCAGCTAACCAGTAGCTACACACCGTGTCTGGTTCTTCAGGTAGTGCGAGGTTCAGCAGCCAAGGAAAAGAAGTACGCATCGCTCCTTTCCTCCTTGCCTCCGGCAACATCCGCTTGTGTGACAAAGTGAAAGCTCAGTAGTTCTGCACTTCAAAAACTAGTTTGATGTCTGACTTATATTCAAAGTGCTCGGTAACTCTATGCTTTGCACTTACCTAAGTGTTTTAATCTCTCACAGTGCAAGCAACTTGATAACGTAATAATCGAACAAAAGATTGACAGAGGATGTAGCAAGCTTAACATATCCCTCTGATTCTTCTACCGTGGAGTGATAGATGCTTCAAGAAGGAAAGAATTCCCTTAGTGGCTTCATTGTTTTCCAGGCATCTTTCTAGATTAACTTTTCCAATGCTAAAATCATTACAAAGTAGAAATGCAACCTCTCTAAGGGCTAACTTGAAAACCTAGTCTAATATAAGGAGCTATGATACAGTAAGGAATCCTATAGGTAAACCAGAACTTTTTGTGACTGGCTTTGTAAGGTGGAGAAATGGGAGAAAAGGTTGCATTAGGAGAGTTAAGCCAGAGTGTTATTTTTGACTGCCTTATAATTTGGGATGTTACAAAACCAAGGTCTCTTCAACACCTAGAGCCCAAACTCTAAGATTAAAACCCCTTGAACATTTTGAAACGTGAGCTCTCATCTACATTGTATTTTTGAAAATGAAAGGGCAGTGCTGAGAACACTGGTGTTTGGGTAGCTCTAATATTCAGATCTCGAACTGGATTCCAATTCTACCTCTCGATGGCAGCCGCAGTATTTTCTGCTTCTGTTCCTTCCGCGATTGTTGCCGGGTGCGTAATCCCACAGTTACACGACAAAAGAGGCTAAGGGTATTTTATGGCTAGGTAAGAGGGTGGCCCCTTCCCAGTCACACAGCAGCCGCATCGGGCCCTCTGATGAGCAACAAAATAGTGCCTCTGCTAGAGAAAGGTAGTGGGAATCCAGGCGGTAATCATCCCCTCCGAGATGGCTTACGGGGAATTCTTATATGCAAAAGTAGTACAAAATCAAGCCCATCTGAAAACTCAAAACTTGCTACTGGGGCAGGCAATGAGTGAGGAAAAAAATAAATCTTAGTCAAGAAAAGCAAATTTAATTTCCAGCATGACAGAGAGGAGATAGTTAGATTGCTAAAGTATAGATTTACAGTGAGAGTTCAGCAAATGGCCAGAAGTCTATACAAAGTATTGAAAATTAGAGACTTGAAAGAAGTATTATTTGCTTTCACCCTTCTTAGGAAAAGAAGCAACTGCTATCGTTTATGTTGTAATTTTAATATTGGCTTCAAACTATTTGTAAGATTACTTTGTGTTTAATAATGCAGCTTACCCTAATATAAGATAAAAGCACAATTTGCCTAGTTTGGAAAATAAAACTTCACAATTCCCTTGTTAAAGTTGGAGCAAATCTAATAGTCGTACGTGTGACAAACCGCACTGACAGTTCAGTATCTTAGACTTCTTTTTTTGTCTTTAATTGCGATCAAATTAACATGAAAAAATCAGTTTCTAATTTGCTCTTGACTCCCTGTATGTAATAAAATTCTTGGCTGTCTGAAATTATAGCATTTCTACTGTCCTCAAAAAAGAGATTATAATGCCACTCAGTGCCCTGCAATAAACCTAAAACAAACCCACAACAACCGTACTGGGCAACTGTACCCAACTACTTTCCAGCAAAGCAAAAATCTCTGAGAAAGGCCCACTGTTTAAGTACTAAAATTATACTAGATGAACATCAAGGCTCAAGTCCTTGAGCGGAACACATGTAGCGTAGAAGTGATTTTCTTTTCAGAAGGTTTGATAAAAATAACATTGCATTTTCCTTGAAAAAATTAAATCTGGTTTTAACGCGAGGATTATAAACTTACAAGAATTTAAGGGTCATTGAAAGAAAAAGAAACAGAAGTGGAGACAGTAGAAAGCAGAAATAGGACCGTAACTTTGCTACTGCGCTGCAACCACTCCTGAAAAGCCATTGCGGGAAATGTCTGAGTTGCTTGGACAGCCTCAAAGTAGGTAAGGAGCCAGGAAGAATGAGAGGTGTGTGTGAGCCCCTGGGTTACCTACTGGCACACACGGGTCCGTCCACGGTCCCTCAGCGCCCTTTGAGCAGTAAAGCAGTACCAGCTCCCCGCTGCACCGCTGGCCTCCACCCGACTATGTGCCTGCCTCAAAGGGCTCGTCTAAATCCCAACCAAGTTGCTATTATTTACATCCTTTCTATGCAATGTATGTTACAGTGCTAGGAACAATAGGTGTTCTCTTCCGATATTGCAGCAGTCATTATTAGGAAAGAGCATCTTTTTTTGTATATATAAAATATATATTGTAAGTTATACATTTTTTACAATTGTATTATTTGTATTTATATATGCTATATATTTATATGCTTATTTACATATCTACATTTTATATGTGTACTCATATATTACTTATATTGCATGCGCTATTTATATTAATACTTTAGTATTTATTTTATATGTTTATATTATACATTGTTTTATATACTAGGTAAATATTATATGTGTACCATGTTATATAATGTATTTACTTATGAATATTTTATATGGTTAGTATATATATAAAATGGCACCATGAAGAACACAGGAGCTTCCCACCTAGTTGGGTGGGTGGGGAGAGCAGGGTAAGTGTAGGAGTTCCTTTTTTTTTAAGTTGAGGCAGCGAGAGCAGCTGCCTGCATGGGCCTGGGCGAAGGCTGGTGCCCGGCAGGAGGGTGGAAGAACCGGCGGGACGTGTTTGACACTGTGTAAGCGACACAGAAGCAGCCCAAGTCTGAAAAGCAGCCTCACGCTGCCCTTGCAGGGTTTCACCCCGGGTGGATGCTTTTGGGGTGTCTTTGTGTTCAGCACAACTCTGCCTTGACTGCCCAGTGCCTGCAGCCAGCAGCACGCTGAAGCCAGGTGCAAGGCTCTTGGCAAAGCAGCCGGCGCCTGCCCCGTGCCTCCTGGGGCGTGGGGAAGGGGACACCGGCCCTCTCCCGGCTGAGGCACCCCACCAGCCCCACGGCGAGGGTCCAGCAGCCGCCCGCTCCCCATGGGGCTGGGCAGCCCTGCCCCGGCCTGGCCACTGCGCTTCCACGGAGTGGGACACGGCTAATGAGGAGCAGGCTTTTGATGGTGCAGAATTTTCCATCTGTTCTCAGGATTTATAATTACATGCAACTCACTGTGCACCTTCAGCCATCCATAATTGGGAAGCATTTGCCTCATTAATCATTCAGGTGCTGTGAGCTGCTCCATGCACAACTGCAGAAGTTACAGCCAAATTTACATATCCTTACTGTGGTTTATATCATTTACCACGCGCAATTGTTTTGAATGGCGGTTGATTCTGAGGATATTTGCAGTTATTGTAGCTCAGGGGTTTTTTAATACCACGAAGTGCCACAAGATGGCACTGATTCCGAGGCCCCTCGGCCTGGCCTCCTGTTGCCCGGGCGGCGGCTGTGCCATTGCAGCAGGTGCAGTTTGGTCATTTTTTGGTCATTTTTCACTAACTGGCTGGTGGATCCAGCAGCACTCAGCTTTTCACGGTTTGGTTTGGTTTGGTTTGTTTTAAGCTGTGGTTATGAAATGCTATGATTCTGTGACACCGATACAAAGATTTGGGATTTAGACAGATTTAATCTTCTTACGTAATATGTGATGGCTGTTTTGTTGGGTTTTTTTTTAAGGCCTGATCCAAGCCATACAAACTGCGTAAGAAGACCGGGCTGCAGAAGTCCACCAAGAGCCGGCATTTGTTATTCAGTGCTAAATTGGGTGAGTTCTTACCAAAAGCTAGAAACCAACAGTCACGGGGACGTTCCTGAGAGCAAGATCGTCTGCTCAGCTGAGGCATTTGCAGGAGAAGTACTTGTACCTCTGATGGGACACAACTTGCCGCGGCAGTCGCTTCTTTCTGGAGCCTCCTCCTGACGCCCCGCTGGTGAGTCCAACACGGTTGCTCACTGCAATGTTTCTTAAGCATCTCCGGTAGCGTACCACTGAACACTCGCCTCTAGACTCTACAGGTATTCCCAGTCAGTTCCTAATGTCCCTCCTCATTTTGCTGTAACAGTAAGCTATTGTTCGTTACTTTTGACCAAACTGTGCCTTTTAGGCTGGCTGTAGCATCCCGAATGCTGCTCCAGTGGCTCACTTGATTGATGAGTTGCAATAACTGCTTTTGAATCCCTTTGTTGTGACACTGGTTTTCAGTTTCACACATGTATAATGAATAGCCTAACAAACATAGTGTATTACTTCATTCCTTTATTAAGTCATTTATTACACTGCAAGTTCTTTAACTGCATCAGAAAAGTTTCTGGATAAACCAATTTACTGTCATCACGGTTTAACACGCGCTCTTACATGGATTGCTTTGCAGTAAATCCATACATTACAGAACCTGCCCAACACTAAACCAATAATCTTTTCATTTAACAAACTTCTTGTCATATCAAATTTTTATTTTGCCTGGAAACTGAGTTTGTTCTGCTTACCTAAAGGGAAAAAATTCTCTTTTAAATGCCCTTCTCATCTATGAAAAGATACACACATCGGCCACATGCTGAAATACTACAAAAACTGCATTTCTTTAAAAATAGGATGAATCCCACACTTTTCCTGGGTTTGAATCAAACTCTTAGTCAAGGGAAAATGCAGAAATAAATACAACCACTACAGTACCAACACAGAACAGATGTTTACATTTAAACATATGCCATTCAGCTGTTAAAAATGATTCAGACCCTACCATATCAAAGGCATATTACTGACATATGGTGCCTGACATGCTTCCACAAATGCATACATACGCTGGCTTTGGTGACAGCCATGCAAATTGTATCTTGCCATGTGACCAGTTTTATCACGGGAGCAGTCAGATTCGTGCTTCTACAGGAAGATGTATTTTGGCTTTCTTCTGGAGGGCACACTTTGTTGTACCCATACAGTATGTAAATCAGGAGAGTGTATGTCAAATAATTCGCTCCCTCTTGGTTCCATTCAGACCCAGGCTAAGACTTTAAAGCATGTGAGACCCAGCAGCAGGTCTGCTTCCAAATGCAGCCCAGCTGGCACAGTATTGCATTACAGTTCCAGGAAGCAAACTTCCTTCTGGGACAGTGGCCCTGTCTGCAAAAGAAGGGTCGGGGAGAAGGGTAACCTCTAAACCATCCAGACAAGACAGTGGAAAATTTCAGCCAGCCACATTAGGTTGGTTTTTCCCTCTGCAGTGAAGATTTGCCCTGGTTCCTGCAGTCCTTCAGCTCAGTAAAAATTAAAAAAAAAAAGCAATCAGAGTCTCCCATCAGTTGTCACAACATAGTCTTCATTTGCTAGAACCATTCCATACCACATTCCTCACCTCACAAAGGGGCGCCAGGAACAGCAGAGCCCAACCACTGCTGCTGCTGAGCTGTTCTCCCAGAGGCAGGCAAGCAGAGTAAAGGAGACACAATGGGCTGCTCCCAGTGCTGTTCTCAAAACTGGCAGCTTGATCTCCTTGGCATATGGTTGGCGGTTCCAGCACATGGGAGGTTACTACTTTGCCATAGGAGAAACAGGTGTTAAAGCTTATTAATGTTATGGGGATCAGCCAGTCTAATGTGGGGCTACATGCCAAGTGCTCGAGTCCTATCTAGATTTAAGCATGTTTCAGTGGAAAAAGCGTCATTTCAGCTGCTGGGAGAGCTTTGCTGGCCAAAATTTGAGGTACCAACTTGGAGGCTCTTGAGGGGCCCCCAGAGTCAGATGTAGGGTTAAGGCAACTTTTAAGATTTCAGCTTTAGAATTCAGTGCCTAAATTTTGTCTGTGTTCCTTTCGAGAGGGTCATCAGGGGGTGGATGTTCAGCTCAGAGCCTGAGAAAGCAAGAATAAAATAAGCAAAGGCCACTGTGAAGTTTAGAGAGATACCAGCTGAGGAAGGTCAGGCTGTTGAGAGAGAGACTCTACTGGGCCTGCATATGTAAATAAACGGGGGTGGGGGGGTGGGGGGGGTGGGGTGGGATGGGACCCACTTGCTCAAAGCTAAATTAGCCTTATTGTCCCTCCTTCCCCAGAACAGCTCCAGGTTCCAACCCTGAATTCAAGTTCATTGGCACTACCTAATTCATGTGTCCTAAATAAATATTTTTCTTTATTAGATAACTAACATATTTATTTCTGCATCAGAATATCCCTGAGCCTAGCAGTTACTTCATCACTTTAAACAAACACCACTCAACTGAGGAGGGTTTCCCATGAATGTATTAAATAAGGAGAAATTCCAAAGTGTTATTCCTTCTCTGGTTTAGAGCCTAATGGGGTGCGCTCGCTGGTCCCACTGAGGCCTGGACTTTCAGCTCCTGGCTGGCTCACATCCTGTCACTTCAGAGCACGGAGAGCGAGCTGCCCTCCCTCCGTGGGGACAGGAGTACATCTGGTCCTCAGCCCACGGTGCTGAAGACAAGGCAGCACGCTAACTGGCGTTCGGCACAAAAATGCCGAGTTGGGCTCACCTTAAGTTGCCAGTTTGATTGCAAAAGGAGCGCCTTGGTGTCTTCTGCACTTCCAGTCCCAAGCTTTCTGCCCTTAAATAAAAATACTGCTAGTGTTTATAGAATTTCCACAGTTTATTTTATCAGCCTCTCCTGTGTGTTCTCTCTGGTATAGAAAAGGAAAAAAAAAAGCCATACACTGTCTTCTAGTCACTAGTTGGTCCTCCTTTAAGGACCTTGTAAGACATTTTTTGTGTATTGTTTCCCTGCATATGTGGGCAGCTTTACTACTTCAACCCCCTCAGGACCACTTAACAACATCAGCAAAGCAATTAAGTGTAGTTTTCAGGAAAATGCCAGAGGCATTACACTGTCTGGATGGGAGTCTCAACCCAATTATTTTCAGCTAGTTGTGAACTGTGGAAAGTGGACTTTACTTCATTATAACTTCAGTTCCCACTGATTAAAAGTCTAGTGTGTTACAGACGGTAAGGAAAAATGAAACAATTAAACTTTCCATCAATAAAATTGCTGCATATTCTTCAACATAGGGGTTTACTTCTCTCCAGAGAAGTGATTAAAATGAACTGATTGAACTATAATTTGATTGACTGAAGAGCCTCAATCCATTGCACTAAAGCTTAAATTCCATCTTATTGCTCTATTTAACTCTGAATATAAAAAATTACTGGCGGTCTTGCAAACCCCTTATGCAGTCATCCAGCTGCAGTTTCTTGCTGCTCACAGGCTGCGGTAGGTTCTGTTCTTCCTCTGCTGTGTGTGCACGAGTCACAATGGATTGATGCTGAAAAAGACAAGATGACACTTAAGAAATTACATTAATACAGCTTTAAAAAAATTAGAAAAGGCCCGTTCTATTATCAGCTATCTTGTACCTATTACATAAGCATTTGGGGATTCTGAACTCAACCACAGATAAAGTTAATCCCAGAGACCGGCGAGAATAATTGTCAGGTTATATACAGTTGTTGCAGCAAAAGATTAGCATAGTCTCCTGACGAAAAACACAGCCTTGCTGCGCTTTCCTACTGCAGAGCTGTCTTCAGCCCGGTGCGAGGTTGCCAGCCGCTAGGTTTGTATGCATGCACACGTGCGACTCTCGCCTTCCAGGAGCTACTAGAATATATGAGCTACTAGAAATACTAGCACTCTCACATGTAAGCTGCGCTGGCCACGAATCAGAATACCTGGATTCCAGTCCAAAGGCTTTGGACTTGGGGCAAGTTTTTAAGGTTTGCTTAGTCCAGGAGGCCTTCATTTCCACAGATGACAGTGTGTGCTGCCAGAGTCAGAGACTCCTATTGCACAGTGAAGTCTTATGAAAGCCAGTTAAGAAACAATTTGCTGCTTGCTTCTGTCAACCGGCTGCTATAATGTTTTGATACAGAAAATACCTAGAATATTGTTCCCCCTCTGAAAATTTAATTGAAATGCCATTTCCTATTATGAGGTTGCCCCTCTGTTGCACAACACCTGCTTTCTCTATTCCCACTTTGTATTTTTAAATAAAACACAATATTTGACTTACAGCTGCACCACTGTAACATTGCATAAGAATATAGTGTTAAGTTGCACCAAGAACACGTTATATTGGTAATTAAATGAATAAGGCTAAGATGCACAGATAAAGATGGGCAACAGCTGGGTTAAATACTTAACGCACTTCCTCAAACAGGCAGCTCAAACTCCAAATGAAGTCAATAGATGTTCTTCCATTAACATCTCCAAGAACCGGGGCATGTACTCCTCGAGCTAGAGTATTTACTACTGAGCTCAGTCTGCTGTTGAGCTTTGCACTTCGGATTGTGACTGATCTATGAGGCCAGCTTCATAGCTAATCAGGCCATAGATGTGATTTGTATCTGCTCCAACCCTTGGACATTGCCAATCCCAGTTTTACAGGGATTTCTGAGCACAGCCAAGGGTTACTAATTCACAAAGTTCTTTGTCTTATTGTTTAAGCATAGGCTATGCCACAATTCTTCATATTTGTTAGCCAAAAGCTACCAAGACTGTACTGGAATCACTGAGGCGATATTGATCGGATAAAATGCTGCCTCCATCTAATTTAGAAGGAACACCTTTGACAAATTGTATTTGGCACTTAATGACAGTCTTGCATTATTGGCCTTTTCCTTTGTTTCCTCTTTCCTTTTGATTACCAGTTGCTATAAATGTTATCCTCTACTCCACCTCACCACATGTAACACTGAATAAAGATGTGCAGCAACAACAGCAGCAGTAGCATTTTAAAGGGCCACAAGGGCAAATGCAGAACCGTACATTTGTAGGTGCCTCTGGAGGCTGCAGGGTGCTTGCTACGTCCCCTGAGCCCAGCTTTATGTGCACACCCCAGAGGTATGGAGGGCCCCGAATAGCTTACGTGCCTACTTAATGTCTATTCAATCTTTCAGTTCTTACACAGACAGATAAATTCTCTCAATTATAACAACACTTTTGTCTGCATAAAAGCTGCGGTAAAAGGTGCTGTGTTTGAAGTACTTTATATCTTATTTTCTTGCAGGACAAGAAAACATGAAAAGGAGGAGGCCCAAGTGTGAAACCAGCCTCAAGGCTTCTCTTATTCCTAAATGAGAAAGTGGCAGGGATTTTACAAACCATTTATTCATCTCTCACGGCACTCCTACAGCTGTGGCAGCAAGCAGAGCCTGGGAAGGGTTTTTTGTCATGCTGCCATGAGTCACAAGAGACATGGGGAGTGCGCAAACAGTGTCAAGAGCAGGGCAGGACCTTCTTCTGAGCCAGCCCGTGCAGGCATGTGAAGGAGGAGGAACACGCATCTGGTGACGCAAGCAATTGCTTAATGTGGCGCCCCAGAAAAGCATCAGCGACTGTATGGACAGGAACTCGCCAACTGTTCCACCAGACCATGCTGGACTGGCACCTCAGGGAAAAAGAGAAGGATTCAAGCTGGATCTGTTTTCCATATCCACAGGTCTCCTGGTAGATGCACAGGAATGACCATTCACAACTACCATAAAGAACATCATTTTACTATGGATGTTGCAAACCACACAAGTGACTTTTCTATCCTTACCCTGTTAGGGAAAGGCATCAGAATTTTCTGTTTTTCACCCAGCAAGTTGATTTCAAAATCTCCAATTACAAAAATATATAAAAATGTATTAGCCAGCAGATTTATGTTTGAAAAAACAGCACTTTAATTACAGAGATACTGTAATTCTCAATTTTTGAGGAAATGTGATTACTGCAATTTCTTCATTAGGTTACAGCTTCACTATTTAAGAAAACATCATTTAAAAGGCACCGTGTTAGCTGTTTATTCCACACTGTTAAAACCCCAGAAAACATAAGCAAACACTTGAATACTCTCTTCCTAGCAACCAAGGTCTTTCATCAGAAAAGCAGCATATTTGTGTTTTTTTCTGTACATTGTATTAAGCCAAATTTCTAGTTTGCAACCCTTCGGGCCATTCAATAACCGTCAAATTCCTGGAATATAATTTTAGGTCAAAGTCCAAGCCAGTGACTAAGCCATCTCTTTGTACATGGTCCAAAAAAATGTAATTGGGCTTTTTTTCAAAAAACACCACACGAGTAACAGGAATGCCCTCCGCTTTAATGTTACAGGCGAACCATCTATCAAGCTACCCAAAATGGCTTTGGGCCAAAATTCCATATTGGATACATCCAAACCCCTATTTGAATGCCTGTGTCACCACTACTTACCTGTAACACTATGGTCACGGGGCCAGATTTTCAGAATTCTGTGTATCCCTTACTTCCACTGAGAAATATCAAAAAGTTAATTTTAGGCACCAAGTGTCTTTACATTTACTAATCTGCTGCGTGACTTAATACTTCAAATTACCAGCAGCATTTTATGAAGTGCAGCGTTTCTGCAATTCCCACTCACCAAGTACAAAATACGGATGATACTGAGTTACTCCCCTGGGATTTAGCTCTATCTTTAAAGGCTAGGGTAGCAGTGATGTTTTTACTGAAGAAATGTGTTTTTTGGATCTCTTAAGACCTTTGCAGGATGCTGGGCATCAAAAAAAAAAATATCCAGAAAATACTTACAGTAACAGAATCCTCGCCTTCTCTACATCCCTTCTTTTCTTACATAAGGGTAGGTTCTCCTTTCTTTCCTTATCTGAGGGAGACCTATGGTCTCCTTGCTAACTCTTTAAGAAAATCAGAGCAGCAACTGGGAAATGTGTCTTCCATGGAAAAGATGAAAGATAGCTAAGTGAGAGGATGTGTCCTTCGCGACACTTACAGTGTGGTCAAAGAGCCAGCGCCGCCCCCGCCTTTTCCCAAAAGAGTTTGCAGACAACTGTCCAGAAAAGTACACGGTCTCCCCACCAGTTCTGCAAACAGCAGGAGATACTGCAGCGCTCTGGACTGCTGCTGCCCTGTCATTTCTGAGCCTCCGAGGTCAGCTGAGTGGATTAAATTAACACTGTTCCCAGGCAAAGCACGACGTCTGCGAGCAGAATGGCGTAGCATAATAATGGGATAGGAGGGGTAGATACACGCCTAAATATTAAATGGTTGGAAGGAGTGGGGAGCATTGATGTGATTCTGACTTACGTGACCTAGTGCCAAATGTAGAGTATCTCACACACCTCTCAGCAGATTATATGCCTGTTCACCACCACTTAACATTTCCATAGCTTATTTCAGTATTTTTGCATTTGTTTCACCCTTAATGATTTATTTATGAGTTTAGGATTATTAACAATTTGAAGCCTCATTACAAACTATCCTGGGGGAATCTCACCTGCCTCGTCCCGTTAAATTATTATTCCCAAATATCTAATTTACATTTAATAAGACATCAATAAAATAATAATGAATTAATAAACTTATAGCTTCCTAGAAATATTAGTATCTTAAATATGTAAGCAAACACAGTGCACAGTCTGCAGGTCAGATATCAAAAAAAATCTCTCTGAGATTATTTGTCAGAATCATTTAGTATTTAGAATATGATAATAAGCCATAAAAACCTTTAATTGCTATGGTCTTCAACTAATTCTTGTGATGATTGTGAAGTTTACCAATCTGTGACCATGTAAGGCAGAACTGGGAAGTAACCAAGTGCTGTATGGGAGTAAGGTCATCTCAAAACACTACAAATGCCCGAGGACTACACATTTCCATGAAATGGTGAAAGAATTTTGCTTGGGTAAATACTTATTTTTACCTTAACATTTTATTTTTCTAGACAGAAAATTAAAACACATCTGTTTTTTTTAACTGACTTAAACTTCTGCCTAAGACCATTAAAATAGCATAGTTCAACATTGCTGGCTGTGTGTTCTGTTTTAGCAAAATACCAGCCCAAAGCACAAGCTTTGGCAAATATTTCTATCCAGCCAGAAGTGCCGTTGTTTCACCCTGGGGCATTTCCGTCAAGGCCCTAATCCTGTTCCACCCTACAGCTCCACAGCACTGTTTATCACCAACTGCAGGCCACTTCAATGTACCCTTCCTAGGCTCATACAAAGCCCACATGAGGAAGGGAAAGCACAAAAAAAAAAAAAAAAAAAAAATCAAAATTTTCACTCTGGATTTTTTTCTTCACCAAGTTCTTCTTCTGTACTTGCCTTTATAGTTCAAATTTTATCAGGGCTTGAAAAGAGCCTTAGATGGAAAAGGTGACCATGTTGTCAGTAGCACGCTTCTCTGTCCCAGTCCACTACGAATCACTTACCTGTTCTTCAAAATGATCACACCAAAGTCGGTGGAAGTCCCTCAGTCCTGCTCGTCAGCAGGATTTACGTGAGGGCATTAAATGCTCATCTGTGGAACTGATGCCATAAGACAGTCCTATCTTTCTGTGACAGTCTTACCTTTCTAGTCTGATACTTTGTAATATTCACTGATGCTCCTTTTTCTTTTCATCCACAACACATTTGTCTTTTTTTAACTGCTTGTGTCCACTGTTTGGATATCTCCATTACACAAGCAACAATTATAAGGCCAACTGTCCTCAGGCATGCAACATGGGTTCACGCAAACATCACAATCCCATTTGAAACCTTAATACTACTTGGGATGTTTACAAGTCCACTGACGTGCTATTCAAACCCTAGCATAAAGAGGTTTCAATTTAACATTTTTAAAAATGCTAAGATCTAAAGAGTCCATCAGACACTCTGGTCTGAGCTCCTCCATCAGATTTTTACTTGCTTACTTCTCTATCAATCGCCGTAACTAAAACAGGGATACTAGAAAATGAATGTAACTTTAGTTTTGACTAAAACACATCTTCCTGAAATACTTACAGTCTTAATCTGTAAACAGAAAATCCATCATCTCCTCTCTGCAGTTTACACTAGCATTTATTACCCCACACTTAAAAGCCTGTCTCCTCAACTGAGCGTGTCAGGCCGTCACTCCCTCTGCGGCACAGCATTTTGGCAGGCTGCATTCCGGGCCCCTGGCAGTGCTGGTGCACTACAACCTGGGTGAGCTGGACTCAACAGCGGCACAAGGAATTCTACCATTCAGAAACCTGCAAGCAATCCCATGCATACATTCGCATCCTTAGTGTGTCTTTTTTACTGTACAAGATTCATCAAAGTCCAGAATCAAGGACATCTTCTATGTTCTCTTCCTCCTGAGTGGATCCAAAGACATGCTTTTATTTAGGGGCACTCTCATAAGGAAATGATGACAAGTAACACAGACAACATTTGCCCACAGCTTTGAGGGATGCTTCTAATTTTAGGGCAACCTGCTTACCAGATTTTCCATTTCCTCTCATTTAACCACATTTAAGTTTTGAAAGAAAAATACCACTCACCTTGCTTTTTAAAAAATTCCCACTATGGACTAGTTTCACTGCCCTCATTCAATCAAACTACTTGCTGACTTGAACAGGTATTTTCTTCTTGAGTAAGAAAGAATAAAGCCTTCAGTTTCTGGGGCTTCTTTGCAATGAAACCTGTGAAAAAACAAAATAAATATTGTACACCAATTCACCTTTAGTGAGTGCAAAAACAGCCCCCTGGAGTGACGGCTATCAGTTTGTCACCAGCAAGAGCTGTATAACGTCTCCTGTAAACATGACAATGAATAATGATCAGGCTCTTGTTCCTCTCTTACTCTCTTGTGTGACAGACCCTTAATTATGGCTATTACATTATTAATTGCTTCAGAGAAGTCTACATGGCTAAAGCTGCGTTCTCGCCTGGACATCAAAGGCAGTATTCAAACCCTGCTTAGGAAAGCTCCTCAGAAACAGCTGCTGATGTTCAGCCCAGCTAAGGCATGCTCTGTTCTAGACAGAGAGCTCACAGCTTCAGCTCGCTGCCTCCTACTCCCAGATGATAAGGCATCCTACAAAAACTGATACACCACTGAAATGGGAAAGATTTCCACCTGAAACCGCTGAGAGAAAAGTCCACCTCTCATTAAGCTCTGAAAAACTACTCAGATTTCTGTTAACTTAGCCAGACCTCTAGATCCTGTAAGTTCCTACCACTGAGGCTTGCGACACAACGCTGAAGCAGCATCACAAATTATGTGTGTAACGGAAAATTGAACTAGAAACCACCCACTAAGGCACTGTACCACTGGCATCTATTACTGCACCACAAGCAGCGCTGTTAACATTTTAGTTTTTAATGTATAGTATTTATGGGTATCCTTCAGGGATAAACGTAACTCTACATGCTTCTACAGCCAACCAGGAAGGATGTCTACGCAGGTGCCCCAAGGAGGGAACAACAGGGCAGAACAGAGATTCAGGTCTACACCAGGCAATGAATGATTCATAAACGCTTTATATGTAGGTAACATGAATCAATTCTTACATAGTAATTACTAGAAAATGAATGTAACTGCCTCTCCAGAGAATTACTCGAGAACACTGTTATCTTCTGCAGATACATAGATGCAAGCTAAAGCTAAGTATATATAACAGATGATGATACACAGTATGATAATGCATTTGCTTTAGACTTGTTTTGGAATATGGACTTTGGACTTACTGATAGCCAACGTCTTATAACATTATCTATGTGGAAAGTAATGCCTGGCAATTTATCAGTTCTTAATAAAGCTCTGTGCTTCTAAGTATTACTGTTGATGCTGCTCTTGATTTTGATTTAGCTGATTTTTGTCAGGGCTCAGCACCGGCTCATCCATGTTTCCCCAGCTCCCTCAGGATTTGCAAATACAAATTCCTACTTGATAAGCCTGTTAAGAAAGCATGTTCTAAAGCATGACTGCATTTCAAGCAGAGGTTACGTCACACATCGCAACTGCCAAGAGCTGTTGTAAGCAATTATGATATACAAAGACACAACTCTCAGCTAAATCCTTAGACAACAGTAAAATTTCTTTGTGAACACCTCCTTTCCAAGTATCTCTTACTGCCATCATGTCAGCTACTCCATGAGCCATTCCTCACCTGTGGGAGCTTAGCAGCTTTCCACTGATTTAGTCAGCTGTGGGGATTGCTAAAGATCAGCTCTCATGTGATTTTGAGTTCACAAAACTGTTCTGAAAAAGGACACTTAAACTATTTACGGTTCTTGTTGCAGTTTAAATCCTGCATAGTATTTTTGATGAAACTCTGTGATTCCAAAAATCCACAGTCTAAATGAAGGACTGCTAAAAAAACCTCTGATTTGCCACAAAAATCGATCTTCAGCTGCCCAATTCCATCCCTAATGAAAGAGACAATTCAGAAACCTACAGGAACATGCTTTATTGATTCATTCGCAAGTCACGAAAGCCTGCTACCCGTGTTCCCTCCAATAAGACTAACCACATAGTGCTTCTCATGTCCTGAACTGCAGGAAAAGACAATGACCCCAGATCTGTTCTGCTGGAAGTCCGGTGAGACTAAACATACCCAATAAATGTAAACACAGTACGCCACTAAGTTAATGATAAATGTGCGTAGAAGACAGAGACTTACATTTCCTCTTTATTATCTCTCCAGTTGAGCCACTGCTTTATCTGTAATTTATTTACCCAGGACAGTTGGGCCCAGATGTTTTTTCATGGAGGTACTTGTTTTTCTCAATTTTGCAGATGGATTAAATAAGCCAGGAGGAGGCCAACCTACATGTGTGAGGTCACACAGTGAACTGTAATCTACACTGCAGTAGACGCCTGAATCCATTCAGGTTCAAGACCTAATTTGGCATAAACCTGGTGTGTAGCTGTACTGCACTGTATATTTTATAAACATATCTTTCAATAATCTCCTGTGCTTCTTATGAAAGCAATAATAAGCAGCAAGAGCAGCAGAGCCTGTATTGGGCAAGCTTTCCTATTAAATTCCACTAATGCATCTCAGCTGTGACCTGTAGTAATTTGGGTAACCTAATAAGGCCGAATGCCCCATAAGAATCTGGTACACTGTCTACCTGCAAGATACGAGACAGTACAAGAGAGCAACTAGATATCAAGTGTCACCTAGCAGGCAGAACACTAGTGAACGTAAAAAAACCACAGATGTAACAAAATACAGGAAGAGAAAACACATTACCAAGAATTAAGAAAATCTGCTTTACATAGTCCTACAGGTACTTTCAAGTACCACCATTTACAACATTCATTTCCAACTCAAAACACTACATCTGCTTCTCCTGCTTAATGGAATATGCTACACTCAGATTCAGCATCCGGCTTTACGGTAACTACAGTTACTACAATTGTTCACATACAAGTACCTTGAAGGACGGCATTTTCTCAGATTTACCCAGGTTTTGCCAGAAACCCAAACAGTCTTCTGCCTTCTACCTTACGACACAATAGGTTCTAGAGAGCCCACTCCTCTCAAATCCTTCTAATACTCTTCTTCCTTTAATATGCTTTTGATAAGTGGGCACAGACCCAGTCAAGCATAACACTCTCTTCTGCAAAACTCATCTGTTCACCTGCATTATTATTTCAGTCCCTTAGTGGCTTCAGTACAATTCTACGTAGAGAATGGCTTCAGAAAGCAGCCTCGGCTCTCAGGTAGCTGTTACTTGGCTAAATAAGGTAACAAGCAATTTAGTGGCGTAGAGAAGAATTAAAAGCTTTTTTATGCTCTTTAATATTTACTCTAATTCTAAAATCAACCAAAATGCCAGCATAAAAACCACTTTTCCTTTAGAATTGTCTCTCAGCAGGGCAGCGCGCACTGCCAAGTTATCACTTTGTGCAATATCATGTTTTCAAAGCCATCAGTATTCAATGTGCTAAGAAGTGACACTGAATCCCGCGATCAGAAATAAAACCAAAAGTTTCAAACAGATTTCAGAATTCAGATGAATATAAATGGCTGCTTTGAAGCTGCTTTTACACATTTACATTTTAGTCTGTTTTGAACGGATAAACAGACAAAAATATGTTTTGTAAAGGAACAATAAGATTTCCTGTTTAACACTTTCTATAGTTAGATCGTAAGAAATACCAGGAGACACAGAAAGAATTATTTATATTCGCTATAGAGAAAGCTTATGTTTCACTTCTGCTTATTACTTGAGCTACTGAAAAGCATCTCATTTTCTAACCTTAACAACTAGTAATATAAGCTTTCTGCAAATGTACATTCCCACCATCGTTCGTATTCTCATTTTTTCCCACCCAACTACAAGTATACAAAACAATTAGGGTGTATTCATTGTTTAGTCAAGAGATTCAGAAGGTTTACCAAAGGTTTTCTTTTCTTCTGAAAGACACAACTAATGTTGCCAAAGCAGTCATACACACTTAGAATTAAAAATGTTGAGAAAAGGGCTCTGAAAGGAAAATTAATTGGAAAGATTCATTCTCTAACACTGCTTCCTGTCACTTCACTCCTAATGACTGACGTGTTTTTATAGTTTTCTGTGTTCTCCTTTAGTGCTGTGGAATTTGATTTCCAAATCCCCTGGGAGCTCTGCGACAAACCTCCAGGGTGTTTCCAGCATGTAAAGGTCAGCGCTGAAGAAGATGGGGATGGGGTGTGCAGGAGACAAGTCTCAGAATCTCTTGCTTCAAATCTATCACTGACACAGAAACCACGGACAGTAAAGCACAATGAGTAGTCTCTAAAAAGAAAATTAACCATGGTGGGAACTTCCTAAAGGCAAAATCAACCCTGGTGGGAACCTCCTGAAGATCCCAGAATAACTGCCAGCAGAGTCCAAGTGACATTCCTTAAATCAAAGGAAGAAGACAGCTTTCCCAGAGATCTTCCGCAGGGAAATCAAACAGGCTTCCAAATTTCTTGAATTTCTTGAATAAAAAATCTTACACTGGGAAGTCCAAACACTGTGGCTGGCCCACTTGGCTCATACATAGCCCTTGGTATTTAGGGAACTCCCCCTGTGCTATATGCCTGGACTCCCTCCCACCCCACCCTCCAAAGACATCTCTCCTCAGCCAATTCCTTACTGCCCTCATACCAGCCCCCAAATTCCTGCCAAGATGTTGCTGGTTTGGTCTAGACATTATATGACTTTCCCTGTGCTGGCTGGCTCCATTACTGTTAAAGAAGTGCCAGCCAATCTCTATCTTAGGGTCCCCTAACAATCTTATTTTCTTTTTTATTGGTTAATTAATATAATCACTTCTTAAGAACAACTGTAGTACTAGTTAGTGGAACAGGTGTTGTAACTAGTAAAAAGTCTATAAATAGAAAAATCAATATCCCACCAGATGTATGTAGAGGATATACCTTCCAATGTCACAAATTCCCTTTTGGGAATTTATTTTTGCTTCTTTTGCATGATGTGCTTCAGTTTTACATTATTTGTTATTGTCTGTTTAATCAAGTTCTTCTGTAGTATAAATGTGATCACCGTTATGCTAATCTCCGCACTAGACATGCAAATATATAAACATTTGTGTGCCAAATTATTAAGGTTCTGTCTATAATGTTATGCCCCTATTTACTATCTATATTTTATGTCTTATGGATTTCTAAACATTTAAATTTATATCAGTGTTGTCACATATCTGCAAGCAGAGACAGTTTTATGAGCACTAAAAAAGCTGCAACACACAGCCACTAAATACTAATGACATAAATGGTATCCACTAATGGTCTCTATTTTTATTACAATGCAAAACTTCAATATATTGCAATTACCACTGCTCTCAGACCGAACCATACACACTGTATAACGCCACCTTCCATCTCTATAGCATAAAATGGCATTATTAGTTGCATACAGTTCAGCTCTGTACTGCAGATGTTGACTCAATGCTCAAGTCAGCAGTTGTAGCTCAAATTCACTCTATTTACAGAGCCTTACTGTTAACTAATACCCTAAATTGTCAGATATGCCAATGCATTAGACATTTTTCAAAGCCTAGTGCACTAATAGCATGTAAGTGTAGCACATGTCTTGTTGTACCTGTCAACAGCCCAGTAACTTCGCAAAGGTAAAGCATGTCAAAAAAAGGAAATTATCTTCTTATGCTTCTGTGTTCGAAAAATCTTTCGTGAGCAATTTTTCTAAAATATTATAATAACAAAAGTGCAAAGCTTAGCCTCTTGTAACTATGCTTCAATTTTACCTTTTTACAGTTAAATTTTAAATTCTTCATTCATAATAGAACTTCAGCTACCCAAGAGACAAAAGCTTGCTCTTAGGACTTTGAGACAGTGGAAACCTCAATGTTGTCCATAAAACCAGATGGAAAAAAAAAAAAGTGTATGGCAAAATCCCTTGTAGATGAACTGGGAGGCCGTGGGGTTAGTTTCATTTCATCTACGCGTTTTACTTGCCAGAAGCTTTCACTAAAAAAAGGAGAGCTAAGTTCATCTCCCAGGCTTTCTCATGCCTGTTTATCTCCCATAAAACAAGCCCAGTTATATTCCCTTTCATTGACTTCAACTGAGAATAACCTCCAGAAAGCTGGAAGTTTCGTCTGAAACAGGAGGCATTTTCCTATTTCCATGCAGCTGGGTAGCTATTTACACAAGGAAAACACTGGAGACAAAGTAGGTGTCAGACTTGGTAGCATTTTACATGCATTTTCTGACACAAGGCAGACAACAGAAACGTGCACACAAAATATTTCCCTTCAAGGGCTGGCTAGCAAGAACAGAGAAAACTAGAAGACATTAGTGTAATTACTACAGAGTTACCAAATACCGCTTATGCTTAAAAATACTGTGCAATTATCACCCTTAACTTTAAGCATGGAAAACCACTCCACCTGAAAGTACTATTTTCTTTAAATGTTCTCACTCAGCTTGCAGAAATCCAACATACATGACTGACTATAGATGAACAAATGAGGTAATATAAATGGAATAATAATATCTGAAGTTTACAACTGGAAATACTGACATGGTATTACTTATTTTTTCATCTTCCTTTCTCCGCCAATGATCTTGAATATGACAAGTGCTTTCAAATGTAATCTGAACCCACTTCAGTGTTCTAATATTTTGACTAAATAGGTTTTATGAAGGATCCCAGTTCCCAGTCTCTGCTCTACAATTATAACAATAAAATATTCCAACTGAAAATTCAATGGCAGTTTAATTTCAGAATACAGAATTTCTCAAAATAACAAATTCATTAGTTTAAATATTTGTAAGAAAATACAGCTTTTCTAAATAAGTAAAACATTCTAGCTCATTTTCTCAACCAGAATTTAAAATAATAGCTCATTTTTGCAACGCAAAATGTTAAGAGTTTTTTAATTCGCAATCCTCTCTACACATCTTAAAACAAGCCAGACTGCCTGACTTCACTAACACAAAAATGAAATATTTGAGTACACAAAACGCATTTAATTTTTTAATGAATTCCCCATTTTTCTTGAGGAAACTGTTGGGTAACTATAACCCATTTTGAGGAGTATTTTTGGACATTTTTAAATGTCGTCTTTGACAACCTATCATTCACTGAAGTTCTTTCTCCTTGCTTAACAATCACATCGTACCAAAGGAGAAAATGAGCTCTTTTAAATAAGACCTCGGACAAAAGCTGAAGCATGTCACAATCTGAAGGAAAACGCTGACTTTGTTTAAGTTTGTAAGTGTAATGCCTACAATAGAAAACTAGCAATAGGTCACGGGTCTGCTACTGCCAAGGCCAATGCCATTCCCCTAGCAGACGGTACTTTGGTGAAGTCCCTAATTTAGGAAAATATCTGCCCTAGAAACACTCTAATATGAAGGAGTGAGACATCTGCAGAAGCCAAGTCAAATGGTCTCCACACAAGAGTGCTTCCAAGCTCAGGTCACAGTCAGATACCCGAGTGAGATGGTCTGAATCCAGCCCAAGATCTAAACCATCCTCCCTGAAAAATCCTGAGTGAACCAGTTTTGTGAATAAGGATTTCTATTTCAGCCTAAAAAGAGTACATTCAGGAAGGGCACTGAAAGAGAACACAGCTAACAGCACACCTACCACCCAGATTCAGAATTACAAAGGTCTCCATGGCTATTACGTACATTCACATGGCAGTACATCCAGTGGGTTTCTGAACTCACAGACTTGACTGCTGTCTCTAGACACCTTTCCCACCCTGTTACTCAAATCTCTTCTACAGTAAAAAAAGAATGAGCTCTTGTAGAGCATATCTCTACCTGGTTACACGCAGTGAAACCATGCTCCTTCGGTGAAACAATGAAAAACCCATGGAAAACAACAAGAGCCTTTCTGTACACTTCCATGGGTGGTCAATCAAGCCCTAAACTAAAAGCCCCTTGCTTCCATTACCTGTTTGGAATACTTGGCTATAGATAACTTTGTTTTCACATGTAAAAACACTATTTCAAAAAGCACTCTAGGAAGGATGGCTGTCCGCATCTGCATTCCCTCCAAAGGGAACGGGGTGGAATATTTACACAAAGGCAATGGTTTTTTAAGGTGTTTCTTCTTATTATAACAATACAATGAAACAGCTATAATATCTGGAACGTTTAGACTTTTGTCTTGTAACCCTGCAGATGAATAGCTTCAACCTTTGAAAGAAATTGCAGTATGAATGTCTATTTTATTCCAGAGTTGTGTCTGAGCAGACTATTAGTAGAATACTGATAAATGCTACAATAGCTATTCTTTTTCCTCCCCTTCTGCTTTTATGCCATTGCCAATACCTATCCTTCCCCTGGTGCTGTCAGCCGATCCCTGCCTCATAACTCTCAGGGTAACAGCATTAGAAGAAAAAGAAATTAGGTTCAAATAAAACTGCCAGGTAGAATTCAGCGTTATGAGATTATGGACTGAATTGTTTTCTGAAGCAGGCACATATATGCAGAGTTATACCACTAATGACCCACAAAGAACTTACATATTAAAATTATAATTACTATAATATTATTTAAGAGAAGGGAAAAGATACTAAAGATGATTATTTTTCTTTTTCTAGTAGCTCTGCGATTTTTAATGGCAAGTAATAACTAACTTCATCTCCTCTATACATTTCCTGGGGACCACATTTGTAGCACCATAAGTTGCACCATGTTCACATATAATCAAGAAGTGTTACGAAATCTCGGTGCATGTGGCTAGGACATTTAACTAGGCCTTTGCAAATCTCACTAGGCATTCTGATGCACAGTCCCATTTGTACAATTCTGTTGTGTTTGCTCTTGTGCAGTAAATCTAAAATGGTAAGGAGTTGCAACGGTTGGTCCTGCGAGTAAAATAAATCCATGGCATTATGGAGAAGAACATGCAATATAAAGACTACACAATAATTATGAAATAATCCAAAAATTGCAAGCCACGCAAGTAAGACTAGATGAGTACTCGATTATGATACCAACAGCTTTAAATTGTGAGTATGGAATTGTTTAGGTACCTTTGTGAAGCAAATGAGTGAAGTTGTTTAACATGTAACAGAAAAGTTATCCATGCTGTCATTTATGTCATGTATCTTAAAATCACAGTCAGATACCCCATTCGGATTGCAGCAACTGCTAGCACCATCAGAAACAACCAGCTCCTTAACTGGCTGTTTCAAGGAAGCCAAATAATGAAGTGCCACAGAGAAGAAATACATTTTTTGTTCCCCGAAGCAATGTCTTCAGTGAGTTAGATGAAACAGCTATGTCCCAGAGAAGCTTATACAGCTGTAGCTGATGTTTCATTTGCTTTGAAAACTTGTATGTTCTATAGCTCCCACACAATTAGGGTTGGAGCAAAAACAACACATGTAAAAGACGCTAAGAGAAACAAAAAACCTTTTTTCTCATAAATACCTAATAAATCTGGAAAGTTTAGAAACATCTAGATATTTTTCCAATCTTAATGCAATCCAAAACAGCAACATTTTGTTTAAAAGGCTCTGGCATGTCCGTGGTTAAAAGTAACATTCTTACTGAATAATAAATATTTAAGATCCTGGTGGTAAATACTGCTGAAACATGCAGGCATGCAATTTAGGAATAGCTAACATTAGCTCATGGCTGGAAAGCTGTCTGTCTTGGTGAAGACAATCTTGTAAAAATCATGTAATAAAACTAATGAGAAAACTTCAAATGTAGTATGTGTGAAGTGAAACAGACAAGGAAAAGAAGGAAGTATGTTGCGATTTCATTTTTCAGGAAAGCTGAGTCAGTTATGGCTCTGTTAGCTGGAAGCCTGGACAACACCAGACATCAGAGGAAAACCTGCATCTCTGCCCACTAAAGGAAATCTGACTAGAGAGGATTTCAGTGCACAAACAACAAAGGACTAGATCCTATAACTGTATTAAAACACTATTATGGGATTGAAAAAACATTAGCAATGCTAATGGCTGAATGCCAGTGAATGCAAAAAGTGTAGGAAATTAGGAGGATGCAGTAGTCATGGTGAAGCAGATATCAAAAGATGAAAGGCAATCTAAGAAGATCTGGGAAGGCAGACAAAATTGACAAATGGTACATAAAACAGGAGCTGATGAAAAAGGGGGACTGGCAGTGAAGATGCAGAAGAAACGCAAAGAAGTTGGAACATTTATCAGGAGACTTACATAAGGTGATTTGTAAATACATCTCAACATTTATAAAAGGCAAGGATTTCTCTTCAACTATTTCCTTTGTGTACCTATCCATAGTTTTAGAGAGTGTCAATTTTGGAGATTACATCGTATGCATATTAGTCTTCCAAGACACTTAAACATTTTTTTTGACCTTTCCTGAATAACAAGAGGTATGTTTATGTAATTTAGCCTGATTCACTGTAATTCCTAATCTTTGTCATTATATCAAATACCTTGAAGATATTGGGCATGCTTGCCACAGTACAACTATTTCAAAGAAGGAACAAACTGGGAGTAAATAAGCATGCGCTAGTAACTTTAATGATTACCCAGAGTCATCCAGAAATTGTATTTTAAATGCTTGGAAATCTGCAGTTTCTCTCTCAGAAGTCAGAGCAACAGCACTTTTCACATCCCGTGGCCGCTCACATTGATATTGGCTCCAAGAAAACTCAAAACATTTGATTCTGCTAAGTCAGGCTGACAGACTTTGCAAGCCAGAATAGAGAAAGCGTTTGTGACACTAAGCTCAACTCTGTTGAAACTGCTCTCCTTCACTCCCTCCCTGCCTGCTCTGTGGAAGCACGGCTGTATTCCTGTGTTTGCGAGTGGGATACAGAGGTGGAAAATGGGTAGAAAATGGCACTAAGTGAGAATACCGCTTCCCCTCAAGCTTTCTCAACAAAATTACCCCCCTCCATATGCACCTCCAACCTCCACTTCTCCTTTACAGTGGCTAAATCCAACAGTCACACCCTTTCCAGAAGGAACAGAGTTAATGAGGGTGTTGGAATTTAGCTGTGGTGACTTGTAATCTCATACAGTGCTTCACAGATGTCCCTGCCACCAGACCATTCATGTAATGTCAGGGAAATCTCCAGTTGATTCGATTATCCAATCTTACTCATATTCATGTTGCAAAAATGGCATTTCAGTTTCTCCTCTCCCCATGCCCACCTTTAAAACTACAGGCAAAGAGAACAAGCCACCACTGAAACTCTGAACACAGAGCCCACCAGCCAGCATCTGGTTACTTTTTATATTCAGTCTTTCTCATCTGTGCTATAGCCAGCTTTCAGCTGATATCTTTTTCACTTCTTCCTTTCATATTTACCTTAAATTCCAAATGTCTGAGATGTCTTACTATGGGAATGAATTAGAATAGATCTAAAGATGTCTGTACAATGAAGGTTAAGAGCTAGGAATTTCTTCACATCGCTGTGCACTAAGCTGTAAGAAGCTGAATTAAATGGAATAGCAAAGCAAAGCTGAACTTTCTGATGCATCCTCTCCACTTGCTATGTCTCTCCTAGTAACAGAAGTACTGCTTGAAAACATAAAACCTAACTAGCTGGTATAACCTAAGTTTACATAAGCAGTTATGACCTAAACAAAGTTTGAACAGTACATAGCCTCCGGGTACCCTTGCCCCAGTAAGACGTTTTGAGTTTAAATTTAGATTTTTATTGCCCTTGGAATGCTGAGATAAACTTTCAGTCCCACTGGTGCAACTCCAAGAAGAGACTATATTAAATTCTGCCGTTCGTGAAGGAGTGCGCCTTCCTTCTATTCATTACCAGGCATGCAAGCCACGTAATAAAGCCAAGCTCGTTTTATTCGTATACAGTGTCCACCCTATTATGGCTAGCAGAATTCTGCAAGAGCAGTTCCTATTAGCTGTTGGTATCACCCAAGAGCTGGGAATTACATCAGGATCTGTGGGGTTGAAAACACAGACCTGAAACACACTAGGGCCTATCAGGGAATGGTCACAGCTTTTGCTCATTAATTCTCTAGCCTGGGATAGATATCTTATCTCCAATTGCCCAGTTTCCACAGAAGAACACTTAGAAGAAACTCAAACACAAACTAATCAGCTTACTGAGATGGCATTTTGAAAACACAACAGCAAAATTAAACATCTGAATTTTGAAAAGCCAAACCAAGATCTGCTTATTTGACAAGGAAAAAGTCTTGAATACCCTAATATTAGTAACACGCAATAGCCCTAGGTGGCTAACATTTTACTGGCAAAAGAAAAAAGTAGGCATTGTTAGGCCCACGTAGAAGTAACAACTCCGACTCAGGAATAACCCAAGACACTAATAAAATTAAAAATCCATTGTTTTGTCTGAGGTTTCTTCATCACTTCCTGAACTGAGTCTGTCCTTGAGTAAAAACAGTTCAGTTAACTGGGAACAAGGGAACAGCATCCTTTCTCTTACAAGTTGCAAGGAAAGATTCACCCATTGCATCACTTGTTTAGTCTTGTAACTGGAAGAAGCATTCCTTGTTTCAAATGTGAGGATCCATAACGCTGCACTGGCCCGAGGCAGAACAGTTAAGGTAACAGTTGTATTAGGCAATGAAGCAGAGATCCCTACACATGAGAACTGATGCAAATCATCGTTTGCCTCAACAAAATAAACTCGCAAAGTCAGGCAGATTCCAATAACCTGAAAACAGTCTGCAGGGCAAAATAATGGTAACCATCCCTGTGACAAAGAAACTAAATGCGGTGTATCTCTTGATGCAACCTGTCATTATCTTACTCATGTTCCCTCATCAAAATCTCGATCAGTTCTGCTTCTATTTCAAGCAAAACGCTGTAAGCCTTCAGGGCACTGTGCTCATGCCACAAGTTGGAAGTCCGTACTGGTGGCAGAAACTGTTCCACTTTGGGGAAAATATACAGAGGTTATCCGTATCATAGCAGCTGAAGCTGGTATGAAATGCAATGTTGACTTAGAGTAGAGCATGCAAGACTTTATCCATGTATTTCTCCATTGCACTATTTACTTTCAAGGCGGTATGGAAGGGAACCCCTATGGTTTTATTGCATTCATTTTAGGAGAAGAGAATTTGTGATCTAACTGCTAACACAGTAAGTTTAAAGAAGAATCTGTCCTTTTGACTGATGATTTTTGATATTTACATTCTGTGGGGTTTTTCGTTGTTTTTTTGTTCTTTAAAGACAGAGGACGAAGTTTTAAGAAAAAGCTGAGAGGTTGGTTGTTTTGTTTTTTAAACAGTCTCAGCGATATAGTCAAACTGACAGTGCTTCTCTGATCCCCTTTCCACAGAGGAAAGTTTGTAATTATTTTCTCTTTCAGCATACAATATAAACCAAAACTGCTCGGCATTTCCTTCCTCTTCAGTTCCTAACCTATTCAGCCAGAACTGGCTAATATGGGCTGCTTTTTTGCTGGTTTGGGGGGCTTCCTCCATCTTTTGGCTTCACTTTTAGATCTTTCCAAAGTTGTTTTTTTCCGTAACAGCCTGCGATTTGTGGTTCTGGCCCTGGCCCCTCCTCCTCTTCTACAGTATTTTGAAGTTTAATTTTATACCTTTTATAAGGCTTTTGATTTTATTATGGTTTTTTTGTAACTCCTACTGCTGTCTTTTCTTCATGCTTTTATAGATATTGATAACATTATGAATTACATTATACTGTACAGAAATAAAGCTCGCTATAATTGAAACTCTGCCATTTTCTTACAGTTTTTGCAATGGGTTGAGACTCCCTATGAATTTATTTAAAATTCTCCTTTAATCCTCCCACTGGACTGATGCTTCCTTTCAGAAAAGGAGGACACTGTTCCAGACAGAAGAAATGACATAGCATGAAGGAAAAGAGGGGAAAAAAAGTCCTGAGTCATGAAAGCAAAGAAGAAATACAAGTGAAATAGAACTGAGAAAGGATAAAACTCCACAAACTGGAAGGGACAGAAAAGTAGGATGGAGCTCTAATTGAAAGGAAATTGAGGACTGACTCAACATAAGAACTAGGCGGATCAAGGAGGGAGAACTTGACCAAGGGAGAGCTGAACTAGAAGACACCTCTCACCTTTCAGCTCTATTCATTATCCACGCTGTGTCTTCTGTTCACAGTGGCAGCTGGGAGCCCTTCTAACAAACTTTCTCTGGCCACAATCAATGCTGAAGCTTGAAAGCAAAGCCTCCGGGACAGGAGCCACTCTCAGATGGTCACACAAAGCATTCCCAGGGTGTAGCGATGGACCTGCACTGTCCTTCCAAGGGTGGCATGAATACCTGGGCTCCAAGGAACACAGTTATGTCAGTTCTTGTTCCCACATCACCCAGCAAAGGGAAGATCCGTACCTACAGTTTGCAAGTTGATGTATTTTGTGAATAAGTGCTTCCCGTCTTTCCTGGTACTCTGAAAGTCTGATTGCTGTAGAGGCAAAAAAACTGCTGCTATGAGCTAAGCCCACTGCAGCTGTCTCTCAGTAATCAGAATGCCTAATACAGCCATCAATAACTAACCACCATCCAGGACCGCAGACCACAGCCTGCTTGCCTCACCTGTACGCAGCCTGGCTGGCTCCCTGCAGACCTTTTTGTCAATTAGAGAAGCAATTATTTTTTTCTCAGTTCGTTAACCTTCTTTCTACTCCTATACACCGTTTTGGAAAACCCATGTTTACAGTAGCTGAATGCACTCTGCACTCATCAAAAGGAGTGTTGCAGCGTTAAATCAGAGACCACAGTTAGAGGATACACTGCTTAGTCTACCCTTCTTAGCAGTCTTGTAGTGTGAGGTAACAGTATTTAAAACAGAGCAGTACCAACTGAAAAAAGTTGAAACAGGCATTATTTTCTGCAATAATTACCACGGAATACACAACTAGATTAAAAAACTACGATCTTTTAATATTTATCCTTCTGAATTGGACGTTAAAAAGTAAATCATTTGAGCATCGTGGCTATACTTTAAAGATGAGTCCAGCAATAAAAAAGATTTCCTATGGATAATTGATAAATTTTCTACCAGTTGGAGAAAAAAAAAAATAAATAAAAAAAAAAGAAGAAATACCCCATGGTATGACAAGTTTGTGATATACGTGATATATGATAGTAATTGACATCCTAACAGTAGGAGACTATAAAGATACCCTGAAATTATTTTCTATTTCTTCCCTATCTGCTCTTCCTCCTCCGTTTCTTCAGTGAGCCAGATTTGCCAGCAAGGCAATTTAATCTTCCGGGGATAAAGAAAGTCTTCCTTGTCTAAGAAAAATAGAAACTTCTACTGGTCAAGGACAGAAAGCCCAAGCGGAGGAATTATCTACTGACAGTGAGCTATGTTTTTTTATCTCTAGGAACGGAAGCAGCAGCATTCTGCAAGAAATAACATTGATTTAGCTAGAATGTAAGGAAGACGTCTTCTGTTTGATGTATGTTGCTTTCTGGACAAGGGTAGGACAATGGCTTGTATTCCCTGAACAAAATACCTCCTACTGTGTTTTCACTATTATTTAGTGAGAAGTATTTTATTCCCTTGTAACATTAAACTCTGAACCATGGGAAACTTCATGCTCAGTCATGAACCGGGATGGATGCTTATTTAAGAAGCTACCAACAGGGTAATTCTTCTGGGCTCTTATGCCATGCATAACTGGGAGAGGGAAGAGCCATTTGTCCTATCCTGTGCGGATAATAAAGTAAACCATGCCAGCCAAAGAAAACAGGTACGATTTACCTCCTTGGTGCAGCAAAACAGACACCATACCTCAGCTATTGCGTAAGTTTACAATCCTGAGCAACCTTTTTTCTTTGTTTTTGTTACTGCACTTAACAGCACAGCAGTATGCTAATGACTGTCAATAAAGTAACATTTAATAAAGTAACTTATTAGTCAAAGAAACAAACTTGCTAACTTGGGCTTAAATGCAAATACGGAACAAACCTCCACATCTGTCTTTTTTTCTTCACAAAAACACATTTGCCATCTTGTCAAGATCCACCGTAGGAGTAGCTGGCTGTTGCTTGTCGTTCCTTCTAAAAGAATGTTCCAATTTTTAAAAGGCCACTCTTATCTGCTGGTTTAAATACAAAACAACCCTCTTTCTTCTATTATCCAGCCTGAAGGCATACATGGCTGGTAAGCTTATGCTTAAGTGCTTTAACTTTTAAAAACATGAAGCACCTTGTTGCTTTCAACTGGATAAACATAATTTTTCACATCAAGCACATTCTTAAGTGTTTTGCAAAACTGTATGTTTCTCAACAGAATAACTATATATATCAATACTTTTTCTCCATCATTTCCTGAGGAACCAATGAGAGACATGGGCAGCCAATACTTCAGCCAGAATTAACATATTACTGGTTTCCAGCAGAGATCCTAATACTGTGTATCAACAGGGTTCTTCTAAACAAGAAAAAAAAATTAAGTTAGAGAAGAAAAAGCACAGCATGAACAACCTATAAAGGTAGTGGAGAAAACTGGAAATGGCTACTAAAGGAAAGAATTATTTTAAGTTAATCTCAGAAAAGATAGGAAGCAGATATACAAAAAGACAGGCCCAGAGTTAAGACAGCAAAGAGAGTTGTCTCCTGATTGGCAAGGCTGCGGGATTGGGCTTTATGAGAAGAAAGATGACTAAAACAGTTAAAACCAAAAAGCTGCACAACCGGTAGAGGAAACTCAGCAGATGACCAACTGCATCAGAAAGAATGTACAGAAAATGTCTCAAGATAGGAAGGACTGTACATCTACAGCACATTACCAATGCTGTGGGCAAGAACGTAAACTGCCATGGCAAAGGGTTTAAAACTCTCCTACATGTGGTCACATGTGGCCAGACATCACCTTGCTTACTCTAAAGTGCTTAGTGCTTCCTACCGTGCAACAGTGCCTTTGCTTCAAGCTTGCAAAAATGCTTTCCTGCTGCACAGATGCAGACAGAGGTGTCTTGCACTCTTCCTCTGACCCCGAGAACAGACATAGGGTTAGCTACAACCTGGCCAGAGTGTAACAGGAGGGAAATTTCCATAAGCTGCAGAGGTAAAGGGCTGAGTGAAAAGCATCTGAGTCAGACAGGAACTCACTCAGCTGCACTATGTACAACAGCCTCTGAGCAGAAGTATTCATTAGACACTAGTGTAGATACAGTAAGACAGAAACACAGTGTGGTATGATATGCTGTCACCACTAAGGTAGGATGTGACAGATATATTCAGAAAATATAAAATATATTCACACAACTTCAAATTAGGAGAATACATGTGAAGCCAACCTGAATAAAGAGCCCTCCCTCCTTTGGAACATCCTGACACTAATAGCACTAATCAGACCAGCTCCTTGTTACATCAATTTAGAAACAATACCCCAATATTGTATTTGCAACATCCAGCTTTGCTCAAAACATATTACAAAATGGGGAACATTACAAACATGCTTGAACACTAAACTAAAATTATCATTCTACAGTTCATCTGTGGTTATACAGGACTCGTTTATCTTCCCAGCTGCTGAAGCGCAACCGAAGAGATTTGGCTGCATTACCACTGTTATTAGCATAAAGCAGTCATGACCGAACCTGCGGGTACTGACTAGTTGGGCGAGAGAACCCAAGCATCAGTTTGCCTGGTTTCAGAAGAGCCAATACTATAACATGACCATCTCAGCTATAAAAAGACATAAAAATGAGTCAGAAACAAAAATTTTATTTCTGTCCTTGATACTGTGTTCTCCACATTTTTGTATGCACTTCACTTGTTTGGCCTTAAAACAGCTCCAGACCAATTAAACTATTTCCTTTCCCACACAGGACAGTATTCAAGTCTTCAGTACCATCTAAAAGACTGCTGGTAGATGGAGGGGAAGTGGTTCCTTTATAAAACCATCTACCATTTCAGAGAAAATAATAACGGATGTTATTCAAAAAAATATCTTACTAGATATGTTTCAATGTTTTTAACTGGTTTTCTTCTTTTTCTGCATCTTTAATAAAATATTATATTTTAACTAGGAAAAGTTTGTCACAGGACTAGAACAGATCATGAACCCAAAGCCCCAGACTGATGGAACTTAATGTGACCATCACCAGATAACACTGGAGAGCCAAAAGAACTCATTTGTGTTATGTAAGGCCACAGGACAAATAAAAATAAAACAGGAGAAGAACAAACATGGATGTGTTTCTTATGAAGTTCTAGTTATCCAAATAATCCTTGTCTCATGCAAGGGTATCTGCTGCATGCAACAACTGAGATAACAGGACTGGGATGTATTTCTGTACCAACACTGTTTCCTGGCTTCTGCCATAAGATCCCACGGGCAAAATAAGTTGGAAGAATTTGCACTGCAACACAGCTATGCAAATTTACATCAGCAGAAAAATCTCATTTAATGACCCACTGGAATTTAAAACCATATCTTGAAAACTGAGCCCTGGCACTTCTGCTTTAATAATGAAAGATCCTCCTCTTCCCATTATAGAGAGAAGCTGATTTTTCTCTCAACGTATCTGTTCCAAAACCCTTTCTAGTCAATGAAGTCTTTCCACTACATATATTAGGAAAATAAATACAACTTTCACGGGTCAAAATGTAACGTTAAACCAGTGCTTCAAGACTCACTGGTGTCTTAGCTCAGGCTGGGAGAACAATTTAATTCTAACTTTGGTCAGAGCTGTGCAATTTTTCACGTACACGATAAGCTAAATGCAAAGCTGGTAAATTTATGTGTATTAATGGTGGTGAATTACTAGCAGGCCTCTCGATTAAGCGAGCCACAAGAGGGACCTGGGAATATTGCAAGAAACTCAGTGAAGATCTCTGCTCAATACATCACTGCAAGAGGCTGGACACGTGACAAACTGCATGGCTACCTGAATTAGTATTTCTGTTATGTATATAACAACTGCTGAGCCTCATCTCACTATTCCACACAGAACTGGTCCTGCCCTTTCCAAAGGGGCATTTCAAAACTAGAGGCTGCAATCCTCTGGGTTGTAAGAACAATTGAGCCTTTGGAAAGGCTCTTCGAAGACTAAAATATCGAGATTAATCACTCAGAAAGGAGACAACAAAGGAACAATAAAATGAGATTAAGAGAAACGGCAGAAGCTTCTCTTTCCCCACACCGCAACCAACAGAACTGTAGGGAAATTCAGCTCTGCTAACAGCTGAGAATACAGAAACAGGTAAAGAAATGATTAAAAACATTCAGAAAGATGGATCCATGACAATCAGTTTTAAAACATGACTCAATGTATGCCCAAGTATTTGAGGAGAATCAAAATAGGAAGATCTGACCTATGAAATTTCAAGTCCTGTAGATCAGATTTTAACAATTATGAATTTGGGAATAGTACCACGCGCATGGGAAAGAACAAAATGTTTCTCCATTCTTTCAATGGAAACGGTATTTATCAGGTTAGCAGATCAGGCAGTCTGACCAATACCCTGCAGTGTTTTACATGAAATTTTGAAGGAAAGAACTGTTGAGTGAGCAATACGACACTTTTTTTTTTATAACTCAACATTTTTATTTGATAACAGAAGGAGAAATATAGAACTGTTTTGGTGAGAGCAACACTGAAAACAACTATCATGCAATTAGTGGCATGGGTTTTTTTATTAAAAGAAAAGGTTAAGCATTATGTTCATTTTTACTACAATATTTAGCTTTTCAAAAGGGTTACTCACTAGTGACAACATTGGGAAACGCTGTCAGTATAGAAGCAGCTCAAGGAGGATGGCCCTGACTTGAATGACCCTGAAGCCCAAAATATCAAAAGCACATTAAAATTTATTAGCATGAAGTGCAAGAAGGGAATGAGAACTTCCACTATAAGCTGGATGACTATTAACTGCAAACAAAGCAGGAGTCCTGTGATCTTCTAGTCCTTGAATGAGTGTTGTATAGACAAAAAAATAAAAATAACACTACTGCTGGATGTCTCTGGCAAGAAATTTTCAACGCTTCTGACTGGAAATAGACCTGAAGTTAATGCACTGATATTTCTTCTAAAATACCGTACACAACATAAATTACTGATATGAATGACAATTATTCACATCTTCTGTCTTGATTTTGCTCAAACTCTTCCAAAAATCTCTTCCTTGGGTCTTCTGATAGCTTAGCAGAATTAAACAGTCTTCCCCGACTAGAATTAGTCTCCAAAATACAGCAGGGAGGCACACAAGAGAAGGTATAAGATCAAAGTATGTATGACTTGCTACACTATGGTAGAATAAAAATTAGAAGATCGCTAATAACAAGAGTGCTAGCAGCAGCATTCTGCAAGGGAGGCTCATGACACTGAACCCGTTTTTGTTAGTAACCTAGGCACAAGAGGCAGGAGACCTTTGGGAATCTTTTTGCAAATCTAGATGCCTGTGCAATGCTAGAACCATTCTCCAATAGCTCCACAACTCCCTCTTGAAGCAAATTCCCCAAACAGGGCTTTTCAGCATCCCAGACATGTCCTGAGGTCAGAAGTAACCGTTTCAATTTTAGGAATGCCATACTGTAAGAAAATAAATGCAACTGGTGAAACTTAAAATGGCCCATTACTGCATCTTCCCATCAACACAGATATAAAGCTGCAGAAGGGCAAATGGCGTGTTCCTCACTTGTCCAACAAAAGGCTCAAAGTTGCCATGGGGGAGAGGGAGAAAGCTCTGCACCCACATGTGCACAGCTGTTTACACTGGGATCAACACTTCTACCAACCCAGGACCGCTCCATTGCCCTGTATCCTAGGAAGCCTGGAGGTCCTAGTGGAAGGTGGGGGAGATGCACCTAATTCAGATATCCCCAGTGCAGGCAATGCAGTCTCAAGGTCATACTGAGTTTCCAGTGAGAGCGTTGAGAGCACAGAGAGGAGCAATGCCCCAAGACACAGGGACTGATTACTGCTAGCCTTGCCCAAGCCCTCTTCCCCCCCAAGCAAGGCACACAGCTTGTTTCACTCTCCACAAAAACACAAGGCCTCTTTTCTTTCTGGGCAAGCGACAAGAGAGGCTTTTTGGCAACCCTTAGCTGGGAGACAATACTCCATGCTTCCCCCACTGACCCTGCCAGTTCTGCAAGTCCCCTCTCCCCGGGATTTCTGCACTACAGGGGTTCCCACGCAACCCGAGTCTTCCGCCTCTCCCGCTGCACACACCACTGGAGATCTCTCCAGCAAAACACTCTGATCACCCCCCTGCCAGTCCACCTTTCCATTGAGGTGGAAAGCACCGTCCCAGAGGTCACCCTCAGGGACACACAGCACAGATGAGGCAAAGCTGAGGGACACAAACTGCTTCGGACTTGCTCTCCCGCAGTCCTTACAGCACTGCCCCCTCCCTCTAAAATCTCACCTGGTGGCTGGCCCCCGCAGTCCCGCTCCGCTGCCCTTACCTGTTGCAGCCCTTCACCCAGCTCCAGCCAGGGCTCTCCAGCACTCGCCGGTCTCCCTCTCTCCCCTCCCGGGAAGGGCGGGGGGGCAGCGGGGCGGGCAAGTCGCTCCCTGCCAGGGGCAGCACTGCCGCCGCCGTCCCAGCCGCTGCCGGCGAACCCGCAGGACGGCGCAGCCCTGCCCTGCGCCCGGCGGCGGCCCTGCCCGCCGGCCCTGCCCGCCGCCGCCGGGCGGGCTGGGGGGAGCCGCTGCCCGGCCATGCAGGAAGCCCTGCCTCCGCCGGCTCCGCGGAACGGCCGCTTCCCAGCGAACTTATTGGGCTTCCAGCCGTACCTGCGGGGGGAGAAGAGGGGAAATTATGTTTTGCAATGTGGAGCGTGCATTAACTATTCCCAGAGTTAGCGGCATTGGACCTTTTCTTCTGGACCAAACTCGCCGTCTCCCGCTGGAGTTATTAATCTTTACATCCGCATCGTTTGCGCGGAAGCGAGTTGCTTTGTTTCTCCCTTTCCACCCCGTCGCCCCCACATGCACTCCCTAAAAATCCAACAATTTAAAACGTGGATTTTTTTTTTCCCTTTAATTTCCCTACACTGTGTAATTATATTCACATTAGAAATCAATCAACTCTGGTCATTACCATTAGTGATATGCTCATAAACGAAACACTAGTCATGCTAATGAACTGAATGAAACATAATTTCTTGTTGTGTAAACTGATGCTCAACGCTAATCAGCAATAAATTCAATCAGGCATTACTTACATCAACTGAAAAAAAAGAACACGTTAAAGCCGGGTAAAGAGCGATGGCTCCTCACGTCTGGGGGACGCGTGGGACCGTGGGCCCAGCCCCGCACTGCCATGGCTGCGGCGGCCGGGTACGAGGCCGCCGGAGCCCTGAGGGGAGGCGGCCTCCCCGCCAGGGAACCTTCGGCGGCGAGGAGCGAGGGGAGCCGGGGGCAACCGGCGGGCCGGGACCCGGCGCTCCGGGCAGGACAGGCCGCCCGGCCCGCCGGCTGAGGGGCCCTCGGCAGCTCCCGCCCGCTGCCCGCTGGTAGCGGCGGGGCCACCGAGAAAACCCGAAGGCGGCCGCGGCCCCGTCGGCCCCTCAGCCGCCCCGCTACCGACCTGCTCCTCGTCCGCTGCTGCCGCTGCCTCGCAGCCCGGCTAGCGGTGCCCGGAGCCGGAGCCTGCTGCCCGTCCGGCTCCGCCACTCAAAATGGCGGCGGCGGCCTGAGGCGGGGGGCAGCCACGTGAGCCCTTCCAAGGGCGGCCGAGCGGGCAGAGCCGGCCGCGGCGCGCTAACCCGCACCGCGCAGGGGGCCGCTGCACCCGGTTCCGGTTTCCTGCGGGTTGGCCGCCCCCTCGGAGCCCGTTCGCCTAGAAAACGCCCGCGGTACCGAGGGTCGCAAGGGCGTGAGGAAGATGGCGTCGCCCCGCGCCAAGTATGAGGCTGGCGGCGGGCCTCGCCCCGGCCGGCACCACCGCGGGGGCGGCAGCGGCCGGCCCGGGACTGTCCTGCCCGCCTCGTCGGGGCCCCCGGCCCCGGTACGGCACGCCGTTAACGGCTGCCCGCCGCGCCCTCCGGCCAGATACGAGGCCTTCTTGGCGGCCTTACCCGCTGAGGGCCGGCCCCCCTGCTCGGCCCGCACTGGTCGGAGATGGTGGAAGGTGGTTTGTTTTAAACACAGCCCGTCTATTGAAGGAAACCACCCAGCCGCAACCCCCCACACCCCCCGGAGGCTGCTCGGGCACGCTCCCCTTGGCTTCCAGGCGCCGGGCCGGGAGCGGGCTGCGGGGCTGGGCCGCCCCCCGCGGGGCGCCGTCAAGGGCTGCCCGTCCCGGCGGGGCCGCCGAGCGCCGGGGGTTCGGTGCGGGGGCGGCTTTACCTCCAAAGCGCGGATGTTGCGGTGCTCTCCCGGCCCCGGGGGCTTCCGGCTGCCCCACGCCCCCGTAGCCAGCGCTGCCCGCGCAGGGCTGGGCCAGGGCGGATGCGGGCTAGTGAACGGCAGGGGTGGGCTTGCTGCGCGGGCGCGGAACCGGCAAAAGGCTTTTCCAGGCAGCCACGGCGGCGTTTTGTAATAGCCGCAGAGCGGTGATTTGCTGCGATTGGGGGTGATATAATTTCCAGCTGCACAATATTAATGAGATTCTCACAACCAGGGGAAAACTTTCAGCGGAAGGCGGCGGGTTTATTTGCTTCGCGTTAAGGGAGAGGAAGAAGAAAAAAAAAAAGGGAAAAGAGGCAAGCGGCATCATCATCAGCCTCCGCACCTGCGGCGCCTGCCCGGGCAGCCCCGCGGATCCTGCGGCTGTGGGTGCCGGGGCGGGCGAGGGCACCGGCCACCGCCCGCTCCCTCGCAACCCGGTCATTTCGGTTTCCTTTCTTTGTGGTGTTTTTTTTTTTTTTTTTCTTGCTTTGTCCCCTCGCCGAGGTCGCAGGCGGCAGGAGCGGCCTCGCCCGCCGAGCCCGTGTCGGCTGGGGAAGCTCTCCCGGGCGCGGCCGGCGGGCAGGGATCGCAGCGAAAGGCTTCGGGGAAAGTAATAAAGTGTCTGATGCGGAGAGAGGGGCGCGGAGTCCGGTCTGAGGTTACAACTCCAAGTGAAAACACCTCGGCTGCCTTCCGTTATTAACCCGTCTTCGTCAATCTCGGTTGCTTCCCCGCGGCCGCAGGTGCCGATGCTCCCGATGAGCTGCTGGGGCGGGGGGGGGCGGCGCGGGCGGCGCCTTCCCCTCTGCAGCCGGGCGCGAATCGCGACATGCGACAGCCGGCAACCGCGGGGGCGGTTTGGCCCCCGCACCCCTGGGTGACAGAGGAGCAGGTGCCGACCCGCGGCCGATGCCCTTCACGTGGGAACGAAGGGCCGCGGCCGTTCCCGGCGCGGACAGAGCCCAGGCCGGCCCCGCTCCCGCCGGCCGCCCCTCCGCGGAGCTGCGCGCAGTGCGGACCCGCCCGGCAGGGCCGCGCAAAGGCCGGGTCGGCGAGGCGCCCCGGCGGGTCTATTTCCAGGGCAGAACCTGTGAATAAAGCGAAAAACGTTGCTTATTGTCCTCGTATTAATCCCCCCCTTCCCCTTGGAGCTAATTAAATTCCTCGCCGGGAGCCGGGGCGCGGAGCAGTTCCGCGCCGCTCGCCTCCGCGCGACGCACTCAGCCCAGGGGGTCGTTCCACCGGTTTATTTGACATTAAAGTTTAGATACAATCGAAATCCTCGTACGCACCTTTTAATAAAAGTAGTAATCTCTTTAAGTACTGCAAAATTATAGCATTTACATATTTAAAAGACTGTAAACAAAATAATACTAGCAAATAAATAATACTAGCATCGAAGTATACATTGTCAGGTATTTTTAGACGGCCGTATAAAATGCGATCTGGTTTATAGAATATAATACAGATAAATGCTATAAATAAGTGGAGATAGGAGACGGCGGGAAACTTCCTAGCGGCGGCTCCGCTCGGGCTGCCGGCGCCGCCCGCGGGGTTTGCGCCACTCCGCCGAGCCCCGCGCAGGGCCGGGGGGGTGGGGTGGGGTGACGGTGGGGCTGCGCTGGGGCTCCCCCGACCCGATCTGGCCCCACCGCCGCGGCCCCAGGACCGCGCCGAGCCACCTGCCCCCCCGGCCTGCCTGCATTGAGAAACCTTATTTCTGGTTAAGAAAAATAAAAGTCCCATTTAAACTTTATTGAATTAAAGCAAAAATTAATTTTTGATATTCACACATATATTACAGAGTAATAGTAAAAGTTCAATATACTTCCTGGCGTTTAGTTGGGCCACATTGTACAAGAGCAAAACAAGCATCAAAACATTTAGCAGCCTTAAATTTCACAATCACTCAGAATTACATAGAAATATTGAAATACTCTAGTCAGCCTTGGCTGTGAATAGTTCTTCGTGTAGAAATTTTCCCTTTTGCCAGCCAGTACACAGCAAGAATTGCATTTTCCCTTCCGTCATGGCATCCACGTATTCAAAAATACTTTGCTTTTTTTTTCTTTTTAAAAGTTAAACTCGGAGAAAGAGTCAAGATTAACATGTTTTAAAAACAAAACTACAAAATATGCTGTAAATGAAATATCTAAAGTCTACTTGTGTGAGGCAGAAACCATGGGGGAACGATGGCAGATTACACCAGTGACACAGAGATGGGAACAAATTTTGTGGGAGGAGAGAGAAGAATATAAATGGGGGTCTGATCAATTATAGTGTCTCCCGCCTGTTGGCTGCAACACAACAAAAATAAGTAGTAATTCTTCAAAGCAGATGTACACAAACCTAAGCAGGATTTAGCTTCTTTAATATTTGAATGTAAAAAGTCTGCTGTCCACGACTCTTTCAACCCAGCTACGACTTGGGAATTCGTAAGAGATTCTGACTTGCATTTCTCCCTTTTCTTGGATGAGAAGTGATTTAAAGCGGGAACACTAGAAATCCAGAGAACGTCGAATACTTCCAGCCTCCCATCAAGTTTCCTCTCTCCAGTTTTAGATAAGCTCTGTCTCCTTTCTCCATCTGAATCAGGACTCCATTGCTAGCAGCTTCTCGGGTCACATCTTGGTCCCCTGCAAAGGCAGAAATCACTGGCCACCCATTTAGCATCAAACTCACCTAAAGAGCAAGATAAAACAAAGCCCTCCGTCAATTAAAGTCAGACAATGACACCGCAGGGGCCCGCCTAGCAGGAGAAGTGCTTAGTTAAGGAAGGGCCTCTTTTGACAGCTGAAACTCCAGCCCCGTAAAAATGAAATATCAATCTGAACCCAGCTAAGGTATGTACTCTAAAGGAAGAAGCCTTTCACCGCTGTTTTAGACCGACAGCCACATCAAAACACCCAGTGCATATAAAACAGGACATTGATCCTATTTTGAAGGATTTCAATAGGGTGCCTGTGTTTCCAGGCTATGAAAAGAAGTCTGCTCATACTTATAAAAAGATGGCTTTATGCGAAACCTCAGAGACAGAGAGGAGCAGAGCCACAGCCGCCGGAGTCAGCACGTTTGAAGTGTATTCAAGAGGTAGTTTTCCTTTGTTAGGCAGCAAAGACAATATGCCACAACACAGTCAATAAGCTCTGCTCGGCTCGCATTAATGATCCCGGGACTGCGTACCCCACATTAATAATACACTAACTGCCCAACCTAGATGCATGCAGCCGCTTACACCAGAGCAGTGCTATCTAGCTGCACATTCACCTTTGCAATGCGCATCGCTATGCAGACACGTTTCCTCTCTAGGTTATGCTACCTGGCTTCAGGCCGGTAATTTATTATCCCTACCTAGAGGCGCGTATGCATCGAACCACATACAAAAGGCGCGTACAGGGTAGCTGCACACACACACAGAGCTATATTCCTTACCGTATCCGTGACATAGGCGCCCCCCTGCACCCCAAATCCCTATGAAACCTGCCACCCGAGAGCTGGCGAGGAGCCCACCGGGGCCGCGGTTCCCACGGGCTCTGTGCAGGGACTCTCCCCGCGGCGCCCCGCGGCAGCCCGGGGCCTCGGCCAGGCTGGGAGGGGACAGCCGGCGGCCGTCGGGGTGTCACCCCCCGTCCCGGGACGGCCCAGGCGCGCAGGGGCCGTGCGGAGGCCTGGCGGGGCCGCGCCGCCGTCCCCTCGGGCGGGGAAGCGTCGGGGGAGGTCTGCGCTCCCGGCCCCGCCGGCCGCACCGCCCCCGGCCCCTGCGGGCCGCGGACCCGCTCCGTTCCCTTCCTCCCGCGGCGCCCGCGGAGCGAAGCGACGGCGCTGGGGGCTGACCTGGATGGTTTGCCTGTTGTACACTTTCACCACGTGAAAATTAAAACTGTAAATCCCTTTTCTGGGCGAGATGAAAGTGCTCCGCTCCGAGTCGAAGTTGCTGCCGATGTTCACTAGTACCTGGAAGGGAAAGGGCACCGTTAGCACCTCCGCGGGGCCGCTGCCGCCGCCCAGCCCCGCGGCCGCCCTCGGCCCCCAGCGCCCCCCCTTTGTCCCCCCGCCCGCGGGCAGGGCCCCGCGGGGCGGCGCGTCCCCGGCCCAGCCCCGCCACCGGCCTCGGCAACTCCTCTCCTCCCGCGGCGGCGCGCCCGGAGCCCCTCCGCGCCCGTCCCACCTGGTCGAAGTAGATGATCATGGTGCGGTTGCTCATCTCGGAGGGTTCGTGGTTGGTGCTGCGGATGGCGGAGAAGGCGACCTTGGCGCTGCCCGAGCGCACGGAGATGCCGAGCGCCGTGCCGGTGGGGTCGGAGGTGGGGTTGGAGTCGCACACCACGAGGCACTTCCCCTCCAGCACGATGGGCTCCGTCTCGTTCTGCCCGCACGCCAGCCACGCCGCGCCCAGCAGCAGCCCCAGCCTCAGCCCCAGCCCCGGGCCCCGCATGGCGCCGCGCTCCCTTCTCCGCGCTGGGCGGCACGTCCGGGCTCCGCTCCGCTCGCTCCCTGCCCCGCCGCGCTCTCAGAGCGGGGCCGGGAGCGCCCCGCCGGCTGGGAAGCGGCCGCGAGGAGGCAGGGGAGCACCGGCACACATAGCGCGGAGCGGGGCGGCGCGGGGCGGTGTGATGCGGGGCCGAGCGGAGCGGTGCGGAGCCGCCCGCCGCGCCGCGCGGGGCTGAGGGAGGCGGCGGGAGGCGGCGGCGCTGCCCGGGCTGCCGGCGAGCACAAAGACGGCGGCGGGGCGCGGCCCCGCCTCCCCACCGGCCCCGCGCTGGCGTCAGCGCCCCCGCGCCCGCCCCCGCCGCGCCCGGCCCAACCGGCGCCCGCCGCGCCCCGCCGCCGCCAATGGCCGCGCAGTCCGTCTCCCGCCGCCTGACGCCGCCGCTTTTGTCAGGCGGCGCGGGCGCGGGCGCGGGAGCAGGTGGCGAGCAGCCGCCCGCACCGCACCGCGCCGCGCAGCACCGAACCGCGCAGGTAGGAGCGCCGGGGGGCGCGGGGCGGAGGGGCCCGCGGCAGCTCGGCGAGGACGCGGGGGGTGTCGGGCGAAGCCGGGCTGAGGGCCCGGGGAGCGGAACGGGGCCGCGGCTCCGCGCTTTGGGGGAGGCTGGAGGGGAACGGGCTGCTGCGCGGCGGGGCAGAGGCCCCGAGCGGCGTCTCCGAGCAGAAATAGCATCAGCGGGCGCGCTCGGAGCCGCGGACGGGCCCGCCCCCCCGCGTCCGCCCCGCCGCAGGTGGCACCGGGGGACGGGATGCAAAGGGTTCCCCCTTCCCGGGATGCGCGATCTCCGCTGTCGCCTTCAGCATCCCGGGGAGCAACTAAACGTGCTGCCTCCGCAAGAAACTTTAAAAGCGCAGAGAGAGCGTCCCGGCCGCCAGAACACCCCGCTGTCGGGGACAGTCACACCCCGGCGCCCGCCCGCCCTGCCCCGGGCGGCTCCGACCCGCAGCGCCTTCCTTGGGCCGTTGTTCTGTCCTAAAGTGCAAAGACGGTGGATATCTCAGCAATGCTCATTCTGGACGTGCTGTCAAAAAAATCGTAACCTGGGATTGCAAAAGAAGAGTTTTACTGATGAACCATTAGAAACAAGCCACTGGAACAAAATAACTTTCTAACTGGCAGATCTGTTTGCAAAATTAAACTTAAATTCAGAGATAAAAACTTATATGGAGTTTGTGGTATCCTCTCTGGGAAATTTAGTATCACCCAAAACTGGGCTCCAGTGCAAATCACTATAAATTTTGGTAAAGGCTTTAATTTATTTTACTGCGCTGTCCCCATTGTGCGATTCATAAGATTTTATCTGGCAAGTTGGTCTCTCTCGGAAACCTTCTCCAAATAAAAGTTTATTCCTATGGCTGCCCTGCCAAGTTAAACGCCTGTCTGTAAAGTTGCTGAGGCAGAAGCCTGTGGAGCATCGGAGTTTGCCGGTGGGTTGGCACTGGCTGGCTCGGAGGGGACGGGATGTTGTCACAGCCAATGGCATCAGACCTCAGGGAGCATCAGAGTACCCCGCACTTATTCACAGGCGCTCAGCAGCGAAGGCAGTCTGGAAAAACCAAAGCAGTGGCGAAATTATGATTGTGGTCAGAAAACGAGTCGGAGAGATAACAAAATAGAAGCAAAAACTCTCCTGAGAAGTAGAAAATGAGATAAAATGGAGTGGGTGGAGCCACAATCTGTAAGAAGGTGTGTTATGTTTTACTTCAAGACACATTTATAATGTGTTGTTACTGCTGACCTTAACTGAGTCAGAATCAGAAACTTTTTTAAAAAATGAATTAATATTTCTAAAAATAAATAAGCATTTTGCGTCCTTGTCAGTATTGGCAAAATGACATGGGCAAATGCAAACTGAAGGAGCACAACTCTGCCCTTCTACAACTTTTGAGTGCTTAACTGTGTATTCATCCAATACACACGGCTCTTTTTTATGTAAAAAATCATAGAATCACAGAATTATAGAATAGTTTGGGTTGGAAGGGACCTTCAAGATCATCTAGTTCCAACCGCCCTGCCATGGGCAGGGGCACCTCCCACTGGACCAGGAAATATACCTGTATTTCTCTTTTGAGACACTTGTGTGTGAGAGAGAAGTCGAATCTCTTGTGCTATAGAGCGTTTTATTAGTAGCTTGCTGATTTTAATCCTGGAGGGGCTTCCCTCCTGAGCTGGAAGTTGCCCGTGATGTTTTGTTGTGACCCCCCTGGGAGGAGGCAGCGTGGCCTTCCCCCCCACTACCACCTTGACCGCTCCACAGGACAGAGTTAACAGAAAGAACAGATGGGCCTGGAAAAATGAACAAATCTGTCACTTTTTCCAGAAGGACTATTCCTCACACAGGGGGAGGGGGGATAGGCAGGCAAGGGGGGGTGCAAAGTTTCCTGTGCCAGACACCATCCTTGCCACAGACTATCAGTCTTGCACACTTGACTAGCACTGTAGCACCCAGCTTCTGCAGTTCTGGCTTTAATAAAGTAACACCAGCCATGCAAATTAGACATTACTTCATTTTCATTAAATGTCACACGCAGCGCTAGGCAGTTATGTTGATTTTCTCTGTATTGACAACAGCCTCTGACTCGTACTGGGAACAAAGAAGGATGCTCAGCAGGAGGATGTAGGTACTGATATATAAGAACATCGCGTAATTAGTGATGTGTGGCAGAGAGCTCCCAAGCTAGGAGTGCAGATTTGCAAATCCAGATGTTTACAGAGGGCCAGGAATTACATTACCCCATCTAATTACAAACTGCCTTGTTAATCAATGTCATTGAGATACAACAGGGCAATTGTCACTCAGATACAATGGGAATGGTGTCAACGTATTAACAAATTGCAATAGATGTTATAGATATTAGACTGAAACTAATTTATTTGTCAAGCAGAGCTCTCTGTTTGTTTGATGTTTGCGTTTAAGAAAGGCTTTTGTGGATGTGGAGAAAACATGCAAACTGTCCATTGCACAGTAACTAGCCATGACCTTGATGTTGATGATGACAGATTGACCACAGACTATTAGTTTGGAGAACTCCCCTATGTTTCACCCATGGTTAAAGAAAAAAAAAACAAAACAAAACCAAACAAACAATTTGGAAATAATCTGAGGGGGAAAATTTAATGGAACAATCCTTCTAAGTCTCTGAAGAACCGCTTCAGACCTGGTTACTATCCTACTCAGATCATGAGAGGGTTGCTTATTTTGTTCTAGAAAAAAGATATGGAGAGACCAAAGTAACCTGGTTTTTACTTCTTACAGAAGCAAGTTTAAAGCTCAGAGGTACTGAACTGTTATCTGTAGAAACCAAAATATAGTTTAGCCGCAGAGCAGTTTAAATCATGAGCAGCAGCATCATTACCTGCCCTGCATTACACTGTCAGTAAGCCTTAATCCAGTTTTAGGAAAATCATCCTTAGAAACTCAGTCTCACTAGACATTTAACTTCAGCTTCACTTATGAAGAAGGCCTCTAAGGGGGGCAAGCATAAGCTTCTCTGAAAACAAGTACAGAGAAATCTACTGGAAACCTTTATTTTTCGTTCGAGAGAATAATTTATCACCAGTTTAGCTAGCTGTGTATAGAACTACCTTTTCACAGACTACTTGCCTTTTGATTTAATCCTCGTTGAGTAAGGAATGGAAGGTCTGGCCCATAACTGGATAACTTCTATGAAATGCAGTTTGTTCACATTTCTGAAAATGCGGTTTGTTCACTGCTATATTAGTTTATGAAGTATAAACAGCAAAAAGCAATTCGGGGATTTATATATGCCCATATAAACTTAAGATACTTGTCTTCCCAAGCATCTGCTGGGATTCTGTATGAAGTCTGAAGATGTGTGAAAATGAGATTTAGAGCAAAGCAGCTCTTGCTGATCCACACGGCGCACTATCTAGAACCATCTAATTTGCCGTTATAAGAGACGTTTGCGTGTATTTATGGTGATTTGCTTATGGTGTCACCTTCAGCTTCCACAGCGAGCAATTAAGGTATCTCAAAGAGCAGACCCAGTTCAGTGAGAGAGCGCAGAGCAGGAGCAGATCAACCGTTAAGGTGCCATCCAGCAGAAATTATCTGTAATGCTACACACCCTGTAGACTAAGAAAGGCCGCAGAGACCTGCGGTGCCACACGCCTGCCAGCGCTGGTCGTACACAGCAGAGAAAGGGCAGAAAATGGCACAGACAAGCTGGTTCAGGTGCCAGGGGAGAACACCACAGGCTGAGGGAATTCTCTCATGTTGCTTGTGGTTGAGGGAGGAAGATGGCATCACTGAGGGTAAAGCCCGTCAGTAGCACGGACACCTAAGGAGTGCGTGTGCTTCCCAAGGTGTGTACCTGAGAATAACTGACAGCTGATCATTTCCGTATGTTCACGTCCAAACGTTCTGTAATTCTATTTGATCGAATGAAACCAGATTGCTTCCCAAAATTAATAATGCACTCTTTCCTACAGAAAAATAGTTCACATTTTTACTTTCAGATCTCGCTTCTGGCCAGAGAATATCGAACAAAATAAGCTTAGTGTTTTCCCTGTACCTTCATGTGTTTTGAAATGTTCAAAAAGATCGTGATAAAATGTTGAAATAAAAATTCAGCTTTTGCAGTTCACAATTGTGACAAACCTCAGTCTCAGAAGTGGGAATTTTTGATGGATACAGGTAGTTGCAACCAGAAGGTCAAAGAGGAAACTGTTACACAATCTTAACCGAAATGGGGACTGCAGCAGTAAATGAATATAAAATTGTCTACCTTAAAGGACCATGGGGCTGCACGGATACTGGGGTTTGTATACTTTGAAGATCAACAGAGTTCATTAAGATAATGTGGATAATGTCATCTGCTGCTTTTTATTGACTGCCTGCAAAAGTATTTGACTTCTAATCTCCCATTTGTATATTACACAGGGCTGCTTTAAAACTGGGAAAGACCATTAGCTCACTGCTAAAGATATTTGAAAACACCATTCTTGAGACAACTATTAAACATTCTGGCTTATACAACCATAATTGTCCATATGCAGTATAGTACTGTCAAGCTTTTATTTTTTCTTTTTAAAAAAAGTAACATTGTATTTCAGTCTTACCTTAAGAGGTGTCTGCTTTATGGCTAGATCTCCGTTGTTGTATTTACTGATAACATGCAAGTTAAATCATTACTTGGATGGGATATTAGCAGGGTTTCTTTCAGGTACAAAAGAATTCCTAAATGAGCAATGATGCCAAGGTCAGGAGCTTGATTTGTTTTTCTTGTCATAGGCTTCTGTCAAAACAAGTGCATCGTTACAAATAAATAACTCAAACTGGAAATTAGTCGCCATTCAGATAGGTAATTATATTTTAACAGGGCAAAATCCCAACCCCAGCTGCCAGAGAACACTCAGCTAAAGCCAGCATGGGTTGGAACAGCGTGTGTGCTCGCTGTAATTGTAAACGTGGCCACCTCGGTCATGCTGCCTCTTCAGACTTAAAAGAATTAAGACCAAAGCTGTCCAAATGTTAACTGAAACTCCTAATAATTAGGGGTTATTAGGGGCTGTTGGCTGGCTTTATTTTCCACTGCAGTACTCCTGTATTTGTGGATTCTATTTATACGCAGAATTAAGAGCTCTGTTTGAACAGGTAATCCAATCTCCTCTGTGTAATTTAGCCAATGATTTTATTTTTTTCCCTGGCCCTTAATTTTGGCTGTGTTTCAGGATGTGCAGTGAAACTGCAATACTAAAAATAATCTCATTCAATATACTTCATCTGAAAGGATAGACCAGGCCACCTTACAAATGCTGCGTAAAATTCTGATCTTTTTTTTTTACTTGCGGAGGAAGCGACAGATGTGCCGGGGGGAACTTCTCCGTGTGCATCCTTCCCTCTAGTGGCTGCTCTTCTCAAAGAACCAGCACTTCTGTATTAGGTACAAAGTGGTGGGTACAGGATGGAGAGAAGCTAGCCAGGAAGGAGATGAGTAGACACAAACTTTTAGGTACCAGGAAATTCAAAACTCATGGTGAGCCATATCAAGACAGAGATGTACAACAAGAGCCATGGATTTGACAAAATTTTGTTGAAAAATGCAATGCGTTCTTGAAAGATGATAGTAATTGTGATCACTCACATGCAAGACCAGCTTCTCAGCCACTTTGCTGTCTCTCCCACCAATCCATTTTGTTGGTCTGTCTTGTTTTCCCATATTCCCAGTGCTTGCAGGACTCATGGAGTTAGAAAATACATCAGTAACAGCCCATAAACCATCTGTCCTTCTTGTATCCCTTCCATCCATTCTTGTCCTATCTGCTACATACTTTCTCCCTGTTGCCTGTCCTTCTCTTTTCAGCAGCAGTAAACCCACATCCAGGTCCCCAGTTCATTGCTTACTGTTCTGCTGAGACAGCACTGTAGAAACACAGCTAACCCCAGGTAGAAAACAAGGCTGCAGGGGTACAACCAGCACATGGAACATTTTGTAAGCACTTATTTCTTGTCTGCAGGCAGCGGCGAGTGGTCACACGCAATGAAGTCCACGCACTGTAAGGCATTTCTGGCCAGCTTTTCCAGGGGTCGAACCAGGGACTCTGTGGAGTTTAAACCCCTCAAATGGAGTCGGCAGACTGCAAGAAAAAACAGGGGGAGAGAAAACATGCTGGAATTTTATTTATGTCTCACATGGGTGCCAAACTGTGAGAGTTTTCCAGCCCTTCAGGTGGAGTCATCTCTGTTCCTCTCTGCTTACCCTCACCCCTTTGCTTTCTTCCATTTCTACTAGTTGTATAGCACGGTTATGCTCTCCGGCCAGACTAATTTATTCTGATTCTGAACAGAACAGTCTAGGTCCTTGTAATCTACAGTGGCTGCGAGCTTTCCTTACCACTTGTCATTTACTGCTTTGACAGTATTTGATAACAAAGGCTATTAGATACCTCCTCTTTTTCACTGCACATATTGGACATACGTGGTACCCGGCACAGAAACTATTACAGGGCAATCCCAGGGCACACTTCCATCAGAAATCAAAATCTGACAGGACAGTGACGACTAGCAGATCTAGGGGGGTAACTTTTAACCATAAGTTACCAGCAATTAAAATCCTGATATTAATATTTCATTAATGGCTCCTCCTGAGTAACTAATTTGTTATTCAACCAGCTAAAAGTGTCTATAGCCTTGCCAGCAGACTTCAGACCAACCCGTGGTTCAAGAATAAATCTTTAAAATAATGGATTACTTACAAGAGCTTTGAACTTCTACTGGGACAATTCTCGTTGCATTTATTTCTCTCTAGGTTTGGATGTGAAAATTATTAGTAGTTATGTGTATTTTCAGCAAAAAAGTAAAATAGTAAATTCCATCAAACACTGACTACAGCTACTTTTTATCATAAAATTTTACAAATTCCCCACCAGTGAGCTCATTAGTGTAAATGATAGAGCCTTATCTCAGGTTTAAAGTCAGCATTTTTCCTTAGCTACCGAACAGCCTGTTTTCTTTCGTGACATGGTAATGGAGGACTTTACTCCAGAGAGCAGGGGAAATATTCCTCTCTGTTCTTGCAGGGCAATCAAGTAGGGCTGGCAAAAACCAAGCAGACTGAGTGGGATTTCAGTGCCGTCGGTATCCTTCTGCAAGCCTTTTGTAGAAGCAGCAGAGCCTTCGCAGGGGAGAGGAGTGCACTTTGCACCACAAGCCTTGCGTGAGGGGCAGATGTCAAGGGACGACAGCGGAGGAAGGCTGTTTCTCCCTATTCTTCCTCCCAATCCTACCCTCCAAAATCTTTGTGACATACAAGCACTACATGACGTACACATTAGTATCCCAGGGTAGCATCAGTGTTGCTCAGCACACCCTGGTACCTCACCAGAGCTGGGAAGCTGCGGAGTCACGCTGGCAATAGGCACAGACGGTGGAGGTCTCCTCACCTTCCAGGAGCACCTGCAGAGGTAAGAGGAATGGGGTTGAGCTCTTAAAGACACTGGCGACTACAGATAAAGGTAATGCTTAAAAATTTTCAGTTGAAAATTATGACTTCAGATGACCTCAATGGCAGAGAGAGGGGAAAGGCAGGGCAAAACCCTGAGTGCCAAATAAATTCTCGTGACTTACAACTAGCCTAGTAACTGTAGGGTAATCCTGTGAGCCAGCATGTGAACGCTGTTCCATACCGCCTATTGAACTTTGCTTTTTATGTATAGTGATCTCTTGCATTCATCAGAGGACAGTAAAACAACTCTAATGAACACGGTCAAGGGCTAAAGCTGGACTGCTCAGAGTTTGGGTTAGCTGCTCAGAAAGGGGGAGGTCATTGATTGTGTCTGGTGTTCATCTACTGCTTTCTGAAATTGTAATACAGCAAATTTCCATCTTCTGCACACTCCCAGTATTTTAAAGAGTTGTTTGCGGCTCTGAAGGAGAGTCCCATCCCCCAGTACTCCCGTTTGGCTCCCGGCAGCGCTGGGGAGCCCGCCTGGCATCTGCACCCGCAGCTCCCGGGGGCCGAGCAGGTGCCTGGCGTGCCGGACCCCTGGCAGGGGCCAGCGGGCTCAATGGCTCCGCTCCGACCTCGTCGTCAGGCAAGCGGCGAGGCAGTTTGCTTGAGTGACAGGAGAGGGAAAATACGCTGGCTGCAGGCTGGAGAGCCTTTTCTGGTGAAACGCGAGCAGTGTCCAGCAGTGCAACAAACAAAATGACAAACAAGGGGATGTGCACACCTAGATTTTGTACGTTTGAGTTAATAAAGGCTGGAGGAACATTGCTGTTTGTGCCATAAACTCAGCAAAGATTTCTGCAGGAAACCTTCTGTCCCTAGAGTCAAGTGCAGTCTAGTTCAAAAAAAAATCCTGAAAGGAAGTAAAATACCATAATTTGGGGAGAAGAGAATATATCTCGTAGGAAACAAAATGTCTTCAATTCACTAATTGGAGTAACGTTGTTTAAATGCTATTTAGACGTGAAACAGAGTTCTTGGTCTGGGCCAAGCAGCTTGGGTCAAGCAGCATTTTCCCATCTCTCAATTCCAGATTTTTGATTCCGCAGAGGGCTGGGCCTGCGTTTCCCCGTGTGGGCAGGTCCCCCCCTGCGACAGCATCCTTTGGAGTGCTGATTCCCGGTAAAGCTCCATCCAAAGCCTATCAAGCTCAGAGTCCATTTTTTCTTTCATCTTCTCTCAACCTTGAATTTACCTCACCATCGGATGTTTTATGTCATTTCTGGAACTGCATTTGCACTACAAGGTAAGGGGAGAAAAGGAATAAAGACAACTGCTTCACATCAAGAGTGGACTTTTAGATTTCCATTTTTTTCAGGTTCACAGCGCACAGGGAAGTGCCTGTATGTCGCAGTAAGCTCTGAGCCTGCTACAAGGCTCAGGGGAGTGGAGAAGGCTTTTTTTTTTATTTCCTGAGCATCACAAGGAGCCCTGTGATGGCACCAGTGTGGAGGGTAACTGGGATATGTATGCAGTTCTGCTCTTCCCCAGGGACCAAATCTACTTCTTTTGGAAACTGCTGATGCATGTGAACTTCAGAGGAGATACAAATTGCACTTTGTGTAGTTGTGGCTACTACCTGCGCCAAATTCTCATTTACACTGGAGTAAGTTTTGCAGATATATTAAATACCAGAGAGGTGGAAAGAACTGTTGATGAATATGGGTACCTAGTTCTTCATCTACACTGCCTCCACATGTACATTTCACCCCCTGAAAAAAAAATTCCAAGTTAAGCCTGTCACAAATATTATATTTTCTTACATATTCTTTCCTCTGACTATACCCACAAGCAGATTGTCCATCAGTGCCACCAGCAGCTTGTGACAAACTGCTGTTTCAGTAATTACTGAAGGGCTGTATTACATTTGTGATGCTGTTCACCGGAGGGGTTCAAACCTAGAAAGACAGGCGTCATCATTTTTCTTTTGAAGCTGCGACCAAGCCTGAGTCACTGGGCCGGCCACTGACTGCCTCAGCAGATCAGCAGTGGCACCAAACATATTGTATTTATTGAATATTATGGAGAGGAACAACGAGATATAGGATGGGAACAGCAGTGATACAAAGGGAGCTAGACAGCACCGGATAAGGAATCGAGTCAGGTATTGGCTGGCCACCAGGATGAGCGTATTTATAACAAAGATCATTTGAGGGTCAGAATCAGGACATAAAGGGAATCTGCTTTGTTTGCAGTCCCCTATATTTGGAATGATCCACACTTCACCACCATCATTCAGCACATCTTTAGGGTACAAAAATCCTTACGTATTTACCAAGATTTTAATAAAAAATGTTTTTCTTTTTGCACTTGATGACTTTTTTATTCTTTCAGCTTTTCAAGTAAGCTAGGACTTCTTCATTTGGGTTATGTAAAATATTTACCTATGGAGAAGCCTAGCCACATTCAATGACTCTGCACCACACCATTTTCTTACAGGGTCAGCAAAGTTCTTAAGGGCTGGAATGTAAAAATCGTGTTGCATTGCATTTGTGCATTGCCTTTCCTTTATCCACAGAAACTCACCTCACTTACCTAAGCCCTTTGGCATACTAGGTTTTATTTACAAATTGGCGGTAAAGTGCTGTAGTCTCTTTGACAGTTTGCAATTAATTGCACACAATCTGTTTAGGCTTCAAGATGCACCTTTCATAAATGATGATATATTCCAAAAGGCAGTCCAATTGGCTGTTTTACATATTGCATATATTTTTCATATTTCCAAGACAGGACGTATGCAAAATCATTTTACTGTGGCACAAACACAGGAAAGATGATTTGGAAGAAAGGCCAGAGGCCAGAGGTTCCGTTTCTAATTCTTTCACTCAGCTGCTGCAGACTGTGGGTAAGTCATCCAATATTTCTCTGCCTTTCTTCTGCATCTGCACAAGGTTGTTTATTCTTCTAAGAGCTGGAATTCAGTGAATGAAACTCTAATTTGTTATTATTAATATATTCCAATAAATGGTTGCAGTGCTTTAGCATTGCTTTGAAGTCAGTCAAATAAGTATTAAAGAAATAGTGAATTGTAAGAAAAGGCAGTTCTGTCCATCTGATATGCCCGCATTGAAATTTTACTTGTGGGTTGACCTCCTCGGAACAAGAAACTGATAAAAGGTGTATGTGCTAAATAGATCCCGGAGTCTTGAGAAGCTTTTTCTCTTTTCACTCATCCATTGTGTAAAGACTGATGTGAGTCACATGCCCAAATCACTAAAAGCAACTTTTACAACATAAAGCATTTAAATGTGCCAGTAAATACCTTATATTGGCATCATACCCGTCACCATTCTTACAACTAACTCCTATCTACTTTCATTATTCCTTCCTTCCTCCCATCCTGTCTTACTGTTTTGAATTATGGGCAACTCTTAAAAAAAGCGACATACACTTTAATTATACACGTAATATTGTTATTGACTCAAACTACTTTGTTTCCCTAAAAAGCTATTCTGTATTTGCTGGCAGGCTGCTTGTTTGTGATCCTAGCATTGTCAGTCACGTCAGGAAAGCCATCTTAGTCATAAAATAGCTATTGTAGGGGAAGTATTATTGGTTCTGTACAGGGCTCTTTAGCAGTAATTATGTACAGCTTTTAGTAATTTTGAGAGTCGCCCAAGCATCATTAGATACAAACCATTTGCAATGACCTGCAATGATGCCTGTACAGTATTTTTACAGGCAAACTAAAATAAAACATTTTGGTGGTAACATGTAAATTAGCCTTGAGGCTCACAATGCAATGGTCATCAAGCGTGTAACATTTAATTACAAGACCACTGAGCATGAGTGAGGTCCTCTGAGTTTTTCATCCCTAGAACAGAAAGATTCTCCCATTGAACTGACAATTTGAATCCTCTCACGAGATGTGGCCTCAGCAGGCCAAACTTGGCATTTAAGGGACTGATGTCTTTCAGGACCCTATTTGGTAAAGTATTTCACGGAGCTATTGGTGCTTGAGGTACCTTGTTGAATCGCGCCTGCGAGGAGCTGAGAACTGCAGGGACTCCGTGCAATGTACCATCAGCCTGTAACCAGAGGCTAAGGTGGAAGGTAGAAGAGATCCTAAGGTAGAAGAGCTCAGTCTGAGCCATTCTGATTTCTACCTTAATAAACTAAATCATACCGCGCTTCAGGAGCTATGTAATGTGCGGTGTCTTCATACATTCATGCAGAACTGGTTGCTTCCACCGTGCCTGAGCATACAGGAGCATAGGAAACTCCAGCAATTCTGTGTTCTGCATGGAGTCGGTGCAGTTTGCATCCACTGGTGCATGGAAGTATGGATTAGATCTTTCATTGGCTCTAGCCCCTAGCACAAACAAAACTGAATTATTATTTGTCTCAGCCTCTACTTCTAGATGCTTCTGAAAAGGTAGTGAATGTTTTGTTGTGTGGTCTAGGTTTCAGGCTTGGTACCTATTTTCTAAATCTTGGAATCTGATATTCATAAGGTGGCTGGTGTGGCCAAAGAGTGGTAAAACCTGACAGAAATGCCATAAAACTGATTAAGTACATGGACATAAGTCCTCCAAGCCTGTTCAGAGCTATATAACTGTCTGCCCTCTAGAGATACCTTGCAATTCTCCTGTTAGGGTTGCCAGTGGAGATGCCCGGGGACACGCTGACAAAGCAGAGGACTAGCAGGTGCCTAAGGAGAAGTACACAAAGGTTTCACTTGTTCATCGTCTCTCTCCAAGACTGATCATGCATGATATGTAATGAACAACTGTCCTCTATCTATTTCTTTCTCTGACTGACTTTCCCCTGCCTCTGACAAACACCTTACATGCTCTTGACCAGTTCAGAGCCTAGTGATTATTGTCCCCAGATTTTGGGGGCTTGTGAGTGAGGCTCACCCCCATGAACCAGAGTTCCCGGTCCTCACCCAAAAGAAACAGGACTGCAGCAAAGGTGGGGGAAAGGGACAACTAGGAGATTGGACTGAAATTCCCTGGCAGAAGGACCCGAGAATGCTGCGCAGAGGTGTTGGCATCTGGTTACCTAAATCCTGTGTATATTGCGAGCTTTTGTTTAGGGCTCATAGACTCTCCGTTAACATATTTTGGTTTCTGGCTGTATATATTATTCTCCAAGTGAAATCCTCAATGAATGCACTCGTGGGTGTTTTTCATCAGTAACTTTACGAGCTTAGTGACAAAGCTAGAAAAGGACGTATGTGGAAATTGCAAAGTATCTCATCCTGGTAAATTCTGAGGCAAACATTTACAGCTTACTAAGTTTTGCTTAGTCTGATAATGAATGTTTTACTTTCATATATGTTTTCTTAAAGTTATAAAGCTTGGAGCTACACAAATATATGGAAAATTTGGCCTTTGTTTAAAAAAACTGTAGAATGTTTCTATCCACATTTTTAGCCTCTATCTTTGATGAGCTACATTAAAAAAATAATTAAAAAAAACCTAGAAAGATAAGGGGGGAAAGAAACAAATACTGTTGTGAAAGAGTAAACTGTGTAAGAGTCTAGTCTTGCTCAAAATTTTAAGGGCCTCCTTATTTTCGAGTTTTGAATACTTGAGGTTGACATGTCAGGAGAAAGGAAAGTTTACAAGAATTTGATTACAAGAATTGCTTGAAATTTTTTGAATTAACTTCTTGATTACAAGAATCAAATAGAAAATCAATTAGCCATTTCAAAATCCATAAATTGATGCTGTTTTCAAGTACGCTTGAGAGAGAAAGTACTATTCTGTAGGTTTGCTGGAGATAGGAATTTCCTTTTGAGCATCCATCTAATGTAGCAAATGTATTTGCTAACTTACTTGTTACAGACAACATTATGTGTGTGTTGTCCCAGTTCTCTAGACACTGGAAAATGAGAAGCCCGAGGAACTGGCTGCCCTGTTGGATGTGGATATGACTAGATCTGGGACAGCTACTGTTAATGTTCTGAAAAAATCTGGCTTCCCAACACTGAAGTGTTACCTTTTTATGCAAATAGCAGTTGCAAAAGCATGCTCGATCTTTGCTATTTCATGATTAGTGTTCTCATGACCAATCAATAAATCCCCAGAGTCTCTCCCTGTAATGGCCATTTTGCTCAGTCTCTCCAGTAGGGAGGTCTATTTAGCAGCAGGTTTTCAGCAGACCAAAACGTGGAATCAATAGCCTGAGAATAATCTGCCCACTTGTCCTTATGAAATACTTGTATTTTTCCATGCAAGTTCTAACAGACCAAATGACTTTTCCAATATGTAAGGGTTTAGTGCCTTATATGGAAATGCATCAACTACACAATTGCCAGCACACGTGATAGGATCTCTCAAGGTCACTAGTGAATTGACTGAAGAGCTTCAATAAAGCTTTAAAGTCAAGTCATGCAGATACAGAACACCCACCTCAATGGTTACAAATTGCCTGTGAGTGACTACAGCATGTAGGTGAGTGTAGTCTCGGGAGGACACGCAGCTTTCCTCTCATGAGCTCGCTCCACACACCTCCCTTCTGTTACATGAGACAAAAATCCACTACCTCTCTGCTGCCTCTGCTGTATACATACCTTACCTAGGGAAGGGACACCGATGCCAGCCTCCTCCCTCAGTTGTTTTTACCTGCCCGCGTGGTTACAGCCTGGTGCAGTACATGACAGCAGCCCACTCTGCAGCCTGGCCCTCCAGCAGAGAGCAGGGGCGGGGGAGCACCTCTGCACGCACATCTGCATTCTGTCCCCCAGGTATCCCTCTCTGGTTTTAACTGTACCATGGGAACATTTTTTTCTTTGGAAAGTAAATACAATAAAATCATTACTAATAATTGCCATAACGGTGATTTAAGAGGACTTAAAACTATTCACAATTAGCTTCTTTTCTTGACTGCTTTAATGTAGTAACAAGAATGCAGTAATCTCCACGTGTCTTTTCTGATCTGGCATATATCTGTTCTTATTCTAGCTTTCAAAGGAGAAGCCCTCAGCAAAGGGTCTGAGGTTACATTTTCATTTTTAGCTTGGTTTCCTAAGGAAATGAGGGTCATGACATTGCTATCTGTCTGTCTGTCCTTATTTTTCTCTCATATTGCCTTACAGGAACTTCTGAGCCTGTCAGTCAATCTCAGCCAGAATAAAAAAGCATTGTAAATCTGAAGAATAAATACGTGCCTGTAAGACTTCATGGACGTTTTTGGTTGGGGAGCAGAAGGAAACATAAATTAGAGCTCTCGCTGAGCAAAGGTGAGGAAAACGCAGCCGGTGCCATCTGCTTGGCAGCAGCGGATGGGCAAACCAAGACTGGCCGCTTATTGGCACAAGGCTAAGTTTGGACAAGCCAGGGCAGAAAGGGCTTCTTGGCTGGCGAGGGTACAACAGTGAGACCCGGCTGCTCCCAGGAGCACAGGGCACCTCTTACTCGCAGGCATGTCTCTAGTTCTCTGCTTCACAGCTGTAGTTACAGTTCTGTCATCACATTGTGCCTTCCCTGCCAAAATAGTCAGGACTTTTTGCAGATTATACATGGCAATACCATTCCTGTTCTAGAGAGATTACAATTTAGGGATATAAAGTATATTAATTCCTAAAACCTACTGTCTGTCTAAATTTTGAGTTACAGATTGGAATATAATCTCACCGTATCAAAAACATCCATCTGCTCTCAGATGGGGCCCGATCCTTTTTTCAATGTAGCCAAAGCAAAGCTGTCACTGAGTTTGGTGATGCGGGACCAAACTTGAGCTGTGCTGCTTTGTGTTTGGTTAGTAGCACTTGACAGGACAATGTAAACGCATGTTTTGTTTATACTTCATAAGTAGCAGCATTGTGTGATAGACAAAAGCTGTGAGAGAAATCCCACAAAAATAATTAAAGAACCAAACAACTGATGGTAGCGAAGAAAAAATTCCCCGTGAAAAAAAAACACAAAATCAATAGATTATGAAAGCTACTCTGAGGCTTCCACTGCTACCATCTCAAGGCTTTATTATCAAATATCAAAAAATCATTACTGCAATATCAAAACATTCAAAATAACAATATAAAAACTCTACTCAATCTGTTCCTGCAGGGATCTGATCTAAAAATCCACAAGAAAAAAAAAATAATTGCTGTGAAAATGGCAGTTAGCCAGTTCAATCATTCTGCCAGCCTGGTTCTATAACTGTACACTCGTCGCTGCATTTCAGTGCCACCACTGTAGATAACTTCAAAAGAATTGCTCAAGCAAACAAACTATAACCAAATCAGACAAAATATGAAGCCTTTTAAAAAAGCTCGTAAGTGCTGTTATCAGGTGCTCTATTTGTGGCCTCATGTCACTTTATATCTAGCATAACTGATTCCCTATCATTTAGCAACGATAACTTATAAACCCTACCTTGCGTCCTCCTGCAAAAGACCAATTCTTACCAACTTTAACGTTCCCCAGATTTCCTTACCTCTGAAGCAAGAGGCACTCCAGATGGCATGGGAAACCTTCATCCTTGCTGCCTATGGGAATGAAGTTTTAAGGAAATCGAGTTTCTACATGGAAGACTGCTTTTGTTTGAGAGCAGTTCTGCACCTTTTATGCATAGTACTTTCAAAACTAATATAACTCCTTTTTGAACCTACAGACAAATAGAGCTTGTAGTTCATAATGGCAGTATTGGGAGGGGGATCATGCTCCATTTACTAGTATAAAAAGAAAAGGAAGGAAAGCTTTCTGGTCCAGCTCATCCAGGGTGATCTCCTTCATTGTTGTTTGACACCTAAGGATTTATAACTCCATTCAGCTCTTTGTAGCGCACTGTTGTATTTAACAGATATTTATAAGTGCCTCCTGTACTTGGGGACAAATCATAAAAATACACTAGTAACAGATGTTTGTCTTTTCTTAAGCTTAAAATAAGTAAAACTCATTGTCCCTCCATTATAACTTGTAAAATTTATACCTTTTCTGGGTGGCTTTCCTCTTGAATCTGTGGGTAGCAGATGGCTCTTCTCTGTCCCAGAAAACGCACGGAGTTGTCGGACTGGACCAAAACCAAGAAGGTTGAAAAATTGAGGGGTGCAGACAGGAACAAGAGGGTGCTTTCAGTTGGAAAAGGCCTGTGGGAAAAGTACCCAGACCCCCAAAAATGACATCTTTGTAGGTGAGAAACATCAAATCAAAATAGCATGTGAGCAGAGTGCAGATCTGGCTTGTATATGTTATATACTGCCTACATGTCCTTGGCTTTTCTTCTGCTACAGGCGGACTGTCTGAAGTCCCCCTCCGGCCTTTCAGCTGATAATCTACTTCCTGACAATAACTAGCAAAAGACTAACATTGCACTTGGCTCTGCAGTAGACTCAAATCAGCCCACAGGCACGGCACAGGGTCAACCTGCTGCTAGGCTGTTTGTTTATTTTGGTTGACATTTTCCTTCGTTGAGAATCTGTTCCTTGTTATTCAGTACATACAGCCCTGCACATATCCTATCTGTTTAACTGTCTTTGGATAAAAGTGGGTATTTTCCCATGTCAATAAATGTTCTGGTGTGAAGCTGTGAGCTGGCCTCTGAGAGAACCACCCCCTGCTGAGTATCTCACTTCTGCATTGAGTTTTCTTTGTTAATCGTGTCCAAAATAAGAAGACTTTCTGTCTAGCAAAAACCCATCATTAATTTTTCATATAAGCACTAAAGTCTTGAACAGAATCCTTGAGTGGCTTCAAAGAAAAAGGAATAATAAAACCAGAGCTACATTTTCCTTTTTCCCCATCTTAGTTATTTGATATTTTAAGAAAACTTTTTAATGCAGAACTACAGTTCTCCCAGCTTCATGGTGACACGTTCATTCTGAAGACTACATTTGACCTTCAACTTTGTCCTTCATTAGCGGGATTACACCTAAACACTCCTTCATTTTACTGTAAATGAGACAGATGCAATGTGTATTCTGTTCGGCCCCAGCATTAGGATTATCCCAAGAGTGGCATTTATGTTCTTGTAGTTCCTTGGTATAAATAAATATCAAAGTAGGAAGACCAATCTGTACTCCACTAGGAATAATAAACTAAAATAATATGGCACTGATTCTGTTTGGGTTGTCTAAATGTGTTTTTATGATTGTATATGTTTATGGCTTTCTCACACAGCCACCATGAATTCCAGGCAATTAAAAAGGACATGAGTTCTGAAGCATTTTAAAAGGGACTTTGCTTTCCAAATGGCGTGTATTAAAAGCAGAATACATTTTTTTGACAGAGCTACTGCAAAGTCAACAGTCACACATTTCCCTTGCTCCAAATTTCTTCCCCTTCTTCTCCCACCTGAAATAACCAATTAGAATATTTCTGTAAGTTGAGAAGAAAGGCAGGGAAAGATTCCTTTTATGTTTGCACATATATGAGATGCATTGCTCGCTTAAGACTCAGCCTGTGGGCCCCAGATCTGAAAGTAGCTCAGAGGGAGTATATAGCAGGTCTTGTATCTGGTGTATCAACCTACCTATATGCTGTACAATCGCTGCTTTTTCAGGCTGAGCCAGTCCAGTGTCACCGTGCGCATGATTGGGAACGGTTCTGTCCTTGCTGCACACTGCCCAGCCTTCACCCCCACTTGACTCAGGGGCACAGATTTTTCAGTCGTGGGTATAGAGAAGAACTTTATTTAATTGGATAATAACGTAACTCTGCTCTAACCTACCTTGAACTGGATGGTCTGTGTGGCGTCATAAGTTACTGAACAAAGAATTAAAAATACAAGCAGTGAAGAAGCAGTACTTTTGATCCGACTGTTAAACATTGTTGGCTTGCTTTTGTTATTTACATCAATTCAAATACAGAGTAAAAGGCTGAGAGAAAAAACATCTTTAAACAATTTTCCAATTATGAACTAAGTGCCATTTCAGATGTTTATATTCAAGAAATACTTCGCAAGACTAGAGAAAACTAGATTTGATAGTTAAATCAAACAGGTACATTTTTAAAAGGTAAAAATGCATTGCTCCTTCCTCAGGTCAAACTGTTCCTATCCACACGACTTTATACATAAGAAAGTGAATAAATGGAAGAGAGAGGATGATAAAGCTTGATATTTTGCTTTTTCCAGTAATTTTTAGAGGAGATTATGATTCCTTGATTATAAGTAATCTACACCCTGCTCCACAAAGTTTCCCACAGGAGTCAGTGGCAGAACTCACAGACTTAGGTGTTAACAGCATAAAATTTCAAAATTTGTCCAGATTCATCATGAAAGGAGAATTTATTAAAGACTATAGCTACAGCAGTTATTCATGTTTTCATAACACATCTGGAACAAACACCTGAAATCTCTGCGAGGTCTGGGGACATGGCATCGTAGTCCCAGCAAGTCCATGGCACACCCTTTGACGCAGGATGTGGGCAAACATACATAGACTTTCTGGCTCTGAAATTCTTTCAGAGTCCACAAACAGCTGTATTTTATGGGAAAATCACTAAGGATTTCTGCCACTTCAGTCATAAGATGTTGCCTCTTCTGCACTGTTCACTGTAGCTTTGGTCCATCCAGCTATTACATGAGTATTTTACTGGGTGCAACTATTATCCCATTGTGCTTAAGTGCTGAACGCCATCCGTGTTAATAGAAATGTATCATCATGTCATTATTAAATATTTATATTGTTGTAGCACCAAGAGACCAATCCTGTCATGTTTCCTCTGTTAAATTTTTAATGAGAGATAGTCCCTGACAAGCTGACACGAGTCCGCAAATGATCAGGAATTGACAGAAGCTTCCTGTGTTTCTGTAGGAAAGGTGTAAATCCTGCCCAGGACTCTTGTCTAGCAATGAGATCCCTTCTGGAGATAAAACAGGCCCTCCTGAGATAACCTCTGCCAGTAGCAGAGCAAAGAGGGAAAACCCTGATGAGCCAAAAGTGTTTCCAAAGGCAAGAAGTAGCAATCCCATCCCTCCAGAGAGGTTGAGAGGCGGTAAAAGAAAATAAGCAGAATGGGGTAAGTCCAGCTCGTTATTTGAAAATTATAGCCCAATTTTTCCATGTTTCTTCAAACCAAGTTCTGAGCCTAGCAAAATTATCCACCATTAATGACCAGGCCTGAGCTGGCTGTTGGGTAGCAGCCTGCAGCAGCAGACCCAGCGCTGCCCCGGGCGAGAGCTGTGCTGCCGGAGCCGAGCGCTCCTCCTTGCCCGGGCGGAAAGTCCCTTGCTTGTCTATTACAGCAGGAAATGTTTTGAAATCTGAACAATGCAGGAGATCTGAGGGCAGACAGCACAGATAATGAAAAGAAAAAAGAACTATTACTTGGAAATGATTGTTGCTTTGTCACTTTTCCTTAATTTCCTCAGTAACTAGTAGAAACCGTTCCTTAGAAAATATTTAGGAAATAACATCCATAACACCATTTCCCTGCCTCAGTCTTAGCCATTGTTTCCATCCTTTTGCTTTTGATGACAGGTGAGTTTCAATTGTAGTCCTTTTTATGAATACTCAGTGTATAAATTATGCAGATTAAAGTCTCTAATTTCAGAGTAAATTTCAAAGATTCTGCTCATCCTGAGTTGTGCAACAATTGCATAACACTTTTATTTCATTCTTCAAAGGCTTTAAGATCAAAATTTTTGTTTTAAATAATGCCCATAAAATCCCTACATTCACTTACTAAAGCAGAAGCTGGAAGAATTAAATAACAAGGTTTAATCTTCAGTTAAATTTCTTAAACTCAGATAAACAATACTGATGTTTACAGTTTTCACACTGTAACATGTAATTTGAAAGGAAAACTGGTTTTTGTAGTTTTTAATTGAATATGGTCCATGTCTAGAACAAACTGACCAGGGGGCAGACCTTCAGCTGGTGCAAAGCATTTTTGAAGTCGATACAACAAAAGCAATGTACAACAACAAAGAACTAAAGTATCATCAAGGCTCTGATTCTGGAAAAAACTCTTTGTTGATCCACACTGAAATTGTGTGAGCTGCATGTGGGGGACAAGGATTCAGCTGTTTGGATTTTTAGGCTCAGGCCTCAAGGTTGGGAAATAATTTCCTGTATTGCCATTTCCATTTTCGAGCCTTCCCTGGCTGTTTGTTACCAAATTCATTGGCATGTTCTCTGCAATACGCAATACAATGAAGAAAACTTTCCTCATTCCACGAAAAGGTTTTTGGATTTCAAATAAATGCGTCAGACATTGGGACGAAGGAGAGCTCTCAAAATCACAAACTCTACACCAGAATAGCAAATACTTCCCCAGTACATAGAAGACCAGCTTTCCATGGAGACTTAGTTTATATAAAATAAACCGGCTCGACCATGAGCAATTGAACAAGGCTCTGTAGTAGTCTGTTGCCTGATGGCTAGGTAACATAGTAAGGATGCAAAAGGTATATGTTTGTGTGTCTGGTTAAATCAGACAGAGACATCTGAACAGCAGTTTCCTGCATTTCTTGCATGAATCACCCCAACTACTGAGCTGCTGGCCACATTGGTGCAGGCAAAGGCCTTGCTCAATGTCAACCTTGTAAAAATCAGTATTTTGGCTCCTACAAAATGGCTTTGGCTTTGAAATTTGGTGCCTTCCAATGACATGCCATTTCTTGGAACATTCCCAGTTAACCTGATTTGCACGTTTTGAAATTAAGCCCAAAAATGCTAAGATGGCACCAAAACAGAGAAATATGAAATTATCTTGGAAATCATTCATACCTCCCTATTTGTGTTGCATGACAATTAAATAGCTGAAGGTCGGCTGCAGTCTTATAGCTGTTAGGTCTGGATTGCTGTGCGTCACAAGCCTTTTCACAAGAACCTGACAAATCTCTCTCATTAATAACAAATGACAATCTCGCTGGTGCTACAATGCATGTTACATTTAATCAATTTGCTATTTGTATTCATTATGTACATCTCCTATTTTGAGTCATGAAAAATTGAACAGTAATTACAACATGGAAGAGCATCATGGATAACAAATGAGATAAGACCAGAAAAAGTACTATTAATTGGTCAGTTGTGCTTGTCAGTACATTTAAAGTAATTAAGGCAGGGAATGAGATAAGACAATTGTATGCCTTTGAAGTAAAACAGAGTATCAGAATACCCACTGGTCAGGTACCCTGGCTATGACAAAAACTCAATCATCTAAACATGTACGGTGTTAAGACGAGCTTTAAAGAGCTGTTTAACTACAGCTTTTACTTAAAGAAGTCAAAGTAACTTCCTTGAGTGAAATGCAATTGTAATGCCTGGTAGCGTGACCACGCTATAAATAAGACTGTCAGCATCTCCATTATAGCCCCCACTGCCAGGGGCTGCTAACTTATCTCTTCTACATTTCAACAGCCTCAAAGAGGGCAAACAAATTAGTGACTCAGATGTCTATTTCTGTACTAAAAAAGGAAGAACAAGTTAAACTGTTTTTAACCAAGAATATCAAGATGCTGATAAATTTTTAGGATTTTCCCGTGAATCAGAGCTTCACAGGATGGAAAATAGAAACGAAGTGGAAGGAACTGTGTCCCTCTATGAGACTGAGCTAGGCTGATGCTGTTTTGCACCTTGGTAAGATTCTGAAAAGTAGAACAGCCACACTATCTGGATTTAACAGCTGCTGAGTACTTCTGCTGTTGGTTTATGAGCCTTTTACCAAATCTGTTAGTCCGCATTACTTCTGTTGCTGGTATACGTCAACACAGAAGAACAAAGGGCCACGTCCAGGAACAGTGAATGTGCCTAATTTAATTTTGAACAGAACTTTGAGGAACTTAACGTGTCCACCGACAATGCAGCAGTCCAGGGAACTCCTATCCTGAGGTACACAAGTCTCTGGGCTCCAGAGTTTCCTCCAGGATCAAACTGAGCAGCATGCTCGTGTTTGGACCCAATCAGTGCAAGCAGCAAGCACCCCAGGGGCTAGTCCTAGTAAGCACACTGGATTTGGCTTCTTAAAAATGGACCTGCTATGGACCCTACTTCAAATTAAAATGTCTAACATGTAAGATAGCGCTCAGAAGAGGTAAGTGAAGACTGGGCTAGTCACAGGCAGTATTCTGTGTCGGCATAGTAGATCTTCCTGAAAAAAAAAAAAACCAAATCTGGAATTAAAATTCATACATCGAGTTCTTAATAACTACTTCTTGTGCTTCAGAATTAAAATTCATGCTTCAGGAGAGGCAGTGGTCAGGGATTCCTGCTATGCAGAGTCACAAGTGTAAACTTGAGACCATTTCCGCTGAAAAGGGTAGCTTTAAGGTTGAATTCTAACAGAAAACAGAGTAAAGACATAAGAACAGAAAAAGCCATGGCTGACAATCACTTTCTTGAGAAAGAGAACCACAGTGACAAGGGAGGGCAAAAGTGCTGAGGAAGGTGATGACTGTATTGCTGTGACATCTGGGAAGTAGAGTTTGGTCATAAAAAACTGCTCAGCATTAGCAATTATAGTAGCTTTTCTTTGACATTGCCGCTGAAGTTTAGAGGGAATATCATTGATTTCATAATGAAAGCTATTCATTTTGCAAAGGTTTATTGTAAAGTGTCATGAGGAAAGGCATCCTCAAGACACTAAGAAATATAATGAAAAACCTGCAAAAAGGTGTAAAGAATTCTAAATCACTGCATTGTCTAGATATTAATGTAAGTAGGTACTAAATGCGCTAGCTGATTAATGCTTCCTTTCCCTTAAGGAAGAAGAATTACTAAAACACTATTTAAAGAAATGCAGGAGTGAATAAAACCAGTACTAGCAGCATAGTGATTACGTGGCAAACAAGACACAGTAAAGCTGATGTGCTTTCTCAGATAGGATTTGATCTAGAAATTGACAGCTAAAGCCATTCAACTGGGCAACACGAAGTCTTCATTTCCTTCACATAAAGCATTTTTTATCACTTAAATACCTTGCAAGCTGTGTGTACGTGCTGTATAGTCTATTCCTCATCAGTAGTGGGGTGCTTTTACAACTTAATTCTCAAGTCATTCTAGAAAAGAGTTTCAGCTTATCAGGGAGCTTTTTTTTTTTTTTTAACTGCTTATTCAAAAGGATTGCAACTGTTTATTTGTCACCACCCTGTAGTCAACAAAAATGTTAGGGTTTTGTGAAATCACAGAAGTATGAGCTTTCTGAAGAAAGATTACATGTATATGTCTACTCTGAAGACCCTCTCACGGAAAACAAGGATGTCTGTGTCCCAGGTACAGAGATTTGTAAATAAGGCTTCAGACAGTTCATTGGTATAAACAAAAGAGTGAAGGCAAAGCTAAAAAAGAAACTGACATACAGGATAGGATTTTCTAGACTGGTGTGAACTTCAAACGGATTTTGGTGTTTTATAGGATGTGTCCCAGTCAGCCTCAGCACGATAAAACACGCTGGCTCCCAGCGCTTCATAGTGTTTGCTTGGCCAACAAGACCTTGATCCCTGTTCTGCATGTCAGACTGCCGCATCGGTGCAGACCCTGCTGTGGCTCTCCGCAGGCACAGCACTTCCCCCAGCTTGTAGGGTTGGGGTTGAAGTAGGTATATTTTATATCCAAATGCATAACAGATAATCCAAGTATTACAGATATTAGGGGGTGTAATTATGCAACTTAGGACCATGCATCCAGATTCCTAGATTTATTAATATATTGTAGGTCTTGTGTTTATTTGGCAGGAAATTTATATATCAAGCACTCTGAGTAGTGGTATGCACTCAACTTCTATCGACTCACAGCTGGTTGGAAGTAATTATATGATTTCTCAATAAGCATCAGAAGTCAGCCATAAAGTTCAATTATTTTGACATAAGAGATCAATAACAGGAATCTGAAGCAATTATAGGCCCACGATTCCCAAGCTGCTTGGCTAAAAACGATCACGTGGTGAATCAGTCCCCGACTACAGCTACAAGTTCAATCGGCGGTGTGGTTCTTCACATCAAAGCACATGTAATCAATGGTTTATGCTATTAACATAAGCTGTTATTACTTTGCATTTCCAGAGTACACCTCGCACCATGGGCTGCATCCTGGGCTGAATGCATCCTTTCCCAGAGTGACTCTGAATGTAATATTAAAATCTGCCATCATTCATATCTGTGAAAAGCACAGAGATAACAGCGTACACTCGCTTCTCTTTCAAATCAGCATCAACACGCTGTCTCTCACATTAAATATTGATCAAACTTCTGAGTCAACAAATTTCATGACTGAAGCAAACAGAAGGCAGCACCGGGATGCCCACTGTCAGGGCCAGTCCCAAGCAACTATGCTGGACGCTCTTCCAAAGCGCTCCTGCTGCCCTTTCCCTCCCAGAAAGCGTACTGGCAGCAAGCTCTGCTCTCACAGCTCAGCCATGTGGCCAAGTCATTGCTGCATGCTTCCTAGCTCCACACCGCACTGCCTCCTGCCCACTATCCCAAAGCGACACTGCTAATACCTATAAGTGTCGATAATGCAGAGGTACCATATCTCTTTAATGATTGCCTTGCTGCTGGTGTCTTCTCCTGGTTCCTTTGCTGTAATAAGCAGACAGCTGGCACTAAACACCAGTGGTTTTCCTGGGTATGATAATGATTTGACATAAAAGATAATGTTAGACACAGTTAGGTAGAGATGTGACTTGGGCAGTTTCCCTCTTCTCCCATTTCCTTCTGCTGTCTTTGTCTACAGCAAGCAAAAATGAGAGATGAAGTATTGCTGCTCTCTATTTTGTTTTATTTACTAGTGCTGCTGCATCTGGAGAGACATTGACTGCTGTTTCATCTGAACGCGCCCAAACAAGGTCCACCATTAGGAAATGGAGACATTTCCACTTTTGCATTGCAATCATTACATTCCAAGAGTGTGGAGGACAGTTCTGGAGTACAACACATTAGCCTATGATGCAAAAAAAAAAAGTAAAAATATGTGTAATTTAGGCTCCAACATTTGGAGCTTAGGGTCACAGCCTGGGCTGTTCAGTAATGTATTAAATAGCAGAAAGTGTGTCTAACAATTTGACTAAGCAAAACATAGGGCTATGCTTAAAATACATTGCTCTCTTTGTTTTCAAATGACTTATTCAACTAACTAAAAAAATGCAACAACAACAAAAAAAAAAACAACAAACCCCAAAACCTAAGAAGAATTTATTTTAGTAGGTTCAATAGTTTGTAGGTTGTTGGTTGTTCACCTTAGAGATGAACTTGTACTGAGTCCTTGTGCAGATAATTAAGAATGTTTCTGTCTCCTTCTATCGCTGACTGTAAACAGAGAGCATGGCTGCAAAAACTTACTTTCTATCCTAATTCAACAGTTAAAATATTTTTATTTTAAATAGTTTAAGCAAAACTAGAACAGGTTAAAAACAGGGGGAAAAAAGTAATGGAGATACTGTTTCTCCACCAACAGTCAAAACTTTCACTCTTTATTTTCAAATCCATAAATTTTGACCAGCTTTGCTCACCAAGAAAACCTGAAAAGCAAGATAGACTTGTGCCATTGAGAAGTGTTGAAGAGCACCCTTCAGGTTTCTTGAAAAGCTGACTATCAAGAAACCAGAGCTTTCTTTAGAAGCAACCAGAGAGTGTGTATAGACAAACACCTGAGAAGCATAGCCTATAAGAAAAACAACATCTCGTGTCTTTTAAGCATTGCATCTAGTACTGTTTTGTATCATTAAAAGCTATGAATGAGGTTGTTGACAATGCACCAGTATGACTGCAATACCATTGTGGTCTTAATTGGTCATCATAATAGCACACGTCTAATTTCCAAGTGTGGGTTCATTTACTGGACAGAACGATCCCAACTTGTTCAGACCATTCAAATCATGCTTTAAAGTGGCATGGCTATGTGCCAGTTGTGCTACCTGGGGACGACTTCTCAAATTAGAGCTTTACAATTGAGGCTCCTCATTATTCTCCAAAGGGCTGCTTCTGTAAGCTACTACCTGTGTGTGCATGCAAGGTCACAGCAACAGCTACTTGTTTCTTTTGAGCAAAGCTTGTTCCTGTGAGCTTGCTTGGAAACCCCCAAGCCCGTTAAAGAATGCCAGCAATCCAAGCAGCCAGCCAGTTCTTCAAAGGGATCTCCCAGCATTGGCATTACTTGTCTCATTTGTCCAGGGACAGAACATTTGTTTCTTGAAACCACCGTAACTCAGCAGTCAAACCAGGTTGCACTGCCTGGACTCCTTCCTGGCACCTCTGCTGCCTGCTTCCACGCCAAGGCTCAACTGCTCCCTGCATGAGGCTTTCCAAAAACAAACTCCTTTCTGGCATCTCCCCAAAAAGCCACTCACTCCTAAGCTTTCCCTGACCACTGGGACACCAACAAGGCAGCAGAAACCAGATTCAGACCTCCTCTGTTAAAAGGAGATAACATCTCCTGCCACTTGACACCAGTATGCAGGTTTAACACTATCTGTGTTTTCTGACATGGTTTTTGCTATTTTATAGATATTCACACGTGTATTTTATTTGTGGCTTTTGGTGAATTTGTAAAATTTGAAGTGAAGTTATTTTAATTTTTCCCTCCTCAGGCTCTGTGGAAGGCTCCTGTGCCATTCTGCTTGTGTGAGCACCGACAAATCCATCCCCTGAGAGACAACTAATTAGTCACTAGTCACAGGGAGGTTTAAGTCTCATTCCTAAGGAAGGAGGTAACGTCATGGTGGCAAAACCTGTCACCTTTGCCTGACCAACCTGAAGGGACAAAGACTGTTACTGCACAGTCCAATCCCTTTGTGTGACAGGGTAAAGGATACTGACTTACCTAGGGTGGAAAATGTAATAATCTAAAGATATTCAAAGAGAAATCATCTCCAAGCAGTGCTAACATTTTCACAGGCAGCTATCTCTTCCCGTGCCACAAACGAATCAGAGTATCAGCAACTAAGCGATGGGCAGTTATTTAATGAGTTAATCTCATTAGGATATTTGAACTCTCAGAAGAGGCTCAACCCATTAGCTATGTGAGAGCTTTGAAATGAGCCTTTCAAAAGGACTATAAGAATATATTAAAAAGTGGTTAATACGATGTGGACTTTACCAGGGTTCCCCTCTGGACGAGGCTGGCTGGCAGGAGGAGGAGCACAAGGTCGTTACCCCGATGAACTTCTCCAAAAGCCCCGCAGCCGCGTAGCTAATGGGCCCCAGTCAACCCTAGATCCCATAAAGTAACATCACTAACAGTTTGAATTCCTGTTGTTTCTAAGGGTAACTTTGCTATTCTGTGCAATTTCACTTTGCTTCCCAATTTTGAATCCTATAGCTTTACCTGATCTGGATAGTTAAACCTGGACTAGTCTTACTTTGTACGTAAGAGAAAAAATACCCTATAATAATAGTTTTACGTTAAAGTTACTTAACCTCACATTCTTCACAGTGACGGCACCTCCTCTATTCCTTTCCTTTCTTTTAACTTAAATTTAATTACCATAAATGCAGATTGTGATTAACTAAATTAAGAAGAACAGTAGAGTCTCATCCAGACCAACATCATGTCATTACTTCGATTTCAGTGGAATACCACAGCTTACACCTTTGGAATTTACATTGTATAACTGATTCCTGCCTTTTATATTTACTTGTATTAGCTTCACTAGAATTATTCACCTCAATAAAGTGAACAGTATTTGACCCTATAACATTAAATGAAAGGCATTAATAGAAAAACCTAGAGAATATCTTCCAGCAATAATTAAAACTCAGGGCAGAATAATTTTTTCTGTCATCATAAATCACAATGAAATGTGGATACCTAATGTCTGATTATTCAGACCCGCTCCATTAAAGCAGTCAAGAAATGTCCACCACTTAATTGCTAATGCTAATTGTATTTAGTCTATGGGTTTAAAAGCAGTGATATGAAAGCTTCATATTGTTTAGAGTATTGTAAAATGTAACTGTTAAGTAATGCATTTTCAAGAGTTTGGGGAAGGAACATTATTAAAGTTCATTTCCATGCTGCAGCTGCAGGAGTTGGAATTATGAAAGTGAAGAAGCTGTAAAATTGAAAAGGTCAGGAATGACATTCATCTATTCCAGCTGCCAAATCAAGGGAATGTTAACAAAACTAGTCTCTAGTAGAAAAGCTAATTGTCTACTTGTATTTTGGCTGCCCCAATACATGTACTCTACTGTGGCTAATCTATAGGAAAGACCACACTGGAACAGCACATCATTTTTTTTTAACAGGCCTCTTGTAAACAAATTAACCTTATTTCCCTAAATATGCAAACTCTAATGATTCTATAACCCAAATCAGTCTACACAGCAGCCAAATGTTTCAAGTCAGTGTTTAAAGAAAACAGAATGTGAATGAAGTTCGTTTACTCCTGGAAGCAGAGTTAGTTTTCAGAGTGCTGGAGTACAGGGCAAATTTTAAATTTTACTCTAATGTTGTATTCTTGCAAGCAGCATTTCTAAAATGTCTCATCCCAAGGCATGTTAACATATAACAACACATTGAAAAGTTTCTGTCACAGACCAGATCTTTTGTAGATGACCTGGATTTAATGATCCCACAGTGTGAAGGACCTTCCAGGGTATCCGGTGCTTAATCTACCCAGTTTTATTGCAAGCCCCTCTGGCTATTTTCTATCGTTCTTTGGTTTTGTGTTTTCACCCGATACACTGCAGGTGTTACCAGAGGTCTACATGTACAACTTGAACAAGCACACATAGCTGACACTCACGTGCAGACTGTATTCCCATAACGCACATATCCACCACCTCAAATTTTGATTTGTCCTGTGTAATGTAATACAGATGTCCCAGAAACAATCCAACTTGACCTATGACAACATAATATTAGCTCAGTATGTAGCTTTCTGGGTAACATTTTAAAAATCTTTCTGTTACTTGACTTTTTTCCTATGGAAAAGTATTGCAGAAGCTAGAAACAATACTGACAATTCATGAAATATTCAGGTGTACAGTTGCAATCCTTTAATAAATGGAAGTGACCTTCAAAACAGACATCCCAAAGATTAAGAGAACTTCTCAAAAGATGGCATTTGTCACTAATCAATGACTTGAAGAACTTACACTCTTCCTAGAAATGAATACAAAAAAGACCTTTCAGAATTATATCACTTTAAAAGCAAATAGTTCACAAAACCCATATAAAAGAACATTAATGAGTTAACAAAACAACAGAACAAAGTATCAAACAAGCAAATTGAAAGGATAAATCCCCTTGTGCCTATCAGTACCTATGTCCATGTCCAGAGTGCAGGAAAGCCATCTGCACATCCACCTACTGTTCACAGGGGTTGGACGATGCTATCAGCATTAACTACACTTCTTTGATTGCGATATTGTACGTCAAAATATTTATAACATTTTACAAATGGATTTCCTTTTTCATAGTCGCACAGATACCTTGGCTCTAACTGGGTCACTGTATTGCAACAGATGTAATCTCAGCAGAATACTGTGAGAAATCTGGGCTACGTTAATGACTGATCCAATTACAGCGGAAATCTCTAGAAAACCCAGATTTATTAAGAACCAGGAGACAATTACAATGTATTTCTAGGGACAACCAGATGGACAAGCCAGTCTCAAACTCTTTAAGGGGGCTGGAGCTCAACAAGCAGTGCCTATGCCATTACCTACATAGTTGGAGAAATTCCCGTTCTGAGGATATGATGAAAAAGCCGGAGACTCACTGCGGACACCTGGGGGGACTGGATCTAAATGCATTCTATCCCAGGAAGCAGCATGGCTTACGCACTTCTGTGAGGACAGGGTGACAGAGGAAAAGCTGTCCAGGAGAGAATGGCAGAGCAGGAATCAAGAAACCTCAGGAAACTTTTTGTCCAAGGAGAGTATTTACACAAAAGAGCTCCTTATGATTTAATATCAGGTCCTCTTGAAAAGATACATTTTTCTCTCCTGAATAGGAAATAAATGCCACCTTCCAAGTAGCAATCTGATCCCATGCTTAAGCAAACCTAGCAATCTACCATAGATTTGCACACAGAAGAAGTGAATTAAAAATACTTGAGAAATGTGAGTACAGACAGCTCCTTTTACCACCCCAAAGAAAGCTAAAATTTCACAGCATCCTCTGTGATCTCGCTAAGACACTTCATCAGAGGAACCTGCCCCTGCCTCTAGAAAACTGCATCTGTGAGTAGTCCGATTAACATAATTTGGATCTAAGAGGATGTCTGAAGTTAAACATTTAGTTAATTGGGAACTTTGCTCAGCTAAATATTTTACCTGAGAACTTATATTGAAACAGTAGAAAATAATATTTCTTGTTTATGGAACTTCCTGCCTGCTCCAAGCCAGTAAATATTTACATTTCAGCCACTCTGATAGCTAATGTGACCTTTCTGTTGTACACTTTACACCTGTGCTGTATTTTACTTTCATTGTTAACAATCTTTCTGGTCCCTCTTACATTAACAAGCAGTATTTAAATATATGCAAATTTCATATTTTAGCTGATGTTTTAGGAACATTTTTAAGGTCACCCTGTTTGATCTATCACACAGACATAGCAAATTTATGCACCATATATCCTATCTCTACTTGTTTTTTACCTACATCTGTCTTCTCTGATTGCATTTGAATGGGCTTATTTTCTATTTTAAATAAAAGATTTATGCCTTAGCTGTCAGTTTGCCTTTATTTGAAAATTTAATTTTGTTTCTAGAAATCTAGATTAACTTATTAGATTTAACTGTCCCTTATGCATTGCAACAATAGCAGAAGTATATTTTCCCTTGTGGCTAGAGTACATAAACAAAATGCTCTCGACAAAAATAAAGAACGTTATTACTCAGACCAATACAACACAGTCAGTCCAGGATACAAAAACTGGTGTTGTCATTTTTAATAATGATGGTGAGCAGTGGGAACTGACTAATAAATATGATAACTCACAAATCCAGGGAGCTTCCAACACCTTGAAATGCTTTGGAGAAAAGGCATGTTCTCCCACAGTGCCTCCTACACTCAGGTTGGCAAATACCCTCTCGTGACACAGCGCCACTGGGACACGACTTGATTGGTGATACTCAAGGATGTATTTAAATGAGGCAGAAATGAGAATCTGCCCCACTGTTTCGAGTTAGTCAGAGGCCTATTTATTGAGTCAGTGTGGTATTTCACATCCTCAGTGTGACGTGTTCTTTAGCATCTCTCAGCAGCGCTACTTGCACAATACTGTTCCTCAAGCCCTGAAATTTCAGAGCGTTCCTAAAAGGATAACCGCCTCATGGCAGTTGCTGCCTGTGGTCCTCGCAATGCCCAAAACAGCTGAGTTCTCGGGGTGTGGGAGGGAGGTGTGTGTTGGGGGAAGGGGGGCGCTGGGGACCGTTTATCTTTTCAAACGTATTCACACATTTTGACTCTTTTTCTCCTTTTTTCATTTCTAGAAGTACCCGGGCTTCTGAGCAGTTCAGTTATTTTCCCTTCACGTTGCGACATCCGCATAGACCTGGACAGAATCTGTCTTTAATCAACCCCTGCACCTCTTATAAACACTAAAATCTTACAGCTTGCGATTCTGCACTCTCAATAACATGCACTGCTTTTGAAAGGAATAAGTGTTCGTGTATCAATAATGTTCATAGGACCATCAAGAGGTTGCAGTATAATGATGCCAAGAACAGAGAAAGCAAAAAGCTGAAAGATAGGTATTTACATGGCTATGTTAGTATACCTTCTGTCACATCGTGGCAAACTGTATCCTGATTCACTTTGTTAAACACTGAACATCATGAGCAAAGGTCTTTTGAGGAGAAACAGGAATTCCTTATACAAAGAAAACAAATGCATGTACATGATGGCTTTTACCACTCACAAAATATCAGCTGAGAGTTGAATGGCACGTTATGACTACAAGGTCCTCTATTCACCCATTCAGGGCAACACAGTAGTTTTTCAATATAAGCAATGATGAAGAACAGCATGACCACCAGTAAAAAAAAAAGAAGGCATTAAGAGAGGCAGAACAGGCCAAAGCTGAATCTGTTTGTCAGCCTTCAGTCTGTGCCACTCTATGCATAAAGTGCTATCAGATCCAAGCAGTCACTGCAGTAACTAGTCAATCTTGACGTCAGCCCCATAAAAACCGAGTGAAAATACCACAAAGGACAATCTCCACATACACGATACCATCAATACAAAAGTGGAACATTCCCAAAGTTCTTAGAAAAAATCTCATCATCTCAGAAACACTCTAAGATACATATTCTAGACACAATCATGAATATGAGCCTCCTGCTGTCATATCCAAGTAAAGAATACACACTCACTGTGTAACATCACTTCTGGCACGGTATGAGCACGCTAGTGGAGGTACTGGGCAGGTAACCATTCAGCAGGGAAGGCCCACACTTACTTGCTCTCTTGATAGCAGGTTCCCTTGCTGAGGGGCTCCAGTAAATTCATTTCTATCCCTTCTGCTGTGACAGCAAAAATTTATCAAGCATGTGTTATGTTAAATCCTATACCTATGACTTTTCAAAGCATCATACAAGACAGAAAATAAAAGGGCAAGACTTGCAAGGAAGTAAACGGTGCACTACACACTTAAAGGTTTCTCCATCATGCTTAAGAAGTAGAATATATTATCATGACAATTATTTTGTTACAGAAAGCACCTTCAAATACCAAATCACTTGTACAAACCACTGCACCAACGCAGCTGAAAAGACTGCACCTCCTCCAAAGATAGTAGTGTCACTTTGATTTAACAAGTAATTAATGAATATATAAACCCTGGACAGAACTTTAATCTATCCCAGTGCCAAATAATTAATCATTCATTCCACGTTTAATCCTCTTCTGATAAATGTAATTAATATTTCACCATGGCACTGCAGAATAGAACAGTACCTGGAAGCAGAGAAAGGCAGCCTTCCATTTCTCTCTCATCGTAACTCTGAGGGGATAGGTGCTGTCGACAACTGACAAGTAATCCAGAATACAGTGTTCCCCCGCAGACGTAAATTAGGGTTTATGCATGGCATACATTGTGATTGTAATGAGGCTTTTCTTCCTCTGACCCGTTAGTAACAAAACAAAACAAACCCCAACAACTATGAAAAATAAGTCAGCTGAGCTTGGTCAACCATTTTTCTGATCTGACAGCATTTGGGAAACCAGTACTTGCACTAATGTCTTCGTTTCTACAATGTCACTGAACATATGCCAGGGCTGTGGCTAGAGAACAAAGCACATGCAGATTGTCTGCTTCTGTCCACAGAGAACAGTGCTGTGAGTAAAACCAACTGGATGCAGATTTAAGTCCTAATTTTACTGCAGGAAAACATTGGCATCTTTTTTGAAGGCTTGAAGGGTAATCAAGAAATGTGTTGATGTGTACAAAATTAAATTGCAGGAAACTCTATGTTGATTTTTTTTTCAGGGTGACACGTCTCAGGAATCCACGTATTTCAGCAAAGAGTTTTGTGAGGAAGGTTCTGTAACAAACAAATTGCCTTGGGATCCTGCTGCCCAATTACTCAGAAACAGAGAGGCGTCCATTCACAGTTGTCTCTTTGCTCAGCATTCTCAGTGTGGCCATGAAGATTTTTCTCTACACTATTATAATTTCTTCTCATTCAAATGCAGATGACCTCCTCCCTCCCTTCCCCCCAACCCCCATTGATTGATAATGCCAATTGCCCTGACAAATTTTTAAAGTCCTTACAAGAAATACACCTTGTGGCACAAAACTTTCCCAGAGTCACATACTGACGTCAGACAAAGGCAGCTGTAATTTCTCCCCTTCCTAAGATCCTGTATTATGCTACTATCCTATCTATCATTAATCTAGTCCTCCATTATGTCCCAAATCAGTAAGAAGGCAACTTTCATCTGGGGCTCTCTGGTGGAGTAAGATCAAATAGAGCCACGTAGAACCAGGCAGTTTTAATTTTGGGACCTGTCAGACCTATTTTATATGCAAACTAATTTGCACACCTGCAAACCGCTTATCTGTGGTGACTGACATCTGTAACATCTAGATGGCAATTCTAGCCAGTTCTGCTGTACAGCATTTTCACATTTAGAGAGAACTTTAATTTAGGATCACGGTTTTATCATCTGGGATTAATTCAAAATACTTTGTTTTCCATTAGCTCCAAATATTCTAAAAATGTACTTCTTGCTACTTGAATAGAATCTAAAATGGTTATAACCTGAGTCATACCCCTTCTCAGAGCACTTCTCAATGCTAAAGTAAGACCTAAATACCTAGTAAGTGGGAGTTTTAGGTTCATAAGAAACAACTGACCTGATTAGAAGCAATGGATCATTGAGGCAAGTATCCTGCTTCTGACGGTAGCGAGTAACAGAAGCTTCAAAGGAACACTCCCGTCCACAATAAAGCCTAAACAATAGGAGGTTTTATTTATTGTGTTTCTTGATTGAGTCAACAGTTCTGCGCAGGAGACACCTTAAGAGATGACTGTATATGCCACATCTTTAACTAGTGCTTGCAGCAGTGGATGATATTTATACCCTTGTACCAATAGTCACATGGACTTGTTGGCCAGCTGCTGCACTGTCACCTCATTTCTGAATCCCACAAGGAAGCCTTTTCCATATTCATGAACACTACATTCATTTCTAAGATCCTGGAAACTCTCACTGAATCTATGAGTTATAATCCAATTGATTTTTTTATCACTTAAGATCAACAAAGCCTTAATTCACTGTAGAAACAGTGTCGTGTGGTGTTTCATATACATACTCACACATGACATTATTACATCTTTGCTATTACATGTGGATTTTATTTCTATTCATTCATTCTAATTATTTAAAATTGGGGGAAGATTAAATTATTGATAGATGTGAATATACCATTCTATGTCAGATTTTGTGAGATTGCATTATGAAGACTATCTCTTGTAGGAAAAACATTTCTGCTTTACAAGAAAACCAATGTTAAATTGAAATGGTAGCTATCAGCCAAGGTTAGACCCATTCATGCTAATATGACCTTCAATTAGTGAAGCACACATGTCTCAAGAACGAGCCATTTTATCAGACACACAGTCTAGGATGAGGAAATGTTGGTATCCTCGAAAAATTCTACTTTGAGGTGACCTTCTACTTAGCCAGGCTCATTAGGCAAAACAAAAATAATCATGCAGCTTCTTCCTGGTCTCTCTTTAGAAGGTTTTCAGGAAACCTCAAATTACAAATAATGATTTAACCCTGAATTCGTGCTAATACATAGCAGCTTACACAGTTAACACATTCATTCTGCGCAGTTCCCCAGAGACACTGTTTTACAGTGTTTTCTTTTACTTAGTAGGAACAGCTATTGGCTTTTACTTAGAAAACACTACAAATCCACTTGGGTCTAGATTTTTTAAATAGTAAATACCATTGTGACATCCCTAAATCAGCAAAGAAGAACTCAGCGGTACCTCCTATTTTCAGCCACATTTTCAGGGCGCAGTAGTTTTCTCACAGAGGTGCCCAAATGGCAGCGAAGCTGTTCTGGAAATCTGGCTAACTTCAGTGCTTAAGTAGCTGAATCATGAGACACTTCTTCTCATCCAGAAATATAGCACCTTTGACACAACAAACAAGTAAATATATATATACTCCATTTGTAAGCTCTGACATGTTCAAACAAGTTTGTGGCTGCTAAACAAATATTTACCCTAGCCAAAAAGAAAATGAATGAGATTATCATATGGCATTTTCTCCAATTATTACATAAGCCCTTTCAGCAACATGCTGTAGGCAACAAAGGAGTTACATACAATGCTTATTTATAAACAGCCGTATTCCTTTTAAGTTACCTATTAGAATACAGAGAATTAAATTAGAGAGAGATGCTTAAGTAGCTAAGTAGAAAAAGTGAATGCAGGTAAGAGATCTTAAGGAAACAAGTGGAAGGCTGACTATTAGGAAGCAACCACCAGGGCTAAGAACAGAGCAAACTTCATGAGACTGAAAAGCGTGTTAAATCATCCCAAAACTCAGCACTGAAAGAGAGAAGAACTGGCTGAACAATGGAGAGCTTCCCAGAAAAGATCAAAGAGCTGGCAGGGATGGAAGGGGATGCATAGGGAGAGACAGCTGGTATATGTTGCCATTGCTTACTGAAGTCAGCTGAGAAATAAGAACTTACATTATAGAAAAGGATTTGGCTGTGCAAACCTAATAGGTAGAATGGGATAATGGACTGATACAATCGGATCACGTTATATTCTTAGGACAGAAGACAGAATCTAAAATAAACTTTGTTGTACAATACCTATACACTTCCCTTTAGTTTGCTGACATATTCAGAGTACTCAAATATGTCCCACTGGTTTTTTTTCTTTCCAAACTTGTCTTCTCTCCTAAAACTATTCCCTTTACTTCCCTCTTTGGCTATGCCTGTCATCTTGTATGTACACACATTTCTCCAGCACTCTCCCAGTCAGGTGAGGCTGGAGGACTTTCCTGCATCTTCCAGTATGCTCATGCAGACCTTCTTTGATCTGGGGGGTTGATTTTTGGTTTTTTTATTGGTGTGTTTGGTTTTGGTTTGAGGTGGTGGTTTTTGGGGTGGTTTGTTGTTTTTCTTTGTTGTTGTTGTTTGTTTGTTAGTTTAAACTTACTTAAGTAATTTGAAAACTAACAGAGCAATGCATTTTGAGCACAGCCTTATGGTGCACTTAGTCAAATTGTTAGACATGCTGTCTGCAATTTGATAAATTTTTAAGGGGAAGGTCTTAATACTTTCTTTTTCCCTAAACGCCATTAACTGCAATAGCCAGGGAAATGAGTCCCTGGAAACGCTCTCCTTTTCTCCTCCTTCTTTTTATTAAACCACTGCACTACGCAGCCTTCAAAGCGTGTTAACACCGCCGGCCTTGGAGCCTTTGCGTTCCTGCAGCACCATCCCCATCTGCTGCCCCGCACAGGCATAGCAGCCGCCCCGACACCCGCCTTGCACAGCCGCCGCCGGCCTCCCAGCCCTGCCCGCAAAGCTCTCAATAACTTCGTTATTTAGGCTTCACCCGAGACCTTTCCTCCGGTCTTGCCCGTACCCGCCGTCTGGTCAAACAGACTGATCCGTCAGCGCGCTCCGCAAAGCTCCTGCTGGTTTCACGGGTTAGTAATATTTACGTGACATTTTTCAGCAGAGCTGTTCTAAAAATCTTGACTTTCCCTGCATTAGTGAAAAAGGATAAAACCAACAAAGGAAAAAACTCTGATGTGATTATGGTTAAGTGCAGCCATTAGTGTAAACACTAAAGCGGAGGCTGTCAAGTTGCTCCCCAGCAACACACCCGGCACCTCTGTCAGAGCATCTCGTAGAGCTGAGGTAGGTGTGTGGCAGCAGATCAGGACAGCATATTAAGAAGAGTATAGCTGTATTTCCTAGAATAATATTTCTAAACCATGTCTTTAGAGTAAAGGAATATCTCATCTGCCGAAATTCATGTTCTGTCAAGCTGCCACAATAATTTAATTCATGACCAATTAAGACATGTACACTGTTAATTTCACGTGCACACACAGGCATTTTGCTCGCTTGGATTTGTGGGAACGTGTGTAGCCTTTTTTAAGAGGAGGTCTTTTTTCTCTTCGCCACTGTTTGACAGAAGACCTTCTGATGTCTTACAGAGGAGCATGGCCCACAAGGCCACAGCCTAAGAGACAGCCCTGCAGACGGAGCTGCAGGGATCCTTCATTTATCAACTACTTGATTCATTTGATGTGAGCTGATACTTGCTCTTGGCTTTGCTCTTTGATTTTTGGTGGGTTTTTTTGTTTTGTTTTCTTTTCTTTTTTTAATTTAACTCGTGTTTATGACAACATCTGTAGTAGATTCTTTTATGTATAAAAAACATAAAATCATGTCTTGTACACAGGTAGTAAAAGCACTGATTCGCTAGTCCAGTGTGTTTCTCAAACTAGTTGGGTTCATTTTGGCAATGTACTTTATCAAAGCTGCATTTTGCCTGCAGCAAAACAAACTGTCAGCTGTTACAGAGGAATAATTATTTTTTTATATTAAAATGTGGCTATATGACAGTTCATTGTATCCATTAAACAGCTACCTATTCTTCAGGCTGGAATCTGAACTGCTTTCAGAGAGTATCCAGCTTGCTACCGAAATGATTTAAATGGGTTGAGCGTAACACTGTAAATATGATCAAGGCAAAAAGCCAGTCAATAAAACTGTCAGTTTTACCCTAATAAAACAGGAAGGCCTTTGCTATTTCTCTGTAGCAGACAGTTTATTGTCCAGCTGTATGCAACGACTTCAGGACATCTGGCCACTGAACTAATGAGTATGAAGTCCAGAACGCCAAAGGAGCCATAAGCAAAATAATCAGTAGTCTAATTCTCTTTTGTACTGAAGACCCTGCACACGGCTCTGACACCAACAAACTGCATGGTTTTTGTGTAAAATGCATGAGATTTTAACATTTCTGGCAGCTGTCAGAACGCGGCAGTCTTCATGGAAAGACAATCACATCTGAAGAACCGCATATTTTCTAGGCCAGGTCATAATGCTTATATGGTGGGGCATAAGTCTGGGTAATGCAGGAGTGGCGTTTATCTCAGCTAGGAGGCGGTAGGGCCTCGTCTTGCAGCTAAAACAAGTACCTGCCTGTGAGAGTGCTTCCCCACTTTTCCTTTCCACCAGTGGAAATCTGACTGGAGGGCCTGGTCTCAGGGCACAGGCACTATGGAAGTCCCCGCTCCTCTGCCAGCAGGGAGCAGTGCCTCTTGGCCAGCACCAGCTCCTGGTGCCTGCCTTAAGCCACAGCTGGACACACCAAGAGCACCAGTGGTCCCAGCTGGGAAGCACACACAACAGTCTCAGCCAAGACAGGGTGGCTGTTAACTGTTCTGCTTTGTAACAGGGTTTACCTGGCTTGTCTGTAACCTAATTCAGAGGCATAAATGATGGGCTCAAGACTATGCCAAAACAGACAGCGTGGTCAGTGCTCAGTACTGCCTGTGTGTAAGGCAGTGACATTTGTGCTCTAGTTACCCTACACGCAGCTCCTGCCCAGACTGAAACATCCACCGAGTTACACAACTAACCCAACCAGCGCCTTCACCCTGCAAACCCTTCTGTACGGCCTCAGGTAGTCCTGTGCACGTAGAAATCCCCTTGCTTTAGCAAACACATCAAACTCTCACTTTCATTGCTACAGATTAGGACTTAAAAATAGACTTGACATCTGGATTTTCTGGTTTATATAACAGAGTTAAAGTTCAATATATTGATATGAGCTGTAAGGCTTATTTCCTTCAGGGCGCAATCAAAGCATGTGGATCTCTACAGCTGCAAGTGCACAGCTTTGGTATAACTGCAGGTACAGAAGCTGCCGTGGTAGCCCGCAGGCAGCTGATGTTAGACTAGCCTGTAAGACCATGTCGGTGGGCAATGCTAGCATATCTGTGTGTTTTCACTTCTGAAAGTGATCCCACATCCTCTGCTTTAACCGCCTTCCTCCAGGATAGTTCTGGAAAGCAATTATACATCATGATGATACCTTCCCTCATCACCATTTTCTTAGGACACACTGATCCTCCCTGTCTGATGAGTCTAACACAGGGATCTGTGTTATCTCACAAAAAGGCCAGTGATGGATTTGTAAAGCCAAGAGGCTTAAGTGATCTTGTTCCCACACCTGTGCATTCAGAGGGTCAGCTGCAAGGAGGCTGGGCTAACACAGACACTGAATTCACTGGAGAAGGGATGGAAAGTGGTTACCAGTTCATATGTTTAATTATTGTGGTACGTTGTCACACAGCCCCCAGGCACCCTCAGACTATGGAGATTTCCGAGATACAGGAAGGAAGCATTAACCCATCACACAGAAGTGGAAAACAAGAGAAGGACACAGCGAGCCAGGGGTAAAACCAGGAACAAATCCCAAATATCCCTCCTCTCCAAGCGAGTTCCTCCTCTATTGAGATACAGAGCTGTCCTCTGTCACCTACCATTTTGTTTGTGCTTGTTCAGTCGTGGAGAAATTTGTCTGATGAAATGAAACATCTCCTCCCAGAAATGAGGTAGCTGCTAAGTGAGAGTACTGGCTTCACACAGTCATCAAGGCAAATGCCTTAGGACCGAGCTGTTCGACCTGCAATGGAAAACAATTTTGCTTTTTTTCTTCCCACTGGGCATAAGTCTTCCCTGTCTCTCTGATGTGCTAGTGAAAGCAAATTTCACTGGAAACTGAATCCATTTACAAATATTTTGACAGATTGAGACAGTTGCTCAGGAAAAAATGATTAAATATATGCAGATAAAATATAGTGTCATGTAAACAGCTGCTGCACAGACACATAGCCTGTGTGGACTTCATTTTATTTATGCTTTTTAAAGGCTATATGGGTGTCCCTGTAAAACAGAAACAAAGTGAACATTATTCCTGTTGGTGATAAATTAAAGAAAAACCTCAGGTTATTAATCCTCTAAAATGTGCAGTCTTGACTTTTTTTTCTTTTTTTAAACTTTTCGTCAGGAAGATATACATGCAAAATTGTACCAACACTGCTCTTGTATACACTCACATGTCTCATTCTATAGATCTCGTTGGCAACTCCCTTTGAGGCTGTCTCAGTTTCCGACTGGAACAGGTCATTATGCGTGTGCCTCAATCCATCACTTTTGAAGTATCCTGCAAAGAGATTGCCATTAGAAACCAGCGCAGCGAAACCAACTATCTTCCATCTAAAACATGACTTGCATTTTTGTACCACATCTGATTTTTTCTATTCCCAGCATTATATTACCTATCTATATAGTTACTTTCCCGTAGGGGCAGAGATCATGCTGTACCTGCTTTTTCTGCACCAATTACTGTTATTTTAAGGCTGTGTAGAAACATCTGGAAATATACATTAGCTGAAAGTTCCTGACGCTTTCCCCTGAAACTGTCATTGGAACATTATGACCATAAACCCTCCTGCCTATAGCAGTTATAATTGATTTTGTTTCAAATTCTGGACAACTGAGCAGTGAAACTCTCAAAGTGTTTCAAATACCAGGATCAGTCTATAAGCAAAGGGCAACAAATTTCAGATGCAGCTGTTGCACTGAGTGACGTGAACGGACAAACTGCTTCACCATAAATGCCAGCACTTACTATAACCTCTCTTGCCCAGGCTCTGTACAGAACAATAACAATCTGCACAAAGCTGTGATGCTTACTGCATATACACAGACACATTTTCTCACCTTTTACAGAACTTGAGATACATGTTTTGACACCCAAATTGACACACTCAATCCAACACTAGAAAACAAAACACCAGTGGGGAAAAACAACTCAACGTGCATTGTTCTGTGAGAGTTCAAATAATCTTTTCATATGGTAAGACCGCAACACATAGGTAAAAACATGCTAGTTCAACTAGATCACCACTTAAACAGAAAATGGAAGTACAGGCTGCCCAGACAATGACCATGAAGCAGCCTTGCACAGTCAGAGCCAAGTTGCATGTGAGCTCCCCCTGGCACGAAGGGAGCCGTGACCGGGAGAGCAAGCTCACTGCAATTGCTGACTCCTGCCCGGCCCCAGCAAGAGCAGGGCAGATGATATTCTTGGGTCTCGCCGCGCCGAAAGAATTTAGGTGGGAAGGGGATATGCTCACCCAAAGGCAAACCTTGCAAGGATAACGTTGTTTGGAATAGCACGGAGAGTTTTTAAAGAGTGAACCACGACATGCCAAGAAAAGCTTATAATAAAAATAATCTATACGTGCCCTATTAAAATGTACAAGATGTCTCTTATTGCTTGCTGCTCTCTGAGCACTTCTCTTGTCAAATTCTATTTTGTGACTGATAAAAAAAAAGATGTACAGTGTTTCATAATGACAGGGCACGGCTGCTTTAAGGTTGCTGATGAATAAGGTGGCCTTCAACACGGCTATGACAGTGCAACGGTCGTTGTTTGCCACATCAGAAAACAAATGCCAAACCACTTCATTCAGCATTTTCTATTCATCAACCCCTTTTAAAAAAACAGGAGCAAAAGACTGGGACTAGAAATAACACCGTGTGGAACAACGCTCTCAACACCAGCACCAGCTTACTGGGGAGCTGCTGCTCATGAACTGGTATGTCTCAGTTACAACCATGCACAGCTCGGGGAACAGAGACTATTTAGCCCATATTTTCTTTTACCTTGAAAGTTTGATGAGTTACAGCTGAGCTCATATTTAAGAAAACTATTCCTAAGGTTGGCCATCAACAGCTGGATTATCTCTTCGTATTGTTTGTCTTTTGGAATTGTGGTATTTTATAACACAATCCATTTTGCATTTGCTGCTCCCTGATTAAAAAGTTTTTTTGGATCAGAGTCAAAAGACAAAAAATACCTACATATTCACAAAGGACAGTAAGAAAACACGTCACATCACAGCAAGGAGAACAAAGGGAACAACAGCTACCCGTGTACCTGGGATGCTGCCACCACACCAGCAGTTATGGGATCCTGCCTGGAGTGTGAACGGGGCTCAGGAACACTTGGAGCGGGTTGGCCTGTGAACCACCAACCAGAGTTCACCATCTGGTCCCTTAAGGGGAAAATACTACGATTTCTAACCTTACAGCAACAGTTTCAAATTCTTTTTATAAAGAAAGCTTTCTGAGCCTTAGAAAAATATTTTTTGGTATCACTTTGTTTAGAAACACTAAGTGGGTGCATTTACCACAAAATTTCTTCATAGTAAAATGTATTCTAACTTTATGAAGAAGCTTGTACTACTGCTAATTAAGATGAATAGTTTCAGGAGATTCTGAGGAGAATAACGCCTATACTCATAAAACTTGATGACAACATCTGATGTGTTAGAGAGAAAAGTGATTACTCTCATGCATTACAACGCTTGATACATAGTCTCACAGCTCTCCCCTGCTGTGTTTTGTATAACCTATGAAGTCAACAAAGCACAGATAAAGAAACAAATCAAAGGTGGGACTCACATGATTCATATTTCAATAAAGAGGCATTAAAATAGAGAATGGCTCCTAGACAAAGAAGAAAAAAAAAAGGCATTTCTCGTAGTATTTCAGCCCTGACCTCATTAGAACTTTGTGTTACTTCAGCTTTATCCTCTAATTAGTCCATATACTAACTGTTAAGACTCACCTGACTTCAATTTATGACAACATCTACATCTACAACCTAAAACTCGATATGGTTACGTGGCAGTTGGATATAGAAAGAGCCGCATTCTTAAATTACATACTTCAGGAGCAAAAAGTATTCTAGGGAATTTGCAAGCGCCTTTGTGCAGCATCGTCCCCTGCAGGCTGCTGCGGGATGCAGTAGGTCCTGTCAGTGCAGCAGGATTTTCCACATCTCTCAACTCCTTTCACTTTCCTTGGTTGCTAAGAGTTTTGGAAAGACTCTAACCATCTCCCCCTTCTGCACTCCTTCCTTTTTTCCTCATCTACTTTTCCCTTTCCTTTTTTTTAAAAAAAGACCTTGCTATTAGCAGTTTTAATTTTAATCAGAAGAATTTTCGTGAATGGTGCTTCCCATCCACCTCAAAAACCAAAAATTTTTGGTTTCACTCTGTAGCTGTGCTCACCCCAGCATGATGCCTTCTCCGCTTTGTCATGATGAATTGCCACAGCTGAAGGAACTATTAAACATACCTGAATTGTCACATTATTTTGATAGGAATTATCTACAAATAGACTTCTGGAAAAATAATATATACAAGGGACATATCACAACACAGGACCACAGCTGGGGTGGTGACATTTGTTATGAGACCCAGAGAAGCAAGATGAACTGTTGGTTCTTTTAAATCTCACTGACATTTGCATAGCCTCCTCAATCCACAGGTCTCTTTCCCACTTTGGGACACCCTCCTTTGGATGTTCTGCACAGCTACTCCATGACAAATGACTCCAGGCACGCAAAGACAACTTTATGTAGTAAACAAAGTGCCACTCAGGGAAGGCTGAACACCTCTGTGGTCTTTGGCTTACTCAGATGCTGCAATGGAGCTCTTGCTAAGGTAGAAAGGCAGAATTCAACAGCACAGTTACACCAGCATCAATCACTCCCGTGTCCTTTGAAATATGAATCACATCCATTGCAAAATGAAGTATTTTAGGTGTTTAAACTAACCATTAATAGAATAGCAAGAACTCAGACAGCAAAGGGGCTCAACCCCAGCAACTTTCTAAGTGGACTTGGCAAGCTTGCAAGCCCACAAAGCCCTGTTCTGGTAATACACCATATGGTCAGGGGAGCCTACATGCAGGATTTTTTAAAAGCACGTTAACACACACACATACACACAAATAGGGCCAGTTTCTACTGTCCTAAACGTTGCATGGTCATTCACACGTGGGCAAAGGGGATAGAAAAGGATTAGAACAATGACATGCTAGTACTGTTACGCTCTTTGTGTTAGTGTAAATACCTTCACAAAATGCAGAAGAAAAACCTCCCCATAAACAGACCTTTTTTTAAAAAAAAAAATAAAAAAAATCTATTCAACTGTGGGAGAAAATAGAAAAATCAATCAGTTGGCAAATAACGTATTTGAAAAACATGATGTTCCTGTATAAACTGTCTGATGAATGTTTGAGAATCTCTACCTTTTACTAGAGATCTGCATTTGCAGCAAGCCTGAATGGTTGTCCTTAACCTCCTCCTTATCTGATGAAACAGCAAAGTGACCTCATTGAAAATTTCTTTCCATGCACTATTTTCATCTGCATCCTCCTAAACTCATCTCTCTCTACTGCAAAGAAACAAAGAAACCCAAGAACCACTTCAACGCATAGGGGAAAGCAGAATGTGACCACTTCACCAACACAACACACTAACAGGAACCACATCATGTTTCCTTCTGTGAACATGTGGATTTGCTCCGGTGACAGCAGCAGTGCATTGCCAAAGCTGCAATGGTACCGACAGCCTTGTGTGGGGCACAAAAGCACAAACACTTTTCCTATGAGATACCTTGACAGTACCGCCCAGGAGCCCACAGCTTTGAGTACCATGAGAAACAGCTTGCTGCTTTTCTGTACAACAAAAATATTCATGGCTACCAGCTGCTGATAAGCACTTGCCAAAGACATCAGCTTCACTATCCAGGCAAGATGCTGGAAGTGCCACAGTGAACTCTTCAAGGGCCTTTCTGAGCTGACTCTTGCTAATTATGACTGAATATATAAAAGTCATCACTGTGTTTAAACATGTCATTTCTGATATAGAATCCTGGGCCTAGTTACACCTTTTATTTCTCCTGTGCTCAGCACAACACAGCAGGATGCACTTTAAGTAGTTCACTGTCTAAAACATCCATACATCCATCCATGGCTTGACAACAGGATTCTGCTGAACACATTCTACATTGCATAGCTGGGCACAACAGAAACTAATTGTTCAAAATGTGCTCTCCCACTCAAAAGTAAACACTAAAAATTATTTTAGTAAATACTTGTACTGTGTTATACCAGTTGAGTGTTTCATATGCTCTGTGTTAGGCAAATGAGCTGTCCCAGGGTATTAGCTTCATAGACTGTTTGCAGTTCTATAAAGCTCCATCAGCTCTCACTACATCTTCTCACTAAAATAATCAGGGATATTGAACATTAAGAAGGGCTCCACAATGCAAACAGTCATAGTCTCCATTGTACTGCTTACAGCTTGTCAGCTAGGAGAGCGCTTGATGGAAGTAAACTGAGTGTGGGCAGGTGCTCGTCCTTTGCCCCGTGTACTGGCATGTACTGACTAGGAGGTGTCCACAAGATCTCGGGATAAACCACACCAACCTGAAGCTGTTACAGGCAACAAGCAACTGGAAACAGCAGCTTTGCTGGGTCATTACTTTAGCTTCCAAGGGAAACTTTCAGACAAACCTCACATAAATGCACACTCTGGTGACACAGATACTTTCCCTCATCCTATTTCTGTTCCTGGATGTCTTGGGCTAATTTATAGAAAATAATGAAGTTAAGATAAAATAATGGCAAAGTCACCCTCCCCTGCTTGCCCCATGTCTTTCATGCTAACTCCTCTAGAAAAACCCAAGGCAAGAGACTAGATTTGCAGTGAAGTCCTAAAATTAGCAAAATGAAAAATAGCTGTTGGAAAATCAAAGGAGCCAACCCTAGAGCTGGAGATACTTCACAGAAGGCAGCCTGCTGCAGGTCCTGGCCCTCTAGCCAAGGTTTGCTGAGGCTCTCCTGCTGGAACTCCTTGGGTACAGCAGCAGCCTTTCAGTATGTAGGTACTAAATGGAGACCTTGTCTGGGAACAACAAAATGAACGACTCAGTCAAACACTGCTGAGAAAGTAGTGTGGATGACTCCTCTCCAGTGAAGATGTTTCCTGTCCCTCCAACCTGCCCACATAGGAGAGTCCTCTCACTCCTGTTCACAAAGGAAGCACATAGCCTTCCCAAATAGCACACAGCACCTCCATCCCAATCTTCTTATGAAAAGGAACAGAAAAGGTGAAGAACTACTGCTCAGCTAGTGCCTCATCTCCTCCATTCTCAAGTCTTCTCTATGACTTTAATAGCCAGCTAAAGACAATCACATTTCTGTGAAAACCTGCAGTAGTACACATAACAGAGAAGCAGGAGATGGCCGTAGAGTCTACAATCCAAATCCTGGAAAATAGATGCCCAGTCCAAAAAGGACCTGCAACACTTTCGGAGTCAATGCCCAAGTGCCAGGTGAGAAGTAAGGGATGATTTCCCTGCAACAATATGCCTTTTCCAGAAACAAAGAGGGCAATACACTTTTCTCTCACTCTTAGATGAATTATTTTGTACAGAAAATTCCCTCATTGCTCACATGAATTATGTTGTCAAGGTTCACAGAGAAAAGGAAACGAACACTTCAAAGAAAATATATTCTTTCCGGTGCTTGGGATATGTAGGTGGTTGGTACAAAGATCCACTCAAGAAACAAAATAACAGATGACCAAATCAACTAGGAGGATACAATAGCATGCTGGTGTGCTCACATCTAACTACCTGAAAAGCAAATCTTAACTTTTTACAAGGTATTTTACCTTGTGCGTTCTTGCTGAGAAAAATAGATACATGCCAGCATCTGAAGGTAAAGGTAACCCTCTGCACATCTGTGACTACAAGAAATGCTGCAGGAGGGAAGCAGCAAACCCTGTTGATGGGGTAGAGAGAAGAGCTATGGACCCCATAGCCCAGACCTCCATTGGCAAATCTATTTCTGGTTCAGAATCCTTTACTGCGCAGATGACTAAAAACAGAGCAGCAAATGAGAAAGAACTTACGTGTAGCAACAAACAAGAATAGACAAGGACTCTGTCCTCAAAGTTCAGGTCAGAATCTAACTCTGCCCAAGGTTCAGCAACATTCAGCCCCAGGGTTTTCTTCAAGGCCAAATCTAGGAAAGAGAGAGAATGAAAGATCTCATTATATGTGTCCATTGCATGGAAAAATCTCTTCAACACGCCACGTGAAATGCTTTATATTTTAGAAATCTATCAACCAGATCCAGTGCACATTGAAGTTAACAGAAAGCCTCCCACAGGCTTTACCGGGCTTTGGTTTAGGTTATGTGTTTTAATTCTTTTTTCCCCTACAACAGAGAAGCACAGTAAATTATAGAGGTTCTCCTTGCTCTTTTCCCCTCCAGGCTGCAGGCAGCATGCACAGAAGCATCTCTCTATCTTCTTCCATGCTCATCTTTGATGGGGGCTCCATTAAACTCTCCCAATTGTTACTGCTCAGAAGGATTTAATGACTGGTGTTCAAACCTGATAGCACTTAAAAATAGCATTTACATAAGGAATTTATGCTAAAATGGTTTTATGGCTTGCATGAGAATGTAGGAGCAATAATAATAATAAACCAGCCAGCAATGCCTTTTTTAATTCACAGTCTGAGGCAGGCAGATGTCACTACTATAATGGTCAAGGCAAATGAAAATACAATCCTGACTCATAATATCTCATAGTATCATTTTCACAATTAAAATTCAGAAAAAAATGCCATTTTCCTGCACTTATCATAATAGAGATGATAAAAACAGAAACATATTGTTTAGATTTTTTTTTAAGTTTTAGTGAATACCAGAAGAAATCAGTACCAGCAGTGTTCCATGATCAAACCCCAACCTTTCCAAACTTCTGTGTAATGCCCTGGGGGCCAAGACTCCTGAATGTATATAATCAAGCATTTTAAAAGGCCAAAGACCAAAACTTTGGTGATTAAATACCCCACTTAGCCCCAGGAGGAGCATTCAACATACGTTTCTTCAGTGGCATTATAGATTGATTTTATTTCATCACACCCATAGCATGTTTTATTACTTCTAAGTAGCATCCCCCAATGTACACAATTGCCAGACAGAGAGTCTGAAAATGAGAACTGATATTTGGTGGTAGAGACGTCAGAAAGACCATCTACTGTTTTAAAGCAGAGTAGATGGATGACCAATGAAATCATCCATTCCAAGGCAATTTTCTTCCTTTACTATTGAAAGGTTTCATTGTCTTGGATAAGGTGCTCAGTTAAAAAAAAAGTGGAAGCAGTTCTTCATGATGGTGCATTAAACAAGATTTGGGGGGTTTGTTAGTTTTTTGTTTGGTTGGATTTTGTTTTGAGTTTTTTGTGGGTTTTTTGTTTTTGTTTGTGTGTGTGTGTGGTTTTGGTTTGGTTTTTTTGTTTTCTTAAAAAAAACCAAAACCAAACCCACAAACATTTGGTCATTACCAGGTTTCTAAACCAGAGAAAACCAAACTTTCTGTACAAGTCATTTTTTCAGGGAGGAAGCAGAGACAGTTCCTTTGTTTTCTTGCTGTCAAAAAGTTTAGTACGATTAAAATATAAAAACAAGTTTCAAGTAGTCCTATAAAGCATGTCCAGTCTCATCAGCATTAGAAACACTGCTCAGATCAAATGCATTTAAGAGTCCTTATGCAACTCTTTCCAACCAGCCTCTCAGTGATCTCTTGTCAGCATCATGGGACATGCTACTAGCTCTGTGCCATGTTTTGACCATTTTCAAAACCCTCTTGCCAACCCTCCCTTGCTTTAAATTCATCTCTACCCAACTGCTCAACCAAATGCTGCCTTCTCTCTCCTGCTCCATCTCATCTGCCACTGTACCCACTCTTTTTCCTCCTGCTTGGGGCTGTTGCCACAGCTGTTCGTACAGCCGAGGAGCAGTGCCGCTGAATTTTGCAAGAGAAGAGTGAGTGCAGCCCCTTGCTTTGTTAAGAGACCCTCTGCATTATTTGTTTCAGAGACACTCAGATTTCTAAATGGGAGACGGGAATTAGGCAAGCAGGCAAGCCTGTGTAAAAAAGCCCTTTCTTATAAATAAATCTTCCAGATTCTAGCTTACAAACTAGATTAACAATGAAATTAGCGGATAGAATTTAGAGAAATTTTGAACAATGCTTTACAATAATAAAGTAATTAACCTTGTAGTATATGAAGACACTACCTCAGTATCAATGCATTTCTCACACTGGTAACAGCTATACGTTTGTGGGTTTTTTCTTTTTGAACATAGCATGATAGTCTACATTTATGAAAACCTGATATCTAGTTAGTGGCATGGTTTATGTCCTCGAAACATCTGAGCATCTGCTAGGTACTTGAGGATTTATTCACAGGCTGCCACAATGAGGCAGTAGTAAGTTGTGGTGAATGCAGTATTTACAGCACAAATGATGCTGAAGTGCTAATTAATGCTAATTTGACTTGGCCCATTTTGGACCACTGACAACCACAGCTCTTGAAAAGCAAGCAGGTCTGGCATATGCTCATCTTAGGAAAATTTCCACCTCTGTCTATCCCCATCTATCATGATATTTCTAAGGCAAAACATTAAGAAATTTAAAATACCTGTGTTTTCCTAAAGTAGCATACCGGGACAGCTGCTACTGCAGATTAATTTCTAGAAGAAAACATTATATATATTTGGCTTAATGGGGATTGTCAAAAGTATTAGAGGAAAGCTAGGAAGAAAACAGGTCACTGAGTACAGGTCTGTGTGTTGAGTTACATACTTATTCGAAAGTTAATAAAAAAACCCACTGCTTTTTTTCCTTGAGATAAGCAAAAGCTTTTTCCCAAAGAGAGGGTCAGGAACAAGAGAAGCCAATTTCTCTGCTTTCATTCTCTGCCTTTGGGGCCTGATAACTGTACTTGTCTTTCCCCCATTTTCACTAGATGAATCAGGCTAGTGAAGAAAAACAGCTTAGAGATTCAATAGGTTTATCCTTTGAGAAACATGATACAGTAAACTTTCTTGATCAGGAATATTTTTCTACTAAGATGAGCTACATAATTATATTCCTTAAAAAAGACAACTTTGAAGCTACACTCTGCCTCCAAATACTTCTCATTTGACCCAGAAGGCAATAAGTGAAAAATTCTGAACACATAAATCAAAAAAGCTGACACACTTTTCCAGGTGGTAATGCTTTCGTTTGCTAACAAAAGGCTTGATTCCCACTGCTTTTGATAGCTGCAGAATGACAGGCCAACGAAAGCACTACTCAGTGATCGACAGTATAGCAGAATGAGGCCAATGGAGTCGTCACTCAACAGAAGAGAGTAACTGCTCCAGTGATCTCTCAGGTGAACGAAATGCTGGGCAAAAGACTACTGGGCATTTTCTAAAAATTACTCTTAAATAATAATTTAAAGATACACTTAAATAATAATTTTAAAAACCCACTTAAATACTTTAAATACCTAAATAATAAAAATACTTAAATAATCTCGTTTTGTGGTAGACCTACTGCATTTGTGGCATATGTCTCCACCGTAAGAAAAGGTATAGGCAAAATATTAGACAGATAATTTCTGGTAACTGCTCATCTGATCAAACTATTGGTTCTAAAACTGAGTGGCTCCAGCATCTTCACTGGGGGGAGACGGGAAATGAATAAATAAACAAAAATTAAAATCACAGGATGGTGCACTACAACTTCTAATACATTAGAAGTGGGAAAACATTTTTGTTGATTAAAAACCTACAAATCCTACAGTTGAGAAGAAGCAATAAATATACACCAAATTAAAGCAGAAGTAATTTAAAAGACTATGGAACAGCTTTAGGAATGATGTGAAGCCCTTGTCCCATTTTTTTCTGCTAGACCTACCCGAAAATTACACGAACCCTATGAAAGAAGCAACAAGAAATTGTAGTGTTGTGAATTATTCCTAAGAGACCATACTATCATATGGCAGGTCATGTTCATCAAACTCACCTGTGGCTTTTACAGTTAAACACTTCTCACGTGAAGTTGAAGCCTTCGCTCACAGGAAACCACAGCACCAGCACTGATCATCCCTTCTCAGATCACAGCAGAGATCACCCAAGGGCAAGCACAGCTCAAGTTTACTTTGCATTAGACATGTACCTGGTGCTGTGTCTAAAGCTTCTGATCACTGCAATTACTGCCACCTAAGGGAGTCCAGGACAAAAGGGACTGCAGAGGAGGGGAAAACACAACATTCTCTTTTCTCTTGACAGTTAAAAATATACTTACACAATAGATCAGGAACTGGCCAAAGACCATCTGATAAAATATCTCAGAAAATGCCAATTCGTGAAAATAAACACAGCAGCCTACATTTAATTGAATTTCAGGTTTCACTCTCTCCCTTCTTCCTATATTAATGCTTATTTTTTCTCTCTTATTCTAATGAGAACTCTAAAAACATCAATAAAGCATGAATATTTTTTATATATATATACACACACACCCCGGTGATAATGTCCTGCAAATGCAATGATGTTCTAAGTTTTTGTTGTAGTGATGTTTTAAATTTTCCTTTATTCAGATAACCAACCCCTCCTAATGCCACACAAGATAAAGACACACAGGCTGGAAACCCTGCTTTGCAGAGGATAATGCACTTCAGTCATTCTTCATTCTTGTTTAGTTCTACTCCAGCTTTCTGTGTTCTTCTACCATCTATTTCCACAGCATAATTATACCTATGGAGTTCCCTGATAGCAGCAATGGGGAGAGATTATACATAAGATTATCCTTTCTCTCTGGTTTTTGAAGGATGAGATCACATTTTAACGACTCCAAAATCAATCCAGTCTCTCAAAAAGCAGACAAATACTGCAAAAGTTTTGCGGCTTGTCTTTCAGTGACCACAGAAGACTGCTAAATTACTTTCCTTAATATATTTGATGGTGAACAATTTTTTGAAGCTCTGATTTTAAGTCTGCAGACTTAAAATTGAGGATTCAGTTGCAGCAAACGTGTGTTGCCACAGCCATCTAAGAGCAGCAGGAAAGGCAATGCACTTGAGAAGACTTTCACAAAACAACATCCTGTCATCATGTAGTTTTAATGTTCCTAATAGCTTATTTTCTTTAGAGTTGACCTGTGCAAAATAACATTGCTGAGACTTCTGTAAGTCCCCATTTTACACTGGAAGAAAGAAAAGGTGGTTTTAACTTGCAAAATTCCTTTTGTGACACACAAGCTCTTCATCCCTCTCAGCAGCAGGGGGCTCCTGGAAGTGGGAAATCTAGAGTTCACTGACTTCTCAGGAAAAACATTCTAAACGTGCTCTCTGCACAAGGGCTGTATAGGTGTTTGTCTCTGCACTGCGAGAGGGGCACTCTGAGGTCAGGGCTGGACTCTAAGCACTGGCACAAAGTTTCTCTTCATCAACAAAAATCACTCGCTATGCACTACTGAGATGAGCAAAGCCCTTCTCTGCACACCTGAACTAATTCTTTTCCATCTTTAAATTGGACAGTTTGGAGAAATGCAACTTCAAACTAGGACTAAAACTTTCTTCAAATAAAGATCCTACATTTACAATATGAGACGACTTTGCTGTGGAGCTGCTTGTGCCAACACATTCTCAGTCCCCTTTCTGCTTTTCACTAGTACCTTTTCCCCACCAGTGCTATGCATTTAGCAGGTAACACCCATTTCTAATGCTGCTGATGAAGACAGCCCAGCTGCTGCGTAAGTGTACAATCCACACATATGCTGACAAGATTGCATGCAGTGTGAGTTAGACCATTAGTTGTCAAAGATGATTAAGAACTGTGGGCGGCTTAATTCAGGCAAGTCAAATACTGCTCTGAAAATGCCTCAACTGAAAACAAAGCTTTAGAATAGGCTGATAAGCGGACATCATTCACAAAGAAAAACGGTTGGAATTTTGGGATATTTTGTTAAAGGAATTTTAAAAGAGGCAATAAGGACAATTAACCATGAGGATAACTTCTTTTTTTTTTTTTAATGGGAGCAGCCCAGATCCAGAGTGCAGCAACTCATTTGCATACATAACTAACAGTTTTCAGGCACAATAGCCTTGTTTTTCAAAGTATACTTATGATTGTGATGCATTTGGGGTGAAATTTAATGCTCTGGGGAATAGCCTATCCACAGTCTAGGAGCTATTAAATACTAGTCTGCTGAGGTGTCAAGTGATACATTTATTAATAGATGAATTCCACTAGAGTCAAGTATTACCCTTTGTTGATGCAGCTCCAGGTTGATCAGCCCTGGAAACTGGGTACCTGTAATACAGAATAAATGGCATTTCTAGAGATAAAACCTTGACAGTGTTTCAGACAGGAATGATTTTTTTATTTAACAAAAAACGCCAAATATTTTAATTCCTTTTGTGTACAGGTGGGTTTTTCTCCAAAATATTAAATAAGCATGAGGATGCATTTATTGCTACAGTAAACCTATGACTGAAATAATTCTTCATTGACATGTTCAAAATGTAAGTTTTGCTTCCGTAAGTATTAAAGAACTGGGTTTTTTAACAGGTCCGCAACAGAATTACCCAGAAAAAAAAAGCTTTCTAGGGCAAAACATAGTCTCAAAATTTCCAGTGTTTGGCATCAAGAAGGTTCCCCTAAAACAAGAGAGAATTACCCCATGCATTCCAGCACCAGTGCATCAGCAGCACAGGCTGCCGAACAGACTTACTAACACTGGGGAAAAAAAAAGGGATCTTAACACAATAAAAATATTGTTAAATAATTTTAAGCTAAACATCTTGTGCTTGGATTTTTAAAGAGCTCAGAGTGTGCATCAGATGGGGGATAATCCATAGTGATACAGTTAAAGTGCAGTTTCAGGATGACCAGCCTCCACATCTCCCTCCATTAGAGCAACTTTTCTTTTAAGCTGTCCCCTCTGTTTCTCAAATGCTTTTGAAGAAAGAAAACTAAAAATTCTTGACAGTGCTATTAAGGCAAGTAACTTGTGCTTCCCATTCCCTTATCCTCATGCCAGTCACCTGACTCACCTCTGGATATATATGTACACACAGAGAGAAGTGGTTTGGTGCTCTCTTCTTCTGAAATCACCTGCAGCCAGATCCTCACAGATATATCTATTTGACCTTCATGGCTGTCACACAGCAGGTCTGTCCATGGTCTGATGCAAACTGAAGCAACACAGCTGTGTTAGTTAATCCTAAACTAGTCCTAAAACAGCCAGTTTAGAGAGCAGGACATTAAGCTAGACAAGCTGACCATGGCTACACAGTTTTTGCAAGCCTGGACAAATCACAGAGTGATTTTACTCAAGTGAGAGTGGGTCAAGAGACCTTTTAGACTTACCTATACACAAGCAATGCATTTTTCCTTTACAATGTGGTAAAGAAGGACTCCCCATTTCACAAATGGGAAGAAAAGTAGGGTCATGTTCAAAGATTGACACAGGTGACACAGGAAACCTCTGGGAAAGCTCTCAACCTCTTAGCAGTCTCTTCGGTTGACCGCAAGCACTGCCCTGCTCTCCATGTATTTCCAGACTGCTCTTTAGTGTTACAAGCAATACCATATGTATCTTCAATAACAGCAGTGGAGACCAAGTGGAACGTTGTTGATAATTTCTCATTTATTCTGTTACTGTCAGCCTGCGTAGAGTTTCTGGCCTGGAAAAAGAAATCAGAAAAGACCAGTAAGCTGAGTTTAGCACCCTTCCACTGCCTCCAGCCTCCTCTGAGGAGAGCGTCCTGACTGCTCTCTCCAGGGCCAAGGGAAACCCAAACCATTTGCATCTCTTTTAGTGCTCACATAGTATTCGATCACTCACTCTGAAAGCAACTACAGCCTGTGGCGTGGGCTGCTTGGGAGTAGGATACACAGGGAAATAGCTAACTGCAAAACCTGTTTAGGATCTCAACTGTAGCTTTGAAAATAGATCTGATTCATGAATATGCACGAATATATTAGTATGGTCAATTTATATTTCTATTATAAGATTACTTGCTTAAAGGAAAGAGAGTGGTAAATTTTGATGAGAGGTTGGAGATGTTCCTCCAACCTCGAACAACAAGAAGGGCTTGCACCATGGGTGCAGAGAGTATTGGTACTGGGTGGAAGGTTGTACTCAGTCATGAGTTTTGATTTGTTTCCCTGCTCTCAATTCCCAAGTCTTATTGAGAAGACGTCTTGGACACCATCCGCTTCCTTCCTCCTTTCCTGGTTTGTCTATTTAGATGGCAGAACCATGAAGCAAGAAAGTTTCAGCCAGCAGCTGTATAGTACCTTGTACAGTGCAAACTTTTTATCTAGAACCTGAAGACCCACCTCAGATATACAAAGATGTACAGGAGTGGACGCTACAACAGAAGTTGCTTAGCATGAAGGCTGAACAGATTACTGAATGGACAAAGAAAGAAATGTCAAAAGCTTTAAATATCATCCGTTAATGGAATAAACTCCTCCCCCCAAAAGTAATGCCCCCAAAGTAATACAGGAATGTATAAAATATCCCTCACATCATTAGAAGACCTCTAATTCAGCTAACTATCCCAGTACTGTACATCCTTGTTAAGCTTAAATGGATTTTTTCCCCATGAATTCAGAGAATTTTCTTTTAGCTCCATGCGTAATTCTTTAAGTAATTACACATGCAATAAATTAATGAAATCAAAGAAACTGCCTGTGCTTAGAAAACCAGCTTAATTTGGCATGCTCTGCTGCACACTTCTAAATGCTCAAAATCTTTCAGGCCCTGCTTAAACCAAATGCCTCCACACTGTGCAAGTAATCTTTATAAAAAAAAAAATAGTAAATTAAATTTGGCACTAAGTGAGGTGTGAAATTCTTAAGCTGTCTCCTAAAAAAGGAGTCATTGGGGTCAGACAGGGGCTGCCATCCCATTGCCTCCAAGTACACAGGTTTATTTAGAAAGGAAAACTGCCCAACGATCATCAAGTTCGGTGGAAAATAAGTGCTGTTACAAATCTCTTCTGCTCTCTGTAGAATCACAGTATGTTTTTTAAACTGTTCTTTTGAAATCCGCTCATTACGTGGCTTGCACTGGTTCAGATGAGCTATTTCTGCTTGTCATCTTCCTTGAGCAGGCTGTTCTCCAAGGTGCCTCTGCTGACTTATGCTGCTTTGTGGATCTCCCAGAGCCTGACGTACCATTTACATTGCCCACTCTGGAAACAGAAAGTGTCAAATTTTGCAGATCACTCCATCCACTTCCTTCCAGTAGCTATCAGTGGATCTCTTCATATGGCTCCCCTGCAAATGGGCAGCAGTTGTGCCCTAACCAGGACATCTATTGAGGGCACCTCAGCTCTACAATGCCTTCCCTCCCTTTCTTGCAATTATAAGTGTGCAGAGCCTGTTTTTGCCTAAAATCAAATACATTTAAAGAGTAGTATAAAAATGGAAATAAATAAGGCTTTTCTGTTATCAAATCTAACAAAATATTTGCAATCCTGAATTTTGAAACACATTATAAACACACATTTAGACTGGAGAAATGAAGTAGCTCAGAAGTTTGGAAGCTCTACCACTTTCAGGACATAACTTTGTCAGAGAGCTCTGAACTGCATCGATTAACATTTCAAATCCACGTGAGTCTCCCTGGAGTACATGGAATCAGCTCTCCGTCTGTACAGTGTTTTCTACTTACAGAAGCTAAGGATCTGAGGACCAGACGCTGCATTGGCATGTCCACTTCATTTCAGAAGGAGTCTGACAGTGCGGTATCACTTAAATAATGAAGCACACATCTGGCAGGAGATTGCTGAGGTTGGTTAAGTTTGTACAAGGTCAATTCATCCTCTAAGCTTCTGTATGCTGAAAATTAAGCAAGAAGTTTACATGGCAACACGCAGAACCAACTGATCGATCTCAGGGTTCATTTTCCAAGTAGCATGCCTTTCTTTTTACAACAGTTTTTATTGTACAAAAATAGGAGGGAGTGCTATTGTATTGCTCTGAGACATATTTTCTGAAACTTTTCAGTAGTTAACACATACCTATTCTGAAATATGATCCTTTTTCTTTTGTAAGGAAGGTAGAAAAACTACAATGCACCACACATGGCAAAGGGAAAAATATACATATCTCTTCACAGATGATCTACCCCACTGCCGTAATTTGCGAGTTACGGGATAGTCTTAACAAAAGGTGGATAATCCTTGAAGAAAAAGTAAATAATATAGGATCAGGCTTTGTAAGATTTATTTAGTTAGTGCTTTCACTAATTTTCACAGAAGGACAATACCTGCTTAATATGAAATGTGGTATCCAGTATCTTTACACATTGTTATCATCTTGCTTTACAGAAAATGCATCCGTCCTTATATATAAAGATGCACCTAGAAATTCTTCCTATGTTAAAAGAAATATCAGACATTTTTATAAGCTCAGAGTAACACAAAAATGAGACAAACATAATGAAAACTTATTTTTATTACTCAATAAATGACATTGATGGTCCACAGCACAAAGAAAAACCAATTTAGCAAGTAAGGGGTGTAAGGTTAAAGCTCAGATCTCAACAATTTTTCACATTCTAATGATCATCCAAAGTAGTCTTTCTTCAGCAGTGGTGGAAATCAGCTATCTGCATCCTAGCTCAGTGGGGTGCAAGCTGTCTTTTCATCTGAGTCTTTGGCATTTGAAAAAACATACTGAAATACTTTTTGCACGTTTGCTTACTCTCCATTATTTGAAGATTTCAACTTCAACACCCTTTTTCTGTTGATTTGGTGGCTTTTTTTCTTTCTCCATTTGGCAAGCATTGATTTTTCATTAACGTTCCTGTCAGAGCATGAACCAGCTGCTGTGTCTCATGAAGTGACAGAGAAAGAGGAGAGCTCACCCTCAGATGGACACACATACAAACACTGAACTATCAGCAGGAACACCACTCACTCTCTCTCTGATCCTCTCCTCCTGCTAGCTTGTTCTTCTTTGAAGGGACAACGTCAAGTAGCTGCCAAGGGAAGGGGTCAGAAAACACCATCACAGCTTGGTTGTACTTCGCTCCTCTTCTGATGGTCCATGACTGCCACGCTCGGAATTATCAGGGCTCGATAGCTGAGCTCAGGTCACTGGGGCTGGCTCCTTCCACAGAGCAACTCAGTGCTTCAGTCACCACAAGTGATGCTTTCTGGTCTCGTTTCTTGGCATCTGTTTTCTGGGGCTCTGTCCTAAAGTGACTGAAAGTCTAGAAAAGAATCCTAACATAAGCGTGCAGAGAAATCTGAAACAAGATAAACGTCTTCCTTTCTTAGCTTTTCCTATTGATCTCAGCTTTTCTCATTGCTCTCTGGCTAACCTGTGAGAAAGGTTAGCCTCCTCTACACCTAGGATACTGTAACAGGGACTTTAACACTGTAATTTCCCATTAAAACTATGGCCTTTTCAGTGAGCTGCCCAGAAAATTTTTAAAAGTAATCTTGGTTTTATGAGTCAGTTAAAAAAAAAATAAGTAAGTAAAAAGCACCTCTGATGGCCATGGAAAGTTCTGATATGTTGGCACAAGTCCATTATGATGCCAAGTAACAGCCCACAACCCAAATGCAATCTGAAGTGTCTCTCATCTGTGGTGCACTTGGTTGTTTATCCCAGAATACACACAAAGAGCTAGTCAAGATGCTTTATTCCTGTGGGGCTCAAGAGCGTCCTATATGCCTTATCACCAAAAAGATGTTACTCACACAACATGTTACCATGGAGAGAAGCCACTTCATGCTTTGCTCATGTTGTACTTCTTCCCTTTGTTTTTCTACCTTGAAAACAAGGACACTATATTCTTCTATATGTGGAAAGCACTGAGCACGTTCACTTTAGTATCACTTTTGTTTACTCCTTTTTCTGTTCAGAGCAGCAAAGAAGACCTAGTGTCAGATCAGTTTTTGCTAACATTTGATTTCCTTCTTGCTTCTAACTTGGTCAGGTACTGACTAAAACTATTATTTTGCTCTCTTAATAGACAGACAACCTCTCTTGGCAAGCTTATTGACAAGTCCATGTCTACTGATGCCTTTCCTCATACAAAAACAACTAGTTGGATAGGGGAAAACCAGCTAGAAAATCACAGGAACAGGCTCACTGTTCATCTGTTTTCCTGGAGAGCGGGCAGTTGGTGCAGCGAGACTGGGCAAAAGGCAGCAGCAGGTGTATTGGGGTGATGAGGGGGTGCAGACCCGGCTCAACAGGAACACATGCTGAACAGCTGCAGACATCGGCCAGTCGTGTTCCGTCTACTTCCTGAAAAATAAAAGCTGGTTGTTTATGCTTCTGAAAGCTCTGCTTTGGGAAAAGCTAATTTCACATTGAAGCACAGTATGTGCAGACCAGCTGGCTATGGCAATAGGGACAATGGAGGTGATAAACGCTATTTTTTCCTGAATTAGACCTAACTGCAAGGAAGAAAACCATACTTAAACTGTATCAAGAGAATAAGCCCCAGTTTGCCTTGGTGTCAGGTGTGATAGACTGCTCTAGCCAAGAATCTCTTGTGCATAATGTACATGTTACTCCAAGCATCTCTTCCCATGTTGGATACTGCTACACGTGAATTTGAGAAGTGAGAAGATCAAGGCTTAGTACCCTGCACTCGAAGCTACACGAGTCAGGAGCAGGACCCAGACATCCTTACAGCCAGGCAGAGTACTTCACTACTGGAAAAAGTAGCCATTTTATTTTGCCAAACATGTTCACACTGGAGCAATTATCTTTGGCAATCTCTAACAATAATTTTAAAACGTTCTCTTCAGTATCATCACCGAATTCAAACTGCAATATTTTTTAAAAAAAATCCAGTGTCATTCTCCTTTCTAGCTCTAATTATCTGGATTGCATCCACACCATGAAGCCGAATTGTGACAAGAAAACAATCACCTCAGAGATTTCCCAGAAATTTGCTTTCTAATTGGGTTGAAAATGCCTCAGCTTTCTGCATCACATTGTGCACATAACTGGGTTTTCTATGAACACAATCTATGAAATGCAGAAATGCAATATTGTAATTATTTAATTGGATTGCCACACCACAGGATCTTATGGTGCTAGGTGCTGTACATAAATTTAGGCAAAAAGATAGTCAGTTCCTGTGCAAAAGAAATGAATACTTGAGGGTAAGATTAAAAAAAAAATACTGGAGAAAGAGATTAAGAAGAGAACCTTGAACGGAATAGATGTTGCACTGTAAGCATGATTCTGTAATTCTATTGAAAAGAAAAGAAATATCATCTGTTGGTGAAAATACAGAACTTTCCAGACTGTTATTTACAGACACGTCACTTATGTTCTGTAACCTCTCTGTCCCTTATTTACTCATTGGTAAAACGGAAATAATACTTAATATAGCTCCCTCATGAAGCATGATGAAACGTTCATAGTGCTTTGCAATCATTTGTTTGGCAACATGGCTGTGGAACACTATTGCTGAAGACAAAGTGTGCATTATTTATAGCTGATACAGTATTGACTAAGCTCATCTTTTCTGTTTTTAAAGTTTTAACTAAGCAATGCTTAATGAAATTTGCTAGACTAACTGCTCATGTTGTCTCTGCTGGTAATGCAAAAGCAAACGGCTGTAAGTACGGTACCCTGAAGGCAGACATTAGGAGTTTCTCTGTTGAATCCAGCAGAGAAGTTTCTTGCATCTCCGTTGAATGCCATCATGCTGTGATTAGTTAATCATTAAGTACATAGTGCTTTTAATTAACTGCCAACTCTGCTTGGGCATCTGTTCTGAAAATCACATCCGATCATGCTTTTCCCAGTCTGTGGCTATGGAGCTCTTCAATAATACAGTTGTTGCTCCATTCTCCAGCTCTCTCTGCTGCAAGACAGCTCAAGTCCAGAGTGTCCTACATGAAATAAAATATAAATTATCTGTTCTTCCAAGGGAATAAAAGTAAATGGGAATTAAATGCACTTATTTGCCTTAATAGGTAATAAATACTGCTATTAAAAGCAGATCAGGCCAATTAACATTTTTTCTGGAAGAAAGAAGAGGCTAGAAGAATATTTGTATTCTTCACTATCAGCACACAAATTCATCAGCTAGCCATTTAAAAAAAAAAGAACCCAAAACTCTAATCATTATCTGTAGGAAGTAATCCTTCCTATTTTATAAGGTGGAGGGAGACTGATAATAAATGCAACAGATTCTGCAAAATATTTCATTTGACTTAAAGCAAAAGATAAACAGCGCAAACTTTCCCTTACAAATGCTACATTTCTTCATCTACATAGCTCAATCTCTGCTTGCTTCAAAAAACTCCATTTTAAGTGTATTTTAAAATTAAAACTCCCAACATCTTTGGAGCGTGTGTCCATGGAAATAGTAAGATTGTAACATATCTTAGGTGGCACATTCTGTTTTAAAGGTGATAGTTAAAGAGCGACATTAGAGCAAGGAGAACACATAGTGAGGCTGGCAGTAGGCAGGGCATCTTCTGCTAGTGCTGTGAATCTGGTTGAAAACCAAGTCAAACAAGAGATCAGAGGACGACTGTGGCCATTTGATGGCATGAAATCAAATAAGGGCAGACACCTAGATCAGGAGCAGCACTGATTGCGTGACACTGTATTAGCAGTTTCAGAGAGACTAAGAACTTGCCGGGTGTCATGGTTTGTGTATAGTAACATCCCTGCTGCCCTCCACACCAGCGTGTGCCATCTCAGCCCCTCCATCTCTGAGCTGTTACTTATCACGTATGAATCCGGGCTAGTAAAAAGCTAGAATTCATACAGTGCCCATTATTTCTATATAGAAATGTATGTCAAGGAAAAGGGCACCCTTTGTCAAGTACTGAGAACAGAGAAGAATAAACCATCATTAAGCTTTACGCTTGTGGTTCTTTAAGAAGTGGAGCTAAGAAACTCGTATGAACCTTGTAACATAGAATAAAACATTGCAGTTAAACAATAGCCAGTCTATAGCAGATAGGCATGTAACGATTATGGTTAATGTAACAAACACTCACTGTCAGATACACATTTTACATAATAACCCTTTTTCACAAAGTTCAAAGTAATTCTCTTGTTTTCTTTAAAAATTCCACTGCAGATGTCAAGATGTGCCAGCACATAGAAAAGAGGTATTTCATAACGATATAAAAACATGCATTTCTAATTGTTTCCACGCTGAACTACACTGAGGGCACCACTTTTCTATATGGAGTTCAAGGTATTCCTGGGAACAGGCTGTTTTCTGATGACATCATAAGGACACTGTCACTCAGGCAACAACTTGCTACTATGGCAACCACAGCTTTTACAGATGCTGAACACCAATGAGGTTAAAAACACCATTTGGAGATTTGCTAGTTAAAAGTTTGTCAACATTTGATGCAAGAAGCAACAGTCTGTTACAGACGCACAGCATTCTGCAGTTTTCTACCCATTATTGGGAATCTGAGAACAATCAAGTTTTCTCTTCCAGCCAAGGACTTCCTGGGGTAATCGCACTTTCAGATACGTCCTTAAATGCCACTGCAACTAGAAATAGGCCTGAACACTGGCTTTGTGATTTGGGGGCAGCTGGAAGAAGAGGACTGCTGCCTCATCTAAAAGAATCCCTAAAAATGTAGAGATTTGGGGATCTAGAGTTTTATTACCATGCACAGACTGTGAAGATAGTCTAGTATTGTATGAAGACCTGTCTTTGGAAAAGAAGTGGATTTTTTCCCCCTGACTGCAAAGAATTATAGGATATGAGATAAAACCATCTGGTTTTGTACGCAATTGTGCCGAGACTACTGTCAGATGAAATCAGCCAGTTACAAAATGTTTTAAAACTAAAAGCCATGTGTTTCTGTTCCAGAACTTTATGAATTTTACTAACTGCAAGCAAATCTCAGAGCCTCTAGAACGTTGTCAGGACATTAGACAATTTCCTAACTTTAATCACAGGTTTGTTTAGCTGGTTTTGTCCCCAACCAGTACAGCAGAGGCTTGCTGTCAACATTCCCAGTAAATCAAATTTCCTGTATAAGAAAGGGTCATAAACACAATTCAGCCAGAATCCACTCTTGAACTTGACTCAATATCAGCAGAGTATTTTTTTATTTTGCGGAAGCAAACCTCAGCTCACTTAGATCCTCCAGGAGTTGTACTGTCTGCCAGGCTGGAGAGCTATTTGGTGGCGTGGCATGGGGAGGAAGAACTGGAGGGGGAGAGGGGTGTACAGATTTATCCCTGGGGCTTCTTTCCTTGGCAACACCTTGCAGTGAGGCTCCTCAACTAAAACTGTAATAGAAGTGGAATTTAAATGTGCATGTTAAAAAAGCAAAACCTCAGGTATATTGTTTATAATGAGTTTGCTGCCACATGTGAAGTAACTGGTCACTACTGGCAGTCTCTGAGGAATAGCTAAAGCCAAATTATTAACACTTATTTATGGGGTGGTCTCAACAATGGGATATTGACATGCAACAGCAAGCTTTGAGAATCACTCCTGTTCTGGGTCTGTATGAAAGCCATAAAACTCCAGGGCAACAAAGACAACGTGCTTTCAATACACTCACCTACTGTACTTCTATGTTTTTTTCCATATGTATCCTACCGGGCATTTCATAGTGTTCGTTCAGGACATTTCCTTTTTAGTCCAGAAGAAGATTAAGGCCATTGCTGGTTTTCATTTACACACGTTATCCAGCAATCCTGGCTCCTATTGGCAGCGGAGCGCCCTCTCCACACAATTCTCCCCCATCATCTGCGAGAACAGAGATGTGGAAGACACCAATTACCTTTTGGAGAGAAGGAAATTACTTGCTTATAATTGAGTTCTCCGAGCATGGTGTCCGCTATTAGAGCCACACTCATCCTCCTACCTCCCCCTGAGAGCTGGGGTTTTATTCCTATTTAAGTTCTAATTATTATAATTAGTCTGAAAAGGATTTGGGAGTTAGGGGCTATGATATGCCATATAGACCCCTCAAGGCATCTTTTTGTACTAACTCATTATGACCAGTTCTAAACTTTACCATTTAATCTAGTCATTCAGTACCCAAGGTCACAACAGCTGAGACCCCCTGAGCATCAATCCATAGAGACTCCCACCTTCAGAGAACTACAATTAAAAGGTAAATAATTCCCTTGCTGCCTTCTCTGTGAGGCAATGCTATAAGTCAGAGAACAGAATCCAACCTCAGCCTAATTACTACTTCGGTAATTTACGCAGTTGCAATGAAAAAGTTGGCAAACGCTTTTTCATTTATCAAAACAGAAACACAAGGCCAGCTACAGTTCGTTTCAGACTGGACTCAACAAGACAGCCTTACAACAGTCAAGTTGCAAACTTTGTTTGTCTGTATCACTCAAACTCCACGAAATTCTGAAGAGCTGTGCTCCAAGAAGGTCAAATCATCACAACATGCAGGCCACGGAAACAAGTATTCTTCACCATGCTAATTTTAAAGATGAAATCCTTTTCTTTGTTTATTCCATCACAAAACTTCTGTTTAATCAACACAGTACAAGTCTTAAATTATTTCACCCAGGCTGTGCATAAAAGGCTTTGAAACGCTCAAAGCTGAATTGAAGTATGGGCAATTCTTAAAAATACCATCACCCGAATTGTCAGATTTCAAGAAATTCAACAGATGTCGGTATTTCCTAAATGACAGCAGCCTCCAGGCCTGAAAACTGTAAAGCAAAGCTTTGAATTTCACAGGGAAGACCATGAAATAGTATTAAGCAAAATAGTTTGTTTCAGTGCCAGCAGCTGTCCAGTGCACAGTGTCAGTACACAGAGGAAGCAGTTTCAAATACTTCTATTGCTGACTTTTTTGAAAGACAAGTGAATTACATCTGCAAATCAGGAAAATACATCCACATTTCTACTAACAAAATACACTGTGCAACAACATAATACTTGCTAATTATACATGCCATTAACCACAAGTACAAAACTCAATGACTGTACTGGATTCTTAGTAAAAAGGTGGCTCTTTGAATCAGAATTTAGAAAATGTGAGTAATAACGTACACCAATTTCTAGATAAATAAATCCAAGTCAACTACATTAAAAAATATATTGGTAAACAAACCGTCTTCTAGTTATGTTGTTTTAATGAGCAAATCACAACTTAGTACACATTATTATAAGTCTATTACAATTCAACATGTCAAATTTCCATACTGGTTTGGTAATAAATACTAACATTACACTTGAAGATTTGCAACTCTAAATCTTTGATTGCAAGCAAGCGCATCTACAGGAGGGGAAAAATGCTGTATTTGTTCTCATTTTCTGCTAGAACTGTGTGTGCCAATTCTTCAGTCTGAAAGCAACCCGAATCTCTACCCTGGGAGCGTAGGTGTAGCAGCTTCAGCACTGTCCCTAGCTGCACCATGTCCTCCTAACCAGTGCACACAATTAAGCATGATAGGTAATCTTTGCTCTGAAGCAGGGTCCACAAAATGAATTCTCTTACTCCCAGACAACGTTAGTATCACTCTAGGGACCAATACGGAAAAGTTTGCACTGTTGCTGTCTGAGCTCTGTGTTTGTAGGTGACAAATAGACTTCAATTTCTAATGTTGCTGGGTTAGAAATAGCCTTCTAATTTTCCTAAATTAAATTATAGGCTACTGTTATATTTGTAGCCAAATACATTAACTACAGAAGGAACGCTTCAGCTGCTGCTGTTTCTTCGAATCTCCAAGCTGCTTCCCTCCTCCTGCTAAGGACACTGACCCTGAGAAATTCAAACCCCAATGATGGCGGTTAAAAGATATACAGGCAAGAACCAAGCTGCCCTCTGCCTGGGATATGAAGCCATGATCCCCAGGCCCCTTCAAGACTACACTTTCCTTTTCCTCTTCCACCACCAGTGGCCAGAGAGATGCCTGCTCCATCTGCCCAACTCCCGAGTCCCTCTGCACTCTCACCCTCTCCCCTCCTCAATAAAGGTCCCTCTCGCCCATCTCCCTCTTCTGATCTTGTCTCACAAATATGTGGAACTCCTTCTCCCAAGGCATAGAGGCTTGTGCTGACACATAAAACAGCCAGCTCAGTTCAACACTACCTGCCTCTACCCTACCCCCTCTAAGCAGCACCAAAACCATGAGCGTGGGGGGAAAGGAAGAGAGCGTGGGCTCCCCTTCCTCCAACCAGCCCAGCTCTGGTGGGAAGCCAGGCTGAACACAGGCTACTGAGTCCAGGCTCTCCCAAGCTGCCGAGAGCTATAGGGAGCATCCTGCCCATGCCCATCCTCTGGGTGCAACACACTGCACTCTTCTTCAGTGACTGCTTGAAAGCAAAGGGTTATTTCCCTCCAGAAGAAGTTGCATGTGAAATGCCCAGCAGACACATAGGACTCAAGCAGTCTGTAATTATAAATTAAAGGGGAAAATTAAGGTGCCAAGTCTTTGATTTGTATTCCTGGCAGTGACATGAGAAGCTGCATATTTTTTTCCCATACGTGGCTTTTACAGGAGGTTTCACTTCAAATCAGGAGACAAACATGGAGAAAAATATTCCTACTGAAGCTTGTTTATAGTGTGTTTTCCCAGGTTTCATCCCCTGTTGTACTTAAAGGTCACCTCAACCAGAACTGCACAGATTCACTCCCAGGTCTTTTTCTGAAGTGTTAAGAATCTATACCATGTAATACTGTAAAAATACTGCCTTCCACTACCAGTGTGGTTAAGTTCTCATTTAATAACAAATACATTATTTAATCTCTCGGGTCTGATATCCGGCATATCCTATAATCATGTAAAGCCGCAAGCCTCTACCATAAAGCTGCTCTCAGTACACTGTATCCCACAATTGTTAGTTCATTGCTCTTCCAGTAGCCCTGGGAAAGGCCCACTGCTATTGATATCTACATTCCAGAGGAAGCACTTCCCTTTGAGCCACTGTGTTTCATCAAGCTATTAGATGACCTGAAGTCCCTGGGAGCCCCAGACTAGTGAATCCAGACTTTCGCATGAGTATTTTATTCCTGACATTCCACCTTCTGAGAAATGGCCAAAGGTGAATGATTTTTCTACTGTGCCAAAAGATGTATTGGTTAATTTAATGCATTTCTGCGAGTCACATTTGTTCCTCTCCACAAATAGCTACCACATGTGAACACCACTAACATGCCTCCCTTCTCCTTGTGACCTCTAGCAGCCAACCTGTCCTCAAACCTGCACGTCATCATGAGAATGCGGCTCTGAGTACAGTGCCGCAGGACAGCATTCAGGGATGCAAGCAACTGCTGAGGGGCTCCATGCACCTCCTTGCTGCAGCCTCCCTCAGAGTTGCTCTGATTTCCCATGCATCTCGCTATCCTTCTGCCCCTTAACTTATCCTTTTGGAGGTTACTCACATGAGTAGTGACTGCAGCATTTGAAGATGATGAAACGGAAGTAAATTAAAGCTCTAACAAGGAACACATGCAAACACAGAAATGAGCATCACTGACTGGACATGAAAGAAGCTGTACCCTCCTACACCTCTTCCATACCTGAAGTTTAGCTAATTTTTCTCCTCTAGTCAATGGGGGTTCAGCTCTGACACAAAAATTGCCTGTGCCATACCTTTGGTCCCATTCAAATTTGTAACACATCTGCAAAGCTTGCCATTTGCAGTCCACTCTGAACATGCAGAGATTAAATATAAATCATCCTGAACATGTATATAACTGCTCATCTGTGCAATTTTAAAAACCTCTCTGAAAACAGGACCCTAAAAATGCAGAAAATAACACTTTTATAATGGCCAGCAGCCATATGCTATTTTCTAAACACCAAACCACAGGTAGGAAAGCAAATCTGTTACGTACCCCATGGTAGCGAAGACATTCTGCCATCAAAATGCTGTTTTACAGTGATTCAGCTGCAGATAAGGAGATAATACATTTATCTGATCATATAAACACTAAAGAGAAATCTGTTGCCAGGAAGGATGCAAAGTACAAAAAACACTTGCAATATTAATTTATTTTGGAAAGTTTTATAATCGAGTACAAACACTGAAGGCTTTTATAGCCCCTCAGGTTTTCAATGTGGAAAACACACACTGTGAACCTTTATGAGGCAACAGAAATCCAGCTGCTTAAATCATTCCCCTGTTCAATATGTAAAGAGTTTTACAATTGCCCCTAATTGAATGTCTCCGTCCTGGTCACTTGAACATGGTTAAACTACTGCCCCACTTGGAGCAAGGTGGCCTTGCCGTGCTACAGGGGTAACTGCTCAGTTCGCACTTTCTATCTGGTTGCCAGGACATCACTCCATGGCACAACACAGTAAGAGCCAGGTTATTTCTTCTGAATTCTGTAACTACCTACAACGCCCTCTAAAATTAACCATCGGTAGACATTTTCATATAGGACTGTTCTATACTAAATTTTGGATAACAATATTACCATTAGGTATCTTCACTACCGTTCAGTTGCCGTTCACCACCATCAGGACCTGTTTGCCTCAGCAGCCCAAATACCTTGGATATTAGCATCCTTCTCTCACCTTTATGAAATCTGGCTGACACGAGTTACAAGACTGTAGTCAGGGATGTTACAAGCCAGCTGAACAGTAAGAGCTAAGACAATGGAGAGTCTTCAATACCAGTGAGTCATTCCAAGCATGGATTGGAAAAAATTGGGTACTTATCTTTTCAACATCTAAACAGGACGAGAAAGGGGAAAAAAAGAAAAAGATTAACTGAATTTCTCATATGCATAAAATCTAATGGAAGAGAAGATCTAACTAGCCGTAAAATGTTTGGAATTGTCTTAATCATAGAAATGACAATGGTTATAAGCTTGAATTAACTAAAAAATAGACAAACCTTTATTTTTCTCACAAACATACATAGACTGTCACAAGTAATTGGAGAATGCTAACTTACTGAGAGTTGTGACACTTCTCTCTTAACATTTACTTTAAGAAGATTAACAGAGTCCTTGACACTGTAAAGAGCTTGAATGACAACCTGATAAAGCAGAAGGAAAGAAAAATGGAATGATTCCTAGCAAAACAAGCTAAATATTTACCTTTACCATTGTTTAAGAAATAATTGCTGCCTTGTATGTTTTTAAGGACAGAATATAATAAGTAAATGCAGTTTTCACAAGTATAGCATTGCAATACATAGGCCATCACTTAAAACAAAGCTGCTCATTGGGAATCAGCCTGAATTTCCATCATGAGTCCTTTTATCCCAGTTCCTAACTCCAAAGAAATGTCAAGGATGAGCAGTAACTTGTAAATCCAAGCTGAGTCTCATCTACAGCAGGTGTAACCTGTGAAGAGTATACTGAAGTACAAACCACAACAATTTACTTTGTGTATTTACCATTTTGAAAAGAGCTGGTCCTTTGAAAACTGCCTCTGAGAATTTCACCCTCTTCCAAATACACGGGTTTCACTGACACCAAGTCTCTAGGGCTAGGTTCCCCAAACCTGAGGAAAGTAAAAAGTGGAGAAATCAGGGTTCTCTTAAAGCTTGCATGTGTGATGTGAATTTTAGGCAGTTGCTCTAGTTTTTTGATTCATTTTTGCAAGGATAAAATTTCACAAGAAAATTGTGAGCCAAATCAAAAAACAAATGCAGAGAATAAAAAAACTGAGCCCAAAGAGCTTCTGAGATGGTGATGACTTCATTCATGGGTGAGGATATATGGGGGCTGTACAGGGTTCAGGAAGGTTTTACAAAGCCTATTTGTAAACCAGGTGATATTGTAGAGAAGAGAATGTTTATTTTTGTGTAACACTTGTTAACTGTACCTCTATAGCATTTGTAGGTTTTAATGCGTTTAAAGCACGTGGTAAAACAGGCGTATGAAAACTGGGTGTAATTTCATAAATCACAGGATTTAGAGACTCGCATGAGAAGAAAGTGTGAAGAACGTAAATGTTGGCTTTGCTTTTAAACAACCATTATAGCATCCTCTCCACATGCAACACTGAGTAAAGGTCTAGTGGCTTTCCAACAGGCACAAACTGAAAGTAATTGCCTCACTTGCCTCCGTACCTAAATCTCTCACTTATTGTCAAACTGATGCTTTCTTCCTGGGAAAGATATCACAAAAGGAATTACAATTTCTGCTCTTTGACTACTGCATTCATTTTTGGGGAGATGGAACAAATCTGGCTCTTGAGTTTCTAAGGCCTCGGGTTCTGGTGTCCTTAAGTAGCAGATCTGCATCCCTTGGGAAACAATGACACTCTCAGGCATTTACCTCCTGCACCTGCTTGTGAATACAAAAGGTAAATAGCTCCTTTAAAAAAAAAAAAAAAAAGAAAAAAATTTGCAGTTTATCTGCCCACCTCCTGTCAATATAAAGAGCAGGACACTGATAAGGATAGGCAGCTTTTAAGTGCCTATTTATTCTATTATTCAATTTAAAATACATACTAATAAGCATTGCATGCCTTACACTTATGTTTACCTTGGCTGATACCAGCAAGCTGTTAAGTGCTGTTATAGTATATCTAAAGCATTAAAAAATGTGGTACACTTTACTTACATTATGACCACTCAAACCATTCTAGTCTGATGACTCTGAATACCCAAAATGATTTATAACTCCGCAGCAAGTGGCTGCTAAGGACCAAACTTTCCTCCCTCTCTCCCCATGCCTCACACAGAACAAATTCCTTTCCCACACACCCCACACCTGTCTCAGGACACCTTGATGTTTGGCATTTTCAGTTACATGCCGCCTGCCTAAACTAAACATTAAGAACATATTTCCAACTAATGTAAAGATGCATCAACATCAGAGTAAAATCGTTATGGGGGTGCCAGAAATAACCGTAAGAATCCCTAGTGCTATAAACACCCAAACTGCAGAATTAACCTTAAACTTACAAATAAACAACCTTTACCAGCATGGAAATGAACTGTTTTGATTCACAGACAATATTAACTATGTCCCTTAATGTGGGATGACCAATTTGGGGCCATTAATGTTGGAACAGAGATGGTGGCTGTTTTGAGAAATGGCTTCTGTTAAAAAAACAAAAAAACAAAAAAAAAACAAACAAAAAACCCAAAACAACAACCAAAACCAACAACAAAACAAAAATAAAACAAAAACAAACACCAAACTTTTTTTATCCTCGCTCCTTTTTTCAGACCAGACGGAGGCGGCAGACAGTTTGGAAGAAAGCATTTTTACATAAAATGATCTGAGGAAAAATTATTATTAATTAAACCTCTGCAGAAGATGAAAGCTCCACTTACTGAGAACAATCCAGTTATGTCCTTTGTTCCCTGCACAGCTTATAAATATTATTTTAACACGATAGATTAGAGGATTCTGTCCTTACAGTAAGACTAAGACTGTGAGGGGAGAAAATCATCTGACCTGGGGAACTAAATGTTCCGAAAGACATATGCTTGATTAATTTTTAATCTGTAAACTGAATTTAGTCTCTAGTTTAAAGGGAGTTTTTTTGAATTATAAAAGCATAGTATTATTCACACATAAAAGAGAGGTTGGTCAGCCCTAACTGATGTGCAAAAGTCAACTGATCCCTAATTATGAAATCATGACCAGTTCTTAGGTAGCACATTTCCCGCCACCCCCAATTCAAGTACACGCTTGTAGCGTTTTCTTCTCCTGAGGAATGCATGCAAATTCCTTTCTGTTTGCACTCAACAGCAATTAAAAGGGTGGCTGCCAGTCAGACACTGCCAGTAGTAAGTAGGATTTAAAACACAGTAATAGGAAAAAGATCAATTCCATATCCGCTGCCCTGCAATTAAAGCTACAAGAGAGGCCGGTAATTTGACCAAGTAATTAATACCACTGTTTGGTATGTGTGAGCTTAATTCTAAATTTTGTGTATTTTATTCCTATTTGACATTTAAATTCCTTGGAAGGACTATCATAAACATTTAGTTTGTAATTGTAGGATCTGCTGAAAACTGCTTAGCCTTTAAAAAAAACAAAACCAAAGCTGTATGTGACTATGACTTGCATTGGCAGTGAGAAGGAATGGGAGTGAACTCCCATCTGAGCGAACCAAGAGGCCAACCCACTATATCTGGTCTCAGAGAGGTTCTAGTGAAACCCGTGCAGCCACCATCTGCCCAACTTTGTCTGCTTCCTGCAGTTATCAACCAAAAGACAAAGTTCAGTCAACACCAGTGCCGTTTTTATGAGGATTGATTTACTCGATTGAGAGACATAAACCATTTTCCTTACTACAGCAATTACACTGAATCTGAAGAGCATCCCTCCTCTGCTCTATTGACACAGTCCTTTAAATCTAAATTATAGTTTTAGAAATTATTCCCGAACAGTAAAATATTAAGTTTTTCTTCCGTCTTTCATTTTAATTATATTAAGAGATAATGTCAATGGAACAGAACCTTCCCAGGAGATAATGATCTCACGCTGACAGACAAATAGCAAGGTAAAAAAAAGCATTTAGTGAAAGCACATTTTTTATTCCAGTGATTTAAATTATTATTATTATTATGTCAACTGATTAGCATCTAAGTGAAACAGACCAGCAGACTGGTGAAGTGACAAAGCTGGTACCATAAACATTTGTCGATTCACATTCTCATTGTCTTTGGAGATCGTCTGTAGCAGCCAGGGTGAATGCTTTCCTCCACCCCGCTGGAATGTTGTTCCTTTGCACATGTGGGCATCCAGTAAGTTCAAATGACAGAAACTAAGCATCTGGGGATTAAAACACTGATTTGATGATTACCAAATTTCTGCATTCTTGCATCTGGAAAGAGAAGGACTCCTGGATGCCCTGGCCCTGCCTCCCAGCTCACCAGAGACAGCCCAAGTGACGAATCTTTTGAACATGCACCCTGACAGCCTTTCACAGGACATGCAGAGTTACCAAGGGGACAGCCCTGCTCTTTTTGATCCATTTTTTTCTTACTAGTTTTCATGCAATTTCTTCCCTGCAATTTCTGAAGATCCTGAGGTTTTCTCTCAATATGTCAATAGGACACCTTTTCCCTATTCAATATAATAAAACATCCACTACAGCTGCTGTGACCACAAGCTCACTTTTATTCCTAAACTACCACCACTTCAATTGCTTTTCTCGTCAACTCAGCCTTGAATTTAATTTTTTTTTTTTATTATCAGAAATTAACTACAAGGCCTGGTGCTTATCTATAAATATGACACAAGAGACACTGCTCTGTCCCATGCATTGGACACATTTGGCTACAAGGGCAATAGGAAATGTGGCAGGTCCCCTTAGGAAACCTGGCAAATATCAATAAAAAAATCTCTTAGCCCAGTGTTCACCATCATTCCTCTTACAAGGTTGGTTCTCCTACAGCATCTGATCCACAGTGCTGAGTGTGTTCAATATCAGTATGATATTTAATATCCTGCTGGAAGAAGGACTCTAAGACCTACCAGTATCATGAAGAATCAGGTCTTTACATTGAATATTCAGCTTCCGTCATAAAGGACCTAGCAGATTAAAGAAAGCGATGATTCATTCCTCTGTCTTCAGCCTCTTGTGCATAGCTTGTAATAGTAATATCAGCTCCTCAACTTTTTAAACCTGTGTGCAAAGCAGTGGTTGGGCAGATGAATTCTTAGTGACATGGATATGTTTTCACTTCTTAGACACCACATGCAGGTATTTGTAATGAAAGTTGTTTCCACTTTTGAGAAGTGACATGTATGTGTCACTACATAGTCATCTTTCAATATCTGTGGACATGGCAGACCCTACATATTGTCCACATTTAGACAGGCACAAGATGGCCTAAAACACTGATGACTAAGGTCAAATAAAAAAAAAGAAGAAACAGAATTATATATAAAAAGCAAATTGAGACAAGTAAGAAAAAATGCTTAAAGCATAAAGCATCAATTATAACTATAAAAGTAGCACCAAATAGCACTAGCACTGTGGTATAAGATACACAAAGGCAGAAGAAAAGATTTAATATTTGATAGCAGTCGACAAAATGAGAGCATACGATAATTTGTGCAAGGGCACAAGCCAGTATTTGTCTTGGATGAATTACAGGGAAAGTGAATATTAAGTAGGCACTAATAGCATTGCCCTGCTTAGTGATACACTACAGCTGGCTCAGGTGCTTGGAGTTTAGGAAAAGTGTTTAAAATATTAGAGAAAATACAATGAGGCAATAGAGGAATTAGAGGGTAAGATGTGTGAGGAGAGACTGCAGGAGCTAAACTTACATAGTCTCAAAGAGAGAAGACTCAGGGGGCCTCAATCACAGTCTATAAATACCTTCAAGGTAATAATATAAATGAAGGAAGGGAATTCTCTGGTCTCAGAAGATAGCAGGACAAGGAGCAATGGCCTGGAGCTAAGGAAGCAGGAGCGCGGGGTAGGTTCTAGGGAACAGTTCTTCACTCTGGCCTCCACCGCGCCGGATGAATCCACTGCAGGGAGGAGGAACTGCTCTCCTTCCACCGACTCCGGGGCACATTGCCCACACACACACACACTACACGTGATGCATCCAAGGCAGTGCTAATCAGCCAAAGACCCCCCCCAGAACCTGTGCAGCACTGACTCGTACATCAGCACGGACAAAGAGCCACACGTGGTGTGGGCTATCACAGCCTGCGTGCTGACTCGCAGGTATTCTGGCAAGCGCAGGATTGTTAATATGGAGTGATTTTAGAGTGAAGGCATTCATTAACCTGGCACCACTTTTGTGAGCAGAGAAATAGCATTGCGTTTCTCCACGGCTGCACTTCACTACACTGGGGTTTTTCTCCTTCTTAGAGCACTGTTGCAAAGGCTGGTTTTGCACAGTCTGCAAAGGGTGAATAAAGCTCAAACCACATATTAGCTAGCACATGTGGTGATTTGACTTCCACTTGGTTCAGTGGAGAACAAAAATTCAGAGCATTGTACTACTTAAACAGAAGGAGTCCTCATGTGGCTTATCTGCTCCTAAGACACATCCATATGCAGAAACAGTAAAAAACACGATTCCTCTATTTTTCAAGGAAAATCTTTTTCTTGTGAAAAGACTATCCTGATATTTTCATCTTTTGTGCTATTCTATGACCAAATCCCAATATCAGGTTCTCTGGCTATTTTCTTATCCTCCAATCCACCTGAAATTGTGATGGTGGCAATTCACAAGCCCCATAGCAAAAAAAGAAAACAAATTCTGCAGATGCAGATAGGCAACTGCAACCAGCAGAGGCCAAAGCACTAAAAATGAGGAAGGACTATAGAGACTGTGACAATAACTTGAAATTTCTGAAGTGGCTTGGCATGGCTGGTGGCCAAACAAGAAAGAAATCCGGAGAACATAAGCAAAGCAGCAAAAAATAGTCATAGCAGCAGTCTCAAATACCATGCAAAGGGTTCAAACAAGAAGAGTAAAGAAAGTGTCTCTTATTCCAGTGACCCACAAAGAAGGGAGTCAGAATAGAGTTCCCGTACAGAGATCTGTTAGTTTTAAAAGGTGGGTTTTGTGCTACTGTGTCCCCCAAGTAAATATTGTTATTATAAAAAAAGGTTTGAGCTGCTGTTAAGACAGTTATGTTTGAGCATTTTAAAAACTGGCTTCTACATTTATAATTGAACATACGTAGCAGTATTAGCTCCAGTGAGGGCTTCCCAGCGCATATTTGCATGCTGCAAGTTACAGCTTAAATGTATTAAAGTATATATTTGTGCAAGCTACCATACTACATATTGACTGAAAGGCTAGGCAGCTTTGTAAATACACACAGAAAAAGTTATCTGCCTTATTTGTGTGTTGTCAAGAGACTGGAATCACTTCTGGGTAAATAAGATGCATTTTTAAAATTATCTAATTATGTACAGTATTTAACTTGAAAGACCTGTAGCCATTTTGGCCTCTTAGGAAAAAGAGCATACATGTTTTATAACTCTAAAATAATGACTTCTAATAAAATATTAGGAAATATTACAGCCTTAAAAAAATTACATAGTCCAAATTAGAAAGACTACATCAAGGCAAGGCATACATAGCAACTATGAAAGTTTGGCTGGTAATGCTAATTTTCACTGTGAATTGCTTCTGTAGCAGCAATTGTTTTCCTATAACATCTTTTCTACTTTTAACATTAGTAAGTAAAAGTAAAATAACTTTTGCTTTAGTTATGCTAAAGCACTTGAAGAAAATCTCTAGTTTTGGTATCTGTCAGAACATGGTATCAGTGACCACTATTGTCATTTATACTTAGCAAATCCCAGAGCTTTTCAGTACACACAGAACAACACATAACTCAGCAGCAGCTCTTAGCAAAGGGCAGTTTTATTTTTTCAAATACCAATTGCTGAATATGTGCCTATCCTAAGTAGTTGCTCTGGAAAAAAGATAGCAAGAAAACAAGCAAGCATTTTAAGGTGAAAAACATTGATCCATTATTAGAGGTCTTTAGTTTTATTATTATGCAATCCTGCTTGCTAACAGCAGGCATCCAGAGCCCATCAAGTGATACAAACTGATGCAGAACTACGTCACTGTCCTTTGCCATCTATTACTACCCGACCTTCGCCTCGGAGTGGTATCCTCTGTGAGTCCAGATTGGATTTTTATTTAAGGCACATTTCTAAATTGACATCTATACTCAGAGGCCGCATATGTCTACCCTCCACAGTGCAGGGCACATTTCTCAAAACTGGAAAAAAAAGGAGAGGAACAAAATGGGGGAAAAGGGAGAGACACAGAAAAAGAATATGGCCTAGTCAGTACTGAGGGAATCTCAGGCTCTAGAGACATACGTTCAACTCTCTGCTCTGCCAAATTCCCTGCCTAATGTGAGGAAATCAATTAGTACCTTATCTGTGAAATGGGGATACTCAATTACACACAAGGGGATTATGAGACTAAATAAATAGTCACAAATTTCAAGTGGTTTAGACAGTATAGAAGTAAAAGACAAAACAGTACCAACTAAGGGAGAAGCATATTAAGATTTCTATTCTACACACACACAACAAAATTACTCCAGTGATTTTACTCTCTTCAACAGAAACAACTCCTCTACACCACCAGTTTCAACTACCAATTCCAGTGGCCCAGAAGGCAACTCTCACACTGTGTTCCAAATGACCAGCACTTCCAGGATGGGTAGCAGCATAAAACAGTTTCAACATGGATAACAGTAGCTTACCCAACCAAGAAGCTACAGCAATGATTCCTTCCTTGCAAAAGTTATCAGAAATGGGAGAGAAGCTGTCGTCTCCTTAGCTTCCTAGGGATGAACCAGTTCCTACATCTCCAACTGACAAAAGCTGGAAGATTATCCCTGAAAGTGCTTGCAATGAAGACAAATTTAACCAAAGATCCTAGCTCAAATCAGACCTGAAGAATTACTGAGCTGCAGGTTACGACTATTGTTTCTGAAAAAGGAGAACATCTCCAAGATTTATAGTGAATAAAATAGGTATAACGGGTATCATTAACAACTCACCAGCTCCCAACAGCGAGCATACAATGTCACATGGGCTACTGTATTTAGCTTCTGGAGTTAGCCTGGGAACCAACCTACACAACACCGTGTGCTGCTGCTGGCAAATGATCTTTTAATGGCAACAGCTATATGGGGTTGCTTCCATTCAGTTACTGCATTGCAAAATGATGATAAATGATAATGAGAAATTATTACAACTATCAGAAGTATTAGTAAATATTCCTACTGCTTGGTATTATAAATCTAGAGAAGTCTTTAAGACTGATGTCAAACCACATTATGTACACCATGCAGTTAATTTTACAGCTGATAACTTGAATTTTGGGAGTAAATTCAGCACTACTGGAGGAGAAATCTATTAATTCTTTAGCATGCTATAACAATATTTAAGTCATCAGTGAAGGAACCATAAACATATGGTACAGTAGTATCTTACAGTAAAAAAAGGTTGAGGATTGGTGCAGAGGGTGCCAATTTTTCTTTAAAGCAATATAAGAGTAAGTTATGTCCTCTTGTTCTTTCACTCCACCTCCAATGGCACAAGCACACCCATGTTTTCAGTGAGAGCTTTTAAAATCTTCTTTGAATCATTGAATAATTCAGGTTAGAATGGATGCCTAGAGACCACCTGCAGGGAGAGAAAGAAGTAAGCACATGTGCTCCTTTAAAGATGAAACCGAAAACCCCAAACCAACCACTACCTCAACGCCTCCCAGCTCATGGACCTTAGGAAGCCACGGTGATGACCTGGCCTAGTCAGCAATGCTTCCTGCTCCAGCAGTGCCACTGAGGGAGAGCTCTGCCTTTGTGTGGTTGTCCAACCTTTGCTCACACCCTGTGCTTTTGGGGCACAGGTGGGATACAGTAAGAATGCATTCCAGATGGCTGAAAATTGTTTCCCTTAATAGTGCTGTCCCTAGGGACTGAAATCTAAAGAGCCTCTGGTACAGGATTTTTACCTGCCAAGAAAGGTCATTTATTAGAAATCAATAATGGACTTAATTATTTAAAAAAAAATAATCTGCCAAATACCTTGCTGACCAAATATTTTCCTTTTTCTTTGTCGATTTTTTTTTTTTTCCAGTCAGCTAGTAAACCACGCAGGCTGTCAGGGATTTGTAAGTGATCTGACTACTCATTAAAATAATATGAAAATATAATCCAGCATTTTCAAGCACCAATAGATCAAACCAGGCATATTAATAGGTTACCTTTTTCTCCAAATACTGCTGAGGATGCCGTAGGCAGCCATCAACTTGAAATTATTTTTATTAAAGAAGGATGTGTGTGCCTACAGCACACAACTCAAGAAACGCCTCTAATGAGGCAATATGAAACCGTTTAGTGACAACTATGTTTGAAAAAGCTAACCAAAAGTTACAAACATTTTCTTGCATTTCCTTGTATGCAGGTGTCTGGACCTATCTCAGAGCAATATTAACACTGCTGGAGTTGTGTAAGGAGTCAGGAGCTCAGGTAGACCTTCATCTTCACACGAGAGAATCCAAACTCAACACTAAGACTGCTCTCTCCTTAAAGCCCCGTACGGCGCTATAGAGCTTAAATTCTCTCAACTATCATTTACTGTCATTAGATCAGCTTTTAATTATCTGAAGTTATGACAACAGCATATTAAATGAATTCCCATCTCTTTCGAGCCTTGAAAGCAACTCATGTTTTGATTAATTTGTTGTTTTAAGAAAGATCACCTCTCAGTCCATTACTGCAGGGCTCTGTAATTATTTCTTTAATCAGGATGAGAAGCTGATAAAAGATGTATTTGGAAAACAATATTCTTGCAAATCAAACTTAATTTTCAACAGGTTTTCAAACTATAACAACTATTGAAAAAGGACAGCATTCATTTAGCCTGAGATATGATATAACTAGCCAAAATTACAAATGCCTATTGTAAGGCTGTTTTCCATTTACCCTGTGAATACAGTTTACAGACCGTCTGCTTGGTGTTGGAGCAACTCATCTGCTTTTACACTTATTTCTGTCTCTGAACAGATTGGTCAGAGATACAGATACATATCAAACGGTAAGAGGGACCTGTAAGGGCGACTGAACTAATGCAGCCACCTGTGCTGTGCCATGCCATGCATTTGCTAAGACAATACCTCCTGGTTTCACTCTGATTAGCTGATATGTGACAGATCCCATAGTGCAAGTTTAGAAGTTTTTTCAGAATTAGACTCAGTATTTTATTTTATTTTATTGAGACACTGTTTTTCTGTTCACCCTTTTTATAAATTCAAGCTGTATATGCTTCCATGTAAATATCAAACAGGCCACCTGTCTGTACCACCGAAGGGTGGTTGGTGGTTCCCCATATATGACTTGCTGAATTTGCTGCCTTTTTATCATTACTGAAATGCAATTAAAAAACCCTTTTCAAAAAACTAGTCTTGTATACCACAAGAACAATGTTCATATTAATGCTTAGACCATGAACCTCCAAAGTACGAAGTTCTCTTAGCTCCTCAGAATTCAGCACCTGAAAAAGCAGCACCCAGTCCTCCCAATAGTCACACTGAAATAACTCATCACAACTTGTGTTCTGATGTTGCCACCTTCTTCGTGGCACATCCCAGCTTTCTGATTTGCAACCAGCTCAGGCACATTCTGGCCATTCGGAGTGAGCAATATTTTCAAAAACACAGAGAAGACCAAAGAGGTCCAGCCATGTAGACCTAAATAGGTGCTCCTAAGTTGGAGCCCAAGTACAGTATTACAATACAGACACCGCATAAGCTTCCTTAGGGTAAAAAGTGGAGGAAGAAAAAAAACACACCAGAACAAAAAAAAAACCAAACGAAGGACATGACTATTAATTCAGGTCTGCCCTGCTGTTAATGCAATGTTTGTATCAGCAGTAGATTACCCCCGTATTTTATAATTACAATACACATCCAAGGAAACAAATTAATTGACCAATGGAAAAGGATAAGAAACTCAATTAAAAATAATACATTGAGTAAACCACCACCACAACTTCTGGATTACATGTACTTTCAGCATTTGTCTTTATCCATATATATATAGGGATATGTATGTGTGCATGGTATATTGACGTTTGTTGCAAAAGTAATTTTTTTCCAAAATTTCTGCTTTGGAAAAATTTTATTACTATTGATGGTAACAGTGACAACACATATTGTGGTCTGAAATATTGTTTCATATTTACCTCTATTTTATCCTTAAAGGAAGCTACTGTCACTCGTAAACTTCGAGATCAGAGTGTTTCCTGTATGCAATGAGTAGTTTTAACACTTGATCAAAAAAGAAGAGATAGATATACTGCATACAGTAAAGTAATATATATATTATTACTTTATATTACTAAAATATACAGTAGTATATTACATATACTACTTTATAGTATGCCTTTAAAATAATAATTTTTGAAATTGTAACAAATTCAAAATCAGAGAAGAATGTGGAACTTGTTTATAGCTCCCCCCTCCCAGAAAAAAAAAACCCCACTATTAAAAATTTATGGTTTTGTGGAAATTTTCAACTTTAACAAAACTCACATTTTCCCCCACAATATGATTTTGATGAAAATCTTGCAGTCATGCAGGCAGCAGGGAACAATTCCGAAAAGCTAGCAGAAAAAAAAAAACCCAAACAAAAAACCTAGAGACTTAGGTTAGAAGTCAGGTCCATTTAAATCAAGATCTGGTCAATAACTTCTCTCCTTAGTGACACACTGCATTACGTAAATCAAACAATAGAAACTCTTCAGTATACAAACGCCACACAACCAATTTATATTTCTTACTTACATGGACACAAAGTGTACTTTATATCAATTAACATTAAAATCATCTTATAAAGCTTTATTTTTCCCTGGATACAAATTGGATTCACTGTGTGTATGCCTCCAAATATAGTAACAAAAGATAGAAGATCTAACAAATACAACTTCGGGAATCGCAGCCTCTTAGAAGCAATCAAGATTAACAATTATGTTTCATGGTTATGTGTCCAAATATCATTGTGCTCCAGCTCCTAAGGAGATCCATGCTGGCAAATGATCAAACTCAGCCATCCCTCTGCATACAGTACCACATAAAATTTCAAAGTTTTTATGAACTCATTCTGGTCACAGTCAAAATCCTCTAAGCCAAAGACGTAGTTCTGTGTGAAGGTGCTTTGTTCAAACTTCTATGCCCACTATAAACCATCAGTGAGGTCTGTGGCCTGTTAGTGCTTCTATAATGTTTTCCCATTGTTCTCAAAAATCCTATTCTATCAAAGGATGATCTACCCTGCCTGAAAGACAGAACAGTGGTTTGTGTTTAAATGTTTTTTAGAAGACTTCCCAAATCATACTTTCCCTTCCCTTCAGTCTAGGTCTTTTCCTGCTAACATATCATCCATCATTTAATTAGCTATTGCTGCTCTTAGACTCGACTGCACCCACCCAGCTACTGCCCACCCATAACATTAGTAATGCTACTTGAAATACATAGCAGCTGCCACTGCAAGGCAAGTTCTCTCTGTTCTCCTTCCTCTACTACTTTCAAATTTTCTCCTGGCTACAGGTTACAACCACCTGATATTTCACAGCTCTTATTTTACCTAGTGATAAAAAACCAGGCTTTGTAAGGCACCAGACGACAGATTCTGTGGTGTTTCCTTGGTAGAATGATGAGCAGATCTCAAAATCTGTGACCCAAAGTTGGATTGGTTCCACTTTTGAACCTGATCAGTTTGTGTGTCAAAACCAGCTAGGGCAGACGTAAAGCTCTTCCAAACTGAAGTCTCATATATAGATTGTGTGAAGGGAAAAGCAAATCAAAACAAAATCCACAATCCATTTAAAAAAAAAAATTAGAAAAGAAGAATGATGATGTATTACTAAACAATGCATTGCTGTTACAAAAAAAGAGCAGCTCTAATTTCAACAGTTACCAGCATCAATTCAAAAACAAACTAAAACTTAATATGCCACTGATTCATTTACTTAAGTCTAAACCAGAAATGGACAACTTTGACCCCTAGAGAGGCATTGGTGTTATTTTTGGTTTGGGGACCTAAAATCTTAATGAAAAGCAGCTGAAAATCATCTTTGACTACACACAGTAGTCAAAGTTGCAGCCACCACAATTAGCAGTTCAGAAGCAATTCAATTATATAAACGATGAACTTGCACATTCAGTGCAATTTAAGAAGCATGCTTTTTAAGATGTCACAACTGAAACAGGTCAAAAGAGAATGGTAAACACCAGCACGGAAATTAGTCTCCATGAGAAATGCCGAGTATTGCAATGTGAAATGATTTCACTCTGCCTAGTCAGAATCAAAATCACAGCCTCCCCAGCCCTCCAGCAAAGTGGGAAAAGGGTTAAGTTTACACAATTTGTACAGTGCAGGAAGATAGTGCTGAAGGGAAAAGAAAGATCTCATAAAATCCCCATACACAAAGCTTCATGAAATACGTTCTCTATGGAGATTCACAGCAAATTCACAGCACCAGATAGCATAAAACGGTCTAAATATTAGTTCAAGTGGGGATGCGAAATGCACAGTTAACTTAGCCATAACTCAATCTCTCAGTCTTCTAAGATGTCTTCGAACAGAAAACCCTTTCCAAGTTGTTCAGAAGAACAGCATGTACTGAAAGAGGTCCTCAAACTGGTGTTTAATTAATTAACAGGTAAAGCTGAAAACCATGCAGTTCATTACCAAAAACTAGAACAAAAAGAAAGTGCTTTAGCTAGAACTAACAGAACTGTAACGGAAGACCTGCGAAAGAGCAGCTGGCATGTTACTGATTAACACTATATGCTGTGCAAACTTTCCAAACTGCACATACAGAACTCCCAAACATCACTCATCTGCTGGTTTAAGCCAGGAACTGGCTGACCTCACGGAGCTGGGCTGCACACCCAAATCTGCCCCAAGGAGAGTACCTGGCAGGCAGATGAGATGCTGTTTTCAGGCCACATGCAAGAAAAGGCCACTGAGACCTGGCCCAGACTGGTGTGGGCGTACAGCTTGGGGCCACAGTGGTCTCATGTCACCCCAGCAGTCTCTACCTTTCCCCTTTCTCCAGGCCACCCCAGCAGTCACTGTGTCAGCTCAGCCCATCACAGCCATGAGACGTAGCTCGTGGGAGCTGCAAGTCACCTAGGTTTTGCTGTGGTGGGGACTCCATGCAAAGGGGAAAACCAAAATGTGTACCACACTGATGGCAAAGTCTGGAGTCAATGCAAAACAGACACTGGTGTGACAACCCTTAACTTTTAATGATTGCTACTAGCCTTGAAGGCAAATCAACCTAGACCAACTCCAGAGGAGAAATACAATGGAGATGCCCAACTTGAATTTCATACGCACACAGTCAGTGATACCCTTCCAATCGCTCTCATTGTCCTCATTAGCTGGTGCACTGCTACTATGTTGTACAACAAAACCACAGGAGCTTGCGATAATTAAGTTTTTCCAGGAAGTGATTTGAGTCCACAAAGAAAAGCCAATTCAGTATTGTTTTCCTAAGCTGAAGAAATTGTTGACATTTATCTGAATCAGAAAAGTGAAAAAGTTAGTACAGCACAAGCCAACATTTGCATTAAAATTCAATACCCATGAAAGACAAAACACTATCTGCAAACCTTCCAAAAATATTTTTCATTCTTTCATTCTTTTCAATCTTATTAAGATTGAGCTATTAGTTTGTGCTGTAGAGCTGAGTATTTTGAAAAAGTGTAGAGATTATATTGCACCTAGATGCATATATATCATATTAGTTAAATGTTTGATCTTTTGAAAAAGAGATTCAGAGGTTTTTTTATGAATCTTTTCCATGCAGTTAGAACTTCAGTTGTTTCTTTACGTCACCACCAGATGGGGCTCACTTATAGCTGAAATCATTGGACATTACACAATTTTATATTACATACACAATTTATGTTGTACACTCACACACATTTCTATTGCATGCACATTCATTTTCACAGCATATTTGCACACTTTTAATCTCATGAAAAAAATCCATATTTTTAATTTACTGATACAACCACTTATGGATTTTAAAAAAAAATATTTAATAACCACATTAATCAGAACTATTATTATACTGTATGCCCAGTTCAGGTCAAGTTGATAGCGGCAAGAAGAGGGGATGTATTGCTCGAGAATTACAGTGCCAGCTTTCTAAATTGTTCCCAGGTTCATGAGATCTGTGATGGGGACTGTCTCATTACATGCCTTAGAATTACAGAATGCTTTAAAACATGCTGCATCCCGTTCCAGTGTAATCAATAGCAGCAAAATAAAATGCAATTCTTTTGAGCCGTACTTCAGATCTATTTAGAAACCTCCAATACTGTTTTGATGTACCATCATCCTCCCTCCTCCCCCCCCCCCACCTTTTTTTTTTTTTTTTTTAAGGTCAAAAAAGGAGGAGTGAAACCTCTTGCTGGTACAACCTGGAAATTCAGTCAGGGAAATGCCCTATTTTTATCACCTACTTTCTCTCTTTCTGAAGGCTTTCCTTGCTACATTATTTTCTCCCCTCTTCCCAGTTATACATGAGCAGTAATTCCCACAGAAAATAACTGAGCTTCCATTTTAGCTATTCAAATTTCTCAGGACAGATTTTGTGAGTGAGGAAGGGCTTTAGCCCATTCTGTCAGCCTAAGTAAGTGCTGGGTACTCTCTGGTTGATGTCAATCAGAAACATACTGTGCTTTGGGTAGGCAGCAGCAGGGACCCACAAATGCCTATTTGATAGAGAGATGCCATAATGGCAGACAAATAAAGGAGATAAGAATTGCAAAATGGGAGAGAATAACAAAGTCATCAGATGCTTAGTGACAGCAGTGAGAATATAAAACTAAAATTGAAATTAATGTAAATCCATTTCATTATTGTTAGTTGAGAGCCATAGATAATATATTAAAAAAATTCTGTGACTTCATCTTTGAAGAGTCCAGGGGGCTTCTCAGACCTGGCTCCTGCACAGGCTAATCCCAGTTCTGCATTAAAAACTGTATCTCCAACACAGAGTGCCTCTGACTACATGGTTTGGCGGTACCCACCCGATTCATGTGGTGCCTACTACTGTAGCACTCCGTCGACATTTTTCAACAAACATAATCACAAGAGCATCTTTTCAGGCAACGAAATTTCAGACAGCAATTGATTAGCTATCAAGACTCATCAGATTTTAAATAAAATCTGTATGCAGAAAAGAGTCCTTCACACAACATCACCAATGTCCAGTGACTAAAGTCAGCCCTAAAACAACAAACATGATACCAGTTCATTTCTCTAAACGGGTGCCTGAATTCAAAACCCCTCAGTCCTAAGACAGGACTCAACAGAAACACGCAGAGTTTGCAGATCGCATCACTTGTTAAGGAGACTGAAAAGTTAGGATTCCAAATAATTAGGCCCTTAAAAAAGATAGCCTACTTCTGCAATATTTTCTTTTAGTGGATGCTGCACTTTCCCCTGGCATTTTAAATTTTATTTCACACTAACAGACTTCTGAGATAAAAATCTCTGAAACTAACTACGGAAAGCAACTTAAGACTTCACGATGATGCTTCCTAATTTCTGCCTATTGCAAAATATTGCTAGAGTTGCCCCACTTTCAGAGATTTTTATTTCCTACTCGATGCTGGAGAGACTTTTGTGACTGCTGAGCTAGAAAGGAGATCAACCGCTTTTTCTGGGCAGCCACTCAACCCCAGTGCCCCTGGCCCTGGCCGCACGCCTGACTGCGCAGCCCCATGGGGGAGGCAGGCACGGGAGCAGAGTGGCCCCAAGTCACCATGGGGAGGAGGCAGACAGCTAAGCAGGCAGAGTCTGCCACAAACATCACCCAGTGCCGCTCCTGGGATATGGTTACAGCTGGGTAGAGGGAGTCAAAAGCAAAGAATAAGGAGCAACAAAACAGAAAAGAAGGGAACTAAGGCCTGCTAATCTAAAAGATAAGAGAAGAAGGGTAGAAAAGGAGCTACCTCCTGCTTAACCTCCCAGCAGGCTGAAGCAGCAGACAAAGCTACTTCCACACACGTAAAGAACAAGAGGAATGAAGTGCTGGGGGCTTGCACAAACAAATAACAAACATCATCACATACAGTGTTGGAAGATGTTCAGAAGCTTCAAAACACTTCAGTTGCGCTTACTTTTTACATGTCTATATGTACCAACCCCAGCTTCCCAAATCTTCCAGGTTATTCCAGTATGTGTCCAATATCTAGTTTTCTAGGGTAATATTTGTGCTAACACTGACTTGCAAATATTCTGTTTCTCCTAAGAGTTCCAGGATGAGGAAAATAATGATTTTAAATGAGAAACATTGCCAGAAATTCCTGTATAATTCCTCGAGGGACTGATTCCCCTCACACACTTCAGCTCCTCAGCACAGGCAGAGGGTTAAAAAGTATAACAGTGACCATCCCCTTTACTAGCAACGCCATTTTATTAAATATATTGTTATTAGAGTGGATTTGGAGGTGGAAAAACAAAGTTACTCTGCAGCCTGTACAGTAGCAGATAGAGACAACTGAACACAACCAATTATTCATGTATTCAAAATCAAAACTAGCAGCAAAACAGCTGCTATTGGGCAACTTTAAAAGTTGGATGAATTCACTTCCCTGAACACCTTCAGTTCACACAGCAGCAGAAGCTCACTTGCATCAAAAGGCAATACCACACTTAAGTCTCCATTCCTTTTTTCTTTTATGCTCCGGACTGGCACAATACAGACCAACAGGTGCATCTTTGAAATGTAGTTTTTGTTCTGCTACTGGAGTATGCCTAAGTAGTCACCAGATCCAAATGCTCCCATTTGCCATAACATATAAATATGTTCTTCATCTTTCACGCTGATACCATTGCTTCCTTAACCCTATGAACAGTCCCAATCAGTACCGTTGGGTCCCATGCAATCTGTCACAAATTTGTGTTTCACATTTGCATGGCCAAGACATTATTTATCTCTCTAAAGTCCGCAGAGTCATGGTAGATAATGCCAGGTCCAGACAGCCATTCTTAGCCCCATCTGTGTCCTTCAGTGTAAGGCTGATGACTCAAATGCATCTGAAAATGGGCTGTCTTCTGCTGTAACAGCCCTTTGGTAAGATGCGCACCAGAAAAAGGTTAGGCCACTGTTGCAACACTTTTACATTGCATTCATAATTTGACGGTTAATGCTGGTGGATATAGAGAGATCTTTGAATTTGCTCATTCTTCTGGATCCAAAGCACAGGAGAAGAGTTTTGGCAATCAAATAAACTTTAGTAGACTGACCTTGAACATTCATTTATTCTTACAGTGCACCAGCAGCTATAAAGAAACATATTAAAACATAAAGCCCTTCCCCGAAGAGCTTACATTTGAATACTTGACAAGACCATGACGAGCAGTAGGAAGGGAGAGGGACGCACGCTGAGAAAAGGAAGAATCACAGTAATAGGATCACAAGACAACTTCACTTAGCAAGGGTACAGTTTGCAGGTCTATGAGCTTTCCAAGAACTAATTACTGTTCTAATGGGTGAAAAAATAAAAGTGAACATTTAAGAGTTTTAAATGGAGCTGAATAAATGTGGAGAAAGAAATAATGTTTGATGCAAAGTGTGAAAAGGAAAAGGTCTCAAGGATCACGTTCTTTACAGAGGAGGCAAACAACAATTGACAGGTCACAGAGACAGGCCAGGGCAGAACTGTAAGTGCTTTTGGAGAAGCAAGAACAAGCCGTAGTGTTTCTCTCAGGGCAGAATCTGAAAGGGTCAGAGGAAAAAAAAAAAAAAGGGTAAAAAGCTAATTTCGAGACAACGCAATAAAATATTAAAAAGGCAAGTACTGAAATGTGGCATTTGTACTGAACACACTTGACTGTCAACCCAAATGCCATAAAGTTTAACATTTTAGTTTGAACAGATGCTTAATTGTATGCACTTAATGAACCATCATAAACCAGGAAGATTCCTGATATGGTTGTAAGCAACGTGTTACACTGCATAATGGCAGGGACAGATAAAGGAATCTCAACCTGATTACAGTGAACAGGGTATGGCAGACACAAATAACCAGAGAACTGCTAAGGTCCTGATTTTTAAAAAGCCTTTAAAAAACAAAAACTTAAGCAGACAAAATAATTTTGTCTGAAAATGATGCTGAAGGTTCTACAATTCAGAAGGCAGCACTGGCCTTCACCAAGGGAAGAAATGGGCAATGTGTTACCTCTAATGGAGTCCAAGGATAGTTATGGCATAGGGTGGTGCAGGAAAGGAGTGATGCTAGAAAAAATGCCCTAATCATGAAGAAATTCTCTTTACTTATGCCCCCCTCACAATGAGAGGCATACTGAAGTTAGGTCTAATGACAATTTTTTAAGGGAATATCCGAAGATTCTCAGAAAAATACCCCTTATCACAAATTACCTCTAGTTCTTTTCATTTTCAGAAAAAAAAAATGGAGAGACATAACTCTTTGCATAACTCCAAAGTGTCCTTACTGTCCTCTGAAAATTTCACATCCAAATGCAATGAGAAAAAGTATCAGCATTGCTTTACCCATTTTACATGCTGACCCCCTTCAGCTTTTGGAACAGTTTGTTAAAGTGAGGTCACGTCTAAAGGAAAATCTGTAATGACTCAGGGGCTCATTTCACTATGGCCTGCAGCACTGAAAGAAAGTAAGCATACAAACAGCCATAGCCCTAATCTGCAACTGCCCCGTCAATAGGAAGCCATCAAGGAACTAAAACACAGCAAGGAAGGTGATTTAAATGTGTGGAAAGAAAAACAAGAAAACCTGTAGCTGCTGCAAACAAGAAAATATTGGAAAACACAAGATCACATGCTATTAGTGTATGAAAGCAATGGGCACTTGAATGTCTCCTGGGACTTGAGCCACTATGTATCACAGTACTATTAATCTTTGTAAGCAAGGTGTTAATAAGGTTTCAAGGGCAATGGATGGGTGTAGGCATCTCTGGCTTTTCCTTTTCCAAAGCTCTTTGCATCTGTAAAGTCAAAACTTGTTCTAGAAGAAGTTCTTCCCATGGCATAGACAGAAAAGGCTCTGATACCTTCCTGTGCCACGCCTCCTTCAGGCGTAGTCTGTCTATCCCAGTTGCTCTCTCCACACTCCTCCAAAGCCACGAGCCTACACATACAACTTGTCAGGGACTTTGCTAGGGAGACATTTCGGCAGCCAGCCAGCAGGGGAAAGAGTGCATGCAAAGGAGGATACCAAAAGTAGCACTCCCAAAAGGTTCCACTGGCCCTCAAAAGCACCTGGGGAATGGGTGGGCTCTGCTCAGCACTCCTTCTCCTTTCCTCTGCTAAAGCACAGGCCATGCCAATACTCCCCTTCCAGTTCTGGGGAAGGGGGATGCACAAGTAGGTGAGATGAGGTGGTACAGAGTGAGCTGAAACCCATGAGACAATTCACTAAAGGTTTCCAGGGTCAGCAGTTATTAGATTTGGTGCCACCCAGACACTGCTGTGATATCAATATATTACATATTGCTGCACGAGGACATTACACAGCACCTCCAGGCTCGACCAGCAAGACCTTGAGTTTTCCAACCTTGATTACAGAAAATATTAGATTTGTATCATGAACACATGCACATTATGAATAACTACATTAATTATCTGAAGAGAAGTTAATCGAAAGGTTACACACTACACTCTCACTGACATTGTTTAATCTTTATGTGCAATATGCATACTAAATAAATCTACAGCTCCTGCACCAAACAGCCAAAAATCCAGGACTCTAAAGATAAGACTGCCAAAGTAGGATCATTTCTCATACTTGAGGTTCAGCATCTGTGCATTTTCTGAAATCTTTTACTTTTTTTTTTTTTTTTTTTTTTTTAAAAAAAAGGCTCCAGCTATGGAAACACAGTTTGTCAAAGTGCTATTGATCTGTATGCACACCCCTCCTCCCCCTCTTAAACAAGCTGCAAGGGGGGAACTGGGGTGCCTGTTAAATCTAAACCACTTAAATATATTTAAAGGTAACTTGTGACACGCACTTTAAGGAAGGGCTGCTCCGCATGTTTCCCAGCTCGCAGCTCCTTGATGCTCGCTGCCATGCTGTAGGTGGCATCCAATCAGAGCGGCCGCCACTGAGGGCCAGGGAGGCGGCTGCCGGGTTTTATTTTATATTCCAGCTACAGTGCAGGGAATGTAAGGCAGCAAGTGTGTATGGCACGAATAATGAGTTGTACTAATTCACAGAAATTCACTTTTTTGCCGTCACACACTGCTCCTTTTTCTATAGACTAAGACTTTGAAAGTTCATTTTTATGTGTCATTTACTTCCCCAGGGTGTAAAGCCTGCTAAAAATATCACCATTTCTTCTCCTCTGATAAAAGATTATTTATGCAAAGGCAGAATAATTATTCTTGACATCGTAGGCTCCCTCCCCACCCCCCCAAACTAAGGTAGTTTCAAATGATACCTTCATAAAATACAGTAAAGGTCAATATTGTCAGCTAAAGCTCAACATTGAACACGAGTCTTCTGAACTCAGGATACTGGAAGGCTTGTTAAAGGAAGGGAATTATTTTGCAGTTGTACAGGGCATTTGATTTGAAAGCATGAAGGGAACATGACTGGGACAATGAGGTTTCTGTAACCAGTTACCCCACTCAGCCCTGAAGAAAATGAAGAAAGATCTGTGTGGTGTGGAAATATAGCAGCAATTAAACCAGGTAGAAATATATGAGGGGAAATCCTGACAACTGGCATCAAGAGGTTAACTCTTCTTTTCTTTTTAATCAGTAACTAGTTCTGTCATCTTTTGGTTCAGTGCAAAATCTCCCCAGAGAAGTGCCTCCATTCTTTGAATGTCCATAAGGCAATTAGGTTTTACATTTTTAAAACTGAAGGGTTTTACAGGATGAGCCAATTTATATGTTTCCATAATAAGAAAAGACTCAGGGCTACTGAAATATCTATTTCAAAATGGCTTAGGTGGTGCATTATTGAATCCTACAAAGCCAAGGGGCTTCCAGGTCCCAGAGTCTTTAACAGTCATTTTGAGGGAACTACCTGGGCAGAATACAGAACAGCTTCATTTTTGGAAACGTGTAAAGCAGCCATTTGCTATTTGGAGTTCCTTCAACATGAGCAGTACAGAGCACAGAAAAGAGAGGTCCTGGCTTGAACACAGGCGCCCAGAGGTAGAAGGGTGCTGCCACAGCACTGGGTGGTTCTGTTTCTTTGCTTCTGAGCCTTCTTATTGTCTTAATAAATGCTGGTCAAGTCCCAGTCATAAAAAAAATTGGGAGGATACAGCTGTGAGCAAAAATGGGTGATAGCTTTCAAACTGGAATAGTGTAACAGCTCTATCTACCAATTAAAGCCATTCAGTGAACAAATCTGATGATTAACTGGATATGTAATTAAGCCTTTATTATTAGTCTAATTGGATGGTTAGGGGAATTATTAAAGCTGTTAAGATTCTGTGTAGCAAGCTGGCTGTGCAGTACAGGCAATATGAAATTCAGCTCATTACAAGCAAGGCCAAATGAACATATTTGAGTGGAAATTCGAGACAGCTGCATCCAAGTCTTTCAAAACAAACCCAAACAAACCTTAAAGCCATGAGTTCAGCTCAGCAGAGAGAGCTGTAATGCCCCACTGGAACATGCATGGCAACAAGCCAAGCACAGACCCACTCCCAGGAGGCTAAGGAAAGAGGATAGCTTTTTCTGTGATGTTGGCTAAAGCATCCTCCCTTTCCCCAACCCTCACACCCGACTCCCATCATTCCTGACACTGGGATAAGGAGGAACTTTTGCAACAGAGATGTCTGATCAGCTAGGGAGCTGAAATACAACAACTGAAGCATTAAGAGGAGCACAAATCTGATTAATTCCTGAAAGAACTTGGTGCTCCAAAATCTGGTCTTGGGAATATAAAAGAAAGAGAAGGAAGGTATGTGCGGAACACTCTGTAGATCTAGCAAAACATTAAGCTTTCCATGATCGTTTAGTCCGTGTTCTGCTTGACCCAGGTCAAAGTCTGGGCTCAGCACTAACAACATGCCGGGTTGAGAACCAGGTCTCCCATGTCCCTTACCAACAGCAAATGTTATTCAGCCCTCACCTATCCTTACCAAAGATTAATAATAAAGAATCTAATAAGGAAATTCCCAGGCTTACCTGGTGATTAAGAAGGCAATTTATGTAGCATGCAGGCAAGTGGAATCATGGCTATTGAAGAGTTATCTCCATTGGCCTCAATGAGGTAATGCCTTGTAGCTGTTGGATCAATACGATGCTAAATGGCCTGATACAAGCCTGTTGGAGAAAAAACGAAAATAAAAACAACAATTGATTTTTTTTCCAACAACCAAAGCAAACTCCTCCTAAAGTAGTATGTTCACTGAACATGTCATCTGTTGTCCTTCCCATCTGAAAAAGCACAATAAGTTTTCTAGAAGTACAATTCAAATAAGCATAAATGGAGAGCAATTCACCAAGAATAACAATTGCTGGAACTGAGACTGAAACAGGTACTGATCAGCCACATAACAGCAAAACTAGAAGAGCCCACATCCTGACCAGAGGAACTTCCAAGGACTGCAGCTAGCTGAAGTACACGGTTTTCCCTGGCTTGCATATCCTTCTAGACCCAAGTGCAATCTCAATAAAACAGCAAGAGAGGTCAAAGTTACAGTCACACGCGTGCACACAAACAGATTGTACCAAGGGAAGCCCCACAGTTCTGCATATCAGCACCCCAAGCACATAACAAAAATACAATGACAACAGATATATAGATATATTTGGGCTATATTTCCCAATAGGCATCTCTTATGCCTGCAATTAACATCAATGGAAAACCCCACCACCACACTCCAGTTGCAACCAAATTGTTTTAAAAAAATCAGAAGCAAGATGACACATGATTGCAATGCTGTTGCACACATACACTATACAACTAACTCTCTGTGGAAACCAGCAATAGATATGATATACTTTAACACTATGGATAAGATAAATCTTGTAAGCGATTGTGAAAGTGATATAAAATGTTACAGAACTCACAGTGTGTGTTTTGGGTCTGGTTTAAGTTCTTCTCTTCCCCTGTATTACTGCTATGAAGGAATTTCATTTAGAAACAATTGCCTCAACTCAAGACCCATATAACAAACAATACTATTCTCTGTGAGAAAGTCTGGTATGGACCGGGTACTGACACCTCCAATTAAGTAAACATAATGAAATGAAAGAAAACAACATATGATTCTATCAATTCAAAAACTTGTTTTCTAGAATAATGCAAAGAAACTGTAGTTAAAATATATGGTAACCACAAATAAATAGGCATAAATTTAAAAAAGAGTGCACACTAACATTAATAATCAAAATCTAAAAAGACTAAACTTTATCTATACATGGGAGATTAGTTTTGTGCCGGTACAGATCTCTTAAACCAAAATAATATGGCAAGGTGAAAAACAATAATTTAAAATAAAAGAGCATGTTAAGTATAAAACCAAAATAGACTTTCACTTTCCCTTTGCTATAAAGAAACATATAGATAAAGATCTTAAAAGAACAAATGTATTTTGTTGTCCGTTAAATCACAACAGTTACTTTCTACTTTTATGTGTCAAAATGTTTCCTTATTCTGTAGAGTATCATGCCACAAGGTTTACTTAATTAATAAATAAATAAACACATATTGTTGCACTGTTTAAAATCATTTACTTCATGGATTAAAAAAAAAAATAAATCTAAGAACAAAACTTCACAAATAATCCAAAGATTTTCTCAAAAATTCAATCGTAATGCAATTTGAGTTTTTATATTCAAATTAGCAAAAATATAATTAAATACTACACTGTAAAACCAGAATACTTTGACGTAACAAAACATGGAAGAAAAGAATTCATTACAGAAAAACGCTTAGTCACAAAAGAAAAATACATTAGAAGAGCAAGTATTAGAAAGGCACTTGGAGCAGCTGCAGTTAGAAGAACAAAGTTCAAGAGAAATTTGCAGGATAATATAGATGATCATCATTTAAACAGAAAGAAATACTAAAGCATCTCATACAGGTGACTCAAGAAATTGTCATATTAAAGCCTTCAGAGGTATGCTCCTTCTCGTTGTCCTTGATAAAATCTGGTGCACATAGACACACACTAATAGCTAGAAAAACCACACTGCATGCAACCTTAAACATAGGAGAGCTGATCTGGGCCAGATCTCTAGATGTACCTTGTGCTACCAATTTTCCCAGAAAACATTGGAAAAAAGATCTCCTCCAGGTTATTGGAATGTTTCAGTTTTATTTATTTTTCCAGTTGTTAAACATTTAATTTTTATAAAACCCTTCGAAGTTTATATAAAATAAGCAACAGAGTTGTGTGAAAACCACTGTTGTGGAGTTAATTATAAGCAGGTACTGAGATTTTCCACAAACAAAATTGTTTTCAGTTCTTCTAGACTCTGAAAAGGAAAACTGCAGGCTGATGAAAACCAGTTGGTAGTTTATAACCCCCTAGTCCAGCAACTGGGTGTACATACCTGTACTGGTGTGTCTTCATAGAGTGCCTCAGCAATGGTGCTCAGGGAGCAGCGCAGTGCATCTCCCTACAGCAAGTTGCTAAGTTTGAACCTTAAACAGTCAACCCCCGCCCCATCGTCTTGTAGAATGAAAAAAACAATCAATGAACGTGAACATACACACACACACACACCCCCAAACAACTCCAAACAAAAAAAAACCCCAAAACCACAAAGACTTATGTTTCGGTGACAATTCATCATCTCTAGGGTGGGGTGAGTGTTTCTGAGGACAGCCTTCCAGGACATTACAGCAAACTGGAAGACTTCTACCTATTTGCATAAGATGGCACATAACCTGTGGGGGGAGATTCCAAGACCACTGGAAAAAGAAAATACCACTAGTATAAAGATGACATTGCAACTCATGGAATATATTGTAACATCTCTCAAGAGAAGAGTGAATCAAAGCTGCTATTTTGCTACTTTCTTCCACTATAAGAAAGATGAAGACCTGTCATTCATCAAAGTAGGCTGCTTTATTTTGAAGGAAAGAAGAAAAAACCCTACCTCGTAACATTTCAGAGCAAGAAACTTTTCAAGTGTCATCAAACAGGTTTTTTTTCCTAGAATCATCCTTACCTTTGTTACAAAGCACACACAATACACATTTGTACAACAACAGAAAAAAATTCACTTGGCATACTTGCAGAGAAATGGCATTGCAGCGAGTGTCTGGCCCAGGTACAAGCCTGTGCTTGCCGAGCTGAGCAAGGGACCACAGGCACGAACGGCCACATGCTCCCAGATCCAAAAAGAATTCTGCACGGGGCTACCGTAAGCAGCACCTACATCTCATTGACAAGGCCTGCAGATTTCCTCCCTGCCTCCATTCAATAGTGTATAAAGGACCGAGACTCCCCAGTAAACAGCAACTTAATTAGTACTATCATTGTCATTTAGAAAACAAGGATTATAAATTCCATAGTGCGTATTTTAGCTTGAACCCGATTTATAATATTACACAAAAGTTTTCTGAAGTGGAAAATTATTGCATAAAAAATAATATTATATTCTCAATGAGTTAATAAAATTTTATTCTCAATAGAGTCTCCCTCAAAGCACTCTGTGATGCAAATATCCATGGCAAATAAAGCATACAGAACCAAAATTTCTAAGGCTGTGTAAAATATTAGACAGGGTACAGGGACAGCTGGAGAACGCCATTCATTAGAAAATATACGTGAAAATTCCCTGTCCCAAAGGCTTCTCATAACACTTCTGATTTTATTAAAGTTGAAAGCGATTTCATTCATTTCAAGTTTTGGAAGAAAGCTGTAGGTGGAAGTAGTGCCTTAAGAGAAAAAGAAAAAAAAGTTTTTTAAAAAAAAAAAAATCTATTTTCATCCATTCATCCTAGTCCTAATTCATCTTTTTCCACTTAGGAGACTCGAAAAAGCCCAAGAACAAAGAAATGACATCCTTCCACTGTATACTGCTCTGCATTGCTTCCTACATATAGGTATGGTCTCTAGTTAACCCTGAACTTGCTCCTTTAATTATTCCTGAGAAAGCCTGATTTCAAGGTTTTACTGTAGGGTTTTGAGAACTACACTACGTGTCTCTGTCAAGCTGCTGCAAGTTTGCCTGTTTTTTTGTCCCATTACACTGTAAGGAAATCACCAGTCACTATTACTGGACGTACAGGGCTCAAAAAAAGAAGCATTTCGGGCTCAAAAAAAGAAGCATTTCAAGTACACAAAACAGTAGGATTTAATCAATGCACACAATCAGTTTCAGATTTTTCACAAAGTCTGATCAGCATTGTGTGACACACACAAAAAGCGTAAATATTTGAACTTCAAAATGGTACCTGTCCAAATGAACACCTCTCTCTGGTAACTTAATGCTTTAAGAGTATAAAGAAGCAGAAAAAGATATTGTATTATTGAGATTATGACATTAGGAAATTTTGTCACTTGGTATGAAAGAGCAGAGCATTCCTCACAAAGCTTTCCATAAAACCAGCAGAGTTTGTCATGGTTTCAGCTGGGATGGAGTTGACTTTCTTACTAGCAGCTAGCGTAGCACTCTTTTGGATTTGGGATGAGAAATAGTGTTGATAGCGCACTGCTGTTTTTGGCTGTTGCTAAGCGCTCAAGGCCTTTTCTGCTCCGCACACCACCCCAGCAGTGAGCAAGCTGGGAGGGCACAAGAACCGGGGAGGGGACACAGCTGGGACAGCTGATTCCAACTGACCAAAGGGGTATTCCAAGCCATGTGATGTCATGCTCAGTATAAAATGCTGTGGGAAGCAGAAAGGGGGGACATTCGGAGTGTTGGTGTTTGTATCCCCAAGTAACTGTTATATGTGATGGAGCCCGACTTTCCTGGAGATGGCTGAACACCCGCCTGCCCATGGGAAGTAGTGAATGAATTCTTTGGTTTGCTTGCATACGTGAATTTTGCTTTACTTATTAAACTGACTTTATCTCAACCCAGGAGTTTTCTCACTTTCACTCTTCCGATTCTCCTCCTCATCCCACCAAGGGGGGTAGCGAGCGAGCAGCTGCATGGTCCTGGTTGCCGGTTAGGGTTAAACCACGACAGAGTTTTACTTAGAAGGTAAATGTACTATTTCTCTGGTTAATTTTACCTGCTTAACTAGTAGACTACTAGCACTTTTCGTATTTGGAAATTACTATATAGCAAATAGAAAAGCACAAATACAGAGCTATAAAAGAGTGAATGGGATATGATAACCTAACAATTACCTTGAAGCACTGGGATCCTGATGAGAACTGTTTGCAAGCTCCTACCCTTTAAACAGCGCAGTCTCTGTGCAGGAGGGATATCGCAGTTCCCAGGTTCTTATTCTTCCCCAAAAAGCGTAAGAAAGTGAGTAGCAAGCGTATTGCCTTAAGCAACCTGGTCTAGTGGAAGGTGTCCCTGGCCATGGAAGGGGGGGTGGTAAGGTCCTTTTCAATTTTAACCATTCTATGATTCTATGTTATAAAAGCAAGCCTAAGAAGATAATGCACACTCCTTAAAATAAAATAATCCCTTGAAAACTAAGGACTAAATTGATTTTTTTTTTTTATGAAGTAGTAGAATTACAGAAGAATAAATTTGAAATATTCTTATCTTTTAGCGGTCCCTCAAATATACAAATAACTTGAGCAACTATTAGCCACAGTTTAGGAGCAAGGTAATTGAGAACTGTTATATAGAGAAACACCATCTATGTTTTCAGGTGGGTGGCATAAAATCTCTTAGCATACAAGAAATGACTGCTGGTGTACACCAAAAAAGGGAAGCTACTCAGAAAAGTGTCAGTGCTCAGTATTTTCAAGAGTATCTCATAAAACTGTGAAAACAGATGTGAAATTACTAGAAATCCAGAAATGGCTTCTTAATCACTATATGTGTATCATTGACTAAAGTAATAGCAACTATGTGTAGATGCCAAAGGAAAAAAATAACACTTGTTCAACCTGCAAGTGTACTTAAGAAAGGGTGGTCAGGATTATTTTGATCAACTCTACTTCTCAGAGAGGAAAGATTTCTTAAAAGCCTAGACAATGTAAATTACTCATGTAGACAAGATTTTTTTTGGTGTAGATCTTCAAGTCCCGCTGACTCTCAACACAACTTGTGTTTCTCGCTCAGGACAGAGCCTTTGGAAAATTATCCATTGCCTGCAGACTCCTCTGGCGTAGCTCATCCCGGGACCCTAAATTAGAAGTCCAGCCTAAGATGTCTCCTGGGAGTTGTGACCTACATCAGCAAGACTAGCAAAGTCTCCTGATGTAGTATGTCAGCTGCTACAACAAGGACTCATCACATCCCTAAAAGCAAGAAGGAACCAAAACTAGTCAGACAGAGTAAGATTGAAGAGGGGTATGATAACCAAAACACTTCATAGGCATTTTACAGTTGAGAGACTGAAAAATCTCTCCCATAATAGCACAATTAAATGCTGGTAGTTGTGGAAGGCTCAAGGTAGGGATTTCCAGCATGCCTCTGCTTTGACTATGCCATTCTCATCCCAGTCTCTGCATCCAGCACTCTTCCCACTGATTTTTTTCACAGGCAGAACTCTGGGAAGATAATTATTTTCCACTCCTTTCTTCCCAATGTCTTCATTCAGTACAGCTAGAGAAGTCTCTGCCCTTGTCTCTCTTCCACATCAGTTTTACAACGCAAGAGCAACTGATGGCCACCTCTGCAGAAGGCTTCAGTGGAAGCTCACAACTGAAGACATTAATTAGGCACCAAACCATATTAAACCTCTGGTACAGAGTTCAAAAATTTTGGCCAAATGCATTTAGCTATTACTTGTCATCTTCTAGTTCAAACATTTAGCTAATATGTCAGAAATTGAAAAACAGTGTATAAAAAAGGGACCCCTTGGGTACTGAAAAGTTTCTGTCCTGCGATGTGGTGTGAATATTTAGGAGAAACTGTTGGAATAAATAGCTATAATTCTGGCATCATGTAAAAGAGTACATTTGCAAATCATCAGGTACATGTACGGCTCATGCATGCATATAATGTTTTTGTTTTGCTCTAAATCCATTTGTTTATTGCAATTGTTGCTAACATGCAAATAACAGCTCTCCAGATAAACACTTTTACAGGAGTGTAGTCTTCAAGCCTGGAAGTGAATAAAATATAAACATTACTGTGAAAGAAAGACCTTGCAAGGTCAACTGTAAGCAAGGGCAAAACCAGCAGCTACACGCAGAGGCATCAAGCTGCAGTATGTGTGGTTCACATGCAGGACTCTAAGGAAACTCTGAAATCAGTGGGTCAAAGGAGAAAAAGAAAGAAGTATTACAGCATCAGCTAGGTCACGGTCTTAGCAGCTGAGCAGCAAGAGATATGCGAGGACCGCTGTGAATGAGGGAAAAAAACCACAAGAAAACCAAGCACTCTGCCAGCTCTTGAATACAGTCTCAAACCCATCAGTACCTTGTGACTGATTTTTAAAGAAGGAGCTAAAAAGTGCTTAGCAACCACAAGCACCAAACACAGCACTGAAAGGTCAAGAAACATAGTATAAAAATAATCATCTAAATGTAAAGGGCAAATTCTCACATGTGGTTTTTCTGCTGAACAGACCCACCCCTTAATCAAGAACAGTTCAAATAAATGTACAGGTCAGCCTTGATTACCCAGTCTCAAGTCACTTGAAATTCCAGGATAACCTGGGATATACTGTCTTACTTATTCACTGAAACTACTTTTAAAAAGAAATCTATTTTCCTTAAAGATTTTAAAAAATTTGGTGTGGAACCAAGAAAGGAAAGGAAAGCAAGGAAGGCAAGGAAAAACGGAAGCCAGGGTTATCCCCAAGTGTTTAGCATCAATAATACTTACTCTTCCTATACAAAGCTTTCCAGATCTATATCAATGTGCTTAAAGAAAGGCAGCAATGGGCATATCTACTGTGATATGAGAACCGCTGTGCAGAGATACAGAGAAACGCAGCCAAGGTCAAACACAGAAACACATGCAGAACCCAGGTCTACCGACTCCAAGCATGGTGTCATGTAGATGAGGTCTAAGCCATGCAAAGCGGCACCATGTCTTCAAATCAGCACAGGGCAAGCTGATTCCAAGCACAAGATGTAAGGACAGCAGCATGGTGTCCGCTGTGAGGTAGGGTGATGCCCATGGGGCACAGTGCTGTGCTAGCATGCTTATATTGATTTGGGAACTTGAGTTAGGAGCAGCCCACATGCCATGATGTAGACACAGTACGTTTAGAGCCCTCCCCAGGCACACCGCATCAAACCACACTGACAGTCCCCACTCCTCGCTACCTAAAAGAGACACCGTCCTCATCGTACATGCAGCAGCAGCAGTTACTAGTAATGGACAACACTCAAAATATGAAAACAAGCACCCAGAAGACCCAAGCCCTCCATTTTGAAAACCTAAGGTAAATAGTTTCATTTTAAAAAAAATGTAAAGTACCCTCAGCATTCTCAATGCCTTCAACATTCACTTATTAGTTCAGCATCATTTACAGCAGGTATTTCAGTCCATGGGGTGTTTTATATGCCCTGCAAATTTTTTTTTTTTAGGTCTTGGTCATCTTCCTAGCCTTTGAAGTTAAACAGCTTAAATGCAGCTGTTAACCATCTCACTTGATAAAGTTAATAAGTACATCACACCCTCATCTGAATCCCATCTACGGGGAAGGATTCCAACACAACACCTAATTTAAGGCTGACTATGTAAAACTATACCTAATTTCTGACCCTTGTTAAACTTCATATTGCCCTGTGTATGTACTCAGTCCTTGTCTATTCATGTCGTTCTTACCTTCTTTTTTTGCCATGCAATTATCTGTGTGGATATGAACTACCTGAGTAAGTCTGCAAGGCCTCTCCCATACCCAGAATTATATTCCTCCTAAATAGCAACTTCTATCCATCCCACAGAGAACCTAAGCCATTTACATAACTTATCCTTACTGGTTATTCCAAAAATACCTAACTTCTGTTTACATGTTTAGCTGTGAGCTTAGAAAACAGATAGTCTTTTCACAAGAGTCTGAAAATACTTCAGAAATACTAAGTAAAGAAGTACATAATTTAAAAAAAAAATAATTTAAAGGCAGACAGTTTAAAGAAGTTTAAATTCACATGAAAATACATAATTAATTTTACTGTAACATTGTGGCTAATAAAAATTAAAATTGTTTGCATTATGAAAGAGGTGTAAAATATCTGCATTGATTTCATACCACAGCAGCCTGATTCTAAATGATAAAAATATGATTGCCATATTAAAAGAGGTTTTTTGTTATGCCTGTAAACGTAAATCAGTTTTGAAGCCATAATATGTAAACATACAGACACACACACACACGTATTACTGCTATTTGAGCGCAGGGACAGTGCGGATGTTTTAGTGGGCAGGACACACATACTGTTTGTTTGCATAAATCTCACATACTACAACCTTGGCCCTCATATTTGTTAACACATTTTGTTTAGTGACAGGATGCATACATATTTGTAACAAACAGTTTTGGAAGCCTTTTTTTTAAAAAAAAAAATTATAAATATCATACACAAGGTCAGCACTCCTCAAACATGTAACATTCATACAACTAAACAGACTCATATATAGTATTTTGGTGACCTGATTAAGTGCCAGGGCTCACACACACACACAAAATGAGGATAAGGTAGATTCTTTTGTCAAAGATGTATTTGAGATTAATGGCAAGCTGGCAGACTGAATGGGTTCCACTGCACTGAGGCAATTACTGTAGTAGGTAAAGCAAGTGATAAAGATTTATTTAGTATAAGGCTGATATTCATTAATCTCTTTAAACCCCATGTTAAGGTTGTTTAAAGTACTGTAGCTCTTCTCTGGAAAGGTCTGTTGAATCTATGACAGAAAAGGCAGACCTGCATAAATGCAGTGCAGGTCTCCACGGACTATGACATTTCTATACCTCCACAGGGAGGCAAGTATTTTAGATTAGTTTGGTTAGCACTGCAGATGCAGCATGCTGATTTACTAAACTCTGATGCAAGTTCCAAAAATAATTAGCTTATCAAAGATCCACTTTCCTTCCTCTCTTTTATTAGTGTGCTAAATATGGCATTGTTGCAAGGAAATAATTCATTTCACTAGTATTCAGACACTAAGCACAGACTTGTCAAAACTGAGTCTTTAAAAAGAGCTCATTCTCAGTGCTGGCTTCTTTTGAAAGACGCTTATGTTACACGACTAACTAAACAAAAGTCATTCAGCTGTATAACTCTTTCCATGCTATTACCAAAAAAAGGAAAATCAAGTTATTTTATTGGTCCGAAATCATCAGAGCAAGCAGCATAACAGACAACTAAACAGACACGTGGCACACAAGTTTTTTATGAATCAGGTTTGAGGTACCAAACAAGAAACTTGTTGAATGGAGAAGAGGCTAAAATTTCATACTTCTATGGTAGACTTTTTGTTTCAGATATTCATTTAGGATGGCTTTTTTTCAAGTGAAAAATATCATTTTGATTTGGCATATAGAAAATACTCCCTTTGAAATAGGTTAGTTCCTTTAGTGTTTAAGCAAGAGCTGTTTCTCAACACATCAGTGAGAAAGAATATTATTTCAAGAACCACAGTCAAGGTTCCCAGATACTACTAGCGTGCATATAAATAATCAGCAAGACACCCACTGCCCCTCCTAATTTTTTATCTTCAGAAAGCATATTAAAATGATTTATTTCTAGCCTGCTACTCATAGTGAATGCAAGTCAACCTCTCCTTACCTTGCCAGTGACAGGGATATCAACGGAACCCCAGGTACCAGCTCCCCAGTGAACCATGCCTGGGGCAAAATCAGCTGCAATAATTCCAGCAACTGGAAATAAAAAGGAATGTTAACAGTAGAAGCTAATCCAGCACACATTGAAGTTACATCAACGACTTACACTATATGTAGCAGATAAAAAAATCACCAATTCTAAATGCAAAAATACATACCATGAGACCACACAAAAGCAGTGAAACACATTTTAATCAATTTCAATTAGAAGATATTTCAAGTCTATATTAAAACTTTCTCAAACTACTAGAATAATGCATAAATGGAATTATAAAAAAAGGTTTGCACATAAAAACAGAGAAAGTCAGCAGGTGTCATCTTCATTTTAATAATAATACATTAACCATTTTTTGTTCCTGTTTTTTGTGGTTTGATTTTGTTGTGGTTTTTTTTTTTCCTTTTAAAAAGGTTTCATACTGTAGGCTTACTTAACCCAAGTTAACACAAAATAATGGGGTTGGCCCAGAGTTTTTCTAACATTTTTTCACCCATACTCTTCCTTATCTCTTCCTTGCTCTCCTTCTCTCTATGTGGCCTCTACAGTTTCGTATCTTTATTGAAACGCCTTCCAGAAATGCCTTTTATTCCAGCAACATGAGATGGTTCCATTGTGCTGACAGAGTTGCCTTTTCCAAAAGAGCAAAATTCTCTGGAGACTGGGGTTTCCAGATCTGAATGCTTAATTTCATATTCCAGCCCAGCAAGGGCAAGGATTCAAAAATACTGGATCAGGTGATCAAACTACAAGAGCTAGTTATGTTGAAACATTCCCTCATTTTCCAATGCTGTTTCAATATTAACATCTATCAAAATATTTTTGAAGATCTATATTAACATTTCATAAGCTTAATATCCAGTCTATCGGTAACCCTACCTACTACTACCCACAGAACTCTGTACCAGTTATTAAATGAAACTGAAAATAAAGGATATTTTTTGTTGTGCTAAATACCTGTTTTCCAAAAGAAAGAGGAAAAAAAAGAAAATAAAAAACCAAAACAAAAAACCAAACCAACAACCCACAACACTCCAAAACAAAAAACAAGCAAGCCCCCAACACACACCAACACTCCACCCCCTCCCCCCCCCCCCGCAAAAAAAAAAAAACAAAAACCCCACACTTTGGCAGTCAAACAACACATATTTAGCAACCACCAGTTTCTTTTATCCCAGTTATTACTTGTTTACCTTTCCTTGGCTATGAGGTAAATGAACCACCTTTTTCAAAAAACAGAATTAAAAACAAAACAAAAACACTATGCCCTGAATTTAAGGGAAAAAAAATAAAAATCTTAGCATCACGTACATCACACCAGTGTTCCAGCTAGATTTAATTGCAACTTTTTGCATTCAGCTTAGAGAATTTGTCATCAGGGACATGGTTTAGAAGTGGCTTTTGTCAGGGTAGGTTAAAGGTTGGACTCGATGATCTTAAAGGTCCCTTCCAACCTCAGCAATTCTATGATTCTATGATCATGACTTTTTTTCCAAGTCTTCTATGCTGATTCTAATATTTGAAAGGGATCTTCATTAGTTTCCAGGCCAAATCTAGAAATTAATTTATCTGACTGAACAAGACTTATATAAAAGAATTATTAATGTCTCTTATGAGCAAAATACTTCCTCTTCTTTCAAGTTATTTCTTAAATGCTAAACTTATACATTATTTCAACTGAAGGAGAATTACGTCTTTCACGTCATCAATCTTCAGTTTCAGACTCTATCTCCAATGAAAACAGCATTATAATAATTCCATGAATTAACTTTCTTCTATGTGATTGTTACTGAATAACAAAATATTGCTGCTTCTCAGTAACAGACAATCAAGGCACTCAAAATTTTCAGTCATCATTGCCTTCTAACAAACAATATAGAAATAAGTATTCTAGACAACAACTTCCTGATCTACGTAACACAGGACTCTCTCCTGCCTTCTCAATACCAATCACAGGCCCGCTTTGTTACTTGAAATACCTCCAATATCACGGTCAAGTGTAAGTAAACAAAACCAAACCCCAAAAACTACTTTTGCAAGGAAACAGAAAAAAAAACAACCCTTACTTGATTTCTTTTTTTAAATCAGCTCAACAACAAAATACCAGACTCCCAAACAAATGTATTTTGTCCTTCAATGATGCTTTCAACATCTAGCATGAACAGATAGCTATGCCAACGTAATTATTTCTTACCATTGCACCCCCTCCTCACACGTATTTACCCCAACATCACATCTCTGCTGTAATGAGTTTGTCCTTGCAAAGGAATACCTGAAGGGTCTCCTTTGTTCAGGACAGCTTGGTTTCATAGGAAAGGTCTTGAAATAGATTGGCATGGAATGCACACAGCCTATATGGTTTAGCTTTTCTCAGGTTTTTAAGGTACAGGAATGAGCTTGGGATGGTGGAAAGCAGATGCAGACCTTGGAAAGACACTGAACTCTCTTTGACCAATTCATCCCACTCAGCTGTGCAAAGCAAGTGGTGCACTTCTGCCAACTGAGCTCAGGGTGTCCCGATGCAAGATTCAGACAGCAGGTGTATGAGAAGGCTAAAGGGGGCTGCATTAGAGATCCTGTGAGAAAAGGACTGTTTAAGCCTGGCTAGCAAGGACAAAGGACTCTGGATCTATGCTTCCTGCAGATGGGTACAGAGCAAAGAGCAAAAGCCAAACACTGCCTCTTGTCCTGTCTCTAGGCACCAGTGAAGAGAGCCTTGCCCTGACTTCTTTGCACCCTTCCTTCAGGTATTTGAAGGTACATTGATAAGATTCCCTGAGCCTTCTCTCCTCCAGGCTGAACAGTCCCAGCTCTTTCAGACTTGCCTCAGAGGAGGGATGCTCCAGTCCCTTAATAATCTTTGTGGCCTTTCACTGGACTCTCTCCAGCAGCTCCATCTCTCTCTTGCCTACAGTACTGGCAAACACAAGAAAGGGAGATTTCATGATGCTAGAAAAGTTGTTATGACAAATTAAACATGGTCATGTTACTCATAAAAGGTGAAATCACCTGTGAATTTATTCATATTCATCAAGAGTGCTTGCCAAACCACAGCACCAGACGATCACATTTTCTGTGTGAACCAAATCATTTACAGAAAAGCTATTTTAAACACTGCTTATAAGAATTTCCAATATTTTCATGTCCCAATACCTCTCAAGTCAGGCTCCCTCAGTGCCCTTAGTCAAATGATATCAGCCTCAGAATGAGAGAAAGATTTTAACAAATACATTTTAGAAATCTCAAAGTGATTAAAGTAGTTTTTCTATGCATAGTAATGAGGTGGTTTTCAGGTTTGCTCTTAAAGGGCTCAAAGCAAGTTTTAAGATGTGATCTCAGAGCTAAAAGTGACATGCCCACTGGAAAGCTGGAAGTATCCCCTTTACATTATTATGCAGAAGTCTAATGTTTCTAACCTAGTGGATTTTAAAATACCTGACTTTAAAGTCATTATTACCACTAAAATTGACCCTAAGCATCAGGCCGAGGTACTTGAGCTGGAAATTCCACTTGAGGAAAGTGGAAAAATATTTACTAGTAAGTGGATTTTAAAAGACCAAATGAATAAAAATTAATCATTTAAAGGCAGAGCTGAAGGTTAAGAATAATCCTAAATGACAATAATAGAGTCATCACTCACTAAAGGAGCCAAAAGTATTTGATAACCATTTTTCATGTGGCTGTGTAATTAGCACCATTGCTCTGCTACACAGGTATTAAGCATTTACGCTAGAGAGAAGTATCGCTGTGCAACTATATGTAAAATATACTCAACCCCAAGATTCAAAAGAATTACAAAAAATCTTGGTGCTAGAATTAGTTATACTTTCTTGGTAGAATTTTCAGTATCCTTTATTTAAAAGGGATTTCTTGAGAATGCTGAAAAACTAAACCAAGAAAAACCTAAAAGATCCTAAAAAAACAGGACAACTACAGGCTTTTAGGTCTAGTTGTCAAGGTCAACTGATATCATTAGACTTACATGAACTCAATTCGAGTTACAGTAGGGAAATCATGTTAGGAAATATGGGTCAAGTCATCATGCAGTAATAAAGCTGTTACCTCCAGACTCGGTTTTTGAAATATTCTTTAAAATCTGTCATAGTTTAGTATTTCTAGATAATTGAACGATGAAGTATGCCAATATTATAAAGGACCACTCAAATATTTATTCAGATATGTTTCAAAGAAAAAAAAAGACAAAAAAAACAAACCCCCACAAAAAACCCCAACAACGTGCAAATCCAAATAATATCTCAATTTAGTCCATTTTCTCCCTAAATATGTATGGGCAGCAAAAAAAAAAAAAAAAAGAAAAAAGAAAACATCTTACGCTTATGCATACTGAAATAGCTAGGATAAATTGCTTCTTAAATGTCTGCGTGGGCACAGGTGGAGACCTGGACTGATAGGACCACTACAGTAAAAATACAAGGACCAAAGAGACAAAAAGAACAAATCCCATGTAAATATGAATTACAGTGCCAAATTCAGACAAGATGGTGAAGTGACATAATCAAGTAGATACAGTGCTAAATCTAGGGCACTCAGTTACTACCATCACAAGCTCAGTATAAAAATTAGGTTGCAACATTCTCAAATGTATATTCTCATTTACAGTTTAGGGAGGCATTTTCAAAGCACTCTGTGTTGGTGTAACTACTCCCACTGAAGTCACAAGGACCTTAACAATTGATTTCTAAGGAAGCAGGGTCAGGCTGAGCGCTTTTGAAATCCCACTGTAAATGATATACATAGAGAGAATCTGAACTTGTATGGCATCCTTAGGATTATAAGTACCTCCAAGAGCTCCAAAAAAAAAAAATAACAATTAGATATAAAGTGCTTGGTATACGCTCAGTAAAAGCTTGCAGAAACACCCTTGGACATTCAAACCTGCCTAGCTAAGAAGGAGAATGCGTGCAGATAAACTAGCCCCCATTTTTAATAACTCCTGCAGAGGGACAGCCAAGAGCTCCATACGCCATCCCCACAGATCTTCATTCCCTCCTGCCCATTCCCAGCTCAAACACTCCTTGGTCCCTCTTGAAAATTCATGGTTTGGCTCGAGCTTCTTTCTTACCCTCTCACCCCGGCATGGGGTGGACAGAGCAGCAGTGCCTGCAGAAGCAGCCGCACAGCGCATCAGGAGACAGTCAAACAACCCTGAAAGGAGGACAGTTAAAAATACACTATTGCACTATATTGCCTGGCCACAGTGTTGGTTTAACAGGGATACAGCAACAGCTCAAAAGATTTAGACATGTACAGAAGGCTTTTGAATACTCTAAAATTAGGTATCAGAAATGCTGACATTGTTTCAGTCAAACACAGCAACTAAATGAATTGGTATTTTTTTTTGCATTATTTTATTTTCGTACTTTTAAAGACACTTTAAATGTAACATCTTTTCCAAGTTTAGTATGCGAGCACAAGCAAAATTGTTCTATATGTTGCTCAAATTTAGGCCTCGAAATAATAGCGGGATCTTTTTCAGAAGCTAAATACAGTGGAAGCCATTTAAATGAATAATGCATTTTTTTAATGGAACAGCAAAGTAATATAAGTGGGGCATGTTAATTCCCAGGCATGTGAAATTTATTGTCACTTAGGTGCCCACTGGGAATAATTTATGCATCCTCGATTAAAAAAATATTTTTAATTTGAATTTGCATATTTTACTCATTATGACTAACCTTGACACAGTCCTTTTTGGAGGTGCCATGCCCTCAGGTGGGAGTTTACAAAATGTCCACTTACCAGGAAGAAATAATGAAGCAAAGATGCACACGTACTTTCTAACAAGAAAAATAAATGTGTGTCCTGGACAGTATACACCCTTGGCTCACAGCGGTCTTCGACTTTGTCTAGTACAATCAAAACCAGGTTAGATTTCATTCTTCATTCTTTAAAGGAGATCTTATTCAAGTGCTTGAAATCAAGCTAAAGCAAGGATAGTATGGTAAATTCCAGCACAAGATGACAACTTAAAAAAAAAAAAAAAAAAAAAAATCACAAATTCACAAGGGTCAAATTGAGAGAGAAAAAAAACTTTTCAATAAAACTAACCTAACTTCTCCATCATCTGCCATTACAACAAAATACACACATCAGTGAACAATTTCTGGAAAAGCATTCAGTCTTCACAGCTTTCTTCTGACAGGTCCAGCAACTGTGAAATTCTGAGTTTGATATAACCAGATTTTAAAACTATTCTCATTAAACCACAGTCAAAGTCAATATTAAAACACCAGTCTCCAAAACATTCAGAAGTACATATAACAATGATTTTTTTTTTTTTTTTTTAAAGGAGAGCCATTTATACCTCAAAACCACACCTTGCCAAATTTCAGGATTCTCCTGGCCTCCATCTGGAAGCACAGAGGGAAGCAACATCATAAAAAAGAAAAAAAAAAGTGTCCCAAAAACCCCTATGCACAAAACATACTTTGCCTTCCACATTTGCCACATCTGGGCTGCTCCTGTCCGATCAATGTCCACGGGTCTCTCTGCCATATGGAAGAGACGGCCAGAGCCAAGAATGGTGAGGCAGCAAGGCTGAAATGTGAAGAGGCATGTCAAACCACAGTAGTACATTGTTTCAAGGTGGAATGTACTCACACGGTTTACAGAATGCTATTGCTATTAGCCCTTATGACAGAAAATATAAAGGGATGTATTAAAAAAAAAAAAAAAAAAAAAAAAAAAAAAGAAAGAGTCTGCAAGGAGCCACAGACCCCTAGATCTGGCCTCCTCAGACATACAGCTTTCACAGCCTTTCCTGGTTTATGCTGATGGCCCCAATACCAACTAAATAAACTATTCCAGAGACACTGTATTAGCACTATGCCTCTCATATTTGAAAGAAAAATACAGAAATAGTTCACAAAACAGCCAAAATATAAGTGCAAACAAGCATTTGCATGAGACCTGCTGTAGAGTTCAGACTGGTCTAAAGATTAAGACCATTGAGAATAAGCCTCTGAACTTTTACTCGCCTCAGTGCCAACACACAATTACCTGTCAACTAAAAAGCAGAAGAAATAGGTGGTTTCAGGGAACAAATAACCAATAAAATGGAAAATGCAGATGATACTCAATGCCTACACAGTTAATGCCCAAAGCCATGTCAACAGTAACCTAGCACTTTCTGGGCAACCCATGCACAGGTCAGGAGAAAAGCATGGTGACTGCCTATGCCAAACATGAGAACAGCATTCCAAGCTGTTTTCCAGGAATTAAAGACATCCAATTCCAAATATGCAAGGACAGCCTGCGCGTTCACAAGCACTCCTGATTAATCCCACATATTCTCATCCACATGCGGTTTTGTCCAAGCAAATGAGTCCTTATTTTAATTACCAAAGAGAAAAGAAAAAAAAAAAAAAAGGAAAAAAAATGCCATGGAAGATGAGATGAAATTTCAGATGCCTCAAAGGCTTCTGAAGTTCACATTTTAAAGTTCTAATTGTTTTACTACGAACTTTATAAAGAAACAAGAAAGAAGCTGCAATTAAAAATCTGCTACGTTCTCTTAGAACTACATCAACTGTGCTATAATTTTAGAGGCCTTACAGAACAACTGTACTAGACAGAAACTAGGCAGACTGCGCAATTCACATCACATATCAGATCCTCAGTCTTTAAGAAACCCATCATTTTAGCAGCTTATTTCATAGGGAGGGCTGCAGATTTCAGAACTCTTTATAAGCAACACAGCTGAAGTGTCATGTGGGTTTCAAATACGATCGAATTCAAGTTCATTACCAGAACGGGTCGGCGCCGTGTCAGTGACAGGGTGAATGCTGGAACGTTATTTAATTTACAGGCTGCCATCAGACCCGTGCAGGTGGACTCCAGCAAACACAAGAACCCCACCACAGCTGCTACAGCTGAAGAGACCAGCCTGTCACACATCAGATGAGACTACAGGAATTGGGACTGACTCTCAGCAAATGAACTATGACTTCCTGAGCAGCTTATGCAATATATACTTAAAAAACAAAACTGAAGAGCATCTTTTAGAGGTGTCTAAGAATTACCTAAAGAGCACACGCTGGCCCTGCTAAGGATGCTGCATTTTCATAGCCATAGCGTGACCCAGAAAAATCCACCTGTACTATCCTCACGGCTGTACTCTCCTGATTATAACTTGTGAGAACTGCAGCTAGCCCAAAACTTTCTCGTAACTTCTTCATAGGCCACGTCTCCCCTTCTGAATTGAATTCTACTGAAGTTCATGAACAGCATAGTATTCCCACAGTGCTGGGTCAGCTGCCCAGATCCCAAAAGACCTGGTGTGGCACAGAGGAAGGATTTCTACAGGGCCCGCATCTAACTATGTGCATCTACAGCCAATTTGGCTGGATATATTAAGACCACAATGGCAAAGCCAGGGGGCTTCATTAGAGGCGAACAGCTGCTTCTTTCGCAGGACACCTTTCAACTGAAATACGTCCAGTCCCTTGGGAATATCTCTGTTTGTATTACAGGTTCTCAGTTCCAGTTTAGGAATTAAAAAGCTCTGCAGAGTTAACCAGCTGCTCAGATCGGTGGAATTACAGAGCAAAGTATTCTTCACTTCTTGTTTACAACAGTAGAGACAGTAGAAATACCATGTTTCTATGTATATGTGTGGGTTTTGTACATACACTGCCGCAGTTCAAAGCTTGCTTTATTTTTCCATACAAGTTTTCAGTTTCCTGTAATACATACCCACCCAAGATTTCTTTTTACATTTGTAATAAATACTTAGAACAGAAGGATGAAATACACATTAGAAGGCCTACGAAACCATTTATAAAAGGACGAAGAAGCCATGTCAATGCGAGAAAATAGCTCACACGGGATCAAATGCACCTCTGGCTTTAAGCTGACAGTTTCCCCACAATGCAATGGGGTACGCTGCTGGCACATCACAGATGCACAACACCTGAGCTGGCAGGGAGGGGGAAAAATGTGGCTAAAAGGGGGTGTGATAATAAAATGCTGTCCTTAAAATGGATATCCTAAAATACACACCTGCTACACATGAAACCATCCTTAAGAGTGGTTTCACAGCGCAGAGTTTAAAACAAGCATTTTCTCAATGAAAACTCCCAAACTACCAACTGCTGCGCTGGGTTTGAATATGTCTTCCCTTCTCCTCCAACGTACCTCATACGGCATGTGCCACGTGCTACAAAAACCTAATATTCCAAAGGAGAAAAATTTCATAAAGCCTGTAAGATCACTGGAAACATCACCAATAGAAAGGCAGTGCTGAAAACATCTTTTACATATTATTTCATACAAACAACAAAAATCCAAGAATCAAGCCTGATGTTTCACATACATAGATACAGAACATAGATGTTTTGCTGAATCATTGTGCTTGATTCTTAGAAGTACCCTTTTTAAAGGGGCACTCTTCCTAAGTACATGCAGCTTAACCTTATTTCTGAAGTTCCACATTTCTTTATACTATCCTTAGAGTATTAAACAGCTTAATTAGAATCAAAATAAAATGTATGACATTTTTCACCTGGCTGAAAGAGTGAAGGAGTTAAGGCATTTTATTTTGATATATTTTAAAAAAAGGAAGACTTGAAACAACTACCTGTGCCTATTATTTTAAAAAGATGATTTGTTGAAAAATGTATTAAATAGGCAAATGATGAACAATTACATGAACAATCATGTAATCAATAGTTTTTTCATAAAGGTTAAATGCTTGTATCAAGAACAATAAAGTAAAAAGTTTGGGCACAGAGCCTCACCTGCGTGTGGGAGTTCTCTCCCATTGCCAAACACTCAACTGACATGGTCTCCTCCAACACCTCCATCAGAGGAATAGGCAGGATAGAAATTCACTGGGAAGCATCTCAGTGCTTCTGCAACCAGGAAGAAGATAAAAGGTAAGGCCTTGGTTTTGCACTTTGATCCACTTCACTTTTTCCCTGTCTTCAAGAGAAGAGGTGACATGCCATATGTTGGAGGGGAGACGACACATACCAGCCTGGGCCAACTGATCTCTGGGAACTCTCCCTGAATGAGATTAACCTCTTTTCTAAGACTCTCTATCCCACCTTAGTATCACAAGTTGAAAGGAGTTGGAATTTGTTTATAAGACTCTTCAAAACCATTTACGACTACTGTAAATCCCACAGCAAATTTTAAACCAGGAGTAACTACAAAAATTTACATCAACCACAGCGCAAAAAGTTGCACTTTTAACATTTTTATCTAATTCTCATGCAGACTCAGATGAAAAACTGAAACCAGAGTCCATTTCTTGTAATTAATGATTTATAAAGTCTGATGGCCCAGACAACCACCAGAAAAATCACCTCATATGCTGAGAGGACAGAAAATGTGAAGTCTTTCATCAACTTCAGTACTGGTTTCAGTTAAGAACACAAAATTGGTTTAATCTTACAAAAGTCATGTAGTTCCAGCCTGATTTCTTAAGAATATAAATATTTCAAATTGCCAGCTCACCTTTGAATGAATCTGTTGATTTTTTAAAAATTAAATCTGAATTACTCAATTTCAAGTACAACATTTTGCTGAATTTTAATTTAACAAAACCTTCATTGAAATTTTCTTGTTGCTCCTGTTCTCTGCATGTATAGGACATATTCTTTATAAATTGGTTTATTACAAGTCTACAACCACTTTTACAGGAAACAGACTGAATCAAAGGGGAAACACTCATATCAGCCCATCCCCTTCCCCAGGAAATTGGGTCGGAATCTAACAGGTCCGGTCCTGGGTCAGCAGTTCACCCAATTTAAAGCATCAATATCGCAAAAAGTTTTTATGAGAAACAAAAGATTTTTATTTGTTTAAGAAGTCATAAGCACTTCAGTATTGATACTGCCAGCCTTCTAGGTGCTAAAACACAGTCTGGACTCAAACTTTGATACGTTACGCCATTTGAGGGATTTGGAATTAAGTTCTGGCATTGCATATAGCAGAATATTAAATCACACACAATGCACTATAAGCAATCCTCCACTGGCCCAATCTACTAAAATGATTTATGCACAGAAAGTTTAACTGTACAGCAGGGAGACTACTGCACATTTGCACCTTCACAAAGAACCCTTGTCAAGCAAGTCACGGGTATAAATGCCATTTGGGCAGGTTTTAGACTGGAGTGAGATTTAGAGTTTCGAAATAAACCCACCTTCTTTCAATATGAAAGGACAACCAACATATTATATGGAAAGTGTGCAGTTTCTTATGCACAAACATATAAATATACTTTATGGCAGTCACATAACAAAAAAAAAAAAACCACCAGCATTAAATAAAAGACTTGCCATAATGCAACCTGTTGTTACTCCTCAGAGTGATTAAAATATGACTTCACCATGCTGAAGTGTCTCTCCTCCCCCTCACACCAGCAAACCCTTTCTTCTTCTGCATTTGTTATACATTCTCATTTATATTATCTGTCTAGCTGTCCATTCTTAGATTCTAATGTGCTTAGAACAGGCACTTTTCCTTCTTGACCATTCAATGAGCACTGCAGTTGGTGGTAGCATGGACAAATATTAAATGAACCCCTCTGAAAAGAGACAACTGTAAGAGGGAATTCTATTGTGTAAAACAAACGTTCCCACGGAAGACAGCTAAGGTACTTAACTGAACTAGTTTTACTGAAAAGACTATTCAAAATATTGAAACACTCCTCTGCACATTGTTTGCTTGCAGAGAGACATATACAGTGCATTTTTAGGGGCCTCATGCTGGCAGCCTTTCAGAAGCACAAGCTTCCGTTGATATTTTGACAGGAAATGGGACTCGTGTAACTGTTTTGGGAAGTTTAATCAACGCCTTTAAAAATCAGTCAACACCAGAAATGGGAGTTGGTTTGTGATTCCTCCTTAAAAAGCTGGTTACAGAGTAAGGGAAGGATTTTTAAGCAAAACCATATTTCATCTTGCAAAGGGAACAGCGCATGAATGAAAAACGGGGGCTACAGGCTGACGGTATCTCTAGAGCACCTGCTTTCTGCCCTACTGTAAATTTAAGTAACCTTGCAGCATGCAGTAACTTTGAAATTAGAACCTGTCAGAAAAGACTTTCTACATTATTTGTGTTCATGCCTGCAAGTTTACCTTTTCTGTTTGAGGAACTCCATCTAGTTTTATAAAATTCGTCAGAAAAATTATTTACCTGAAGCTTCACTAAAGCGGCAAAACAACTACACAATTAAAAATGTCACGGGGAAAAAAAAAAAATCATTTACATGAGCTGTATTCAGGTACAGCTGTGAAAAGGGTATGCACAATTTGCTGAGAAGCTCCACTCACACCCCCTCCAATCCAGTACCCTTTTGCCCTCAGCATCCACCTTCTCCCCTGTTGAAATCAAGAATGCAGAGTGGATATTGAAATTAACTAGTACAGTAAGTGAACTGCAGAATTAGTGCCAGTCTAGCAAATTAAACAAGGGAATAACCTAAATTTTTTTCCATTTTTCCTTTTTTATTTCCAACAAATTAGAGGGCTCCAGTAGATTTTATCAAATACTGAGCTCCCCACTCTCTTTCTCAAACTGTATAAATGCCTTGAACTCCCAAAAGAACATCACCATTCCTTAGCCCCATGTAGTTCTCTTTCATTTACCCACTTCCACAGCACCATTTTCAAAGACTTATTTTAGCCAAAGGGAACAAAAGTGGAAATCCTGAAAGGAGATCTGCAGATTTTTCCAGAATTTTTACTCTGCCCCTCCACCAACTGTCCACAAGACCTCAACTCCCCCGCTGGGATATCCTTTATGGATGACTCCTGAGGCACTTAAAGATTAAAACAAAGGACAAGCCTCACAAGTCTTCCCACCGTAATGGTCGCCACAATAGTTTAGTCGCCCTCTCTGAACACAAAAGAGAAGCCTGGCCTCACCTTTGAAGTTACAAGCTTTAGTCAAATTCCAGAAAACAACAGACAGGCGTGACAATATATTATATACTTTATTTTGTGAACTACAGAGAGGCATGCACACACTACGTGATCTGATCGGACACAAGCGCAAAACAGTTACCAACTACCAGGTTGAAAGTGTTTTCTTTAAAAAGTAGTACTAAACTAAACAAATAAAATTTACAAATAGCCTCATGGAACAACACTACACATTTAGAAAAATAAGGAATATGTTTCTTTAATGCATAAGCCATTCAAAATTGGGCCCCAAGTGTTGTGCGAGGCTAACTACAATAGAGCGCCTGCAGGCTGCTTCAGAACTGCACAGGCACTGAATGCAAAAAAGAACCACAGTGCTTCCACGGTGGCATCAGTTCCAATTCAAGCACAATAATAGGGCAGAGCACAGTATTCTTCACTTGCATCACAAAAGGAAAAAGACCGGCAACCTTAAATTTTGTGTATGTATGTGCCCTAAAATGGATGCTAAGAAAGCCACAACAAAACACCACAACCCTATTTTACACAGGGTTCCCCACATGCAAATTACAAACCTCTACTTTATATATGCAACTGATTAATTTATTGCAAATCTTCCTCCCCTGTAATACCATTTTCTTTGCTTTCAAATAACCCATAATTTCCAACCACTCCCATGGCACAATTTAACCTAAATAAATCCATTCAGGTATGCTCCTGTCATCAGTTATTTTGCAGAGTACTAAATTCTAACTATGTATTATGGAGTGGATTTTGTACATAGATATGACGTTAATTGGTAATACAAATAAAAGGCCAGTTTCAGTGATAAATTTCTTCTGGTGAGAACTGAAAGCTTTACCTACAGCTACTTCTCTGCAACTCTGGAACAAGACCATACACTGTGCCAGTAACTCTGCCCATAGCGGTATCTTTAGAGGTGATCACTGGTACCTGCTCTGTTTTGGTCATGCAGCTACACAGAGTATGTCACCCCAGAGTACTCTGCACATGTAAAAGCAGAAGATTTTGAAAAATGACAAATCTGACCATGTATCGAGCTGATCCTACACGCTGTGCCTCTAGAATGGCAATATGCTTCAGGATCAGGAAATAGCATGCTAAGTCATAAAAATGCAGATCTCGCCAAGATGGCAAGTAAAGACTAATAAATAATGGAACGTCTTTTACCAAGTCTAAGCTATGCTATACAGAAGCAAGCAAGGCTTTTTTTTTTTTTTTTTTTTTATCTGCGGAAAGACTCATCTTTGTGAAAGAGGCACGAGATGACTTTAAAGAAGAAAGCAAGGAGACCACTCTAAACAGGAGTCCTGGAAGACAATTAATGAAATACAGCCTGATTGGAGCCTCTGATCATTAATTTGCAAAGAATCCAGTAATTTGTTTTGCAACATCCTTTAAGGAAAAGCATAACAGTGACATGATGTCTGAGTGCAACAGATTAGCCCATGGGATGATATCTTGATCCAGCCATACCTGTGTTTTTTAAAGCTAAAAAAGAGCATTTTGACTATTTATTCTGAGGTCTTAGATGAAAAAAGACATAGACGTTCACTTGGTAACACCTCTATTGAGCTCTCTAGATCTTAGATGCATTAGAACATGCCTCAAGAAAACTACAGTGTTTAAATCAAGACTTCAAGTGACAGAGAACCTACTGGGGCAAGATGTTCCAATGGTTAATTACACTATGTTCATTACGGTACATAGGGCAAAACTACTCTGCTCAGGAGACACATTAAAGTCACTAGAGGACAACAACCTAATCTGCTAGCTCCAACTTACTTTGTGAAAGAAATTCAGGCTAAAAAGGCAAGACATACACACTCTTTCTTAAAGCCAGAGGTGGCACACTATATTCCACAAATGAGTGTAACCTCCTCTTCTCTCCTTAATTATGGCCAACATACCATCTATCTCTGTTTAAAATACGTACCCATTCCTGCATAACCCAATGTGAAGTCTCAAGTTTGAAAAGACCCTAGAGTTCATCATTTCAGACTGGATGAGACGAGGAAGAAGATGCAAACAAATGCTTTTCATCTGAAAACGTTGAATAGCACACAAAATAATAATCTAATAACCTAATGCAATGCAAGTCCTTAGGAGCTGAAACACAGCAGCTTTGTAGTAACACAAACTGTTTAGGACAAGAAGAGATTAATATTTTATCCCAACTGAGTTTCATGGGGAATTTTGATAAGAATGTAATTTCCCAAGCTGGCTAACCAGCCAGGCCTTTGAGGAGGTGTAACACCCCTTCTGTACGTAAAGCAGCCTCAAATCTGGAGTTATCACACGTTAAAGAATTTAGTTTCACATATCACCCAAAGTCAGCACTCCAGCTACATGCTGGCTCCTAACACTATTCTTGGCACTGTTTATAAGCAGAGTACCATTCAATTTTGTCATGAGCACCATCTAAATGCTTTGCACAAGACATTTATCCTAAGGGACATCCCAGATGACTATGCTTTTATTCTAAAATCTGGCAAGATTAGAGGAGAATAGCATGTAGGATATAGTACAGCAAAGAAGTTTCAACTGGCTGGGTAACATATCTATTCAGACTTTTTCATCTTTAGTTTCTACACATTGTGCATGCAATATGCATTAACAGTGAAATTTATCAATTCATCTGCATTGCATTTATAATATAAATAACCCTGTGTTGAAATCTTGAGACAAAAAGGTATTTTATATAAGATATTTTGAGCTGAAAAAAAACCCTCTTCAAATGAAAATGAATACTTACACAGAACAAATGAAGTGATTCTCTCTTATCAATCATTTTCAAACAACAGTTTTACTTCTGAAGGTTGTTTTTAATGGAAATCCACTTTTCTTTCACAGGCATGCATAGGTTAATTAGAAATACTCTATGAAAAATACATTTTTGTTTGATTTCTCTGTAATCATGATATGTGTCTTCCTAGAGCAGAGAACCAAGAAGTTTTAATATTATGATTACAAATAAACATTTAACCTAACAGAGTACTGCAATTTCCATTTTCCACATTAAAACCATTTACAGTGATGTAGGTTTATGCATGAATTTATATAAATACATACTCTTAAATTACTTTAAGAGAGTAATTCTGACAGAAATTCATTCTAAAAAGCTTTTAGTGCACATTTTAGGATATTCAGCACAACATAAAAATCACTGCAGTAACATGATGCAAAGCACTGTACTGGCATCAAATCACTCCAGTGGATCAATATCGTTCAAAGAATTTTTAAGAGGAAAACCTCACAAGGATCATGTAACTGCAATCTTCATCCTGAGCATCTGTCAGATAGCCCACAGCTCTTTGCATCAGTTTCTTCTTATCCTCTTCTCACTATTAATGCTTCCAGATCATTAATCGCCCCTTGATGTTCTCATGGTATTACCACCCTGGGGCCCCAGGTGCTTCCTCAGCTCCTTGCAAACCACCATAACCCCAAACAAACTGGCCTCCAACAGCTCAGCACCAGCACGGCTCCACTGACCAAGCAGAGGCAACTGTAAGAAAAGGTATGTAGCTTTTGAACACGTTTCTCAGTCTAATGAGGATTCTGGCAGTGTGGGATGAAGAAGTATGATGGTTTTCTCAAAAGGTGACATCTTAAGTGAGCTGCCTACCATTTTTGCAACAGGACTGGCACCTTATAGCACACAGTGCGAGTGAGCAGATAAGATGAAATGCAATCAGGGATACCAAGCAAAAGGCTCATCGCACATGAATCTAGCCCTTGTGAGAGGGTAACTTGCTGTGTGCTTGCAGCTGAACTGGAGGAACTTGTAATGCCATGTGAACCGTCAATGCACGGATGCTGAACTGCAATCCACTGACTAACAATCTGTAGAGCATGGATCTACAAGCTTTACATTGGGGTAACTACCCTGATACACTTGTACCAGTGCTAACATCTATCACACTGAGCTGTAGTTTAGAATCAAGGGGAAAAAACGCCAAACAACCCAATATGAACAACCTATAAACAAGATGCTATCCAGTAAGCGTCAAAGCATACCAAACACAGAGATATTATGTGCTGGTTTTGAAAGAGTATATTCTGTTTACCAATTCAGTTTTGCACAGAGGTCTAAAATGAAACAGGCTAATTTCTTGGCTGAGGAAAGCAGATTGTCAGAAGAGTGCTGACCTCATAAAACAGGCTATCACATATCTGGAATTTCTCGTGTATACATTTTTTTTCAGACAGAAAAGCAAAGTCACCTTCTATTCTAGAGTCAGACAAGACTTCCAGGAATCCAGACACGGAAATACATGGGTATTTCCAGGTATCCAGACATGGGTATACATCCCAGGAAACGCAGGACATGCTCAGATACATTCTTGTCCTGGTGGTGTGAATATGTGTAGCAAATCCAGTACACCTGCAGCATACAACATTTCTGTGCGCCATAAGCTTATTGGTAGCGATTTGTGCTTAAAGTCCTAAACACGTAACAAGGATTTATTCTAAGAAGAGGTAACTAGACCTTCCTTGATTATTGGAGGAATGATCCTGCTCAGAAACTATTTTGAAGATAAGATGTGTGGAGACATGTTACTTTGAAAGGTTAAACTCAAAAATCAAATTATGTGCACACTTCTGTATTTTGTACAGTTAACATTATTAGGGTTAATTTCTTCTCTGCAAATTAGGATGTTTGCTGTCTACATCAGATCATTATGTGGAAGGGTGAAGAACAATGAATTAATACTAATTCATAAAAAGATAAAACTAATGGTAAGATACTACTGGTCAAGTACAGAAAATCAAGGGAAACAAGTACATGAGAATAGCTTGTCCATAGCGTGAAGCAAACTGAAGCACCAGCATGCTGGAGTAAGAAATGTGCCACCACTGCATGGACAGACTGTGCTCTGGGTCAGACATGCAAATAATGTCAGCATAGACAGTAAAGACCTCTTCTGAGTGTCTAATAAAGCCTGTCTGATTTTAAGAAGCCTGTCCGTTGCAGAAAACATCCGCTGGATTCACTTATCCCAGAGAAGCGACATTGCAAATTCCTTTGGATGCAGTGCGAGAACTTCCGTAAGAAATATGGATGGTGAAGACAGAATTCAGCTTCAGAGTGGGTAAATTCCAGGGTCTCAAATTAAAAAGGAAATACCTTTGTGATAGACATATGAAAGCTGGATACAAACTTGCCTCGTGCATTGGAGATATTTAACACAAATAAAATCTTACCATCTGATAATGATACAACCTGTAACACTTTATATGAATCCTAGATGGAATATATTCCTGGATATCTCATAAATCATAGTGAGTGCCATGACAATAGGTAATTTTGCAAGTTGCTGAGCTTCTGCTGAACACAGAATATCTGTGTTAAATAAAAGCTATGCATTACAATCTATTTTTAAAAGCACTTTCGTCTCTCTTTGGAAAGTTCCTTTTTTTTCCACCAGAAAGTAATTATTACCTATCCTTCTTCCCTCCACATACCCAACGACATAATGAAAGGTAAGCCATAGTGTCGATCTCGAATTTAGAAGTTCTTCATGAACTACAATTTAAAGCAAATCCGATTTCAGTCTTTATCTAATTCAGAAAACTTTATACATTTCTTTAACATGTATAAGCTAGTAACCCACCTTCCATCTAATACACTGCAGAGGTACAAATTTAATGAACTGAAAGGACAGCTCATAAAACCCCAACCTCCAAATTTGGGGAGATATCACAATTTACTAACTCAGAATATTAAAACATTAAAATTGTTATTATAATTATTACACTCTTAGCAACACAGAGGTGTCACATCAATTTTGAATTAGATGTCTATATTGAACAGGAAGCCAAAGTAAACAGAACATGTCATTTTAACATGCTGATTTAGACCTGTATAATTTTCAAACTTAAAAAAAGCTACAAAACAGACATCTCTACAGGAAAAATAAAAACAAAATAAAAATTCCCCATGGCTCAGCTCCAGCCATCAGACATAAATTCAAAGAATCAAAAAACATGCATTTGAATTGCTCCTTTACAAGTGGCCAGTAAGGCACTTTGTGAAAATTACTGGTTTTCAAATGATATTTAAGTCTTACTTCGAGAGGAAAAACTCTTTCAAAGAATAATAGATTTTTTTTTTTATTCTATCTTCAATGGTCAGATTTCCATAATATGAACTGCTTGATAGTCACTTTCCCTTTAAATTATTTTTTAACCATACAGGCAGTCACATCTGATTTCTGATTCTCCTTACCTTACTTTTCCTTTCAATTACTTCAGTTCTTAATACGAACAATAAGAGTGCTCATTGCATGTCCTCTGTGGGACTCCTGGAACTTAGATACTCAATAGACAGGTGCATAGATAAGGATTCAAAGTCTTTGTTCCACTGTCCAGACAGAATATGTTTAATCTTTTTTCTACCTTTTCTATGCCATTTAAACTTTAACCTAGTAGTAACTTTTACTGCCTTGATTCACAATTCAAAGGTATAAAGATGAAAAGTCCTTGCCTTGGAACGTAGCTTGAAAACTTCATTCTTAGTCTGTATTTCTTTTGAACTTCTTCTTGTGGTTTTTGTCTTTATTTTTCCAGGGTGCCAACTTTACAGTATAGGACTTTCCAAACCTAACAGCAGGGCTACTTGGAAGGAAGAAAAGTAGAGCAAATTTGCCGAGAATCAGCTCACCTTAATGGAAAATATTTAAATTACTGACCAGGGTTGATTAGAGGGTAGTCAGACCATTTTCCTCCCATCTTTTAAATATGCCACTAGTGACAGACTCTTGCATATAATTGTAAACATACTCATTAGCCCATCAAGCATAGGACAAAGACCTAATATAAAAGTAACATAAGAACCATGTTCTGTACAGCACAAAACACATCACAATTAATCATGCAGAAATAATAATTTACAGTAGCAAGCATGATATACAAGTAATATGTCTGGGTACCTAAAAGAAGAAACCTTTTACAATAGCTGAGATGGATGTTAAAAGCATATTTGTTTCAGAGCAGATAAATATACACATTTCTGGAAGATTCAAATACCTTCCAGGAGCGTGAAAGGTGGTGCTGCCGTATGTCACACTGAGTCAGTCACGATTCAGTGATCATGCTGATTCAGTAATGCACCAAGCTGCTAAGCAAGGTGCCAGAGGCATAGGTACACATGCTGATCTGGCGCCCTACTCCGAGGGGACTAGCCACCAACAGAAGGGTGAGACACCAACCAGCTCAGTTTGCCAGAGGTCACCTGCGAGAGCCCATCTTGCTATTTCAAACTTTGTACGGGAGTTATTGTAAGAAATAAAATATCCTAAGAAATAAAAGGTTTCTCTGATTCTTAAAATGTACTGCCTTTCACCTCTCTCTTGGTTTAGGGAAGAAAAAAAGCAAAGTTGGAAATGGTGTATAATGCCCATTATCTGAACTGCTTTTCAAAGCTATTAACTCACTTTTGTAGCTCCTCTAAGACCTTCTAAAAAGACTGTCACTCAGCTGTGAAAAGCAGCATTGCCTGTCCACTGCTAAGGAAAAAACCCAGCAAGGCCAGGAGGATGCTCTGCACCTCTCCCAGCATCGCTCCCTGGAGTCCAATTACCATATTCTGCAGCCAGGCTAGGGGAAGAGCAATCCGCACTTCTGGGCATGGGGCTCACTCAGGCGACCACGTAAAAATAAAACCAGCTTTATGTAGCTAAAGCCAAGTGGTTGCATGTTCCTTGGAATAAGACAACCTGCATAGATGGTGATCCAGACTGGCTGCAGAATCTTCCAGGGCCCTACAACACTGAAAGACCTATCTGGATCATTTTCATCCATACAACACAAACAGCATTCATATAATTATTTATTATGCAAGGACTTTAATGAATGCAAAACAAAAAGACATGTAGCACCCTTTAATCAATTACCATACTTTCGTATCAGGAAATTATGTCCCATCCCCCCTCTTTAAGGAACTACCATTAAATCTAAAAATGATATATTGAGAAATATATCCCAAGTATTGCTTAGCATCTTATTAAAACTACTACTTTGTGAATAAAAACTGACAGTCATTAAGTTTTTTCAAGAAAACACCCATTGCTTATAGATGTTAGCACATCATTCAAACTAATTCAGAGTTACTAGAGCACTGTACTGAAGTTATCTTTACCAATTAAAGGGAGATCAAATGAATGCCCCCTTCAACAAGGTGAAAGCCATCAGGAAGGCAGGATTACAACATGCAAACTGTCAGGTAGCAACGTGATTACCAACATAAATCCTGAAGCTATAAAAAGCATTTAAAGTAATTATGTAAAGGATATGCCCTCACACTCTATCATTTAAAAACCATTTAACTCATCATTTAAATTTACTAACAGATGTAAACTCTTTTCAAACACAAAACTGATGTCCATCACTGCATTCTCCATGCCTTGAAAGAAATTTCAATTTTAATTTATAGAGCCATACAAACTTCTGAAGTGCTTCATTCACCATTCAGTCCAGATTTATAACCAGGCAATAAAAAAATTAAAGGGCATACATATACTGTACTTACCAACTTCTGTAATTAAAAAAAGCCATTGGTAAAGACCTTCCTTCCCTTAAGCATGAGGGACTTGGAGAAGCACCACAGAGAACAAACAGTAGCTTTGGAGAAGTCAGAGGGGACTATTGCAGCTATCTCAAAAATCGTAAGTCTTCAAAAATCTATTTAGAACAATGTAGAGTATGAGTTAACTCTGTCTTCACTGAGGGCAAATCAAGAGTTATAAAGAAAAGGCATGAAATATCCAGGACAATAACAGGTTGGAAAGGAAGAATGCTGCAAGGAGTCGGGCATACACTAGATCTTGGACCTTGCACTGCTACATGTTAAGGCATCCTCCACACCCAGGTCATCAGTAGGAAGATCCTTGGACTGCCCACTGCTTTCTCTGGCCATTATTTTTGAAGGATGAGAAAGGGCACTGTGAGTCTGTTTTAAGCTCCTCTTTCTTGGTCCTCGTTATTCAAATACCCAATAAGCAAGTGATGCTTGGTTAACTAAAGCAATTCCAAGCACCATTCCTCTGGTTAAATGCTGCCATTCTTGCTGCCGTTCTTACTGCCCTTCCCAGCTCTTTCTTATTTTTAGGACTCTTTTGGATAAATGCTAACAACAGAAGTTATTTGGAATACAAAATATCAAGAAGTTGCCCAAAAAATGAGAGGGGAAAAAAAAAGGAGGGGGACAGACTATGACCCATAAATAGAACTGCCACATTTCTGATGAAAACTTATGTCAACTAGTTTTACATAGTTTGCTTTTCATTTATAACTTCTAGCTTGATCTGAAAAAGCAGTTCTTTGCTATTCAAACTAATATACAGTCTGTACAGACTGTACAAAAAATGAGGTCTGAACACCTCTCATCTAGAGTTATACGATTACCTGAGCAACATGGAAGCTTATACATGAGTATTGAATGAGTTCGGGAAAACTCCACAGATACATTTTGAGTGCTCTAGGATGTCTATAAAGAAGGCCTGACAGGTTTTAAGCTCTGTTATCTATTTGATTCATACCTGAAAGTTTTTTAGGTTGTTAAGCCTATTCTTCCATGGTTTCCCTGCATGATTTACAGGTAATATATTTTCAAAATTAAGACTTCAACAAATACCTCTCTCAAATATTACCCAAAGATATGCTTAGCTATTTTATGCGCACATATGAGTCAAAGAAATCCACAAAATTCAGATTTTAAGTCACTTATTCCCTTTGGCTAGGTCTTTTTGTTATGCTCATGCTGGCACCGATCCTTTAATTTTCCAGCTGTAACACTCTGCTCCAGACCCCCTCAAATTCTAATACAAAAGCAAAAGGAACATCTGTGACAAATATACTTACAGGAATTCTTTACTTCATAAAGAAATAATAAAAGAAATAAACCTATTTTTAACCTCATTGGATTAACTTGGAAATAAACTTTTTGCTGGTTAGAGGGGGGAAAGAAAAAAGCCCCATGAAGTTGGTTTCCATGCCATTTATGATTTCCCCCCTGCCCTCATTCTCTTGCAAGCAGAGAAAATCTGCATGTTTTCTCTGTGTTTCAAGTAACTCAAATTATACAGTCAGTTATAAGGTAATTCTGAACATTGTAGAAATTTTAAGTGTATAAATCTAAGTAGTAACTTGAATCAAGCAGTCAACATACAAAAGCCAATTCTAAAGGTATAAATATTTTTTTTTATTTAGAGCCAGACTTGTCTATTTGTCTATTTATTTTTTTTAATAAATGTGGTTTTATTGGTTTAATAAAAAAAATTATTTATTAGTCTTGAGACAGTTAAAAATCACTGTATTGGAAACAAAGAGTACAGTGAATTTTGTTTAACAAGAAGTTAAATATGTTTCATTGCAAGTGTTCAACAGATCCGAAAACTGCTTCCTTTACCCTCCTTATGAAATCAAGGGAAAAGTCCTAATCAATATATTTCCCCCCATATTCATCCAAATACCAGACACTAATTAATCTCAGGCACAAGCATGACTGCCTTGAATACAGAGCAAGTCTGAAGTGGCAGTCAATAGATTGATTATTTAGTAAAGCTAGGATACAGATATATGCGCCCTACAGTTTCCAAAACTGTCACCAGCGATATTGATTCCGTAGATCGCTTCTTCCAACAGATGAGCGTTCATTCTGGCTTCATCTATGACTTTTTGCAGGTTTTGTTGCTACAGGCAATAAACTCACAAACCATCCCAGCTGGACTGAGCGAAACAGCTATGTCCTGTACTCTTAATTCAGAGACAGATATTTAGCCTTTTACAATCTATCCTCAAAGGTATAGCAGAATCACAGTTGCCTTGTAAATTTACAATTATTACTGTGTTTTCTTTGCATCACATTAGCACACAGGGCAAAAGTGTTGCTCAGGGCTTAACGTGTTGAACACCAACACACAAAGGAAAAAGAGACTGCCTCCCTGTTAAAAGTATCAGGCGAGACAGTGAGGCAGTGACCAACTTAGTTTATAAATCAATTTCTCCAAAAACACCTTCACAAAACCTGCATGATACAAAAGAAATGAAAACTATATCTTAACCTCAAACTGCTTTAGAATCCCTATGCTTGCAACAGAATTGCTGCGGGTACTTATGACAGCACTTACAAGGACAATCATCGACATCTACCAGTGTGCTGAAACCATGTTAAAAAAAAAAAGAGATGCCATTGCAGAGGATCGTGAAGTTATCTAAAAGAGACTGTAGATTTAGTACTGTTAACCTGGTTAAATTGAGCGAGAATTGTACACCGAGACATTTTAATCTCCTCAGAAGGAATCATTGACCTGAAAAATTGCAGCACTTGAAACGGTACCTTCTGGTGTCCTCTTTTCTTTGGTGACGTATACATCGAAACCAGTTAAAATTCTGTGGGCTTTTAAATATTAACTAGATGTAATATACCACAATCCATAAAATGCAAACTGTGGGAAGGGTAAACAAAAGGAGATAAATACTGACCTTATGTCTCCCCTAAGCATCTACTACTGCACACCAACTACTGGTACAGACCGGACCTTTGGTCTGAAGTTGTAACTCTTTATATATACATATTCCTATGTCTGTAGTGAATACTGAAACCAGGTGAAAGTGTCGTTGCCATCGTCTGTGGTCACTATTCCTTATCAAACGTTACTTACCCGATGTAACTAGGCTTAGAAGCATAACCAACAGACCCAGCCCCTCATCCTCATCTGTTAGAGTGATGTATGCTTGTGATCTCAACCAGGGAGACTGAGTTAGGGAGCAATCTCATATGTAGTCACATCTGACACGAAGGGGGAATTTCTCTTAACAAAAATGTTGCGCTCATCAGCAGGGCTTGCTGGGGGTGGGGATTTTTTAGCAAGCAGTTTCAGCCACATTTCCCTGACTCATTAAGACTGCCAACTGTGGGAGGAACAGTCCTCTGCTCCATGCTACGGTTGGTGTATCCTGACTAACAGCTATTACAAAGTGCATCAAACAGGGAAAGGAAAGGAAAAAGTCAAAGGGAAAGGACATCCTTATCTTGGGCAGCTTCTGATGGGTGGCATTCAAATAAAGCATATGGAAAATTGTAGAACAGTTGGGCAGAGGTTATAAACTGATGTCTGAAATTAAATTTCTCCACTACTACAAAATGATAGTCCCAAAGAACCCTATTGACTGCCTCCTCTGAACCTAATGGTAGGAGGCAGCAACTTTTATTTTCTCAGTTAACGTGATCAATGTGTTTAATGCTTCTTAAGGTTTATGAATTGTAGCTGCTCTTGGAGTAAAGCCAGACTGGTCAGTGTGGACGAGCTGGAAGGGCTGGAGACAGACAGTTTGCTATGATTTTTCACTTGTATTTTAAGGACTAGTTTAATTACTTATATCGCTCAGCAAGAATTTTGGATGAAAGATCTGATATATCTGAAATAAGAGGAAAAACACACAGCGCTTGCACCCGATTCTGGACAGATCCTGAAAGGTTTCTAATGGCATTCACCACAGAACTTCTGGTTATCTACATATCCAGCTTATTTTTTACAGATAGTATCAGTGAGCATCCATCAAAAAGACTTAGGTGTCCTTTCACGGTGAACTGCTCTGTTAAAAGGGTCTTCTGAATCCCTTGAATAATATTCTAGGTCTGGAAAGCACATGTAATGGGCACTCCTCTATTATGTACTGCTTATAGAATCTATACTGAGACAAAACTTCTCTTTGTACACAGAAGAATTTCTGTTGGGCTCAATGGCCTCTTCTCCCCTTCTAAGGTTGAAGATGACCGAAGCTCAGTGCCACCTAGACCCCAGTAGACTCTACTGGGTGTTGAACTAGGTTAATTTAAAAAAAAAAAAAAAGAAAAAAAGAAAAAAAAGCAGCCAACCAAAAAGTCTTCCTCAGACCCTGTAATTTCTCCATTTGAAAGCCATTCACTTAATATGAATCCCTCAAAACATCACTGGACATCCTTTACCACAGACATTACCTTTAGTCTTTCACAAGACCTCACAACAGCAGAGCAATTCCCCCAGTGCAGCAAAGTGAAAAAAATAAAATTTGTTTTCATGTATACGGTAAGTCAAAACAAAACTCATGTTGGTTCAGTAAATTTGCACAGATATCTTCCATTTAATTTAGAGCCACCTTCCCATTATGAATTTTTTAACCTCATAATTTTTCTCCCCAAGCTTCTGTCATGACTATCACTACTGCTCGCTTTTCGACCTCTTTTTACATCAGAACAAGCCCCAGCATTTCTATCTGGAACACCCTACATCTCCAACAAACACGCTTTTCTTGAGAGGATGTGCCAGGTGATTAACTAGCTTGAACCAAGGGATTCGTCTGGATTTTTGCTTGATGCTGCATGTCCCAAAAGTAGGACTAGGTGATGCTTTTTGAACGCGTGCTCAACAACGGAAGAAAAGAAAAAAGGAAAGGAAAAAAAAAAATAATTCTTGCAGATGTGGATTTACACTTATCGTCTAGTCATAATGCAGAGTAAGTAAAAGGAAATTAATTGTATTGGGGATCCATTCAGTTGGATCAGATGATATCAAAAATAAACATTTATTTCATAATGCTGCATCCAGAAAGCATTTATACCATACCTTAGGCTGTACTGGCAACTGTTTCCAGGTTCAATTTAAAGTGTAACCTTGAATATATAGCTACTGCTTTAAATTGGAGGTCCAGCACCTGCCAGGCACCCCTCTCCAGCTGGGCAGGAACTCATAGAATTGTTTAGGTTGGAAGGGACCTTTAAGATCACCGAGTCCAACCATAAACCTAACACTGCCAAAACCACCACTAAACCATGTCCCTAACCACCATGTCTACCTGTTTTTTAAATACGTCCAGGGATGGTGATTCAACCACTTCCCTGGACAGCCTGTTCCAATGCTTGATAACCCTTTCTGTAAAGAAATTTTTCCTAATATCCACACTAAACCTCCCCTGGTGCAACTTGAGGCCGTTTCCTCTTGTCCTATCACCTGTTACTTGGGAGAAGAGACCGACCCCCACCTCGCTGCAACCTCCTTTCAGGCAGTTGGGGAGAGCAATAAGGTCTCCCCTCAGCCACCTTTTCAAGAAAGTATCTGATTGCCACAACCAAGATAGGAAAGTGCCTCAGGCTCCTCCAGACTAAACAACCCCAGTTCTCTCAGCCTTGTGTTCCACAGCCACGACTTGTGCTCCAGACCTCTCACCAGCTTTGTTGCCCTTCTCTGGACAAACTCTAGAACTTCAATGTCTTTCTTGTAGTGAGGGGCCCAAAACTGAACTGAACCTAGCACTTCCCAGAAGCCTAGGTCAGCAACTGGCAGCAGAAAGCCCAATGCTGGCCATGTCAGCCAGAGCCTGAAACAGAACCTGAAAAGATCTTCAGAAGAAAACCATGCAGCATTAGACCACAGTGTTCCTCAAGTGAGGAATGCAAAGAAAGGGCTTCCTGTTTGGGGGAGAACTATTTGGGTAGGAGGCTTTACTACAATATTGCTGTGAATCACATTTCTGGAAAATAAAGAACACGTGCAGCAAAGTGCCCAGGAAGCTATTGAAAGCTGTTGCGCATATAAACCAATGAACAAAAATAAAATATATAAAAAAAAAAAATCAGTCATCACCACACTACCCACACCACTTTAAACACCACCGCAGCAGTTGTTTGCACAGAAACCTGATACTTGACATTCCCCGGGACTACTCCCAGAAGGAACTTCTAATTTCTAGAGAACTGGCATAAACAGTAGTCAGCAGCATTTAATAGTGTAGTTCCCAGATGTTAAGAAACTAACACTTTTCCATAAAAGCAAAGAGGTCAAACTTTCAATTTTGCCTAGTATTAAATGAGTGCCTTTATTAGAGACAGTGAGTCTACTGCTTCACTAGTTAAGGAAAAACATAAATCATTACTTTTGCAGTTCTAGTTAAGTAGATCTCACAGCTTTTTAACCACCACTTAAGCAGCTAGCTCTGTAACAACCGTCCTGTCTACTTCACACCCCAGTAACGCATCAGATATCAGGATCACTTACATTATAGCTGAAGCTCAGCTGCTTCTGTCAGGGATGAAGGCCGCCCTGTATAAGGGCTCACACAGTTGTATTAGTCAATTGTATTAGTGCATAAAGTGACTTAAGTCACCTTAGCCCAACACCCTTTCTTGCCATTCATGTCGGCAGCACACAAGACCCTCACTGTGGGAAGAAGTATCAAGAGTTCTACCAGTCAACATCCTCGGTTATATTCAAACAGATACATTCAAGCAACCCAATGAAAAGTAATATCTTAAGAACCAAAACCACGACATCTCGAAACTGGTACCACAGGTATCCCATCCAAAACTGATGTGACCTTTCCCTGCTTAGTTTAAGAAATTTAGTGGCATGTTATCATAACATGATAAAGTCAAATTAAATGCTGCATGGTTGGTTTTTTTCCTGAAGGAGAACATAGAAGAAAAAAAAAAAAGTGTTCGAGATTCTTCTTGGAAAGTCAATTTTCATTTTAGGTATTTATAGAGGATGGTATTATTTGTTGTTTGGGGTTTGTTTGTTTGTTTTTTTAATCCAGCCTTTGTTCTTTACCCATTTGTCATATGGCCATTATCTGAAATGTTAAGGACAGAAAGACTTAATAAATTTCTTCACACTAATTAGCAAGAAGAAAATGCTACAAAGGAAGTTCTACCTTGAAACAAGTAATTATCTAAAACTGGGAAAAAAGTGTATGGACAGAGTGTGGCGAGAATAAAGCTGATCTTAAAGAAATATTCTAAAACTTCTAGACTCCTGAAAACATAAAACAATCAGAGATGAGAGAATACCAGAAGTACAGATAAAAAACACAGTGTAAAAGCTTAAGCAAAGAGGACAAAGAAAGGTAAAAGATCAAAAACTAAGTAAACCTCAAAGTAGACACCCAATATAAAGAACAGAATTTCTAGAGTTTGTGTAAGAGTTAGTAAATGTTCTTCTAAAGAAATGTTTTGTAACTTTAAGGAAGGTTTTCCCATTTAGCTAAAAGCCTTTTATGTGTTACTCTATTATTAAGGATTATCAAGAGAATTACAGTAAAAGCTATCTTTCTCTCACTTGAAAAGTTCATCTACCATAGTGTGTCCTTTAAAATTATTACAACTTTAGGTCCTTTTATGAAAGCTTAAAAAGATAAGCCTGAAAATAATACTGTACAGACTCTGTTACAGGGTGCATAAAAAAATAAACAGAATCTACTTTCTGTCTAACCAACTTAAGAGATACTGTAGGCACTGAACTAACTCAGCTTTGCCATTTTTATTGAAAAGACTGCTAAAATGTTAAAGAAATTAAGAAAACCATACCATAAAAACTAGTTTCATGCAATAAAAACTAGTTACGTTTAACTTCAAATGGTCTCCCTCAATCTTTGCATTAGAAACATTATACTCTTCAGTTTAGGTGCTAAATGTTGTATTTTGTATCACTTCAGCTACTGAGATGCAGATATAGATAATGTAATTCAGAGCTCTCTCACAATTTACAAGTCCAGTTACTTGGGATGTGATACAGAGCGAAGTTCAACTTAGAGTACTCTGCAAATGACTCTGCAATCACCACACAAGACAACAACCTAAAGACTGCTTTAATTTTCACTAGCAGCCATTCACTGCTGCTGCTAAGAATGAATAAGGCACCTAAGGAAAAAGACGACCTATGGAAATAGTGCTCAGGCTTCTTCATAGCCACATCCCCTTACACAAACAAGGAGAGCACGCTAACTGCTATATTAAATTATCTCAAGGAATTCCTTTGGCTGTCACTCTGCTACAGTTCTCGCTGTGCGGCATGATTCCTCGAGCTCTCCTTACAAGACAAATTGAGTAATTTCAAACACAAGGCTCAATTTAGACACATGCAAACCACCCTCCTCTGAAGCAGCAGCAACAAAAGACAAACCTTCCAATGGAAGCCTGTACTGTCTTTTGTTGTTTCTCTTCACAGTGGCCTTGCCTCTTCTGGACAGCCAAACCAACATTGCACTAACATATACATTGATCAAGGTAGTCTGAGCTTTGCTACTCAGCTCCCAAAGGCTGAATGACCACGACTGCTAGGGACTTCTGCTAGCTTGCTTTAAACACAACATCTGCAAACACAGCCCAGAAACCTGGATTCAGCAGTGTATTTCTGTATTTATTTATAAAGCTTTTGTCCAGATAGCAAGCAAGAACATCCAAAGCAGCAAGCTCACAAAATTATTCTGCAAATTCTGGAATTATCAATACAGTGTAGAGCTCAAGATCCGGCCGCACTGCACACCTTTGATGGGCTGTAACACACATTTTAGCAGCGACTGACACGTAACTTGCACCTCCAGATCGCTCAGAAATCATTTAATGAGGAACCTACACCCACACTAGCCTACAAAATGGCAATCATGCATAGGGAAGTGCAATGTCAAATTTAAGCATTTTGCAATTAAGGTGCATGCTATATTGCTTTAATTCCAATAATCTCTCAAATTGTCTTTCCCACCATTCTCAGAGGAGGACAGAAACATTTTCCATTAGCCAGCAAATACAGATGAAGAAAAAATTCATAGCTAAAGCATCTCGATGCACAAAAAAGAGACAGGGATATGTAGCTAGAAGCAGAGATGACTGCCTTAAGGCTGGGAAGATCATCCTCAGGCTTGGCTTGTTCATACCCAAAACTGCTGCAAATGCTTGTAAAAAGCTTGAGAAAATAAAGGTTAACTGTCTCATTTAAGGTCTTAATGGAAGACTGCAACAGAAACAAGCCAAATGCCCAAAATCATAGTCCATTACCATAATCATAAGGCACTTCCTAACCTGTGATCTTCTAAATAACAAACGCAATTGAACAGGCATTGTTGGACAGACACCATCCTATGCCCAAAACCACGCAGGTTTTGGTAATAGCGAAATTGCTGAACTACGTGCAATTTTTCTGAGAGCTGTTAAAGACAAGAAGAAGTGTCGCTTGCCACCAAGTTACATAGTGTATTCTAAATTATTTTCTACTGTGTAACAGGAGATGCAAGCAAACCTTTTTTCTTATTTTTGTCTACTTGGATTATTACTTTATTTTAGTTCACTTTTTAACATTCTTAAATATCTAGTGATGTTTTCACTTGATGCCTAGCACATGTAGCAGAATCCTATTCACCTAAAGTGGAATTAAAAAAAAAAAAAAAAAGCATTTGGCAAAACCAGAGTGACCTCAATATCTCAGGATAACCACACAAAACAACCCAAAACAACACCAAAACCACCCCTCAAAACTGTAAAAAGACAGTTTAGCTCCAACAAGGATTATACCAATCCTGATCAGCAAACATTGCACATATACGATGAGGTCCTGCTGTTAGATTTACAAAAGTCCAGCAAAGGGGAAAAAAAGGAGAACGCTGGCTGCCAGAGGTGTAGACCATATGCCTCATTGTTGCAGGCCACCTCCAAAAAAGTATCCAGCATGGCCCAGAAATCAATTTATAGAAATACTCAAGCCTGTACTGTTAAATGACTGTGTGAAATGGAAAAGGAACTAGACTACTTATGAATAACTGGCTATGCCCACACTGTTTGTGTTTAGCCTGGGGAAAGAAGGGGTTTATTTGTTTGGGGGGTTTCATGAATGTTTGAATACTTGCTAAAGCAACAGTTATTGCTGAAAATACCTTGTTTGAAAACATGGTAACAGCTGTGTGTTCTACAGTCATACATTCCAGTGAAAGCTGATAATTTTTTAAATGCAAAACATAATCCCCACCAGTAACAGAGCTCTCTAAATTAAAAAGCTCCAGCACTCCTCTCAGCCAGCAGCGTATGTATGACTAAGTGACTGCGGCTGCAATGGTGTGCACATGCACACACACACAGGTATGGTGGGGGGAAAAGAGCTAATAATTGGGTCCTACTGATTCAGTGTGTGAGCTTTTCCAACCTTGAGCAAGATCTCCATGGGAGACACCCACCACAGAGCCAGATCTGTGGACTCCTGCACCACAAAAGTAGTGGTTCTTTGCTGTTTAACAGAACTCAGTGAGATTAAGATAAAATGCTTCTTCTCTACATGGTTCTTTTAACAAATCAAGGATTTTGCATGTGACAATAGACAGTTAAACCATTTATTTCTTCTTTTCCTTTCTTTTGGTAAATGAATAGAATTATTTTAACATTAAAAAACTATACTACTTGTGAAAGCAATGAGCATACCTGCAGTAGACAGCGACTTCTGAGAAATCAATACATGCAATTAGTGAACAAGCTATTAGTTGAATATACTCTCCCCTTACAATCTTGGCATTCTTTTGTCTTATTTTCACCTCACCAGCGCTGTACGTAAAAGCCTTCTCTTCTTCTCATAACAGGAGCAAGAAGTCTCCTCTTGAAGAATTTAGTAAGCAATGTAGCGTGCCATATTTCAAAAGAAAATTTACATGGTGTATAAACCAGCAGAAAAGGCATTCCAACTCAGCCCGTCTTCAAGCAGTGACATACACTGCAAAAACTCAGATGTCTTAGGAGAAAGAATGTAGGCCTAGCTAGCCTGACCAGTGGGATTCGGAAGAGATTTTGCCTCCCTCACCACGAGCAAGAAACCTCCTTCTTGTCACCTGCAACTACAGAACCATCTTTAAGGTCTTCGCCGTGGACTACAAAAAATTGATGGGGTCTGACTGATATCATAATCAGTGAGGACCTGGTTCACAGAAATAACTAGCTTTTTATTTTATTAACTGAGCCAAGTAACATTTATCACATAAGCACTATCATGCTAGGTTAACAGTTGGACTTGATGATCTTAAAGGTCTCTTCCAACCAAAACTACGATTCTGTGATGGAAGACTTTCACACTACCTGCACAGCTTCATCAGAAAGGATACTGGATTTCAAAGAAGAATCAGGAAACACATTCCCACAGAAATTACTATATACTTTTCAACAGAAGGCAGAAAACAGAACTTCAAATCGGCAAAAAAAAAAAAAACAAACCAAAATAACCAACCTACCGGCATACCATTCAAGGTTTGTGCACTAATCAGATTGTAATGAAGGGAAACAAAAAAGTTATAGCAAACTAGATGCTAAAAGAGATTTCAGAATTGATTGTTCCATTGCCAAATTCTTTGTCATGTGAACAACCCCAACTAGAATCACTGCTCTGAACAACCACAAGGAACTACATAAAGTTAGCTGATAACACTTTTTAATCACAACTGTGAGGACAGTGTCTGATCTAGTCTAGCAGACGAGATGGCAGCTGCAGCTGGCATGCTAACAGCATGCTCATTTTCATCCCTGGGACTCTAGGACTAAAATTGAACAGCTTCCCTGTAACCTCTTACGCCATCCTTGAAAACTGGATGTCCTATAGAGAGCAGAAAAGGCAAAACCTTGGTGCAAACCTTCCTGGAGCTCACCTTGAGGCAGCACAAGTTTCCTCTACTCATAATGCAAACCTCTGCCTTCAAGGAAGGACGCAGAGGCACGGAATCGCTGCTCATCCCCAGTGATTCGATCTACATTTCATAGCAGTCTCACAATCCAAGGGAGTTGCTGCTTGTTGCTCCAGAAGTGCTGAACAGCTCTGCTGGTCAGGGAGGCAGGCTGATTTTCATGATTTGGTAAAGCAACCCTCTCGTTTCCCCAAACTCGTGTGGTTTTTTTACCCCTTTAAAGCACATATTGTTATAAAAACTCAGTAGCCAAGCCTATAAACTAAAGACACCATTCTAAGATCCTGTATCCCACAGCACAACTGCTAAACTTCAAACATTTTGACGGAATTAGTAATCTGCGACAACTGTTTCCAAGAGCAGGGGGGTTGCTGGGAGGGCGGAAGGATGTGACAAGTTCCTGGTAATGTCACGAGATCTTTTCGTTGGGAAGCTCCAGCATTAACAAACTTCAGGAAGGACTTGAGAAGCAATAAATAAGGCTCACAAAAGCAACCTTAAGATACTTCCACGTTGTTGCTTTGTATGAAACGATGAAGACAGTTCTGAAGGCAATGCAATTAACAAAAGCAAAACACGGTGGCTACTGTGTAAAACTCATCGCTTGACAGAAAAATTAGGTATTAAGTTTCTGGATTTGTACTGTTTACACAACATGAGTAGAAGGGGAAGGCGGCAAATAAATCCAGAGTCACAATACATTCTTGGGGCATGACAGACAACAGAACCTAGATCCCCTTTCACCTTCATATAGTCAATATCTCAAGTTAAAAAGAAATAAATATATTAATATCAAAAGTGTTATTAGTTATCCAAGTCTCCCCCATCTAAGGTTGCTCTTTTGCATCGTTCAAAACCCAAAATAATATTTTTAGTTTGTTACAGTCTGTGTGATTTCAGGAAACAAAAGTTCTGCGTATTTTGAAAGAATGCTTGAAAAAACAATAAAAATATCGACTGCTTTGTTTTTCTGTTATAGTAAAAAACATTGAGTTAATTGCTCAGTCTCACTATTCAGGAATTTATACCATGCTCATCCCTCAATCTTAACTGTCCCAATACAGGTGGGAATATCAAAAGTGTGAACCAGTAACTTAAAGGTGGTTTTCTGAAAAAAAAAAAAAAAGAAAAAAAAAAAAGAAAAGAGAGATAGCTCTCCCACTTTTACAACAGTACACCAAATATATCCCCTCAATTTGCACTTATTTTGTGTGTATTATTTAGAAAACAAAGGCATTAACAGGGAGAAAGATAATTGTATTTCTCTAAAAAAAGTCCACATTAAAAGTGGAGAAGTTTATGGAGGCAAATGTTACATGGAACCCATATCACCAGCAGAGTTTACCATCTATTAAATTAGCCTGAATTTAATTCAAGCACTGTGATAATAAGACAATCTACCTGCTCAGCTACCATGAGAATGATACTAATGGAATTACCTAGACAATCTGGACACATAAAATATATTTTAGAGGCTGTTTCACAGTGAGGTCACCCAGTACTAAAGCCTGATGAACTAATTTTGCTAAGAGATTTCAGCGCTCTAGTTTACAGAGGATTGTGTCACATGAGAAAAATCTCCTGGGAAACTTGGCCTTAGGAAAGAGAATGTCAGTAGGTGAAGATTGCTGAAGCTGTGCGACTGGAAGCTCAAGGCAACACGCTGACAGCATAAACTGTTATCAAAGCATACTACGAACAAAACATGTTAAAAGACCTAAAAATTGCATGATGATGGCCATTAGACAGCTTTAACATGTTAACTCTCAAATCACAAAGGCAGGCTAACATGCAACCTCAACCTTCCTCAGTAGTTTTAGAAATTTTTAGAAATACAGATGGTACTGGTGTTAAGCAATACAAATGGGATGGTCTGAAGATTTTTCAGAATGGCTCCAGGAAGTCAATATGCAAAATAATAAAAAAGGAAGAAAGCAAGCAAGCTAACACAAAAACCCCACCAGCTCACTTTAGTTGTTAGAGGACATTTTTAAAAGTCACAGTGAAAAAAAAAATTAGAAAAGCTGTAGGAAATACCTTAAAAAATCAGAATCAGTAGGGGATGCCTGTAACTAATGAGAAAATGCAGGCAAGCGAGAGAGGAAGATCAGGTCAGAAATGCCAGATATGATGGAAGAACTGTATGATGTGACAGTGGAGGCCCTGGAGACAACAGACAAAGACAGAAAAAGCAGAGAAAGAGATAGTGCTCAAGAGATGGTGCTGAGAGAGAGAGTAAAGAGCAGGTTTTCTAGCAGAGAGAGGGAGGGGGGGTGAAAATCTGAGAACCCAGGGAGAGCCAATATATAAGAACCCAAAACTGTTTGCCAAGCCTATTTACACCGATTTAATCACGCAGAGTTGACAGATCTCAAACTAGGAGCATAGTGGGGAGGGAACAGTGAAGATAAGAACAGGCAAGAAGGTAGATGGTAGATTGCGTAAGTTTTTGAAAGAGCTTTTGCTAAAGCAGGTTTAAAGAAAAGGTGGCCACCATATGCAGCAGAGATCTTGTGAAGGATGAAAGGAAGAAAGAGCGAAGCTACAGATCATGCTGATGCCAAACAGACAATGAACATGGAGAAAGCAGCCTCGGAAAAGCTAGAGAAAACACTAAATCCAAGAGAGAGGGATAAGAAAGGCCACCCAAGAACATGAGGAATCAAAGTACTAAAGAACAGCAGATTAGAGGACAGAAAAGAGACTGTAGATCAGTGGCCAGAAGCAGAGAAATATCATTTTATAATCTCTGCAGCCTGAAGGGCAAACAGGCAATACAGAGCTAGAAAAAAAATTTAGTTACAATACTGTACAAGAAGGAAATCAAAGTAGCATTAAGAATGTCCATGAAACAGCCCTGTCACAGGTTCCAAAGGAAATTAATTAAAAAGTTATTTTAAAAAGGAGTCAGGGCTATCATCAGGAAAAGGAAAGTAATATTTAGTTGATTCTCCACCTATTAATTTCTTTTTAATGGGGACGCACCAAACTTTCAGTTTGTCTTCTGGACTTCAAACACTCGTGATTTTCTTCACAGACAGTAGAGCATGCCAGCAGAAGTCATACAGCTACTCAGAATTAAAACAGCACTGAAACTTACATTAGAGTAACAGATACAGGCTGCATCCCTCATCACTACACTGCACCAAAAAAACACAGTTGTTTAATCAACATTGGGCCAAAACCAAATGAAGAAAAAAACCCAACAAAGAAAAAAAAGCCAACCCAAAACTGCCTGTGTTCATCAACTTTTACCATAGAGATCCCAGCTTTGGAGAGAAAGGAGGGTTGTTTCGGCGTAGGGTCAGAAAGCCCCACAATTAAATAGGGCAAAGGGTGTACTTCTGCTTTAGAGAAGCTGGCCTTTGAAGCAAAGCAGCTGAAATGCAAGCATCTCTTATTGACCAAAATGAACCAGCTAGAACTATTTTAAAGCATGCAAAGAAGTGGGACCACAGTGAAAAAAAAAGAAAAAAGTTAAGTGAACAGCTGCAATATGAAGCATGTTAAATGAGTCTTAAACATTTGAAGGAGAAGAGAGAATTAGGAATCTAAGGACTACACACAGCTGGTTTTGTTGTGAAATGTTACCTCCCCATATACAACAAAACCATTGTTAGTGTACCACTGTAAAAAAGGAAAAAAAAACCTAAAAATCACACAAGAGACAGAGGAAGAGATACTTTTGAGCAACAAGAGTTTACAGAATTTAAGCAGTTACCACAAAGAGATTTGATAGAACTCAAAAGCATCAAAGTGGAAGAATTCTACCACCCTTGCTCTTACACAGGGAGCATCACAAACTGCCCGTTATCAAAACTTCTGTCCTCCTGAAGAAAAAATCCTCAGTGTGAGCAAGGTGACTGCATCAGGCCTCTCCTGAATCATGATGCTTCCCTGCCAAATAATCTTAAATATTGATTCAGATGTAATTTACAGATAAGTAACTTAAATGACAAACAGCATACAGAAAAAAGATTTCAGCACAGTTCTGTGCTGCTTGAGAATAACCTGAAGCACACAGCTTTAACACTCCACATGTGATGCAACGGATCTTATGAAGGGAGGGAGAAAAGGCTGTTCAGCAGTTTTTAGCTCTACAGATGAAGGCCTGGATTCTAGCATACATACAAGCCGACTGTAGAAATTCAGCTCCACTTCCTCAACCAATCTTACACTCGTGAAGATTTCTCCTTGATACAGACCAGGAGAGTTTTGTAGCAGCTAGCTATGTCTGTTGTTTGTTTGTTTGTTTGTTTTATTTTATTTAGTACCACCTGAGTGGTACAAGCAGATGCAATGTATTTTTAAAAAAATGCAAACTAATCACCCGTTGGACTGTTGCTTTTGTAGGTAAGTTCTCAAATTGCTTGCCTTTTTTTTTTTTTTTTTTATACACAATAACACACAAGCCAAAGTCGAATTCTGCCTCAAACTTGTTTCCATAAAACTTGTTTCCATAAAGTCTCTAATGCAGACACCAACTGCTGTGCAATGTGTGCACACCACTAAATGTGGATGAATTCATACTGACCTCTCTCATACATTCAGTTGCCTTAAGAGTGACAAAAGACTTCCTCGTATAATCAACCCAGTGTAGACTACCGCCAAAGGGATGGTTCTATTCCCACACTTTCTTCCCATAAGCACCAGTAGATCTCCAGCCACTCCCTTGCAGGGTACATGGACATCATGCAATTGCTTTATGAATCAGTTCAGTTCTCCGGCATGACAGAAGACTATATTTCCATTTAATTTTGGGGAAGCCAGTTTTGCATCAGATCAGCTTGCTGAACCAATCCTTCCCCCTCCTGCAGCCACACCGTCACTAGATTTTATGCCAAGGGACGGGCAAGGCAAACAGGTAAGCAGAATGTGAGCAGAAACAGAAACCTGCAGCTACTCCAAGCAAGGTGAAACAAGAAATTACACTGGAATACAAGTGCAAAGCTCTATCAAAATGTACCTGTCTGTAAGGCCAGGATCTGCAAAATGAGTCACAGCTAAGTGCGGTATTAACACTCTTTACTTGCAGTCTCCCACTGAAACATCTTTCCTCATTCCCTTCCTTGAGGAACAAATTGCATTTTCCAAATGCCGGCTCTGCTTTACAGTGTGTAGTTAATAGCAGCATTAAATAAAAAATATCAATGACATGAAAACATCTGCAAAACAAATTCACAAAAGAGCACTTCTAGTTTGTATTTATTTGTCTACCTCTATCCAAGTTCTACTCTGAAGCAAACACACTTATTATGATAGCTGCATGAATAACTTGTCACTGTTTCCTGGTTATTAAGGCTTGCTTTTGTTCCCTAATTAAAAAATGCAACAGAGTACAAATGCATTTACATTTGTAGAGAATTTCTATGCTATCTTACAACCAATATGTACAACTTAGACCAACTGTTCATATCACTGTTGTCACATGAAGTGAGAAAACTCATCTCTCCCCTGCGACAGGGGAGTGGGAGTCACGCAGCCAGGTGCGCATTAAGTGCTATCAAGGCCTGTCAACAGACAAGCAGAATTACCTCAGAGATCCAGTGAAAGACCAGTGACAAAATACAAGCTACCTGCAACCGAGAATCAAAACCTATGCAAAGAACAGGACTAGCATGCAACAGACACATCTGGAAGAATGAGCCATCCTACACCAAAAAAGAATACATATATGCACTAGGAATTCCTGTTGCAAGCCTGTACACATCTTCACTTGGTTTGCTTTGCCATTCTTACATAGGAACGTATCTGAGTTGACTGAAAAAACGCAGTCTCTTTTGAAAGGCTCTTTTGTGTCACTGCAAACATCTGCTGCATATATTGCTCCCTGTAGGAATAAGCCTCTAACAGGAACCTAAATTCACTGGATAAGCCAGAACAACTATAGTACAAGACACACACAGAGGACAACCCCCACCACAGAATTGCCACCTCACCACTACTTATTCTCCATCCACAGGACTGCCCTTTTTTGTTGTACTTCATTTACTGCTCTCGTTAATAATGCAGACTGTCTGCTCTGCTCACCTTCTCAATTTCTTTCAAGATTATTACTACAAAAAATGCTCAGAACTGTGCCATGTAAATTATGGGAACATGGTAAACTTTCTACGATGATGTCTGAATCCAGGTTCAGCGATCTCACTCCCCATACACCCTACCTCTGGCCCTACCAAGTCCTTCCTTTACTAAGAACTTCCTTACTCTTTCCAATCTTTTCCTCTCAGCTTATACCTCTCCTCTCCTAAAACAAGTACCCCTACCACTGTCTTTCAAACCCCTCGTCTGCATTCATGTCATCCTGTATTCTCTGAGTACCAGCTTTATTTTCCACCCAGTTGACATGCACAGCATCTACTCTAATGTCTAAGTATTTGGTGCCAGAACCTCATCTTGTTAGGTGTTTTCCAACATAACAACTGTTTAAAAGTGAAAATAAAAGCTGCATCTTATTTAAAATTATTTATCTGTCCCTGATACATAGGGCAAACACAATGTGTGACTGAAGTGAGTGTGGCCTCCTGAGGCAGAGCTCCTACAGTCAAGGTGAGCCTGTCCCTACCATGGTCATGAAGCTCCAACCATGACCAGAGGGTGCTCGGATGGAGATGGCCGTTCAAGCTGCGTGCTGCTCCGTCCTCAGCACTCCTGGCCAGGGCAGCAGCTAAAGCAAGACTTGGTGTGGCAGTTAACAGCCATGCAATCAAACTGACCGAAACAGGCAACCAACTTTGCACTGCCAGCAAGCCGGCGGTGACTTTTGGCCGTTAACAGCCTGGACACGGCCATAACTGACAGGAGGTGGCAGATGGTGGGTTTCGAGGCTCTGGAGAGCGGGAATTGCAGGACCCACAGATCCGGGCCCCAACCGCTGCTCCTCGGGACGCCACGCTGCCGGCGCCACCGTCTGCAGGCCCTCCCTCACGGCCACCCCCACCCCGAGGGCGCCGTGCCATCGCCCCAGGGCGGGGACCGGCTCCCGCTGCCGCTGTGGGGGGACGGCGGCGCTCGCCGTCCCGGGCCGTCTCCCGCTTCAGCTGCGGTCGTGGCGGCACCTCAGCCCCGCCTCAGGGCCGCGCTCACCTCTTCCCGCCGGCGCCCGGGGAGGGGGACGTGCCGCCTGGTATTAATGCCATTTCTGAAGCCCAGGTGCTCGGTTCGGAGTCCTCCACGCGAGCGGGATTTCAGAGAAGGCTGTGGCATGGCTGCCTGAGGAGAGGGGCGCCTGAGGGGCGGCCGGCAGCCCTGCTCTGTCAGCCCGCTGCCTGTGGGAGAGGGTGGCTGAGGTAACCGCAGCCCTCCCAAACACAGCAGAAAAGGAGGGACATGTTTCCAGCTGCAGGTTCAGTCAAATGTGGTCCCTCAGGCCTGATAAACAACCAACTCCTGCTGGAGCTCTCGTTTTCCTCAACAGCCCCCAGCTGAGCATCAGCCCTTTGGGGGTACCCCCCATCCAAGGGGTACAGCGTTTGACTGGCCAGGTGTTTCAATCAAGTTATCCCAGACCCCTGAAAATGTAAAATTAATACAATCTTCAGGTACATTCCATTTACCCCTAATTCTTGGGGCCAACTTGTCCAGTATCCAGCTTACACATACCTTTTTACTCATGAGCCTTAAACACCCTTGGCCTCAGGCTAATTTTTTTCAGTGTTACAGGTTAGAAATGCCTACTTTCTTTCAATGGCATATTCATCTGCTACCATCACAGGAAAATAGTTTAAAAACTGATCATTAATAACTCTTAACACAAAGAGTGCTTTTCACCTCCTTCTGCAAGTATCAATTAGTGTATTTGGGGATGCCGGAGAAATTCAGGATTCCTAAGACTACATCTTCACCATTTCCCAAAGCTGTAAGCTTCAAGAGAGAGGGCACAGCAAACCTTCATGTTCTCCATTTTGCAGGCTGCACGGCCTGCCCTTCCTTTTTATTGTAAGGCTCCCGCCAATTCCTTTGGACATCTGTAATTCTGTTCTCCATTAGTTCAACCAACTGCCGTACCTTCCACTGTAATCAGCGTCACTCCAGCCTCACTTTCTTTCTGGGTTTTCCAAGTCCTGTTAATCTGAAAACAGATAAGAAAGAGAGTTAATACTGACACTGGGAGCATCATATTAAAGGTGTCTTCGATCTCTGTTCACTACGTTCACTCTGTTCACAAGTGGCAGCTTGCTTAGACTTTACTGGTCGTCTTCTCAGATCATGTACTAATGATTCAGGTGCCAAATCCATTTTACTTGACAATTTTATTTGCCCAGAGATGTGGATCAGTCAGCAGGCCAACTGCACCAGCACTATTACTCCTGATGTGTTGTGGGAGTGCAGACGTAAGTCATTTTGTAGAAGCCTGTGCAAACGTGGCAGTAGCGGTCCAGCCCTAATACTTGGCTCTGTTCCCCAGGTGGAAGAAATTGGCCATTTCTGATAAAAGAATAAAATATATAGACATAAAGAATTTGCCTTTAATTTGACCTCTTTTGGATAAAATCATCGAGACCTTTGCCTCAGGTCCCAACAGTCTGTACGCAGGCCCTCTGAACTGAGAACTGAGTGGGCTCCACAAGAAGCGAGTTGTTCCCTGTTCTTCTTCTAGGCCATTAGCTATTCCTTTGATTAGTCTGCCTTCATCCCTCAGGGTCTCACATTTCTTTTCTGTACATAATATGCCATACATTGTATTACTCTTAGCTCAGTTTTAGAGCACCGTAGAACACATTTTTCTTTCTGGGCTTGTCCAACATGAGCTCATATACTTCAGATCTCTTTCTCTTCCCCTGATCATTGAAAATAAAATATCACAAGTAACCTAATATTTTTGGATCCATTCAAATCCTTAAAAGCTGTGGTAAATCCTAACATCATGGAGATGGGTGAGATTAGACCTTGAGTACCCACAGAAATGAAATGTATGATTACATCCTTTGCAGTTCTGGGCTCCAAATTAGCCTGTCAGGTTTGCATGTACTACTTCTGCTGACTTCAGTGGGAATTGCACATATGAAACTAACAGAATAATCAGGCCCTGAAAATTTGAGCTTGTGTCCCCAAGCAGAGCTACTGCATTTTTAACTGATTCAGTGTGAGATGCATCTGTGACCCTAGAGCAACAGCAACAGCTGGGAGTATGTGCTGGCACCCAGAAAGCTAGTGCTGTCTTTCCACATGGGATATACAGCAATCTCCAACCTGCCCTGCTTGTATTTAAAACACAAACTCAGATATAATATAAAGGAAGTGTTTCTGTTACCATGACATCGAGCAAGAAAATAAACATTGCGCTCCCTAGAAAATGAAATACAAGGTAACAGAGTGCTTTAGCAAGTCTAATGGCAGAAGTCAGAGCCATCATAACACATTATAGCAAACAAATGAAAAGGTTGATTTTGATAACTTGAAATAAGAGAGGAAAATATTGCAATATTTTTCACACAGAAAAAGACACAGTCTAGATACTCTTTGTCTCAACCAAGTGTTAAAAAAGCACTTATTTTTATTTTCATTTTAATCTTCTGTTTTTGAAAAGCTGCTGCTTTTTTTTTTTTTTGCCTGAATTCCTCAACTAAGGGATAGAACCAGACGTAGAAGTCAATAGGAACTTCCTAGAAATCTCCCAAGCAGAAATTAGATTATTTTTCAAAAAAAAAAAAAAAAGAACCTGGAACAAATAATTCAAATCTAAACCACAGTGAATTTTACTATTATCGATAAGATGTGGCATTATTCCTGAAAGAAATATGTATTCAAGTGTTTCATACCTGATATTGATGCTTCAGCATCCCAATTCTTCAAATTCAGGCTGACCAGCCACTCACTGAGGAAAGCAAAAAGTTACATAGATTATCAAATCTAAAACTGAAGGCTACACAAGCAGTTAGTATTACACAACCACACATAAGTCAGTGCAAAGGAAATACAACTGATCATCAAAAGAAAAATAAAATAATTACAGCATTTCAGGCACATACTTTAAAGCAAGCTTCCAGGATACGTACATTATAGCCTTTTTTTGTTAAAGTAGATAAAGTTCTTGGCTTAATGTTCAAATTCCAGTCTTTATTTCTGTACTTAAAGTCCTGTTTGTAACTGATGGTACGGAACTTCCAATGATAATTCAGTAGAAATCACTTCATTCAACAGATAGAGGAGTTATACTGAGTGCTGGGCTCAAAATTGTTGCAACATTTACGTGCATCTCTCTTCAGGACAGCAATGAAATCCTAATTCAATATGTGTAACTTCAAGGATCTGACCTTGCATTGGTATATTATTCAAATACATCACGCCTGTGTATACTGTTTTAATGCATTTTATACTCTTTTAATTTTGATCTGAAATAAGATGTCTTCCTCAAAAAATGTGAAAAGGTTTCTTTCTTTCAGTTCAGAGTACATCTGTAGAACTCATATGCCTGCCTGTTTGTTATGTTATACTTAGCTTAGATGTGGGGGCTTCTTTGCCCTCATTTTACAAAACCGCAAGCCTTCCTGGTACAGACAGGAGTCAGGCACATTCTTTTCAGCAAGTCCATCACCCACTTACTCTGCCCAATTCTATGAAGTAAAATCATGGCCACACGACTTAACGTTAATTATTTATTTCATGAAGTTATCCATTTTAGAGCTGAATTAGTGAAATGCAACTGAACTGAGCCAAAGGCTCGGACTGGGCTGCCATTTTGACATTCTCATCAGGGAAATGATGCTGTAAACACCCATACTTGATTCACATGCATGGTCTCTTGGTTGCCTACAGTAATGCCCATCTGTTCGGATGGCATCATGCCCACTCAAGTTGCTCAAGGGAATACATGCTGGGCAGTGATTGGCTTAGGTAAGTATTTTTCAAACTGGGTCGGTGTCGACCTCCTTTTGGGAAGGCCCAAGAGGAAAAGGAAACAAAAAGAATTTTCATTTTTTATTTTAATGGATTGTTTTCATTTAACATTCAGCAAAAACACCACCATCTATAAAACATTCAGTAGATGGTTTTGCTAATTCCTTGGTACCTGTGACCCCAGCAAGGAAAAATAAATTCAACTATATTCTCATTTTTTAAATAAATGAGTTTAACTTGTTATAATGTCACAGTCCATGTAACATTAAGACCATCTCATCTCCAGAAAAGAAACCTGTCTCAGCAGGCATTGCCCCATTCTGACAATTGAACTAATTTCTTTTGTTGATGAATATTGGTCAACACTCAAATATCTGAATTGGTATTCTTACCAAAAGTCATCGCTTGAATTCTGCGGGCAGAGTGGTGAGCAACACTGTGCCAAATTATTAGTCAGATCAAATGAATGTTACTGTACAAAAATGCAATTCCAAAATACACAACAGACACAAACATGCATAAAGATACAGATGATTGATGAGCAGTATCATGAAAGGATTAACCTCTTTTGGTTCCTAAATTGGAATAATTTCCAAATATACCCTTTTACTTCTCCAAAGCAAAAGAACTTTGCTTTAGTGAAGTGTATTGTACAGCTAAGCCATTGTCTGTCACATTGCTTTATCAAACAAGAAGTAAGGGGGGGGACATACCACCCTTTCTTCCTGCAAATAAACTGTGGGGTTTTTTACTTAAGAGAAAGATACCATTATTACCAAAAAAAAAAAAAAAAAAAAAAAGAGGAGGAAAAAAAGATGAAAATAATCCAGCTCCTTTTCATTTGGGAGACAAAAGCCTTTCAGTGCTGCGTCCATGCGCTCTGAATACTGTTTTGACACTGTGTCAAGATGCTCCCACTCTGCTCCAGGTCTCAGATCACAGTTGGAGTGTCTTGATAGAGTGTTGAATCAGTAGTGTCAGCAAGTCTCAGAACAGAGTCAAAGAGCCTCAACGTAGCCTCAGAGCACGTAGAGTCAGAGAGACCTTTCCCCCAAACTGAACTAGGCAGAGGGTGCTCCATTTTTTTTTTTATTTTTAATTGTTTGTTTTAAAACATTTCAACCCAGCTGCACCAGGCTCATGCTTCTAATTACTAGTCTTTCTTGCACTAAGGTATTAGAGCCAGCTCTCTCCCAACCCTGAAGAGCTGTTAAAAAGCAGCATGGAATAATGTTAATATTTTCTTGAAAGAGCAAGCCTAGGCACGGGAACAGAGGACCTGCACTTTCTCAGAGCAGCTGGCACTGTAGAGAAGGTTTGTTAACAGGGCCACACCATGCTTTGGTGGCACCTTGTTTGGCTGTGTGATAGCACTGCTGTGCCACCGTGGAAAAGAGCGCAGGGAGCCTGCGCCCTGGGACCCTGATTTCGCTGCTGTTGGAGACCCAAAGGGAGACGTGATGTTCTCTATCATAGCCACTGCCTATATCTGCAGTCCAATGGAGGGTTGGAAGGGACCTTGAAAATCATCTAGTTCCACCCCCCTGCCATGGGCAGGGACACCTCCCACTACAGCAGGTTGCTCAAAGCCCTGTCCAGCCTGGCCTTGAACACCTCCAGGGATGGGGCATCCACAGCTTCTGAGGACAACCTGTTCCAGTGCTTCCCCACCCTCACCACCTTTTTGTTCTTTTAAATATTTTTTTTATTATTACTTCACTTAGAGGAGTAATGTTGCGTCTTCCTTGTAAAGTCTGCCTCACATCTTTAGATCATCACTAATGCAACAGCATGGCTTGAAAAGCTAAATACCACACTAAGGCACCCCTCAGATGGATCAAATGAAGGGATATTCTAAGTAAGTGTGGGTAGAGACTGAATTAAACGTATTACAAGCATGGGTAGAAAAGAGGATTGGCAAGAGGAAAACTGTAACACCAGTAAAGGCCAAGGGGCAGGACATGGCGCTAGTTTCTAGCACTGTTTTGTAAAAAAATAACTATTAAAATAAAAATGTTTTAAAGACTGAATATGAAAACTATTCCTGGGCTTCCTCCTAGAAAAGACAGCAAAAGTGCACAGATCCCAAGATTTCAAGCATTGCTGCCAGAATAGCCACGTCTGGGAGGACCAAGCTACATCTAAGGCAACAGCCTCTAAAGCACTGAATAACAAGCATCACGTTTTGGGATGAGATGGATGTCATTTGAGAAAGAATGAAAAAGGATCAGGGTTTAGAAAGAAAATAACTAGACTTAAGAGGCTGGATTAGAAAAAGTAAATAGGTCAAAGCCAATTTTGCTGTAGCTTTACATCTGAATATGTAATCCAGTCAATTTTGTATGCTAACTCCAGGGGGGCGCACAGATCAATGTATGTAATTCCGGTTAAATGACCACTGCAGAGTGAGATGCATGCATTCTTCTCACAGCTGAGCCAAATTTATCCCTGATATAAATGCAGTGATTTCAATGGACTTTTAGGAGGGATACATACTCATTTATATGGTCAATACCTTCTCAGTCACTTGTTGCTTATGCAGATGCAATGTTTACCCACCCACAAGCAAAGTTGTTTTTAATTTCTCATTAGTTACTTCTTCCTTGTGATTGAGCTGTGGTTTACATAAAATATTAAAGTACAGTTACAAATAGTTATACAACAAAGTAATAAATGCTCAAGATCATAGGTAATAAAATTTTAAATGTTTCAAATTCTATTTTTGAAAGCTGTGTAACAAAATGGCAGTAGAGGCTTCAAGTGAGCAGGAAATACGCAAAATGAGAAGCGGGAAGAGGGACTGACCTCCCCACAGAAAGCTGAGGCTCAGCCGGTATTTACTACGTGTTCTGAGATCCTTGGAGTAAGATACTATTTAAGGTGCAAAGTATTTCTATTTAAAACAAAGGAAACTCACTGACTGTCGCGATGACTTTCTTGCAGGCACTTTCACAGCCAGTAGAAGATGGGGTTTTCCTTCTCCTCTGCCCGGGCTGGCCCTGCAGGGCCATTGCACCCTCACCAGCTGCAGAGGAGCTCTCTGACCTGTTGTGACCATTTGCTTCCACCCACCGCAAAGAGCAGGTCTGCCCCAGCGCTCTCCCAGCTGTCTCTGGAGGTAAAAGAGAAATTAAAGATTGTATCATCGAGGCACAAATTAAAATCTTTACTGGTAGAAACCTGGTAGAAAGTCTCAGAAGAGAATGAATTATGTATTTGAACACTTAAGATTTCCTTGCCTTTATTACAGCATGGGGTCTCAACTCTGCTTTCTTCCCTGCACTTTATTACATGGTTAGAAGTCCCACAGTAGGAAACTTGCAGTTTGAATTTTGAAGCACCTATAGTGTCATACTTTTTATTTTAATATTTGTCACCAACAGTGCCGACAGATAAAAAGTGCTGGCTCCCCACAGCATGATATGCGGGATTTTCAATAGAGCTACACAATTGCTTTTGCTAAGTGCTTGCGGGGCTCACAGTGCCAAATCCCGCAAATTGCTGCATTCAGGCCACTTTGCAGTGCTGTACCAAGGCAAGTGGTATTAAAAAAGTTAGTTGCTTGCAGGAGGGACATATGCCTAAATGGCTGATTTATTTTTAAAGTCTTAAGCAATTGTCTGAAGACATTTCTGCAACTCAGTTCAATAATTGTAGCAATTAAAAGATGGACAAAACTTTTTGTGTCACTTCTTACTTTCAATTTATTCTGTGCATTGCATACAGTTTTAGAAAAAAAATAATCTTTTTCCGGCTCCAAAGTTTGCTGGCCAAGTAAGTCCCAGAAGCAATGTCACCAATCGTGGTGACATTCTATTTATGGATTACTACTTCCTCTTCTTCTCCTTTATTGTCTTTAATTTGGTTTTATCCTTAATTTATAGGAATATCGTTGTTCAAATTCCAGCCTCAGATCAGTATTATGGTGTAAATTATTTCATGTGCACAGCAATGCAAGGTGTGTAATAGTTACACCTGAGGTATCAGGGGAGATTTTTGTATCTCCTGTCTTATTCACAGGTCAATTAAAAAGCTGATTAAACCCAAAAAGTCTATGATGATAATTGTTGGAAATAGACCGAGATGATAATTGGTTTAATGACTGCTAAAGGAGTCATTGGGATGTGTGTCTCTCAAGGAGCCTGAATGGCACTTTAAGAGCTAGATTCATCCTGGGTGTTGGTTGTTGACTTTAATGGTATTACTCCAAAATCTGATTTAGATCAACTTATGAAATATTGCAGACAAGACAAATCATTTTTAAAGGATGTCTCTGCTGAGCTTTGGTGTCTCTCTTGAACTACCTTATTCAATGTCAACTCCTCCGGTACAAATTCTGCCTGTACAGCTTGAAGTATCTCTATAAGGTGGGAATTCACTGAGGGTTTTATATTTTTATACATTTTTTTCTAGCATAGCAGGAAACAAATTCTATATAATAACTAGAAAATGTAGGCCGAGACCATCCTCTGCACAGGAAATTTCACTCAGAGGGCTGGACACCCAGCAAGGTCCTATTCACAGACGTCTCTTTGTATTTTTCTGCCTGGAACCAAAGAAGGGGATTCATGCCAAAACTCTGCAGGATATGGAAATCTATCGGCTGTTCTGTGCTTCTGCATGTCTTTCAAAGTGGCTTCTGATTTGGGGAGCCCTAAATTAAGATCCATGGGCTTGGGGTTTTAAGGTTTTGGTTGTTTTTTTTTAATAAGGACTCAAAACCTGCAGCTTCGATTCAAATAGGAGTCAGAAACATTTGATACCTTTGAAAAACCCCTGACATTTCATTCCTCATACTGAGGACCCAGAACAGCAAAAATTTAGACCAAAATGATTTCTCCAGGCTAGTCAGTATTAGAGAATAGTGCAGAAGTCAGAAAACCGTTCCTGCTGGTTCTCAGTCCACATGCACTGCCTAGGCTTGGAAAGGCTATAAGGTTATAAATCTTTCAGTGAAAACAATTCCTGCTTCATGCCATCAACATTGCCTGAAGACATCTGCGTAGGGCATCTCTAGAGGAGGCTCCCATTACTAGACCTATGCAGAAGAATAATGAGAAACTTGCATCCGGTTTGAAAGACATTAATGAGTCTCTCTTGGATACAAAATATTTGTTCAACACCCTTATGGGCAAAGTAACATACAGCTGAGCTGGGGAAGCTCTGGCTGAATAGGATGCACCGATAGGTCTCGGAAAAGGAACGACACAGAGCTCTGCAAAGAAAGAAACAGTTTTTCAGGCCAAATTTGCAGTTCTGGTGCTTACATGTGACCGTATTGCTTTGAAAATACGTTTTCCAGCACCTACTACTTCTCCATTTGTTCCAGTGGGGTTTCACATGCCATAGGGGTATTCTGGATTCCTCACTGGTTCTTCTCTCATTTTGCGTTTCTATCCTCAATAACATTTTTGACAAAAAAATAAAAAAATACATTTTTCAGCATCTTAAATGAACTGTAGACATATTGACTGTGTTTCCCTCTCCCCTCCCTCCAGATTTCTCTCTCACACGCAAATATATTTCAGGGTTCGGGTGTTGGTTTGTTGTTGTTTTTTTTCCCTCTCTCTGAGCTTGGTGCATCATTGAGCTAATGATGCACAGTCAAGTTATCCAGTATCATTAGATTACCTAAGGCTCTGATCCTAGTGTGCCTTACATATGTGAACATTTAACTCCTTGAAGTCAAGGGAAATGGTTGTGTACACATTTGCAGTGCAACATGAAAGAAGATGCATTTATCTGGCAGTTCCCAGAAGGCAAAGGAGGTTGGTGTATTCTTTAATGTAATGTATCAATAACTGGAATTAGGCTATGAAATGAAGAATGGAGGGCAGGGGCGACCGTGGACTTAATTTGCATTTAATGCTTCATTAGGGTGCCAAACCCCTCAGTAAGGGAAGGGGAGTTAGCATTCCTGTTTCCTGGTACAAACACATCTTATCTACCAGCAAAGGTTGCCTCCCCTCACAAGCAGGGTACCAGGTATCTCAGCTTCCTCTTATGTCCTTTTATCAAATAACCAATTTACAGCCTTAAAAAAATTTCCAAGTGCAGAACTTCCTGTTGCTTTTGTGCCTCTGCCCACTCTCAGACAACCCTTCTAAAGCCACACCATTGTTCTGCATCAGACTTACCCTTACCACTCAGCTGCCGTGTGAGCACTGGCAAACTGTAAATCCGGTGGCCCACACAGGTGCCACTGCTGGAGGTGTGGGGAAGGGTGGAGGGGGGGAAATGTAGAGAAAGCAAAAAGAGAGACCTAGAATTTGAAAACAGTAATGCAGCTAGCCAGGGAGCAGATGAGAAGTATACACGGCAGAGGGCTATCACCAAAACTCCAGGTTTATCTGGTAATAGGAACAGCCAGTACAAACCTACAACAGCCAGGAGATTATGTACATGGCTTAGGTCAGCGGAGAACCTCCCTGGCAGTGCTTCGCACTGGCCTCATGCTTGCGCCCACACACCCTCTCAGCTTCAAGCCTGAAACCAGGGTGAAAGACGGGATTTTATTTGAACACAAGTGCTCTTGGCACTGTCACAGAAATTATCAGGCCAGTTAGGGAGAGAGAGGCAAAACTAATTAACATCATGCACTGCATCCACTGGCCATACCACAGTTGGGTGTTGCCCACCTTCTCCTTTCAGTCCATCCACCTCTTTTTCCACTGTCTGTACACCAGACCTCATTCTGCTTTCAGCTGAGGCCTCATCTTCCAGGTTTGCATGGTTTAGCACTGAGGATATACACTGTAATATAACGTGTTGCATATTTCTTAGGAAATACACAACACTTGACCAAGTCTTAAGCCACAAGAGTCCTCATGAAGAAAAATGTTTCTGGGTCCTACTTTGGGTGAAACTGTCATTCCCCATTAGCAACCCAAATTGTTTCTTCTATGTGAGGCTAATGGAAGCTCTTGACCATTCCTTTAGCACCGCTGCAAAAGCATTAGCTGAGCTCATCTGCACACTTCCTTAACCCTCCCTCTGTGGCAGGTGTGCACCGAGATACTTTGTGAATAAAACAGAAAACGTACATACTGTATCCTTTGCAAATGGCACGTGTATTTTATAGCTTTCATACGTAGAAGCCAATTTCTTGAGGAACAGTTCCTATAAATTGCAACTGGAAGAAGAAGATGCACTTATTTATTGCATTGCTTTCAACCAGGAAAAAAAAATGTTGTTTCTCTCTCCCTCCCCTTTAAATTAAAGGCCGGGTAGAAAAGAGCCCAGCACCTCAGGGACGTGGCTTCGGCACACGCAGCTTGGAGGGCTCGTTTGCTGGCTCGTTTATTGTGAGGGAAGGATCACGCTGGGGGCCAGGTACCTCTTCCAGTCACGTAAAACAGAAGACATAGATAAACATATATTTTTTTTTAGTTCAAAGCAAGATTTTAGTTGGTACTAAAAGATTTTGGGGCTAAAGATTTTTTTCAAAAGGCTTTTTTAGCAGGATTTTTTACACACAGAGGAGTCCTGCGATGCACTTGCTCTCTAGTCCCTGCTTCCCAAGGATACCGACTGTGCTGTGCAGGGCTTTAAACGCCAACACACCTTTGGGAACATCAGCAGAAGCAAAAATCCAGAAAACCCAGTCTGTACATTCTGCCACAACTCAGTAAATACCCTGCATTGCCTCTCTGACCTGCTCGAGCAGGTTGACACCATGTACTATTAATACAGACAAAGTAGTAAAACCCAGGTATGGGTAAAATAGCGAAAACACTTCCATGGCATTTCTTTACCTGGGGGCTTTGATGTCCCTAAAGCCCTCCAAACCAGCGTTTCGTTTCTGACAGGGCAGCTTGTGAAATCCATGCAGAAACGGGGTGGCAAAATGGCTGCCGGGGGGGGGCTGAGCAGCGGCCGGGTCCCCTGCCCGGCTCCTGCCCCGGCTCTGGCTCTGCGGGGCAGCTCAGCTCTCTCGGCTTCAGAGAACAAAACAACAAGCTTTGATTTAAAAAAAAAAAAAAAAAAAGCCCCAAAGAGGCTCGGGAGCACATCAGCCTCCCCACTGTGAGAGGAGGCCGAGCGAGGCACCACAGGAAGGGCGGGGGAGGCCGAGGGGCCCCGCCAGGGCTCTGCCCGGGCCGCGGCGGGCGCCCAGCTCCCCACGCAGTGTGGGAAGGAGAGTGTCTCAGCAGAGCTCGGCCATTTCTGCTCCTGGCCACAGCCCAGCGCTCCCCTGTGCCCTCCGTGGGCCCCCGCTCTCCTCCACCCAGGCGCCAGGCCCCAGCGCCGGCCGCGGCCCCGCTGTCAGGCCGGGAGGCCCCGCGTCCCCCTTCCGTCCTCCCCGCTGGCGGGAGGCTGCGGGGCCGCGGGCCGGGTCAGCGGCGCAGCGTGGCGGAGCGGCCGCCTGCGGCGGGGACACAGATGGCCGGGGATGGCAGAAGGAAGGGGACAGGCGCAGAGAGCAGCGGGGCAGCGCGCTGCCAGCTCGGGGAGCAGCGGCCAGCAGCACAGGCAGAGCCGACGGGGTGCAGGACCGTTCCCAGCCAGCGCCCCCGGCCCCAATGGGGGGCCAGGCCCCCTGCGAGGTGCCGCGCCAGCCTGAGGGTGACCCCGGGCCCCTCTTCCCTGGCACCTCCAGGACAGAGCGGAAATGCTTCCCTTTTTCCCTCGGAAAAGGACAATCTCACATGGTTAAATTGCAGCGCATTATTAGGGCGGTGAAGACCATACTTTGTTAGCAATCTTGTAGGCGATGCAGTAATTAGCTTGTCTTTTCTCTTGGGGTGCTCGATGTTTCTCCTCTGGACACCTCCTTTAGACGGGCAGTCTCCTTCTGTCACCTGCTGTCCTCTGTCACCTCTGTAATGTGCTAAGACTCAGAAAAGCAACAATAATTCACAGATAAATAGGTCAAAAGGCAAGCCCTGGCTGCCATTTGCAGGAGAGGGATCTTGAAGTTCTGAGGATGACAGCAATTCCATGAAGACAGGTAAAACTAAGGACAAACAATTTCACAAGAGGCAAAAACAGGGAGAAAAGAAAAAAGGCAAAGCAAAGAAGCACAAGGCACGCTCCCATCAGCTCCAAACCTGGTGGCCACTGCAGCTCCCGCCATCTGGGTGTCTGTGGTCATACGCTGCTGAGCTCGCACGCTTTCAACCATGACAGCACCTGCAGGGCGTTGTTCTTATCCTGGCTAAGTACTGCCAGTGTACCCCAGGGGTACGGCGCCCCAGACCTCTGCACCACTGCCAAACGTGGCTGAAGCTGGTCAGCTGCTGTGGGGGGGTGGAGAGGGGATTGCAGAAACCTCCCTGCTTTAGGATGTGGGTCTAAAAAATGTGGAGATGGCTGATGTAGGCCAGGGGAGGAGCCTTCACTGCCCGTACCACAGAGTGATTTACACATTAAAAGGCAGACAAACACACAAACCCCAACCTGTTCTTAGACATTGGTAGGAGAAAATGAGATGTGCATTTGGGACAAGGGATGTGTGGATTCTCTGCAATGGAAGTGGCTGCCAGAGAGTGGATTTTCCATTAACTCCTCTGGAGGGCAGGAGTGTTGTGGAGGGACATCCCCCTCAGCCCCCTCACCCCTCTGATTTCTCCCTTTCATATCCCCTCTGAGCTGCTGCTCAGTGAAGTGACCTTCCCCAGCCCACTCAAAGATGCTCCAACACAAAGTGAACAGTCACTCACTCCCTCAAATGGTCCCCAAACTTCTTTTCTTTCCCTTTCTTTTGGAGTTTGCTTTTTCCAAAACTCTAAGGCACCTGACTGAAGGCGGTGACCTCTTGTTGAAGATCAGACAAGTATCTACAGAAGCACTAAATAAAACAATGTGTAAAGCCAACTACGAAGACAATATATCACCTGTAGGTACTGGTTGCTACCTCTTGCCTAAATATTCAATGCTTTTTGGATGTGTGGACTGCTGCGAATACAAGTCTTTTGTTAATCCATTGTTAATACGAATTTATATTTCAGTATTTGCCTAAACTTCAAGATATTAAATTGTCTAGACAGCGTTTCTTTACACATTTAAAACTTTTTTCATGGTTTTCAACACTGTACTGGCCCTAATGCCACTTGGATCCTTAAGTGACTTTTGCCTAAAGCCCATCCTCAGCAAAAATTTCGGCAATTCTGGTTTGCACTTACCTGTGAGTCACCCACGCCTCGATCAGCCTGTGCCAGCCCGTGTCTGCAACACCAGTGCACAGGAGCTGCGACTCACAGAGACAGGCAGGGAAACATTCGGGGGATTACTGAAAGGCTCTCCATCCCATTTTCAATGTGTTGCAGCTGTTGAAATATAGGTGCCCTTGGAGCCAACATTTCTGACTGTTTTCCAAATGCCTTCCGTAGCACTTCTTGGCCACTAAGAAAAAGGGGGCAAAGCATGTACCAGAAGCTGTGATATTATCTTTCTCCACCTGCAGTTAGGCTCTCTTTTCCCTAGGAGCTTTTAACGGATACAGGAACTATATACTACGCTGGCGAAGCACTCCCTGGTGTGATTGCAGCTATGCCAGCAAAGCTGTGTTTTGTACCAGTGCAGGGCTGCTCTGCCCCCGCTCCCAGGTGGGACAAGCGGCACAGAAAAAACAGCCGCTCGGGAACCAGCAGACCAAGGCCCCAGGCTGGGCTGCAGAGCTCAGACCTGGCACCCTGGCCAGCACAGCCCCGCCTGGGGGGGCTCCGGCCTTGGAGAACGGGGTCAGGAAACATAAAGGGGTCAGGCAACAGCGCTGCGCCCTGGCGTAGGCTTAGGACCAGCCCTGGGAGATGCAGGTGTCCAGCACATCACAGGTGCAGCTCTATGGCAGGAGCGGAAGAGCGGACGGCTCTCCCTCTGCTTCCTTGCAGTAGCTTTCACCCACACGCCCAAACTGGACTTCTTTGCCCCTGAGAAGGCAGATGCCAAGGCAGCACCATCCCTTGCCATGGTGCGTGCTGTGATTATAACAATGACTGTTCATATCGGCCTGACTGTACCAAAAATACCTCAAAGCAACCCTGCAGATTCATGGCAGGTGTCCCTGCACCTTCGTACATATTGTCTTAGAAAATTTAAACAAGCAAGATTTGTCCATTAGCGCTCAAATATTACCCAAGTACTGTAAGATGCTGGAGCACCTGCAGAAGAGGACCCCAAACCAATTTTTCCCCAGCCCTGGGGGCACAGTCCAGCCCGTCTCCCCGGCCTGACTTGTGCTGCTTGTGAACGAAGCTCACATACCTGAAAGGATGAAGAAGACGGAGCAAGACCACAGCCCTTACTCTTCTGCTTTGGGCTCCCCTACCTTTTAAAGGTAGGATGGAAAACCAAACTATTCCTTTCCTGCACCCCTGCCCATGGTCTGGACAGGGTTCAAGGCAGATGCAACACACAGCTTAGACACCAGCCTGCTTGGTGCTGCCAGGCTGAGCGTGGACCCCAGCACCCCGGCCCTGTGCCCGCGCTTCCAGCACAGGTGGGGAAAATTGTGCAGCTCAGAACAGGAACCCCACATGGGGAGTTCCCCATCTCGGCACAGTGAATATACACCTAGTTTTAACTAGTCAGCAGGGAGATGCTGCGACAAAGGCATGTGCTTCAGTACAGCACTACTAAAGCGGCTCTCAGAGTTGCATGGAAACATCAGTTCACTCTTGGGATTCCAACACAGAACCCTTTCCTGAAGATAGAAACCCACATCTTCCTTTTCATTTCCCAAGGCCTGCGCAGAAGCGATCAAGCATCATTCCAAACCCAAGGCCTAGCAAAGAGCCTCCCCTTTCGGTATATCCGTTGTGAGAACCCACTGCCTTGCTTTTAGCACAGAGAAGATGGCACAGGAGCTGTTACCAGAGCAGATGATGTATGTTCCCCATCACCTTTTCTTGCAAGGACATGTCTATAAGCCTGTACTGCAAGACACTTCTTCATTTCCCATCTTAAAATGTTGCTTACGAGTTAGAAATATGCATACATTATGAATGAGAGTAATGAATTGGTGATTTCATTAGCTAATTTTTCATCCCATAAACATCTGTGCCATGGCTTATGGAGAAATAATCAGGTAGAAAGCTAACACTCTTTCTAGAAATGGATCATTTTAGTACAATGTTGCATAAACAGTGAGCTAAGAATTATCTAGATAAAACCAGAACTGCCCTCTTTGGAATTAAGAAAAGTCATTCCTAGTTTTGTTATATTAGGGTTCATAAATTTATCACAAATCAAAATGTTGAGCCTAAACTCTGACTGTCCATGCAATGCTATTTCAGCAGAATAGCTGGCAGAATAAAAAACGTATCTATCATTTGCCCCAAATGGGACATTACTTCATTTTTTTGAGAAAGTTGAAACTTTTCTCAAGCTAGAACTTACACGTGCTCTGTTGCTTCCCGCTGGAGGGATGACCCTGCCTCGCTTATAGCCGGTAGCCTTCCTTCCCTTAAACGTGGTACGTCCCACTGTCTTGAAGGAGCTTTGTGTGTGCAACATGACCGTCAGCATCAGCAGGAATCTAAACGTTGAAAACGTCGTCTGTAGTGTCAACAAGCTGTGCCCTTGCACTTGTTAATAAACTCACTGTATAAACTAATTTGGGCATTGGCTACACATCCTTCAAAACATTTTTCCTACAAAATATCACTTACATGCTCCAAGCCCAGACACAGCACAATGACAACCAGTTGTGCTCGAGTTCAGTGCAGCGATTTTGAAAGGCTCTAACTGTGCATATTCCTATGCCACAGTCTTGCAAAGCCTTGTACATCGTGGGAATGGGTAACCACATCATTTCAGCTGTCACAACTGCTAAACATCTTTCACGATGATTATGATTCATTCAAGCAGGAGATACCATGAGAACTGCATCTCACTAACTTTCCAAAGGTGTCCACGGTCCTTAAAATGACTGTTTCTCTGACTGGAGAGATAACTTACCTCATTACCATATAATATGTTTTAAAAGGGAAAAAAAAAAAAAGCCTGCTAATTAGCTGTGTTAGGCTGCGTGATGGCAGTTTCAGGTGTCAGAAGAATGGCAGTTACACAGAGCTACAATACCTGTGGGCCTAGAAGTCCACGTGCTTGAAATATACAGTCTCCTACCAGCGTCCCCGAGGCCTGATCCAATATTTGCGCATTTGTACACAATCCAGAAAGCTTTTTTTTTTTTATTGAAACAAAGAAGCACAGAGATGGGGTCAAGGCAGCTACAGACCAAGTCCCCTCCATTCTTGTTGACTTGACTAAAAGTTAGGAGTATTTAAGAGTTAAGAGCTAAGAGTAGTTAAGCTAGCAACCCCTTTTCGCACACAGATTAGTAGAAGATGTTCTTACCTCACCTCAACCTACCGTGGGAGCCTGGGAGGCGCATCCAGGAGTGAGCACAACGCCAGGCGCAGGAACGCGGCTTTCACTTTCTCCCAATCTTCCTTCCTCCTGGGGTGAGAACGCTCTCCGCCGCCGAGGGAGCCATCACTTTGTGATTTACACACATCAGGCAGCAGTGGTGATGCAGCGTGCACTGACAGACAGACAACCGCTGACGCTAAGCTCATGTATTCCCTTTATTGAACTGTACTAGTTATTGCAATCAGATTAAGTCACATTTATAAAGCAGACCATCCAGTTGCACTGAAACCGATTATATTCATTACATAGTTTTAATCACTGTCCGGTGAACTGGCAAATCCAATCAAAGCATTAGTCTTTAATTAAAAAATTAAAAAGAAATATTCAGACAATAGCCAAGCAATCACATCACAATGCACAGTTATCTAAAATTGCAATTAAAAAGCAGTTAACAAAAAAGAAAAAAATCACACCTAATCTTTAACTATCAATATAATACAAGAAGCAACAAAGGGCAACAGCATCAAAGCAGATTTATCTAACACTATAAATTCAGTCAGAAGCAGAAGCTCTAAAGTACACTAGCTGAAGCAGGACAATAAAAAATACTGAGCATGGAATACTTTTAATCTCTTCCATTAATATTCATTTCCAGCTGCTTATAATAGCAGCGCCTCATGGCCAAATCATTAGAGTTTTACATCTGGGTTGCAAATGACACTTTGATTGGATGTAATGTTCAAATGGTCCTCCCCACTGTGCCACCGTCAAGTCTTCTGCAGAGAGGTGTCCTGTAGTGCCAGTGGCTCACTGTGCGTGCTGGCTCAATGTGTGGTTCTGGAAAGACGAAAAAAGGAGACATGCATGAGGGGCAGAATAATAGAAAGCATGCCCATACCCTCCTACTCAGTACCATTTATGCAGAGCTCGACATAAAAGCTTCTCAATTATTACAAAACAAAATGCAATAAAGAAAAAGTACTCATAAGTAACAGCTGCCAATATGACACATTTGCTTTGTTCTGACAGATCTGTTAATGCTGGCATGAACTTAGAAAAAAAATGCTGCAAGCCAAGTACAGCCATGAGGGTTTCTTTTTTTTTTTTTTTTTTTTTCCTTTCAATACATATAAAGAAAGTGGTAACACTTTATGGGCAAAAAATGCCTTTAGGGATTCCCTTAACTGTAACAATTAAAAAAAAAAATACCTGAATCGCGGGGGGAAACCTCACCATATTTTACTCTTTTATTCTCACTAGTACCGGGTGCAAGTACTGGCAGCAAGAGACACCAGATTGTGACACACACTTCTCAGTCCAAGAAATACTTCGGCAATAACAGCTGAACCGCCAGTTCAGGCACCAGGGTAATACCACCCAGCAGAAAAAAGGCTGGATGTGTAACCCAGAAGTTAAATCTCTTTAAAGACTAGACTTTGCTCTACATATTGCTTTCAGCAGTTGTATTTTTTTGTTCCCCTTTTTCCTTTTGGTAGATTTGTAATAGCCTCATGTCATCACGGTATCTCGCATCAGAGGATGCTGACCTGCCTTGCCATTTTGTGCAGGAGCCAATAAATCGCAAAGCCAACCTTGGAAGCGTATTTTTAGAGCAGCACCAATTCACCTACATTTTGTGTGCTGACTGAATCCCAGTCCTACATATAAGCTCAGCTTTATTTGTGTGACTATTCAACTATTTGAGCAACTAGAGATGCGCTTCATGGTGAGCTTTTCTTGAGGTGGGTTGCCAGCATCCCCAAATATAAAAATTCATTTGCATTATTTCAAGCCTAGGCAATTTTACTGGTCTCCATCTGCCTAATAACAGAGCCGGGCAAGTCCACCAGCTTGAAGAATAAGTTTTTAAACACGAGAATGAATTTTGAATCTGATTATTTATTTACAATCGCGAAGCTTTAAAATAAGATATTTTAACTTTTCATAAATCATCTGGTCCTTCTACGCTATCCACAGTTACATCTTGATCAGGAGAAAGCACGATCCTCCGCTTCATCCAGAGATGACAGCTCCCTGATGAACACCGTCTGTGGGAAGAGCTAATGGGCAGCCTGCGACGCGCGGGGCCAGGCGGCGGTGACCCCATTTGCAGGCAGGAGCATTTCTGGACTCTGCACTCCCAAAAAGTGACCACCAGGTGTCAGAAGTGCTGCTGAGTTCCTAAATCGTGGCAAAAGTTCTCTGCGATATTGTGCCGGGTGGGCAGCGAGGAAACTCCGCGCAATAATGGTCCGGCTTTAACATGGCCGGAGGTTACAGGGGCAGCACAAGCATCGGAGCTGGAAGGGGCCCTTGTGACATTAAATACAATCAACTGACGGAATCACAAAGTAACCGGTCCTTGTTTATCATAACCCTCTGAGCACATGCCAGTCTGTGACACGAACTATTTCAGAATCAAACCCCAGCAGCGCTGTGCAAAGACCTGGGAAGCTTATCAGGGGATGAAGCATTATACTCGAATAAACGTCAAGTGAATCGGCAGTTGAAACTACTTTGCTTTTAGACGATTCAACATCACCAAACATAAAATCCAGTGGCTTTTTACTTTGCTACACATGGAAATTTTCCTGGCCTTAGTAAGGAATGACCTTTGCAGTGCTGGATGTTATTCTCAAGTGAAATAATGACTTTATGGAAGAGCCCTACAGGCACAATGGCAGCACTGACAGGGAGCTTGTCCACTAAGCCCACCTAGGAAAGCATGGGAACGTGAAAGAATACACAGGCCTCTCTGCGCTCAGACATACTCCTCAGCATTTTAACAATGGCCATTTCTTGTGCGCATCATTACAGCTCTATTTTTAGGTCATCCTGAATATCAATTAAAAAAGCAAAAGGTTTACCATCTTCAAATCGAAAGAAGAGCTATTCATGGTAGACAAATCCATACTTATTTAGGCAGTGTGATTTAAAAGATAATGCACAATCAGCACTAGATGCATGACGCACGGTCTACAGTCAGGGAACATGATTTCAAACTTGTGTGGCTGCTGCATTGATTACACCAGGCAGGTCAATAAAGGAATGGTATGTGGCTCTAAATCTGATAATGAAGCTTTCACTGTGAGCCCTCCCTCCTCAAACATAGGTTAATAATATGTTCTGAACACTCCTAATACAACGAATATACACCCCTAATGCAATGAGTATACTGTGTTTGTGAGGAGAGTTTACACAAAGAAACAGATTATACTCAAATCCTGCAGCCATGCAGAGCTGGGTCAGGCAGGAGCTGAGAAACTAGCCGTGTCATAGGGCTATCAGTTAAAAAAAAATAAAAAAAATACATTTTTCATATGCAAATCTTGATTTTTGTCTTAATATCTTAATATATCTATTCCCCCTGCATGCATTACTGGCAGCCAAGATGCTCACTAGTCCCCAGACCAAGCAGTTAATAAATAGAGCCACATTTTATACAGGACCTCAGAAATGTATCTGTAACGCCTACGGACACAAGAGCCTGTGTGCCCTGAATCCCACCCCTGCCTTCCAGAGAGCAGATCCTGCACAAGCCACCTGCACAAATGTGCAAGTCCTGCGCGCCCAGGTGCTGGTGAACACCAGACCACCAGGTTCCTGCATGTGCAAATGCTGCATAACCACCACCAGAGCGTATTCAGAAGACCCACGAAAGCCTGCCCGTATCCTCTGCAACCAGTACAGGTTTCTCACCTATTAAAATGTATTTCAGACCACACAAACATGCTTTCCAAAAAAAGTCTGGCAACCTGTCTCCTATTGCTAGCAACTGTCACATCTTGTCTTCTTGCTTCTACTCCCTCCTCCCCGCGCGTGTGCAGCTCATTGGAATTGTGCTTTGCACATGTCAGAAAGCATCCGAGATGTTCAGTGCTTATGTCTCTTCTCTCACACGTGTGTTTCGCATATTTGACCCATGCTTTATCAAATAACTTTATTAGGCACCTCCGTGTGTGCTTACAGACAAATTCCCCTGGCTGACCAGACTTCCAGAACAATTGAAAAATAAGTAAATCCTGGCACTGAGGATGCCCCGTGCCTTAGCAGGAACAGCCTGCAGCCCCACGCTGCACTGGGCTGTTCCAGGCGGCAGAATGAAACCATAAAGGCTAGAAGGGAGCGAGCATTTTGAAACGTGTGATGCTGCAGGAATGCTTCTACCCAAGTAGCCTGAGGAAACTTCAGCCACCTTTCCAGCAGGAAGGTGGGCTGGCAGGAAATAGCTCAGGTGTGATTTTTTTAAATCTAGAAGTTATAGTTTAAAATAATAAAAAAAATATTAACGGTGATTTCCAAAGGAAAATAGAACAGCCACAAAACCGAAGCTTCTCCTTGCACATGCCTACCTGCTCACAAGGCCATTCATACACGCATGCATGTGGGGCCGGCAGGAGGCAGGACATAATTTGGAAGCTGAACAGTAAAAATGGCTCTTCACAGCTCCTGTTAGGCCCCCTGGCTCACGCACGGCTCACAGCTGATACCCCACTGAATACATCATTCTGAGACATTATTGCAGCTGGAAAACTCTACAGCAGCACTAAGTCACCTGTCAAGATCAAGTAAGTCACAGCTTATTTATAGGACAAGGTTGGAAAATTTCTTCTTTTCTTTTCTTGATAATCATGCAAAATGGATAGCAAATCCGTTAGCCACGTCAGGGGGAAAAATGCAACTACCCCAAGCCTCGGGGCTGTCGCAGTGTTTAAGTGGAATTTTCTACTGGCTGCACAATCCCCAAATGAACCATTTGCGGAAGTGTCTGTGACCAAAGAACTGGGCGACGGGTTTTGCAGGAAATAAAAGATTTCAAAGAATGGTTGATTATTGTCCGTGTAGATACTGATTGCTCTCCAGATCTTCCCTGGGGACACCCCCTGCCTGCCCTCTGGATGCGGATCAAGCCATTTGTGCAGGACATCTACAATGAATATTTCTCTGTTTTTCTACATGCATTATTATGAAAACACTGGCACGACAATCTCCATTTTCAGAGCACCGTGTCAAGAAGGAAAGCATCAGGCTTGAAAGATGATCACTTACAGCAGTTCAAAGAACTCTTACAAGCTATATAAAGATCCAGAGAAAAAACACACACAAAAAGGCAGCACATGATGGAGCAAAGCTCCAAGCCAGGCAGTCAAGCTGGGAGTCTCCCACACTGCAGCGACGTTCACTGCCAACAAGTCACAGGTGTACTACACAGGAGCAGGTGAAAAAAATAAAATGCAACTGCAAGGGGTGTGATAATGGTTTGGGGCCATAATACATCCAGTCTATAGTGCCACTGTGCATCTGTTACGTATTTAGATATTTTGTACCAGCCGTTTAGAGTTACACTGTCTATGTGCGTGAGCATATACACCTAAAAAAACATATGTTATGCAGAGGCTAAGAAATGGCACAACAAGGCTGGTGGTGCCCACCACCCTCAAGTGAAATTCGTAAGCCTTCTGCAGTGTTACGCAGAGATTGGGACTCTGATGAAAGGTTATAAAGCCTCCCTTCCCCCTTTCAAATCCCATTAAAATGAACAGAAACCATTCCTCAAATCATTTCAACAGGAATTATACAGATAATAGATTAGTGCGACAAACGACCAACGCGGAACTTCACTGGTGATTAGCCATCGGGCGGGCCATGCGCAGGAGCAGGCCCAGTGTTTCCCTCCCTGCCTCTCCCCACCTCCCAGCCCAGTTTCCACCACCCCTTCAGGCACCGTCCGGCTCCAAGCCAAGGATCAGGGTCTCAGGGTCTCGGCTGGGGACCCCTCGGGGTTGTGCCCCCTCGTCCCCGTTCTCTCTCCTTTGCCCCTTACAGAGCGGGGCTGGGGGGGACAAGAGCAGCGATCCCTCCATCGACTGTCAACGCACACAGCTTGCCAGACAAAAACTAAACCTCAGATTCAGATGTTGACTTGAAGCAAAGGTTCAAGTCTCACATTTGAACATATATATAAAAAAAGACAAAACAAAACCTCCAAATTGCTACAAACAGAAGTTAGAGTGTCTAAATATTTACGAAATACCATCTGCAGCGTTCTTTTCTCAAACAGTGTTTTGCATCTTTTGAATTCCAACTGGTCCAAAAGTCTTTCAACCATTATTCCTCATTATATATCCACACGCACACACACTTCTGCACACAGGTACTATTTCCCTCTAACAGCAATCCATAAAGATGAAAATCTTTATGCCTTGACTTTATAAAGGGATTACTTTAGGCAGAGGACACAGGACGACCCTTGCTTTAGCCATTGGAGATTATGCTCTCTACAGAAAGCTGTGAGCCTTAAATTGGTGCTGCTCTAATCCTAAACTGGAGAGGCATTCAAGGGATGCCATGACCCAGAAGAGCAAGAGGAAAAAACCTAAATTAAAAAAAAAAAAAAGGCAAAAAAAAGAGCACACACTGAAGGGGGGTGGGGAAGGAGAGAGAAAGGGAAAAAAGGAAAGCAGGCTTGCTTTCCAGGATCAGCCTATTTATTATTATTTTTAATTTCTGGTTGTTACTTTCCCTTTGCTATCAGACTCTAAAGAAAAATCACCTTTGCACCCCCTTGCAGTTTGTATGTGCTTATTTTTAGAACTGTTTGACAATTATCCAAGGGTCTAAGACTAACAGATGGCCTGTCTTAAAGCCTCATATGTTCACTAGTTTGCACTTCTGACAAACAGTAAATGTACTCAAGAGCGTGCCATAAACAGGGCTGAATGAATACTCAGAACACAATTTAGTTAATACACTTCATTAAAACTGATAGTGGTAACCAATGTTTCCTGTAAAACCAGGTGTTAATTCCCCTTCCAGTTGTTTCAGGTAACTCTTACCCAGTGACATTTATGTGTTTAGATCCTAGTTTTTCAGGAAATACAGTATTACTTCTTTCTTTTCCCCTGGTATTTCAGCCACCGCACAAAATGCATGTAACAAGTGAACTCCAAGTTATCATGGTACTCAATAAAAAAAAAAAATTGTCAGGCAAGACAGGTTCACATGTCCCTTCTTTATTTGAAGAATCCCTTGAAATGGAGGTAGAGGCAAACGAAAGGTGGCACATCCTTTGTGAAAGGAAACGGCTGCCTGTGTTACTGCTTCCTTCATCTCTGAGCATCTGATAGCTTGCCACGCGTCAGTCAGTCCCCGTGTCAGCACGCTTTGAGATGGCACTTCAACAAATGCAGTTAGGAAGCTGTCCTTTACAAGTTATTGAACCAAGAAAAAAAAATAAAAATCACTTCCAGTGCCTAAGAAAATACGCCTGGAGGTTTGGTGTCAGCTGAAAAGCGAAGTTGCCTGTTTCCAATGAAAAGATCTGCACCTGAGTTACTCTGACGCTTGCACATAATTACTGTGGGGCCAAATGGACCTTTCGCTGGTACTGGGATACAGGACAGCTGGCCCTGGCGCCCCCGGGGTTTCTGTACCCGCTGGGGAGGCTGAGCAGCCCCCCCTCGGTGCCCGCTCACCCAGGGGACACCCCGAGCCACCCCCGGAAACCTGCCCGGCTCCTCCGGCAACCAGGACCTGGCACTTCGTCTGGAGTCGATGGGAAGATTCAGAACTTGTAAAATATTTACAGGGGGGAAAAGCTGCTCCACACATGACTGACTATAAGCTGTCTGCTTTTTTTTTAAAAAATAAATCTTTTTCCGTGGCTGGCATGTCTCTATACTGAAATGCAAGTGCCCGGGTGTTGGTGTGTAAAACGCAGGCAGCCCCCGGCGCAGCCCCCGCCCCGCTGCCTGCCTTTGTTCTGCACCCCGGGGGCTGCGCGCTCGCTGCCGCGCTGCCTCGTCCCGACACTACACTTGCTCAGTTTCATTTCTATACTTACGCCGCTTCTGTTAATTTTAATGTATTCTTGAATTTTGATAGGTGTTTCTGTGTTATTCCAGGTTTGAAAAATTACCGTTTTATACAAATACCTTTCTTAGAGCTATTTTTCCCAGCGCCAGCCTTTTCTCACACCGGCTAAGTATTTTATAGATGATTTATGAATTTAATTTCTCTTCTAATTCAGGTTGTTTAGTCCTAATCAGACTTTGACAACTCACCTAACATGCTTTCCCATTTCCACTTGAGACTAATAATTCTGTATCATCAGTCTTCTAGACCTGCCGTCTCTTTCTATTCTTCTGTAAAACCTCAGAATAAACCAAGGTGAGCCTATTACAAGTGAACTCCAAATGTGAGCCTAAGCCTGGCATAGCCTCTCATACTCGATTAAATGCCTCACCGAAAAGTCTATACGCTTCTTCCAAAAACACTGGGTAAAAGGCTGAAGCACAAAAGCAAACTGAAGCCTTTGGGAAAATCTCCTTACCACGGCACTTTGGAAATAAAAACCACGGGAGAATACATTATTAAGAGATAACCGGAGTCTTCTGTTAGAGAAACTAGCCGTAAACACGCCATGATTCACTGAGGCACCCAATGAAACCAGGGAGCTAATAATACCTGTCCTGAGGGACCGCACGCTCCTGAGGATTTCACTCAGAAATGCAAATTTATCAGCGTCCTTGTGACTTGTAGTCGACAGCATGCCATGTGCAACATCAAAATAAGCTGGGGGAAGAACCTTACACTTCCTAAATGTAAAGGGAGAGGGACAAATTTAATTACTGTTGTCAGAAGTGCATAAAAGCAGAATATTGTTAGGATTTCTCCACTTCTCCCTTTAGCCTGACCATCTCTCCCTGCCTGGATCCCGGAGCTGTTTGTTGCTGATCCCGAGAGCAGAAGGGGGTTTGCAGGATCCCAGCATGCCGCTCTGCCGACAGCACCTGGTGCTTTACCCTCGGCTTGCTCAGCCCACGTTCTCCTGGGGAGCTGGTCCCGCAGGCGCCCCGCTGCTCAGGGCCACGGCCACCCCTGTGCCTCCACGGAGGTGGTCACCCACCCGGCGTGCAGCAGCACGTGTGTCCTTCACCTGACTTCGAAGCAACCCTCCAAAGCTGTCCTAAGGAATGCAAACACCTTGCTTCCAGTCTGGTTTCAAATCTAAACCACACACTAATCGGAAAAAGCATCTACTGCCCACAGGAACACTCCTTTGCTGGTGCTACGCCAAAGATTTCGACGCACAACCCAGTGCTGACCTGCTTTTATCTACTTATGGGTCCTACTCAGGGAAGCAATGTGTTTCAAAATCATTTGCAGGAGAAAAACCATTTTCCAGGAATACTTCTTAGGTATTCCTCTCTAAACCATGATTTGTTGATTTATTTGAAGCCTATCTGAAGCATGTCTTGTTAATCCCTCCTTGATCTAAGGTAAATCACATTGCAGAATCCAGTTAATTGTTCATTTCTGTGAGGGCTGGCATCATCATTATGGGACCCTTTGTGACTCTTCTATAAATATGAAATAATTTCCTGATTTGGTTTTTATTATAGGACCAGGACAGCATCCCTCTCACACTCTTTTTTCTCAAAAAGTACTTAAGAGCAAAAGAGAAACGCGTTACACAGTACCTTTAGCAGTCACCAGTCAAAATGCATAGACAAAAGCTTCATTGAGTGACTGTTTCCATGGGAATATAACCCAAGAAAAGCCAGTAAATTCAAAGTTGAACCTAAAACTGGCTCCTTAACTTGCCCTGCTATTCTTCAGTATGGCAAGGGTCACTGAACACCGTCTGATTTTTTGTAGCTTTTTTTCTGCAGCAGTTAGGTATTGCTGGTGCTAAGGACCAGGTATAAAACAGTCTCAGCCTTAACTGTGAATTTTAATGCAAACATTGTCGGTGGCACACCTTGCACTCGTCACTTAGACCACATCCTCCACTGGATGATGGAAGCAGCAGCTGAACCAAGTTCCTGGGACCAAACAAGCAAATGGGGACATGGGGACAGCCCCACTCCACGCGAGCCCTGCCTGCCCGCTGTCCTGCTCTCGGCAGCTCTTTTAAAAAGCAGCAACTAAAGTAAAATTCTCTCTAATGGAATACTGATCTGACAATTTGCATTGCCTTGTGTTATGGATACCTTTCTCTTAGAGCCAGATAAATATTCCCGTCACGTGGCGCCCACATACAGCTCAGACTGACAAAATGGCTGGTCAGTGACCTGTTGCCTTGGACGTAATGGCTGTTATTGCTGGTTTCTAATTTCAAAAGAGGCATAAAAATCCTCCAGCGCAAGTCTCTCTGCTATAAAATAGCACGGCCACAGTTTATAGAAGTACTTTACATGCCTCCCCATTAGTGTACATGCCACCAGCAGTGCAGAAATCTGCAGACAGGATTGTGCTCAGCCCACTGCCCTGAGGAATTAACCCCAGAGGAGCTAGCAGTGTGAAAGAGCCAGGCAGGATTTGCTCCCATAAGTAAAAGAAGAGCCAAAATACCACCAACATGAGCCGTCTCCTCCAAGACATCACAAGACAAAATAAGCGAGGCAACTTTGCTGTGGTATGTGTGTGAAACAACTGTAACTGTTAAAAAATGGGATTTTCCAGCCATTGCTGCTCCATTACAACAGCGTCACTGGTCTCAGGAAAACCTGCCTTCTAAACAGCAAGATGCTACATTTTAAACAATTGTGATTTCATGCAAAGACAAAGAGCATGCGTCGGCCCCAAAGGAGGTCGAATTTTTCAGAAGTAAATATGTTCTAAACCTCCTCTCTACTCCTTCTACAGACACAGTAATGTAACGCACCGATGACAGATACGCTACACGCAGTCAAACCTCAATGCCCATGGCAATTTATTCAGGTTTAACTGTGCAACAGAAACAAATGAGGAGGCTCGGTGGTCAGGCAGGACTCTCCCCAGGGCTGGCGCGGCGCAGGCAGTGCTTTGGCTGTCTCTGCATGGTGCAAAGCTGGAGCAATGTGGTTCTGCAGACGTGCTCTGCACAGAGGCGGCCTGGGGCGGGGGTGTGTGTGCTGCCTGCCCAGGACATGGCACAGAAGACACACGAGATGCTCTGCAGAGAATCAGCTCAAGCACGGCTGAGTTGATAAGCTCAGGACTTGCTGTTGCCCAATCTGGGCTGGCTCATGCGGAGTTGGGGTGACGGAGCCTCGCTGAACCCAAGCTGACCTCACACAAAGCTATGAGCCATCTCTACACTGATCCCATCAGCATAGACCATCTTATCTCTATCATCTAGATTTTTCCAACCAACCCCATCACCTCATTAAGGATGCACATTTAGTATATTGCAAGTTATTCCATTAACATGAAATGTTGCCTGCACGGCCGGGTCACTGCACACGCACACCCGGCCCCTGCAGCAAACATTCACGTCCCGTCTTCAGCTAACACAAGCAGAAACCGCAGAAAAGGCACAATCTGGAAACAAGCTGTACTCTAAATTATTTTACCTTTCTTCCTTTCCCCTCTGCTTAAAAGGAGATATGACACTACTCTCAAAATACAATGTTAAAGCACAGTATTAATTACACAAACATTATTACATGGCCAAATATACTTCTCTGAAAGCAACCTCAGAACGAGCGACAAGCAAGGCTGCTCCGGGGCTGCTTTCAGGTCCCTGAAAGTAGACTGGGCTGAAAATACCACCAACCTTTCCGACAAGAGCACGGAGGTGCAGGCAATGACAGCCCTATACACAAGCCCAGCTGCGGAAAGGCAAGTTACCGACTGATTTTCTAACTATTTCTTCTTTTGTTCTTTTTTTTTGTTCTTATCAGGCCGCATTTTTTCCTGACTACTCATCACACTAGCTCCATGTATCTGACCTCGGAGAGCAATGAGGATAGGTATGGCAGTGAAGAGTTATCAGGAGTCTCTCTCATGCTCTTTAAAATCACTCTGGGAAAACTGTCCCTCAGGATCTGGTGGCAAGGCAGGACCTGCGTCCTCAGCTCGCTGCAGGAGCCGGGGCTGGAGCCACTGCTCCCGCTGGACGAGGAGATAAACCCCAGGATTGCACCCTAAATCTCCCACTCAGCAAATCAGAGGTACACCCAAGGCCTTTTGAATTTCTTCATTCAACTGTTTTTCAAATCCCTTTTAACAGTAAAAGTGGTGGGGGCTCTGCCGGCAACACAGCAGTAGGCAACGGCAGTACAGTATCACTCCAGGATTTCCTGTCTGGAATCTAGGCTTCACGTCTGAAATACAACACACACGCAACATTTGTACGACTGAGGAAACACAAGATGCTTGCCATACATTTATTATCTTCCTGGGGAAATGATATAGAGGACAAAAGAGACTATATTTACTCCCTCCCCAGCTGCTTTTACAATCTAATAATTTATTTCTCCTGGACATAAATTTCAGATTTAAACGAAATCCCCGAAACCTAAAGATGCTGCATGGTAGAGGCTAGGGCAGTATTTCTTTCTATTTTGGAGACGGAGTGCTTAATGCATTGCTCTGTTAACCAGTAGCCTTAAATTTTGGGGGTAAAAAAAAGAGACAACCAATTAGACTGTGGCAGACCCTAGATGCAAATACAGGCGACTGTGATTACCACCTTCATACACAGAGTTAAAAATATCTGGTTATTGAAAATTATTTTCTCAGTCTATGGGGGTTTATCTAGGTTTAGGCTGAGATGTTTATTTTTTCTGCAGCAGCCATACTGGGGGATTCTTTTACAACATTTTCCTTACACAGTCACTATATATCATTCCCATTTCTGAAAACTGAGGTGCTTTCTATGATGTAAGAAATCTCTGCAATTAGAAACAACCATATCCTGTTTCAGAAAAATAAAACAAATAAAACACATCTCCAAACCCTTCTAGTCAGCAGCTAAGAAAGCAGTGCTCTTAAGGCAAATGTAAAAATCCAGGGTATAAATTCATGTTAACTGTTACAAATATATCCATCTGTTCACAGACTAACTAGTGACTGAAACTGATGAATCCACTGAAATGTAATTTTCGAGCCCACTAGCGTCTGTTCTCTTCTAGTAATAAAGTAAATGCTTTTCAATAACTGTGCTGCTTTTGAATGCCAATTTCCATTTAAGTAGGTTTGGGTTCTCTCTAAAAAAAAAATTTATTTTTTTTTTTTTAAATTAAAATGGCAAATGCCTTTTCTTTCCAAAGGTCAAACTAAGCTTTTAAAGAACAAGCAACATTTCAGCAAGGCAGAGAGGACAAAACTCCAATCAGATAAATGGGCTGTGTAATGATTGAGAACCACGGCTGCCTCAGGTTTTCTGAATGGGCTGTAGGATAGAATTTGGCACAAAGAGTCTGATGTTGAAGCTTATATCTCTTTTACTGCAGACAAGAAATTCACTAAAATATATAAATAATGAATGTGGCTGGGGATCTCTGCTGGTACTACTGCGGTTCTGCAAGATGCAGGAGCAGAAACATACACTGCTCCATGTTTTTGTTATTAGTGAATCCTTGTTCTCCAACAATAAACACAGAATATTTTATCTGAAATGGCTTCTGCAGCACACACAATATAAGTTTCAGCTCTCTAAAAGTGCCAGCAAATTGCAGAAAGATAAGTTACAAAGACGTACCTAATTTGCTGTGATGAATTGTGTGCATGCTTCAGTGATCAAAACTGCAGCTGAGACCTATTATATTTAATGATCTAGACATTTCTTGTGAAAACACTCAGGCATATACTGTTATGTCTGGACAAGCATCCCCGTTTTGCTTTAGCAGCAAGCAAATGAAGAGACTGAACTTTTAAAAGGATGCTGTACACCACCTTTGATGAGGTCTTCAAAACAGAGGCTGATCAAGCTCCGCTATTTTCCTTAAATAATGCTTACGCTCTGCCCTTTCCAGTGCAGCATCCCTCTTCCTTTGAAAACTGAAGTCAGTTCCTTTGGATGCTAGCGACACTTACAGGAGGAACCAGAGCTACTCCGTGCCCAGACCCCAAACTGCGTTCCACAGCACTACTACAGCAGAAGAAAACCAAAGGGGCTGTATTAGAGATCTCACCAGCAAAGAAAAATTGTGACAAGGCTTTTTGGAGAGAAAACAAAACAAAAAAATTTTTTTTTGCCTACATATTACAAAAATCTTCTGTTTCTAGATTAAGGACTGTGTCCTGCTTTGAAAAGCATGTGCTACCAAGCCCAGCAGGGCCAAGCAGTGGTGCCTGGATCTGCTGTCCCTGAGGACACTGTCCCCGCACAGCCAGCTGTGCTGATGGCCCCACTTCCAGACCTACAGCTTATGGCCCCTTTGCTCTGTGGCTCTACACAGAGCAGCAGGAAACGGGGCTTCTTACCACCTTCCTACAGGGACAGGAATTTCACCTTGTGAAGATATGAAGGACTTCTGAATAAAAGGTCTGAGGCTTCCAGGGCTTTATGTCTGGCTCCTTGAAAAATTTTCCAGCGTGGAATTGGGTATATTCAACCTCTGCCTTTCCAAATTTGTAAAACAGGAAAAAACAATCTCATAAAAAGTGCTGTTAAGCTCAATTCATTCACAATTATAAAAATGACAGAAATCTACAGAGAGCAGCCACACAGAATATTCTTGCCGCCACACATTCAAGAGGTCATTTTCTCCTTCCTTTATCAGTTCGAACCTCTTTCTGTCATTCATTGCTCAACAAAAACAGAGCAAAACACAAACATGGGTGTTTGACTCCAGAAATAAGAATTTCAATGTGCTATTTCATTCATCTGAGGAGCTGCTAAATACTATCACAGTGGTAATTTGTGATAGTGTGGTAAAGAATGAAGAAAAGGTATTTGTTAATTGTTGACATAACAAAATTAATTTTCCATCCCTAAACTTTTTCTCATGTCTCCTGTGAGCTCTGATGCAATGTTACTGACTGGCACTGCTGAAATGCCAACTTGCATTTCTCAACCTTAATTTCTCTCTAAATGTCATTAGTAATTGTTATTGCCAGACCAGAGAGTGCAATCTGGTCTTTCCGAAAGAAAATCCATTTCTCATTTCTTCTCCTGTGCCTCCTCCTTTTGGTCAAGGATGGATGTTTAACAAAGCCCGTGTGCTCTGTTTCCAAGAAGATGGGAATGCATTAATATATCTGGAAGTAAAACATTCCTGCTTTATTTATTTGCGTATAGATGCCTGGATCTTTATGAATACCAAACTGGATATTCAGAAGGGTCTTTTATACGCATCTTTCAAGAACACTAACAAGTCTTAATTGAATAAGTCTAACAAGTAGGGGAAGGAAACACCCTTTAATTTGTGCATACAGACTCCTCCCTGGACGCTTCCATAAATTACTAGTTTTGGTGGGCAACAATGTTGTCAAATATAAAAGTGTATTATATGATTTTTCTCTCTGTCACATGGAAAACAAACCTCCTCGGTGAGATACGTAAACTGGTCTAGCTTTGGTCTGGATTAATGTATCACCCTCCTTTGCCCAGGCAGTAAAAATGCTCTCCACCACAAAGAGGGGAGGCGAGTTTAGACATCTGTGTGCAAAGGAAAACCTGCAAGTGTAAAAGGTTGGCTCCTTGCACATCTCTGTATATCGCACCAGCCATTTGTACAGTTATTTGCAGCTCCTACAAAATTTGGTCTCCAGTACTTAGAGGCAAGCAGTACCTTGGCACTTCTGAGTCAATTTTAGGAGAGACTCTGTGTGTCATGACAGACCTTTAACTGGGCTCCCCATAATCAACACATCTTACATTTGCACGTCTGCATTACATTTTGTAATGTATATAAAGTAATTAGGACAGAGCTAGGCTGCGTTTCCATATCCATTAACTAAAGGCATCTTATCTCAGAATAAATAGACGTTTGGACATTTCCAGCCAGGAATTGTGCTTTCAATAAACACAATTGATGCATATACATTGTCTCTTGGCGGATTACACTCCTGCCCATCTGTTGGGATGGCATGGTGCCTACGCAAAAGTTGGTTGGACCCTTGCCCTAGGGCATAGATGACAGGCAACGACGGGTTTAGCTGGGCAGCCTGAGCTCCGGATCCAAGTGCCATCTCTGCTGTAGGAAGCCCCTTCTGTGTGCCAGCGCTGCCACATTGGAACGACATGCCTCCTTACACTTGATCACACATGTTGACACTTGGGTGCGCTTAAGTGCATTAATGACTGAAACGATGCCTTTCACCTGGCTCCCTTCTTTTTTTCCCCCTGCTCTGCATCGCTGCTGGGTTTTCTGCACATGTTAATGCGAAGTTGCATACACTTTGTTAGGCAGGACCAGCCACAGAACGGCATCAATGGTGTAAGAAATGAAGGAGGATTTTTTTGCGATGGGACATGCTACTCCAGTGCCAGACGTTTCTAAGCTTCATCTCAGGTGAGTCTTTGCAGACTTGAGAGATCTTTCTGCGCCTCATTGAAGAGACCTCAGTGATGATAAAGATGCAGCAATATATTGATCAGAATCATCTTTCTAAATGAAAAAATGCTACACCTTGTCACTACGTCAAACACAGGGCAGTTCAAGATTTCTGCACCATCCTCCGTTTCAACAGAATTGGCCACAAAAAGAGGCCATGCCATCTGGATTACGTGGCTGCTCCAACAGCATCCCCAGCCCCAGACACAGGAAACGCCGCCTCACTTTGTGCTGGAGAAGAAGGTGCTGACAAATCACACAGAGGTGCATGAACACGAGCAGCCCCTGCTCTTACGTACGGCATTAACCTCTGCGGATGTCAGGCCCAGGAGACCTCTGGCATCACCCGCACAGATCCTCAGCCGCTGCTGCTGCGGAGCCCAGCGACAGCCCCACACAGTCAGCGATGGTGCTTCTTAGCTTTGGTCCTTAACGAGAGCCTGTTCCTAACCCCAAATTTTTACACAGGCATATATTCATCCTCCCCTGAATTTAAACATATGTATTGAAAACCAGAGACCTAATAGGTAAAACTCTTTCCTACTGTGACAACAGATCAGAGATAAAATTTGTGGTTTTGCAGTCCATAAAGAACGTTCAGGCAGACAGACTCAACATGATGGGTATGTGCCTACAGCACTTTTAATTTTTAATTATTGTTAGTTATAATTATCTGACTGCGTCTGAATGAAACCCAGCAATATGGCTGGAATAGATTTTGGTATTCTTGTAATTTATTAGCTTTGTAACTACTAATAATTAAAATTTAACAATACTCCAAGCACCATAGCAACATTTTTTTAAGAAACGCTAGCCAAATTTGCTAGGATAACTGACTAGGTCATTTTCAGGATTTTAAAGGAGGATTAACATTAAAAAAAAAAAAAAAAAAAGGAAAGAGAGATAACAGTCTCTTATGTGCCTAACCAAAATGCAAGGTACAAATTCTGTTATTAAAAAAAAAAATGGATTTTACTTGCAGAAAATTAATTCAACATGTGATTTTGTGGGTGCTTCACATGAAACATAGAAGCTTGTGGTTTGTTTCCAGCAAGAAGCTCCTGGTGTTCAACATCTAAGTCACACATAAGTTCTGAAATACAGCAAAAGTTATGTTAAGTGAAAGTACTGCCTTGAGATAGAGACACATGTCAGGTCCCATTTGTCCTGCCGTTCACACACACACCCCCAAGGAAAAATATTTTATGCAACTTCATCAGAATACCATAGATTTGCTTTTCTCTCACTGACTGTATGGACACTGGAGCCCAGAAGCACCGAGATATTTCAGAGTGTTGCAGGCACATAGGGCTGTTTGGAAGAAAAATTTTACTCCTATTTAAGTAAGCTTTCTTGTGCCCCCAGGAACTAGGTAAAGCCCATTTTTCAAGTAGGAGCTGGAGATATTAACTGTAAGATTTTGAATAGCTGGGTAAGACTCAAAATTGCTTAAGTCTTTCTCCAGCGCTCTGACCACTGTCAGTAAACTGAGCCCTTAGATGTAGCCCTGTAGACTCACCTGGGTGCAGGTGGGTCACGTACAAGCCAAGAGACTCTCGTTCTCCCCACGTGCTTCGGGGGACACTGTTGTACCCAGACGGCCGCAAGGACCACTGGCATGAGCAGATGGAGATGTTGCTCCTCATTGCCTCACTCCCAGGGAAGCCACCACGGGCACAGAGCAGCATCTTACCGTCCCCCATCGGGCCACATCAGACTATGCGGTGGCTCGCTGCGGTGCCCCGCTGGCCTGGGCAGGATGCAGCCCTCTATAGGAGACACATCTAACATCCAGCTGACATTAGAAGCAGACTTTGAAAAAGAAAACCTGCTTAGGGCTTGGTCTGCTGTAATCAGCAGAAAGAATCCCAAGGACTTTGATGTGGACCAAATCAAGCCCCTGGAGGATGTTCATGGTAAATCATTATTAATATAATGAGTGCAATTTCTGTGCAGCAGCTCATGCCTGTTTATGGATATATGAAAATTGCCAGCTTTTCACACAAAATGAAATGAGGAGGGAGACAGACCACAGTGTTAGCCAATGAGCCATAGTAGCCACTCTCCTTTCGATATTGTACGTTTAAAGAAACTGGGCACTTCAAATGACAGCAAATTCCTCCTGTGAAGCTCCCTCAATTTAGTGGTTTGACATATCTCCAAATCTGAACAGGAAAGAAAGCCCTTTATTCATAGCAGGCAATAAAACACCTGAACACCTGCGCTAGGAAAGACCTGGCAGGTACCCCGCTCCCTTGGTACCTGGATTATTTGAGCATTGTTTATTATATCCCTTGCCTTAGTTTGCAACAATTGTAATCATTTAGGAGGAAACGGTATGATTAACAGTACACAAGCAAACAGCAGGAATTAATCCTTTAAATACAAATACTTCTTTGGTTATGCGATGGCTCCTTGGAAAAAGCAGCGTGGCAAAAGAGTACCTGTGAAAATCCTCCTTAAGTTTCCTCTGAAAATCACTGCTCAGTCACAATTTGCTCAATGTAATTCCTGATGCAAGCAATTGAGGAGGTATATTTCCCAGCTGTGAATAACACCACAAATAGAACTCTCAGCACCCATTAGGTGTCATAATTTCTGACCCTTCTTCGGTGTTGGCAGGGCTCCCTGCTAGGTTTTTTAAATAGTAAAGACCAAAATTTCCGCTGCCAAAGAGCTAGCTCATCTCCCACGTCTGGATGCCCTGTGTGCTGCTGTGGCTCCAGCTGCCGGTGAGAAGCCGGCGTGGTGGTGGTGGCAGCTCCTGACATGGGTCCTAGAGATGGGTCTTTGTTCGAAAGGGTTCCTTCTGCCCCACGCATGAGGAACCCCCCAGACCTCCACCTTTGCACTCGTTTCAGTAAGGGGAGCGAAATGCCATAGCCCTGGTGTACTATACGTTAGCTATAACTTTACTTTTTTTCCAGGAGATTTTCACCGTATTCATAGCTGTCAATCTTACAAACTGAGGATGTGAAAAACACGGAGCTGCCAGCCTTTCCTCTTCTGCCCTAAGGGTGCGTGGGGTTATCACACATACTGTTTCCTTTGTGTTTCATACTTAACCTTAACATGTTTTCTTTCCTTATTTCCAACAAGATAATGTAAGCAGTTAAATAACATTCTGTTTTCTTTTCTTCTGGCAATATCATCAAGGTAACCCCACTCACACCAGAATTTCCACCGTTTATAAAATGAGCTCAGTTGCTCAGAGCTTTCTTAAGCCTTGGGTTTATGGCTCCATCAGATGGTGTAAACTTCAGAGCATAAACCTATATTAAAATACAACTACTAGTTCAGAAGCGAAAAGAGGGTTTGTTTGCTTCCAGAGCATTATGCTGCCGAAACAGTATTTGCACCAAGCCCTGGAAGTACATTTGCAGTGGCAACGTTTCTCATGACATGGCACACACGGGCCCTTTCTGGGCTTATTTAGTGTTTGCCCTAACTGTTTAAAGAAATGTTCACAAATCAGCAGGGCTAATTCATGCCACTCCATGACACCCCTAAAAGTTACCTTTTCCCTGCGCCGTCTGTCATTTTCCCCACCCTCCTTGTTTTTCTTGCTTTTCTATAAGCACCCTGCTCTGATTTTCTTCTTGAAATAGTTGAATGCTCAATTTTTTAAAAAGTATTTTCAGTGGTTTCACTTAAAAATACAAAGTAGTAAAACAAAGCGTAGGTTCAGATTTTGACACCGGTTATTTTACGCCATTGGGAAAGCAAGATCAGAACTGAAAAGTCAAATTCATCAAGTGGAACGCCGTGATGGATGGTGATTTGCCCACATAACAATTGCACAGTTAAGAGACCAAAAGGTTTATGCAGATTTAACCCTAACTAGCAGCTGAACAACTGGTTCCCTAAAATAATACTAAATCTTCATTACTCAACAAAAATATAACCAACGGTTGAGGAATTTCGAGCAGGCAGCTTACACATCAGAAACGGGTGAGATAATCGTGCCAAAGCAGAACGGTTCAAAAGTCTTGAGCATTTCTAACTGATTTATACACACATTTTGTGTCCTCCTTGGCTCAGGTATTTGAATTGGTAAAATCCCTGGCATCAAGTAAACACACATTTCTGAGTCACCGCTGAAATAAAGACTAAAACTGTGCAGCTAAGTACTGAATTTTCATTCAGCCAACACCATTCAAAACTACTCGTGTAATTATTATGAGCACAGAAATTCTAAATGCACACAAATCCTGCATAAAAACTGGAAAATTACAATCATAATTTATCTGATTAAAGCTGCTATTTGCAGCAATTTTGCAATGCACAACACTTCAGAATTGAAACACTATGTAATTAAAACTGTTAATTGCAAAAAACGGGCCGCTGTTAAGACTGTAATTTAACAAGACTCTCTTTATTTGACCACCTGATTTTAAAGGTTAATGCAGTGACCTAGGAAGCCAGTGCACCCATTTTAATTGTGCTGGCATTTTGACCAAACATCACTTTAAAGGAAAAATGGGAGGAAAAATCAGAGCCGGCTTTGCATGCCACCGTTGCCTTCATAAAGCGTTCATAGTGAGAAGACACAAACCCAAAATCTGCTGACTTTATTAAAATATTAACAAGGTATAGTTAAAACTTTTGTACACTTATGCAAATGAGGTTGCTAGAACAAGGGAAAGAGGAGATTCCCCTGGGAGAAAAAAAAAATAAAATCAACAAAGTGAAAAGATCAACCATCCTTCCACAGCATGACAGCACGACACAAGAGGCAGCAGCTTGGGAATTCAGCTAGATAAATAAAAACCCTCCAAAGTTTAAGTAAATCATGGTTTATAAAGCTAATAGATTTAAATGAGGCATATGGCACCACTCTATAAAAAGGCCGCATTTGCCAGGGGACATTGGCAGTATTTTGGTGGCCGTGCTACACAGGTAAGGTATGCCTGAGGAGGACGGCCATGGTGGGGACCTCCCTGCGAGCTCTTTGGAAGGGCCAGCTCCAGTGGGCCATTCCCCGCGAGGTATCGGGCGTACATACCATGGAGATTTCAGCCTCTACGTGGGTTTAGCACCAAAGGTATCAGTGTGATTTAAACCCCAGGCTCACCAGCATAGCTCCAAGGTGGCCCCTGGGGCCAGGGCCCCAAGAGTGGCTGCAGCAGCATGAGGTCAGGGTCCGCCCCCTGCGAAAGGCGTACTGCACCCAGGAATGGGGACAGGACAAGCACTGGCTTTCTGGGGGCTAAAACTGCTGTGGCCCTCAGAGCCACCAGGGAAACTGGCATATAACGCCTAGTTTGCAGAACGTGCAGCTTATTAATGTGCTAGTGCCTTGGTGGAGCCTCTAATTAAGCACCGTGTTGAGCTGCACCCACACTTTGCTCTCATACCTCGGTAGAGAAAATGCCTTTACTTCTGACTTAATAGTGAGGAAGGGGAGGGGGCAGCATACCATTTGCTTAGTCTTTGTATGTTAATCAGTGCCTAAATTATTAATAGAGAAAAAGAAATTATTTACAAGGTGTTTGACGTAGACATGTCAGGATGTAGCAACGCTACCGTCAAGAGAAATACTCATAAAGAATCATGATATCTGTCTTGTCTTATTTATTTATTCCAGCCATGCTCAGAGACCCCTTTCTCCTGATAGCACCCAGAGAGGCAGGAGGAGACTGAGAGACTGTTTAAGGCCAGAAGAGACCACACTGAGGGTACGCACCTTTTCTAAATGCTGCACAGGGGTGATGGCTGCACAGAGAAATCAACAGCTTTAACTTTGCTTTTACTCCTGTTGTAAACATACCTGAAGCTCTGTTTGAAAGAAGAACTTCTGTGGGCACTGGGAACAGTCATAAATTTTATCTTCCTGCCCGTGGACTGCAAAGATGTGCTGCTGCAGTTTGTTTGCCTGTACAAAAACTGAAACGACATAGTACGATTAGTTAAGATTGCTTCATAAAAGACATCTTCTCTTGAACTACACTTTTACGATTGCAAAGACTCTAAAAAGTACAAGGATATCTGCCAGAGAAGTGCTGATACATTCGGTTCAGCAGAATTTCCTTACAAGTAGTCAATTTAGAGTCTCCAGGCTGACAGTCAGCTTACTTCTAACAGAGTCTAAATCCTGTATGGATTTTTGATATTTCACATAAAGCTAACGCTGTCCACGGGTAACTGGAAGAACTCAATCATGAGACCAAAGAGAGGACGTCACCGCTCCTGTGGGGAGCCCTGGGCCCGCGGCAGGTGCATCGGATGCATTTTTAATGCAGGACAACTGGGCCAGGAGAAACCTTGATGGCTGCTCTGGAATACACGTGGCCCAGAACAGCATTTCTGGCAGACACATGAATCTGAAAGGGCAGCCTTATCACAATTTTTAGACCTTTTAAATGGGTTTTCCATTCAGAATAAGAAAAAGATTATGATTAAACATCACAAATATCACAGCATCTGCATTGTGATTTTGAATTGACAATTATTCTGACTCTATCAAGTGAAATTTGGAAGTGAAACATATTGAACCGCAGGCTTTAGCTGTTTAAAAATATGTCTCGTTTCATTTTTGTCTCATTCTATATGAATGATCATCAGTAAGTGAAAATAGCTTCTTTAGCAGAATTAAACACATGCACTAAAAGAGTTATTTTACAGCACATTTCAGGAAAGGATAAACTCACACAAAAAGCAGGTTCTTAATCTTTGGGCCAAACCCTAAGGAGAGTGGGTTTGCCTTGCTCCTGCCAAAGTTAAAGAATCACAAGTGCCGCTGTGCCCCTTTGGTGACAACAAGTCCACAGTCACACACATCTGGACATGTAGATGTTAACTACTGTTTTCAGGAGCATATAAAAGGCAGCCTTTAACATGCATCCTGCAGATCCTTTAACCAAGATCACCCAAGATCGTTTGCACTGATGAGACAGCTTAAAACAAAGTACTGGGAAGGAATACCTAGCAGGCCCTCAGACTGGAGTTAGAAATGTGACACCACGAGCAAACTGGCCTTAAAAATACCTCTGAGAGAGCAGCTGGCAAAACTGTACAGTTGTAAAATTTGGTCTTCTCAAACCTTTACTCACGTGAGCCTCATCACTGTCAGTGAACTATGAGCTACCCGGCCTGTAAGGGTACTCGCTCACGTGAGTAAGGGCTTGCAAGGGCAGGTCCGTACCTTGCAAGTCCCGCGCTTGGGAACGCATCGCGCCTTCGAGCCACAAGCTACAACTTAAAAGGCTTCGAATTGTGGGGGCAATGCAGAGCCCGCCGCATGCGTCAGTGCTGCTCGGTGTCAAACGCCAGAGTGCTGCTCTTCGGAGCGAGTCCCAGTTTCAGACAGGCGATATTTTGAACATTTCCAAGCACGGTATTTCTTTCTCCCAAGGAAAGGAATACAGTATTTTACAAATCCCCCGAGTGTCATTTCTGGATCAAGCCATGCACGCTGAGGCTTGTCTTGGCCTCCCTGTCTTACCTGTGAAACAAACAGGGCATTTGAATGTGCCTCCCATACCCTCGAAGCTATGCTCAATCAGGTGACACAGGAGCTTTGCCGGAGAGTCAAACATCTGGTTACACAGCTTGCACTCATGATTGATGCCTTCCTCTGCAAGGTTCAAATGATACAACTTGTTAGTGACACAGCAGATTAGCGTCGGGGATGCAGCAGTTGGTGAGAAACGCCCATGCCGCGCACTTCAAGGACCTGCAGACATTGCCAAGGCGGTCGTGCGGGGCGTTCGTGGGGACAGCTCCCGTCCCATCGAGGGGCACCGATTTTCCAGTGGGATGAAAGCAGCGCTGCCACCAACCTGCTGGGAACCCACGCGCCTGCGCCCACGCAACACTGCACCACCCCAGCCTCACGTCCTACCACAAAGGGAGAGCATCCCTGCTCCGGGGATGGGCTATTAAATAGTCAAACAGCATTTGAAACTAATTTAACAGTGTGGATTCAACCAACAACACTGAAAGAGGGCTGAAATAACTTCACCTCAAACTACACTCCAAACGTACAGGAAAAAAGAAACTATCAGGGAATAGCAGGAGCCCTGAGCAGAGCGTCAGCCTTAGTTTTATAGCTCTTGCCTTCTTCCAAGCTGAAGAGACCATTGAAGGTATTTAAATGTCATTTGAAAGTGTAATTTCCATGCCATATATCTTAAGCACTGAATACACAGGGCCCATTTTAATTGCCCCTATCTTGTAGGTGAACTCACAGGGAAACAACAATAATTATTGCTATTGTTTCAAGCCTACCACTTTTGCAAGATGATATGTTTCTCTGTTTACTTAAATTTGAGCTGAGCCTTTTTTTGAGGTACTGAGGCCATATTAAAGCAATTTTCACACATAAAATTAAACAGTCCTTTGATTTTCTTGAAGGGAGGGAGGGAATCGTAGAAACTTAGACAACATAATGTACAGTTTATATAAATCAGAAAGCACCTAAAATGTAAAAATATTGCGGATGGTTTCTGTAAAGACTTCCTGAAAATGTGTCTTTCCTTCACTGTGGCAGCACACGAACTTCTCATGAAAACTTATTTTAAAAACTACATAAATTCTGTCTTTTGATGTACACTCAGCTTCATTTTTATATCTTCAAATATCACCTACTTCAATTTTTAGTTCCAAGATAGCTAAGAAATGACTACATTATACCATGAACTAATCTCTTGCCAAATGCATCTGGACCTTGTGAATAATGCGAGCCTTCAGAAGCATGGTCTTTACTTACAATTGCTTTAAATTAGCTTTTTAGATCTTTAAAGAGGCTAAACAGAGGGTAATTATTGTTTTCTGTAAGGCCTTTGGTACTCTCAGGATCCCAAAGCCCTTTTACCATGCGGGAAGTGAGGTGCCAGGCAGGCAAGCGGCGGGGCTCTGTGTGGGATGCTGGGCACAGCCGTGCCCGGGCGCGTGGTGGCTGTCACATGTTTGCACCTTGGCACATTTGCAGCTGGAGGCAATTCCCAGAGCACGTGGGCCTTGAAGGGCCCTCCATGCAGTGTGAAAAATAACATTTAAAAAAAAAATAAATCCCTATGCAGCACCTTGTGCAGCAGCACGTGGTGCCGGTGAGCTGCCCGTGCCACCTCTGGACACGCGTGTGGCAGCAGGTGCTGTGCCCTGCAAAACAGCGGTGGCACGCAGGGCACTGAGGCGGCGGTGGGCAAGGGGGAGGCGTAAACAGGTGGGTTGGGAAGGAGGTAAAAAGAGAAAAGGAAAGAGAGAAAAGAGTCAAGAACAGAAAGATGAAAGGGCTGGTGACTCCACAGCAGCAGCTCCACAAATTCCCTGGGCAGCCATAACCGGGGACTGGGATATTTCTAGGATGAAACGAGGATATTTCTAGGATGCAATTCTCTGTTTGGGCAGCCACCACAGAGGAGCACATCGCCCTCTCTGAAGGATGGCTTTCAAAACCTAACCCTCTCCCCTTGCCGTAGCATAAGGATGGCTTCTCACATCAGACCCTTCCCTGAAAAGTTTTGGCTTTGCGCGATCTTTGCCATCTGCTCCGGAGGGGAGGAAAGATGGGGAAGGGATACGTGCCTTGTGCTGAGCATCCTGCGCATGCCCAGCCACGTGGCTGCGTACAGCAACCCAACGCTGCAATAAACCTGGGGAGGACAAAGCAGGTACTGGGGGGAATGGAACAAATTCCTTCTATGAGTAAATCAGAGAAATCATGTTTGACATTAATTTTCTACCTTCCACATATTGGGTATTTGGAAAACAGTGATTCATGTACAGCCTACGGTCCTGTGTGAGCACACATGTTCATAAATACAGAGAGACACATACTGCTGATTAGACGACTGCTCCTTTTGCAGCCTAAATACCTATAATTTCAGTAAAATTAAAAAAACAAAACCACCAATGTTCTGCATTTCAATTGAAGTATATTCTTACCAGCTTGGTATGTTTAATTAGGTAACAGAGATTGTGTATTTTCTTGGCTGATCCCTGCAGTATTTTAAATAGTTAAACCCATAACAAACAAACTAAAACTCGAATGAAAAATAATAAAACATAATGGGTTCCTGCAGATCTGGAAATTTATCCCACTCGAGGCAAGACCTTTTGATTTGCAAATCCACTTCTGAATTATAAGGCCTTCTCCTCACCGGTGGGGGTTTTTATTCCACTCCCACAGGAGTCCATTATGTATTTCTTGTGTCTATAAAACCATCCAGGAAGAAAAAAGGGGGAAAAAAGTACCATGGTTAGCATGACAAACGTTTCTCTTTTCATGCATGTGTATTCAAAATATGAAAATGCCCAAAGATATAGATAGAATTGCTGCTATAATCACTCTCTCCTCTATGGCATTTTACAGCATATTATTTTACACAGAAGCACGGCGCATGTATAGGGATACTCAGTCACCTTTGGAGAATAATTCCCTGAATTATATAAGATCATATAGGTACATGCAAGGCGGCTTTTGGACAATGCGGCGTGACAGCCAATGCTCCAGTCAAACGTGTGGCGGGGGGCGTTAGCAACAGAAATCGTATAATCATTTCCCTCATTTTTACCCCCCCCTTTTTTTTTTTAAATATGACAAGCATATATGAGAGACCTACATAACTCAAGTGAATTATGCAGCCCCTCTCATTTGTAAAATAAAATGCAGATTTTTACAGCTTGCTGTGCTAGATCTTCTCCCATTTCTCCAGAAGTGTATCTGTGCGGGGATCAATTGATTACGGGGCTAAATGAGCAATGCGCAGCAAACAAGAATCTTGGGTTTCTTGCCTTCTTTTTTTTTTCCTGAGCTCAAAATAATAAGCATTAATTTTACACTTCATTTCTCAAAAAAATAATAGGATGTGCTCTTGTTTAAAACAAGCAGGCCTGCTGGATTCTGTCAGGCTGAAACTATGTCAGGCCAAAAGAGGAACAGAGCGCTTTGTGTAAAAGTATCATGGGGAGATGATAGTATCCTGTAATGTTTTCAGTACCTACTTTTGTCTCCAAAAGCATTTGATCCCTGGCAGACACATACTTATTTCCATACTGGTCTTGAGGGAAGCCGTTAGGAATGAGAGCTGATTATCTGAATCCTGAAGGTGAAACCTGGGTGGTGCCCACTGATGTCAAAGGCAGGCATTTGTATAAATTTGGAGGTACATAATTTACTGCCTGTTAGCGAGGATAAGCGGGTTGCGCAGACCCAGCTGAAGCGCGGCGGCGAAGCACGTCGCTCATTGTTCCCAAGTTCGGGTGCGTTTGCAGGGTAGTTTTAAATATGTTGATAGGGTGCTTGGTAGCACTTACGCCGTCGTTCTGCCCATTTTAGAGTGGGAATACGCTTCTCCATAAAGCTATTTCTGCTGCAGCAATGTGCATTTAATACATATTACAATGAGTCTCCAAGCCTCTAAGAGAACCGACACTAGCAGCCTCCTGGCGAGGATGCAGTATAATTAATAATGCTGTATTAAACCCATGTACTGTATCAGCTGCATTTCTAATTATAACTATATTAATGGCAACATAAAAGTATGCATTAACACTGTCGTGTACCGACACGTTATCACACCAATAGCAAACAGGAGATTTGAACAATAAAAATCAAGATGGCATTGTCTTTACTGTTAGTTAAAACTTCTCTCTTCAACTTGATTTAATAAAGCAAAATTTTCCCTTATGGAATAACTGCAATAGTCCTAATTTGAGAGATCGTGTAAGACAATCTGATGCTCACTCCTGACAACGTGTACATCCCGTACTAGAGCTTCCCAGACCAGTGTATTTCTACTCCACTGCAGCAAATTAAGGCAATAAAGGGGAATATCTTTCCCGTACTCAGATGTACACATCCATGAGTTAACCACACTTTTAATAAACTTTGAAATACTGTAATTCAGTGTAACAAAGCATTAATATACTGTGTTCACAGAGAACCTTCTCCTGTCCATTATATCATAAACCTGGTAGAATTAAATAGGCCATGTAAGGAGTGCTCTAATTATAATAAATAGAAATTGGAATGAACGCAGGGAAATAAAATGAAAACTGCATGGAACTATTCCGTTTATGCAATTCATTTCCCAGTAAATAAGTAAGGAAAGGGAAAAATTTATAACGTAAGAAAAGCAGGAGCTTGCCCAGTAATTTCTTCCATGTGGCTGTGGAGGAGCAAGGGGCTGGGACCAGGGTAGGATGGCAGTGGTGGACACCTCCTTCCAAAACAAAGCCTGCAGAGAACCACTTCAACTGGCACGACTTCACCACTGGTTTTCATTAAAAACAATCCATCGACGGAGGTAAAACCAAGGCCTGAGAACACGATGCAACTGCCACCAGGGGATGGCAAATTTGCAGATGCTCACATTGGATGAAGACGATGTCTGTCGTACGGACAACATTTCTCCATCACCATTGCCACCTAAGCCCCTGACCTGCTACACAAACCATTTGGACCACATCGCTCCATTACGTTTTTGTAATTAATCCCGGAAGACGTAGCTGAGCCCTTCCCTTGCCAGCGGGGCGGCTGGAGGGTGAGGAGACCCCTCGCTCCTGCCCCGGCAGGGACTGGCGGCACAGAGCGGCTCTGTGGCACAGCGCCCCAGCGATTAGGCAGCCCGGGCGGTGAAAGGCAGGGGATTGATGGTGTGGCAGCAGAAATGTCACCTGGGGAGCTGGGTGCCGTCCTCGCAGGGATGCTGGAGGTCAGTTACTATGGCAACGCCGAATGAGCTCAACCTTGTAACTGACCCTTATCTTTTTTTGATCTGTGGCCCACTTGGGACCTTGACTGGAAATCAACTGGAAAATAATCTGGTCACATATCAGAAAGAAAACTATTTATACTTATTTATCCAGGTAGAGCTCATATCTCCCTTTGACGATTCTGCCAGACTAAAGACACCCGTCATGTTCCCGCAGCGTTTCACGCAGCTGTGCCGAAACACCCGGCTCCGTGCTGCGAGAAACCATGCCAAACCCCCCCCCGCCACCACAAAACACACACACAAACTGCCACAGATATCTGTGCTCATGGCTCTACTGATATATTGCCAAAATCTTGCCTTGCTTGCAGTCCCTGACTTGCCCGTGTGGATAAACATACACCTACACCGCTTCTTGGATGGTTTAATATTTTATGTTGGTATCTGCTACTCATATTCTTTTGTGCTTTATCTCTCTGCTGAAATATGATTCTGCTTTGAAATATATTTATATGATCTAGAATGGCACAACGCTGATGTCTTTTATGAGCCGAAGATTGTTTAATAAAACCTTGCATTCCTGCTTCATCCTTATGACAATTTTACTATTATAAGTTTTCAAGGGATATGAGAGCTGTCCACTGTGGTTAGAAACATCGCTTTAATGAAAAATGATAACACAGGGACTTGGATTTTTCTAGAAACTATGTATTTTTTTTATCTTTATTTTGTTGGTTTTCCTTACATTTGCTTTTGGATGAGACTCATTAAAATCAGTCCTGTTCTTCATGGTTTTCCAAGGGATGGGCAGACCGGACAAGAGTCTGACAGCATGAAGCGGCTCTTACTGTTCTCCAGCTGGGGAAGCTCTCTGGGGGAATGGGATTTGGGAAATCAGGGAAGATATTAGGAGACAGAAGCTGCAGGACCTGCTGGCAAACATAGGTGCTAGAGGATCCACCTATGGATTCCCGGTAACAAACTCCAAGGCTTCATGTGATGTACTACTTATACGCATCTGTGGCCTCAAAAAGGTATTCTTTTCCAGGCTAAATTAGCCTAACCATACAACAGGCTTTAAACTCTTTTCATCATCTCAGGGGGCTGCAAGCTCAAAATATGCAGAATTAGATGCCAAATTATTTATAGGGTAGCTTGTAAGTTCACTGCCTCCAGTACATGTCAGTACACTGCAATATTAAAATGACCATTAAAAAGAAGCACGGTCCCAGAGGGACTCGGGATGAGATTGCAGGGAGTTTCCCACTGGCCGTGACGGCGGTTCCTGTGCTGCTCCAGAGCCCCTGCCTCCCCCCTGGCCATGGGCTGCGTGCTCCCCCCCACTGCACTGCTTGCCTAAGGGGAAGGCTGAACCTCAGACACACGAGATGGGTGTCTGCCGAGCCCATCTTCATCAGCTTAATTTTTGGTTTACAAGAAAAATAAAATCTGAAAGTTCAAAGGAGTTCATGCGTTGTGCATCATCTATCTGCTGAGTGCAGAGCCCCAGAGGGACCCTGCCTGCAGAGCTTTATTTCAGATTTAGATATTAATCTGAGAAACTGCATAAAGATAATTCATAGAAACGCACTACACTTTAGCACAGTAACTTCACACTCTAGCAGCCTTTCTCTGAAAACGCTTTTTTATAATGGCCTATATTAAAACTTCTGGTGGACTAAAGAAGTCTGATACGTCCGGCTGTTCCTTCACAATAGTTCATTAAGGAATAACTCCAGTGGCTTCAACGGAAATGCAAAATCTGTACTGGAAAAGAAACACGTTACCTTTGAGTGTGCAAGCCCATACACACACACACACAGAATGAGTCTGGATAAAGCTAATGAACCCCTAAGAATAGCTAGAGGTTAATAAAAACATCATATTCCCACACAACTCTACCCTAGTCATGTATATTAATGTTTTGATACGTTCACAGCTGTATTATTTCAAGTTTAATGTTGATACCTGGTGGAACTGAAGTAATGCAGACCTGAACCCAGGCCCATGGCCACACAGCCCCGTTCCCTGTACTAACCTCCCTCATGCCATCGCGTCACTTAATAAGCCTGAATATCCCTTATTACTCCTGGTCTCTTCTCCACACTCTTCTCTTCCCTGTATTGCTATGCACCAGGAACACGTCCGTGCTCAGATCCTATTGACAATATCACGTCGAAGAGCTCGATACAAACAGCAATAACTAGTATCTACTTGGCATCTATTCTTCTTGTGAAATTAAAAATTAAAATTAAAACATCATTATACTCTTATTAAACATCCCACTGGAATATGCCAAGTGCTTTTCAAACACGCAAAGCTTTAAACTGAGTTTAAACGAGTGTAAAGCCCTTTTTACTCATTTTAAAGGCCTGGCACATTCCCCAGCCTCAGCACCAAGGCCACCGGAGCTGCAAGGTGTCCCCTCTTTACCACGTCCCACCCAGACCTCCTGCAGACCCAGGGACCATGGTCGCGCGGAGGCCCCCAGAGCTGCCAGGACCAGAGCAGGAACTGCCAAAGGCAAAGCCTTCCCCCTTCCCCACAGCCCCCTCCCCTGCCCGGGCACCTGCGCAGGGGGTGGCAGCTGCCTCCAGCAGCTCTGCTTCAAAGCCAAAGGCTGGGTGCATTTTCATCCGCCCAAAGGCAGGTTCCTGGGCTTCATCTCCCAAAGGGGTGGGGATCCATGGCAGGGCAGCGTTCAGCCCCGGCTGCCAGCCCCCTGCACTAGCCGGGGGCACTCAGAATAGCACATGATATTTTTTAAACACGCAAAATCCCGCTGATGCGTGTCACCAATCTTCAGATTACAGTTTCTCAAGTACACATTGACATGATAGACTATAAATCTATCATGTAAATAATCATCAGATTAATGGTCTCTAATAGTATATAATTAACATGACAGACAGGCTACAAGCCAGTTGTTGTCAACTACACTCAGCAATGCACAGAGTAGGAGAAAGCCGTAAACCACTTCCATGACAGCACTGGGGAAGCAGAAACACTGGTAAAAGAAGAGACAAAAACAGAACGCATAGAAAATGAAAACACTTCTAAACATACAATTTAACAGAGAAACACTGAAGGTTCTTCCAGGCATCAAAGTATGATAAATGTCAAACTTTTTTTTTTTTGGGGTTGGGGAGGAGGAGGTGAGGGTGGAAGAGTTTTATTTGCATCAGCAAAGAAAAATTCAGTTATCCCTATAACATGGTTATTCAGTTATCCCATAAACATAGAAATACATATCTAGTGATGTAAGCTTCACAGCAGTATCAGCTATGGTCAAATTAAAGCTTATATTATATAGATATCTGGGAAATGATGCTGTGGGCATAAATGATAAGTGCAAGTGAAAACCAACCATGAGCGTTATTTCTGCTGCAGATCACCAAACAGCTTAGAAATGGGCCAAATGCCGCACTCCTGTAATGTTGGGACAGTTTGCACCCACTTATTCAGATTAAACAAATACATTTCTTTTAAATATGAATTCACCTTCTTTTCTTTTTAAGAAACAGTACTGTTAGGGAAAAGCCTCTGGTTGAAAACCAATCTCTTATGGCATTGTTATCAGCTTACAGACCAAAATTCTGAAATTCTTCTTTAAAATACATGCAGACGAGTAAAAAAATGGAAACATCTCTCAGCTTTCTCTTGGAAAAAAAAAAAAATGATAGTTACCCAGCTATCCTGACATGATCATTTAGCACAACTGCACTGGAGCTTACTTGTTCACACGAGGGCTGAACACACGTCACAGCCCAGCCCCAGAGAGGCTCCTGTCCCCAATCCCTACCCCGAGGTGCTTCCTGCGCTCCCTCTCCCCACGGACGATGGCAGGAGCTCAGGGACACAAACCAGTTATCGGAGCTGACAAAATGAGATGCCATTGCCAACAGAGAGAACCAAGGGTGACTAAATAAGGTCTGGCTGGCTAAGACAGGTGACTAATTTTGCATGGCATGAATATCTCTCAAAGCTCGTTAAGTGCAAATATGCCCAAAAGAATGAAAAACCCCTATCAGACATATTTTAAGTCAGGAATCCTAAGGTGCAGTAACGCATGATATTCCTTAAGACAGTCAAAAAGAAGAATCTGCATGAAAACAAGAAAATATCTTAAGCATCTCTGCATTATGCAGACATATACTCTTGTACTGCGGGAATATGCACAAGTGAATGTACAGAGCATCCCCCATTGATGTTGATGGGATTTGCTCGATTAACACTCCACAGTCCAGGTGGAAATCATACCCTGTAGCAGCTTCATCTCAAATAAAAAGAAAAGCTGTAACCCAGCGACCTTTTGGAAGAGATCTCACTGCCAAGCAATGACTCTGCATAGCACAGACCGTAAAGGTACTCTCGGTAGCACTTATCCAACATACAAACAGTGATTACAATACATAAAACCTAATATCAAACTAATATCACCTTTACATTTGTTCTGCACATGAGCCAGCCAGCTTGCACCCTTCACGTCTGATCCAGAGCTGGATTTATCCTGCCCAAGAAGCTGGACAGGCAGCACTTAGGCAGTGGTCTGAGATCTCCGCAGAGGGCTACGTTCGCACACCTTGTGCAGCTGCGCAGGGCAGCAGCAGGTTGGCAACATGGGCAGAAACCTTCTTCCAGGCTCCTAAACTCAAAGTACTTTGGCTTTTGCCTTTGTAAACAAAACCCTTTCTATTTTATTATGTGAGTAGCTCAGTCAGGCATATGGCTGTTGGCAGATACGCTGTCACTGCATAAGATGGCCAGCTTGGTTTTATTTATTTTGTTTTGAAACACATTTTCTTGATTTTGTATGTCATTAGCTTTTTAGTCCATTAAGGAAAGCCATGTGCAAACTCATGCTGTAGACAGACTCCAGAGAACATATGTGGGCTGTGACAGAAAACTTAGTGTAAGATATAAAGAAAGTCTGTATTTTTGCTCAAATAAAGGGATCTGGAAACGCTGATCCTATGATGGTGCCGACGAAGCCCTCTTCCAGCCGTGGGAAAGCACGAGCGTGCCACCGTATCAAAACACAACATCCAGGAGGATCTGACGGCTCATTAACAGCGGGACTCCTACACAGCTATTTTTGCTTAAACTCACCCAGATCTCAGGCTCATGACATTGTACAGGTTTCCTGGGCTCTCCGTGACTCCACTCATTCTCAGAAGTTACATTTTTTTAAAAAACACCAAGCCCCAAGGCCCTGACCACAAGGAAGCGCTAAGAAGTTCCCAGCAGCAGAGGGAAGCAGGGCCAAGCAGGACGGCACCTTCAGGGGGTGGGCCCAGTAACGGACTGGAGCCATGCAGAGGTGGCCGAGATGATGTGGAAAGGTCTAAAGGTGTTGTAGGACTGCTGCAGAGAAGGGCCTCATGTGCATTCATTGAACTTGAAATAGATTTCGGGGCATCCACCTAATAAGCCCAGATGAGAAGAAGCATATTCCACAGCCCTGCAAAAGTTACTGAGGAACAGTGAAAAATGAGAGGAAAAATCAAGCCGCTTTTCAGCTGCTCCCTCAAATAAAGTAAGACCCTAAATCAAGCTGTCATGGAGTCCCTGTTTGAACCAAAAAGGAGGAAGCAATAAAGGTTTGTCAGAGACCTGCTACCCACCATTTTACTCCTCATTTTTCTTGTGAGTTCTTATTTTAAGCTCCAATTCAACAATCGGCATTAAGAATTCGGCATTTGCTCCTGTCACCCCAGAGAGGTAGGGAAGATACAATCGTATATATGCAAAATAGTTACGAACTCTGATAACAATACTTTGCCTGTAGGCAAAAATTGACTTTTTAAATGGCAGCCACTACAGTAATGTTAGCCTAAGACCCGCCCTTGCAGGATTTTCCTCTGCTTAGTAAAAACAAGTTACGCGGTGAAAGGAAAGGGAAGGAATTAGGGTACAAAATGGGAACCGTTTTTGTGGGAAGGGGGGAAAACCAAATCATAAAATAAAAATAGACAATCAGTATGATTAAACTATAAATACACGTGCTGTGCAGACCTGGAGAGGGTGAAATGGCACTTCTGTAGCCATAGGGTCAGCAAGCAGCTCGACCAAGGTCTGTTGCCCAAAGCCCCCAGTTCCAGCTCCCCATCCCAACCAGCAGCACCCCAAGAGCCCCGGCCTTGGGACACCTTCCACACACAGCATATCCTTTGGGAAAAGTGCCTACAGGGGATGGATCTAAACCAGCGACCCGAGGAACCTGCAGCAGACCGTGCCTACCCTTTACCTTTCTGTTCCTTATGATTACCAGCAGAAAATGCATTAGTGCACAAGAGAAAGTGTAAGAACAGGGCTCCCTTTCCGATCACACCTGAGGCTCACGGAGCCACAGAGTCCAGCTCCTCGGGGGAGCACTTTGGGAAACCTGGAATGCCCCAGTGGCACCCGTGTGCCCCAGCTGCCCTGAGGCCACCCAGCCCGGGCGTGAACGGACACTCTCTTGTCACACAACAGCACTGCTGAGTTGCAGGGCACATCCCGGGAAGCCGCACACAGGCTGCGCAGCATGCACAACGGTTGAATCTTTGCAGCTAGATGAGCATCAATTACGCATTGTATCAAAACCCAAAATGCTCGAGCATGGAGCAGGCAATTGAAAGCAGCAGCATGCGCAAAGCAAACGCCAAAGAAGTGAAAAATATGTCCAAAACTGTGACAGAGCGCTTGGCTACTTTTCATGTGACACTGTCAATCGTCTCTCATTGAAGACCTCAAATACTTGGGAAGAGATTACAGAAATATTCAAAGATACAATATTTGTATTTTGAATGTTAATTTGACACAAAGGAGTGTGCATGAGGGAATGTTTATAATCAGCACTCCAATAAACTCACAAATGACTCTAGTATTTTATAAGCTTGTTAGAAACAAATCACTCCCTTAGCTTATATTTACTTACTGATGAATCATAAAAGGCCTCAATACACAAAGAGTAAATTCAGAAATGTTTTCCTCTTGTTTTATCTTCTATGACGATACTGAAATCCTCTCGTTTAGGCTGTGGTTCCCAACCATGCCCCTCCTGGTTTTACGGCTAAATATCGATTTCTCCCTAGGAGCAGAGTAGTTTTGAACCTCGGTTCCTGCCCCCAAACCCCCTGTAAAATAGTTGCCCTGCTCTGGAGCTGAACTGCCGTAGCTGGCGTTGCCTCCTGCCCTGGTGCTGCCTGGAGGGGCGTCCAGGGGACCACGGCCAGTTGTGCAAATTTACGCAGCGGTGAAACTGCAGTCCAAGTACTCGGTCTCCTGCACACCTCCTGGAGCAATGCACGAGTCAGCAGAGCAAAAGTATACAAAAAGAGATTCTGCGATACAGCCATAAACCTGCAACGGTCCTGAACAGCCGTAAGAATTGCAAAACACATCAACTGCTTCAGTTGGCCTGCAAAGGCGAGGTGTCAATACCATACAGACCCCGATTACCACCCAAACACCCTGCACACTGTCGATGCAACAGCCCATTAATTGACCGTAGCTGAAAACCCCTTTCAGCCTCTTTAAAGGCACTGGGATGCTTTAATGCAATACAAGTCATGCTTCAGCAGACAATGTAACATCTACACCTTCCAAATGCTATTAGTTATACGCCAGCTCAAACCAATAACGCTCTAGTTGCGAGCACAGGAGACCAGTGCTAGCCATTGACTCCTGGCAGTAGCCATGCCATCGTACCTATGTGTGCCATGATGGCTGGGTTTCAGAATTAATTGCTTCATAGGTCGGCATGCAGGATTCACAAGCGGTAAGTAACACAAATGGAGGGAAACAAAAGTTGGCAGAACAATGCCTCATTTTTCTAATGTAACTAAGTGCTGCGCACAGTAATGGGAGTGGTGGGGATACTCGCCTTTATGCTCTTATTTACCTGATTAAAAGAATACGGGGATATTCTAACGCAGGTTTTTACTTAATGTACAGTTAAGCATTACACAAACATTTTATTGTGGTCTTTAAAGATGATCTATTTACACTAGCTGAAAAAAATCACACACCACATTCAAGCATAAGTGCTTGCGGTAGACACACAAATGCAGAGCGACTTTGCAGAAGTAATTGTAACATGGGCTTTTATTCAGCCCTGTTGCTTCACACACAGGCATCAAACACATTTTCACTATCCTTTAAAGATGAACCAAATGCTGCCACGGACCGAGCTGGCTGGACACGCATCAGCTTTGTAACTGCGCTAAGATGTTGAAGCAAATAAACACAGCCAGCCTACCCACAGCCCCCCCATCCGCTGGTGCTGCTGCAGGGCAAGGCTGTGAACTCGGGAGTGACGGCGCGAGCTTGCGGCTGCTCACCCGGCTCCCGTGGTGGGAGACCACAGCAGCTTCTCGTAAGATTTTGAGGCGGTTTCTGTAACCTGCCTAGTGCTGGGGCTGGCCTGGTGGTCTCCGCAGGATGCTGTGAATCACTGCAGTGTTGCAGAATACGTTAACAAAGGTTGCCTGAATTCGCACAGCCCCTGCTATTACTAAACATGATTCAGGTATGTATTGAGTTGAGCCAATTAATCATTACAAACATACATACCTTACAGCTTAGGATTCACATTTCCAGAGTACATTATAGGATGCTTTTATTTCTAGAAATTTTAATGGTGGCCATGAGAATAATATTGTTATTTTTTAACTACTGCATAAGCCATAAAGCGTTGTACAGGAATTTACTGAGTACAAAGTTGACAAGTGGTACACTTTGAAAATCTGCTAATGCTGGAAAATAAAACTCGGGGCTCCAAAGCCACTGCCATGTGGCACTCCTGCAGCACCTTCTGTGCTCCTCCAAAGGGACAGAGACCACCAGTCAGGGAGCTCAGCTCCCTCACCCCCACTCTGGCCAGCAGCTGGAGCAAAGGGACAGCCCATGGATGGCGCGGCCCAGCAAAGGTGCGGGCAAGAGGTCTGATGGAGAAGCCTGGGTAAAGGAAGGTGGAGAGAGGCTCACCCCGCACAACGCTGTTCCCTGCATTTCCATACCGCTCCTGTGCAAAACTGCCTCCCTTTGCTGACTGTAATGCAATCCCTCCAGTACCATAGCTGGGAGGTTCAGCTCTCTGGGGCACATCTGCGTTTTAAAAGCGATGCTGGTGTCCAAAACTTCAACCACATAAGCCAGTAGCAAGGTTTGTAGCCTGTACCCCTGTGTCTCTGGGGCTGAGCTTAAAGACCAGCACCCCACGTGCCACCAGGCGAGGGGGCCTGCTCAGCCCCCCACACTTCATCTCCAGGTGGTGCGGAGGGGTAGGGGGACGTGGCGTCTGTGGGGGAGGATTCCTTAAACACTGTTCAAACATCGGCACTTCAGCCCGGAGAGAGAACAGCAGACTAATCCTCAACCACTCAATAAATTTCATGTCTAAAAGGGCAGCAGGAAAAAACATATGATTTCTCAGAGAGGAAGAAAATTATTGTGGGCACATGAAACGCTAACGACGCAGGAAACAAACAACCGAAGGAAAACCCATACAAGACACGTCAGGGTTTTGCAAGGAAAATGCAGACAGGATGCCATGGTGTGTGTCAGACACCTCAATGCTGGTCAGCTTGAAATCCTTGGGATTTTCCCAACTCCTTTGGGATTTGGGCTGCAATTCTAACACTGTAGCTCCATCTTTGACATCATAGAAACAGAAGCATGAATTTGAAAAGGAAAGAAGTCATGTCATGAAGAAAACAGAAAAATAAACTTTCAGGTGAGGAATGGTCACGTCAGTCTAAACGACCGAGTACAAAAAGTGCATTCTTCATTTACAAAAGTGTCCCAAGTACAGTGCCCTCAAGGATTCTCCTTTGAGTTACCCATTTATTTTTGAAAGCTTCTCTGGAAAAACAGGAGTTCCTTAACAAATTAATTTTGAAGCAGGAACATTTCTGGTATTCTTTTTCAGTAAACACGTGACATTTTCGACACCAGTTTAGAAATTCAGTAAGAGCAATAATTAATAAATACAGGTGAGTAACTTATGCCATGTGTTAATGAAACACAAAAGCATTTCTCGTGTGTCACTATGTTTCGTGATCAGGTGAGAAGCAGTTGCAAGGTTTAAGAGAAATCACAAAAGCGAAAAAGTGTCTATTGCACCAAGATTTTATACCACATACTTCTGCCAAGAGCGTCTCTACCAGAAATTCCTGCCTCAAAGGATACTTTCATTTCATGCATTCAGTTATTTTCTGTGCTGTGTCTGATGTGCATGGAAGGGATTCACCTGTGCTTGGCAGTCATCAAGATCACATAGCAGCTGAAGCATCTCATCAGTTTTGTTTAACAGTGAAATCACGTGGATAATTAATACACAGAGAGCCGAGCACCTGTTTCAGAAACAACTTGTGCACAAACAGCATCAAACTTTTCTCGTGGCCTCCCACATCTCTTCCTCCTGCCTTTGGCTACCGCCAGTGCCCTGGGCAGTTGTACACAAGATACGGGTCAACGTACACAAGATACGGGTACGCGTGCATTTTGTGAAAGCCACCTTGTACAGGGAGGAGGAGGAGCTGGGACAGCTGTGGGTAGGTGAGCTGTGGCTCTCCCAGGGAACTGGTTCTGCCGGCGGTGGCTTGGAGCTGGCCCCTGCATGATGCCCTGGCCCGGGGCAAGCCCGTTCCCTCGCCTGCCTACACCGTCCTGCTGCAGCACCAGGGCAAGCACATAAGCAGGTGCAGCCTGCCCCGCCAGGCAGCGGGACTGCGCCCATCATCCCCAGACAGCCTGCCTCGAGTGCTCCTTATTTCTGTGAATAAACCCAGAACAATCCAATCCTCCAAAGGCTGACAGGACACACAGGGCACAGCCCAGCCTGGGTCCAGGGCTGCCCCCTGCCTCCACGGATGGCATATCTCCCTGAGGAGGGGAGCGCATCTGCCACTTTTGGCCATGACCAAAGCCAGGCACTTTAAGCATGAGTGGTGACGACCCCAGGGCTTCCTAGTGGGGTCTTTGCTGGGCTCGGTATTGCCGGCAGTGCCATGCCACCCCACTGTCTGCACAGCGAGCACAGGCAAACCCCAGCCTAGGCACTGGGACCTCATCACAAAGCAATACAAAAGCAAAACCTGCAGCATCATTTATGCTCTTACTTGCCAGATGCTAAAAGCCGCCAATACCATCCTATTCCTGCTACACACAAGTGAAATCAGAGGAAGAACTTCTCCTTGCAGCCCTTGTGTCACAAGTTCGTCACTCTGTGCCACGTCCCCATTCAGCACGCACGGGGCTGCACAGGCACAATTGCTCGTCCCCCGGACACACACCAGGGAGCTTCGGCAGCAGCCAGCACAGGCAGGCAGGTCTGAAACCGTATTAGAGTCCAGGTGCTGCATCTCTAGTTATTACAGGGTCTTCACTCACACACACAGAGTTTAAATAACCAGTGACGATTTTAAGAGTTTTCATCGCACTGTTTGGTTTCCTTTTGCTTTTCTTTTCAAAGCAAAGGATGCATTAATCAGTACAGATTTTTTAAAAGAATTAATTATCACCAGCATCAAGTCAAGCTCCCCGGTGCCTCACTGTCCAGTGCCTACCCAATTCCTCTTCCCTTCCAGTGAAGGATCTGCCGTCTCTGCACCGTCCTTGTGCTTTGGAGCCTTAAAGCACTATTAAAATCAATTCACTTGGTGTCAAAAGCTCTCATTCTTCTTACACCCACCAGTACAGCTGTAGTATTCATCAGATTTTTACCACCAGGATTAATGTTATAAAATGTCACTTGCTACAGTAAAATTTATCAACATTATTATATACCATAGAAACTGCCACCACAGACAAATGCACTACATTAAAATTTTGTCTAGAGCTCCCTAGAGGAAACATTTGCTGCAATTTGTATAACAGTTTATATATTTATGCTATTTAATGGTACAAAGCAATAATTATGACTTCATTCACTGATAAGCAACAGCATTATATAAATCAGACGCGGATTTAGAACATGCCAGCTTTGTCACTGGCCTACTACTTGTAAATTATGTTGCTGTTAAAAAAAAAAAAAATCTAAGCAAATATGAGTTAGCAGCAGGAAGCTAATAATGTGCCTCCAGCTGTTCCAGTTAACCTGCAAATGTGGCCATCTGCACCTCAGGAGAAAAAGAAAAGGAGAGATAGAGGGAGGGAGGAAAAGGAGAGAGGAAAGAAGCTCCCGCCAACACCAGCACAAAGCCCAGGCCCTGAGCAGTAGGAATGACCTTGCTCCTTATGACCAGACAAGCACATATTTAAAATCAGAGAAGTTACTAAAGAATAAAGGACCTTTTCTCCCCTAGACCCACAGAAAAAAAAAAAAAAAAACCCCACAACAAAAAAAAAGTCTTTTGCATTGCCCTTTTTTCTAGAACAGGCTGTCTTTCACCTCTGGGGTTATTATTTACTGCATTGCAGGTTTGTCCAGTGAACAGGTTTTCCTTACAACTTCTGCCTTTCATTTTTACTTTTTAACACCTCTTCACAGACCCATCTTGTATTATTAAAAAAAAAAAAAAATGGTGGTCATTGTAATAGATTTATTCCTGCTTCAGACAATTTAAAATGGATCTGCAGGGCACAAAGGCTGAACTATCAAACAAGACCGAAATTCTCAGATAGAAAGTCACAGATCTCGCAGTGCACAGCAGCTTCACTCCTACCTTTGGGTTCACGGGGATGAGGTGTCCTTAGGACGTGCGAGTAGTGTTCGCTCAAAGATTATTTTATAAGAGACTTCTGTGGAATCTGGGTCACAAGGAACTGTCACAAAATATTCCCTTTGACATTCATCCACACACTGAAGAGACAGTGGCTGAAAGAGCACGTCCTGTACATCGTTACACTTTGGTAATTTGACAGCAGTTTAATACTAACAATTCTCCAAGATCCTTGTTACCGAGGGCTCCCCAACACCCCTCCTAGATAAGGATGGGGAGGGCCTCAAAGGATTTTTTAAATTTTTTTCTTTAAAAGGTGTGACTCTGTAAAACAACGAACTTAATTCCTGTGAAGGGTACCGGGTCAAGGAGGTCAGCACACCTCGCCAGTGCTGCATCGCTCCACCTCGCCTGCACTGCTTCGCAGCGTCTTTGTACTGCCAATCCGCCCCCACTGCCCCAAAAAAGCCTTATTCCGACACAGGTTAACGAAGCAGCAGTCGGCCTTGTGATGCTTAAATAGACTCAAACCATCACTCAAACTAAAAAAAAAATAAAAATCTCATCTTACTTCTTCCAAAATTATGTGATCTGGTTCTTTTGTTTCCTTGTTTTAGGTGCACATCTGCTTGCACCAGTTCAAGTATCATAATTTTAATAAAACTCTTAAAATACTGAACGCTGCCCAGTATTGAGCCTCGTAGACCCTGATCTCACGGGTAGCGTGAGCTCCGCAGAGCGCACCATGGACACAGAACACGGGATCTACATCTGAGCAGTGTTGGATGCACCCGACAGCTATTATTAGATTTTTACCAAGGAAACATGATTTATCTTCATTCCAATTTTTGTAACTATAATTCATTCTGATGCTAACCCCATTTACAGGGATTTATAACTCACTTGAAAGATTAATTTAGGCATACATAATTTCAAAGGAACAAAACCAATTTTTTTCTTGGAAATACTGAATTTACTTTAAACTGATCAGCTGTGATAGTGTTAGGGCATGTGTGTGTGTTTAAAGCCTCCTTTAATGATTTTCTCTAAAAGAATGTTATGACCCAATGTTGTTTAATGTTGACTAGTTCTTGTATTTTCAAATGAAATACCTCACCCTGATGGTACATGCAAGCAGTAACTGCACATCTTTTCCAAACATTTATGCTACACTTTGGGGATGTTGGTAGATACAATAAAAGCTGCGATTTGCAGTAGGTTGAAGAACCAATAGTTGCATGCTGAATCAGTAAGCAGTATTTACCTTTCGAATCATGTTAACCAATGCGAAGTGCCAGCAGTGTGATCAGGGTAATATAAGCATTAAGGTAATACACGCATTAAGGCTCATGTAATATAAGCATAAAATAAGCGTTCCAGGTAAACTTGTAATTTCATCTGGCCTTTCCAAAAATAATTTCATCTAGAAATTGACGCATCTTTGAAAGCAGCTGGGGTAACACTGAGCTTTCCAAATACCGGAATGTCTGTAACAGCAAACAACATGCATAAACGCTACAAGTGCTGTTGACTATCCAAATTTAATGAGATATTTTTAGCACCGTAGCACAGCTCTGGTGTTAATGGAGTCCCACTTAATTACACCGAAATTCAGTTTGGTCCATGGCTGTCTTCAGAAGCAGATAATGAGTAAAGCTAGTAAGCATCTATATCAAAATAATACGTGTTCACATGCCCCTCAGTCACCATCGCGATTAGTGACTAATGAGCCATTTTGCAGAAAGTGTGCCTATTGGCGTGTGTGGAGTTCCTCAGATGCTTTAGCTCACCAAGTTTCGAATGCTCCTCTCTGATGGGATGCCAGGCATCTACTTTCTGTCCCTATCTGTTCACTGCTAAAAACAGCACAAAAAAAGAGATCCTAGATATACGTAAATGACCCATAATCCTCATTTGTAAAGAAACCCTTTCACGTTGCCTCAATGAACTAGGAGAGTAACATCAGATGGGCTCTAACGTGAGCATTAATAACAGAAGAGAGAAGCAGATGGAAAGGGGGATGAACAGCTATTTCTAAAACCATTTATAAAAATACGGTTAAAACACCTTGTTCTACTAAACACACATATTTAATGGATTTGTTTAATTTTGTCAGAACACTTCTGCTCCCCTCTCGATGCTAAAATGGGTGGCAGCAGCAGAGAACCACGTGCACGCCACGCACATCCCTCAGAGGAGTCGACCAGCGTGCGATGCCCTCCCGGCCTCTCCTCAGCCACAGGAAATCTCCCCTATTTCTCAACTCCTACTCCTGATGCCCCGCAGGGTTTCACATTGCGCACTGAGAAACCAATGAACAACTGAAGTAAGCTCTCAAACTTAGCAAGAAAAAAGATTTGACTGGAAAAATTTAACTCCCAAAGAGATGGTACGAGAAAGGTCAAAAGACACGGTCAAATGGAAGGCCTTCCAATACCTCAGTGGTGCTACAAGCATTCGGCCAACACATTTACATCATACAGATGAATAGATCAAACCATCTATGACACTCATGCAAAGGACTGTGCACGTCTGCATAATGTTTTGGGGGCAATATAGTTAAAGGAAAGATGCCTACAAGCTCACACAGAGAGTGCTGTGACATTTTCATTGTCTCCTTATTGACCTGAACAATTTGATCCAGAATTATTATGCAAGCAGAGAAATGCAGAATGAATTTTTAATAGCACTGTGCGCCAAGGAGAACGAAAGTTCATAAAATATGTTAAAGTGACTTCCATAATGCTGGTTTATGTAGCTCTCCTCAAAAATAGGCACTCTCAACTACAATAGTTAATGCTGAGGATTTACAACACATCATAACTCATTCCTGCTGTACGGAGGAATCTATCTCTCAAACACAAGTGATCTTGCAATCACAGATGAACTCCAGTACTTAAGTACAATGGGATACGTTTCACAGTGTCATCCCTAATTTTCAGCCTCGACTTTGATTTCCCCTGCCTTGGTGGGTTCCAGGCAGACCATCGGTGTTACTCTAATGTAGCTTTTTTGTGGTTTTAATATGAATATTGTGTCAGGGATCTGAGATATTAAGAATGACAATACATTATTATTGCAGCAGGGAAATCTCCAGAGTCCTAGAAGTAGGATTTCGAAAACCACAGTCAAAAATCAATAGTAATCCACAAGAATTCATAAAGGAAACATGTCAGTCAGTACCTTTGAATACAAATCTTAAATTTTATCTTAAGCAGACCGGACAAATACAAGTCATTTAAAAGACAGAGCAGGAGGTGAATGGGCCCCAACTATTCAGGCTGCAGGAGGGAGCCTGTCTTGCTTGGCAGCCCCAGGAGTGCCCGAGATATCCCTGCCCTTCTCTGCCGGAGCCCCGGGGCCAGCCCCAGCCTGCCCGAGCCGGCGTGTCCCTGGCGGTTGCATGGGCAAGGAAGATGCTGCATCCTCAACACCGCCTGCGCCCAGACTCCTCCCTCGAAAGCAAACATCCAACAGGATGTAGGGAAAAAACAGCTCATCTGCACTCCCTGATAAATGTGATAATGAGAAGAAATGCTAAGAACCGTACACGCGATCCTTTGATGAATTCACAGCCAGACATCTGTTTGCAAGGTAGCTGGCCCGCTAGCTACCTCCAGCAACTGGACTTATTATTGCTTGGGTTTGATTTACATAACCAAAAATATCCACAAAATTAATTAATTACACACTTCATTTGTATATGGCTAACTACGTATTAATACAGTGTTATCAAAGCATCCTAATCCCCCTCTGTGGAAGAAGCTTGCTTAACCAGCAGAGATAATAGAAGGTATCACATACAGAAACGTCCATAAGGCAAACACAAACGGACGGCCTTTGCCATCTGAAATGTTGCCCAGGGACCAGGTACATCAGTACAGAGCTTACAGCTTATTCTCATCATACAGATCACTCGCTTATGCTCAGACTTTGGAAGAAGTTTTTGAAAGAAAAAACAACCCGCAAGGTGTGAGATGAATGGTCTTGCTCTCTTAAGTAAGAGTTCGTAGCGGTGCTCAGAGGGAGAAAGAAATCTTTCTCTGGACCTTACTCTCCTGTACAATTTGCACAACAGAAAAGCTGGGTTTGATTCACAAAAGAGGTGAAGTTATAAGCAGAGGAAGCACACAATGATTTGAGTCCAAATCCAGTAAAAGACGTTAAGAGTTGGTCAAATGCTCCCAGTACCTTCCTACAATCTCTACAGCCTGCGTGCTTTCTCACTGCTACTCAAAAAACACCTTAAAAAATATCTGTTACAATATTGGAAGGGAAAGGTCAGAGGATGTAGCTCTGCTGGTGGTCCAGGGTTTTCAGTTCCTGCTCAGGAGACCTCACAACTGCTTTTAAATGGAAGTACATAGCATTCCCTGGCTGAGTGACACAGGGGCACCACTTAATGGCCAAGGAGGATCTGCTGGCAATGGCACCGAGGAGTTCCACAGTGCCCAAACTCCTCTGACTTCATCAGCATTTCTTGTCAAGGCCATGGGGAATGCTGCTAGAAACCGCAGCAGTCTTTCATGCAACCACGAGACGCAGTTTACTGTACGTGTGCCATTTATTATGCATATTATTTATTAATTTATGTAGATTAGTAGACTGCATGACCAAAAACACGCCATCAGCAACGATGGGCATCCAAGCCTGCAGTAAAGGGTAGATCCAAAATTGGCTTCAGTCATCGAAAGATTTTTTTACTGATTCCAGTGAATCTTGGTTCAGGCCCTGAAGGCACTGAGAGGAGCTGCTTTTACTGCAGTAGTCACAGCAGAGAGAGCTGAAATCTCCATTACAATGGCTCTGTCACAGGTACTGCAGGAAGACAAATTCATTTAGGGAGCCCTATTGATACTTGATTTGTTAGATCTCAATTGCAGAGCTCTCCAAAGGGCGATGTTACTGTACTACAAAATCATTTAAGCTTATAGTCACCATTCCACTGTATGTATCAGCCCAAATGCAAAGGATCAGATCTCCATATCCAGGGTGGAAACCTTTACCATGTGTAAGTGGTACTGATGTACAAGACAAAATCCTGTAAAAGCTTGTTATGTACGTTTTGTTTTCAAGTTAAAAAAATAACACCATCAACCCACCGACAGCTAAAAATCAACCTCCTGGCACATACTGCTGCTCATCTGCGCTTCCCCCACGCCCTGGATCTATTTATTCCCAAGACAGCAGCACCCACTTCGAGAATAAATTTTTTCCTCCTTTCATCAGAGCAAATTAGGAATAACCTCACTAAAGCCAACACTGCTACACTGATGAAAAAATTAATCAGCAATGAACTCACACCCTGGGATTTTCTCAAAAATTTGACAGATCTGTTAGTACTGAATTCTCAATCTGCCCTAGTTACCAGATGCGAGTTGGAAGGGCATTGAAAGGACAATAGATGTGCTGATATTTTCTAACTAAAGTTACAACACATTGTGACAAAAGTAACATTACTAGGATATCCCAAAGCAAAAAATTCTCTTGAATTTGAGTTTGAATTTTTTTTTTTTGCTGAATTGCCTGATTTTCTCTCTTCTTTAGCTCCCACAGCTGAACTCCCAGACCTAAAATGTTCATCGCCAATAAACGCTGTGCAAATACAGGTAAATAACGGGGATCAGCAAAACGAGCTGCTTGCAGTTACTGCCTTATCCACAAGAGAGCACAGTAACCTGAGCACTTCCCCAGCCTTTTGTAAATGCCTAGCGTACGTACAGAGCACTGTGTAACTCAAAAATTATAATTAAAATGTCTTAGCTCCTGTATTTATAGTAACATTTAAACTACTGTGCTTTCTTGAAGTCAGAGTCATTTACTTGAGAACAGCACACTTTATGGTGAACAGATCTTTGAAACTATACCACGGGGATATGGCACAGCCACATGTAACTCAATATATGTCAACAGCTGTAAAAATATTGGTAGGAGAAGGGAAGAAAAAGCCATGAGCACAGATCAAGTGCCCTGTCTCTCACATCTGACTGTTTTCAGATTCTCCCTCCCTCCTCTCCTCCCCGCCCCCCCCAAATAATTGGGCAATTTTGGTGCAAGCTGTCATAAAAGCCAAGGCTTCTTTGAGGTTGAATGATCAAAAAGGTTATAAATGAAAATGATTTCAATGTTGGAGGCCTAGCGAGTGACCAAGGCACTTTCTGTAGCAGAAGGGTTTGTTCTAATCTTACCAACTGCACGCTTTCGTCAGAGCATATTCCTAGGGAGTTCACAGCTCCCCAGGGCGAAGCTACAGTAAATTCTGACTAATCCCCTCTGCATACAAATGAGCCCCTGGTAAGAGAAACTGCAGGGTCAGGCAGCTTATGCACAGCACTGATTCTCCAGGTCTGCGCCTTCAGCAAAGCAAACAAAATGGCACTATACTTTGATTTTTATTTTTCTTTCCAACGGGACGATGTTCCTGAAAAATAGAAGGCTTCAATCCTAAAATGCAGGACAGGCTGAGGAAAGAGGAAAAGAGCACCTCTCCTCTCGCGTGCTCAGGCAATGGGGGAAAGAGACAGTATCAGCCCTTTAAAAAATTAATGAATTTAAACTTTTGCTTGACTAAGGGAGCGGTGGGCTTGGACTAAAATTTAACATAAAAGGAACATGGCACAAGATAAAATATTTACCAGCCTATTATAAAATAGCAGGATCGAATCCTGCACCTTCATTGGCTGGCATCACCATATCAAGACACTATAGAGCTCCGAGTCATTTATATTCATTCCCTGGCATTTCAAGGGATCTTTAAATGTTAAATTCTGCAACTATTGCTGCTTTAAAAGACTTAAGCGTTGCTTAATGCATGACGTGATTAATTTTTCCAGCTGCGCATTATTTAATCACAAAGCATATATTTGTTATAATTATTAACTCTTGATAACATGGGACACTCGTGTTTCACAAAAATTCCTTTGAAGCGATTGGGTGTACTGCAGTGAGAATAACTGGAGCTGTTGGCACTAATTACCCCGCAGCGCTGAGGAACGGAAGAGGAAGGGGCTACAGAGTCATCCTCTCTCGAAGTGTGAGCACCCTGCTCTCCCAGGGATGAAGCGAGTGCTTTGGGCAAGCAGCACCCGCTGGGATCCAATGCAGAGAGCTCTCGGTGAGAATCGCTCAGAGCTTTTGTCTCCATAGACCTTCAGAAAATTACCTATATTTTGGATACATACAGAGCGTGGGATATTTACACTCTGCAGCCGTTTAAATACAACTCAACAAAGATACCATCCTGTGACTTTGCATACGGTTTTATAATATGCAATTTTCACATGTTCACATTTAATATAGTTATGGGGTCAAGATGTAGACTGGTTCAATTTTATAGTCTCAAATTTGGTGTTTCTTGTAGACAATCCTGCAAACTATAAAGACATTTGGACGCTCTGTGATTCAACCTTAAAAATTCTGGTTTAGATTCCTCCTTAACATTAAGCTTCATAAGCCAATAATTTTCTAACACTTTTTTTGTGCTTAAAATTGACTCATTTGAACCTTGCAAGCTCACTCTAAAACTTATTAGCTAAAGTAAATGCTCTTATAAAGCGTCGTGGTATTAAGAAATAATCTAACCAACCAAACCCAAAATGTTGGCTGAGGAAACACTGCTGAATAGCTGATCCAACAGAGCCTTAACACACCATGGGGATGGATCTGCACCAAGCCTCCGCTCTGCTTCACGGCCAACACAGTCCTCGGAGAGTGTGTGAGCAGCGGGCACCGCAAACCCCGGCACCTCTTTCCAGCTGCGCTCCTGTATGCCCCGGAGGAGGGGAGAGGAGGGGAGGGCTTGCAGATAACACCCCCCAAGCTCTGGGCTGGACTCCCAGTATGTCCCATGCACCACACCAACCCCTCCCTACCTTTTTGGTGGCGGGAGGCCACCAGCCAGAAGTCCTGCCATAGTATAAAAAAAAAAAAACAAAACAAAAAAAAACCCAAACAAAACATTTTAGTGTCAGCACTCCCATCTACTTGCCATGAGACAATATTAAACGTTTTGCACTATGCTTCAGCCATAAGGAATTGCAGTCTATAAAAGGCACCACTGCACTGAAGGGGGGATCATGTACCACTCCATGGAAAAAAAGTCTCCCATCGCAATCAGGAAAGTGTGTTATAGGGATGACCTTCTGACACAAAGCACAAATCTATCAGTTTGCCACTTTTTACATGCTTCTGGTATTTATCTCTTCTGCACTCCCAACTCGTATTTTAATTAGACAAACTCTCATGAAAGTCAACAAGAGTTTTGTCTGACTGAGGGCTGGGTTGAGGCATAATTGGATCACAATTCCAGGGGTAACAAAGAATAAAATGCAGTTCTAGATAGGCACCAAAACCACAGAATGTTTGGAGTTTTAAAATTAAGCATCCCGGGGGCTGAGCCACAGCAGAGGCTCCGCCATCTCCCCCAGGAGGAAATTCTCAGCTCTTCCATCTGCAGACCCACAGGCACCACTAGCAGTAACGCGCTGCAGCTATCGACGTGTGCCAGCGCCCAGGCACGTGAGCCAGAAATGGATGAACCAGAATAACAGTTAATCAATGGCATAATTCGATGTCACGTCATTAGTGAATTTGATGGCAATTTTGACATACCACTAAAATGGCCACAACAACTAAGTACAGATCAGTTTTGTGACACACCTACAATACACATTGCAGCATAATTATGTTTAAAGGAAAAGCTAACACTAACATATACAGTGTAAAGGAGGATTTCTTTTGGTTCTTTCTGTTTCTTACATAGACTAAGGACCAAATAATTAAACAGCCTAGAACACAACGTCAAAGCTTTAGCCAAGAGTGTTCCACCACGAGGCTAAGAAACAAAGCGGCTGTGGAATAGAAATGTACGGTAGCAAACACTATACAGCACTATAATGTACAGAATAAATAAGGCTCCTAAGTGACCCATATGGTGAATTTTCCTTTAAAAAGGCAGGAGTTGCTGAAAGCCAAGTTCTCGCTGCCGAATTCCTGGACACAGTTTCCAACTATTCCAATCAAGCAGCTCTGTGGTTGGGCTGGGATTTCAAACTTGCCACAGTATGAAGTCCAGTTTGGGCTATATTCCCTTCCCTCTCTCAGCTTGATGAAGGCTTCCCCGCAAAATCAAAAGGCTTACTGTCAAGTTTTCGATTGGTCTGGGCTTCATGCTATCATATGTGTGGTGATGGCAAGGAATATGAATGCGGCTCTGGCTCCACCATGGGGCCTTGAGGTTTCGTCCAATTCATCCAGGGACCTTATGAAAGTAGAGCGGGTCTCTTTTCATGTATATTCCGACTGCTGAAATTCCCTAGATGCACTGCAGTGTGCAAACGCGGTGTAAAAAAGAACAATAGCTTGAGAAAAACTGAGGCAAGTCTACTGAGTATGCTTAAGATAAACCAGCCGAGCTAATGCAAAAAAACCTGACAGGCATTCTTCTGCATTCATAGCTTAATGAAAATAAAATCTTTTAGAAGTGGAGAAAGCTTCTGCATACTAGCAAATATAAAATTGCCATGTTAATTTATAAAAATTGATACAGGTCTCCAAATGTAAATAGATAATATTCAGCCCCACATGTGTTCAGATGAGATTAGATAGCTAGAAATACTCCAAACGTTTTAAAAAAAAAAAAAAAAAAACCCCACACCAAAAAACCCAACACAAAACCCACCCAAAAAATCTCCAAAAAAATCTCATAATGTTGCAGATTACTGAATATCATTCCTAAACTGAGTGAGAAAAGCCCTTAAGAACTCATGCTATTACTTCAAGTAACAGCCACTAAAAATGAAAATTTTTTTTAGGCTTTGTTGTTGTTGTTATTGCTGATAATACAGTACAATGCTCCTTTCTGGAAGAGCCACAGAATGGTAGCAAGCTTCGCTTCCTCTAACTGTGATATAGTCTGTGGTTCAGGCCTATAATGCATTTTAACTGCACTATATATAATTTAATTTTCCTACCAAGAAACTTTGTAATATATGTATTTATTGCAACTATGTTTACTAAGAACATTCATCACACTGGTTTCAAAATCACAAGTAGAAAATAATGCTCAATATTTAGTACTTAATAAATGTAGACATTTAGCTCTTTACAAGTGCTTTATACATTTTTATGCCAACATTGGACTAACTTACTAAGCTTGTTCTACAAACAGCAGGAAGTCTTGCTAGTCCAGGAGTTTTTCAAGGGCTGGTAAAGGTGACTTATTTGACTCTACTAGAGGCCAAATGCACATATGTGCCCTGCATACACCAAGCTGGAGAATACTGAGTTGCCACTTATTCCACATAGAATAGGAAGTTCAACATATACATCTCTTACTTGCCACTGTTTGGTGATTCGCAACAATAGCCGAGTGGAGTGCTTTCTCTTTGAGTTACTTCCTCTATACTTAAGGGATGATTACTGAATTTACCTTAGCTCTGTTCTGCCACACAAGTAAAAACCATCTTTCACCACTGCCCATATGAATAAATTATATTAAATAACAGGATCTATGCGAACCTGTACACATGTTCATGGTCCCATAGAGGAGTATCACCTCCGAAACGTATACATTAAGAATCACTGCACTAGAATGAGTTCATCTGTCAAACTTTAGATTTAAGGTCCCAAATAAAACTATTATTTCTGCTTTGAGTATTCTGGGAAAATCACTGATTTGGTCCACCTACACTGCTGGAACACTCATGTTTACTGTACACACTACAAATAGATCTCACTAGCTTTACTAGGCCTTTCAACTCATTATATACATTCATTTATATCCAAAGTTATCTCTAATTTATATTAAAAAAATAGGTTTATGTATGCTAATGTTAATGCTGGATGATCCTGAAAAATGTGGGATAGTTTGGGACAAGCAAGGAAACAAGAACGAGGCACCTATGACATTAACTTAATTAATTACCAATAGTTATTCTTTAGCTGAAGAACCCAAGTTCTTTATTTTATAGGGTCCTTTCCCAAATGAGACTGTTACTTCAGTAACCAAGAAATTACCCAGAGTTGTCATATTGTTTTCAACAGTACCATGATAAATCCTCATGGTATACTCCTCTTCCCACTCTGATCCTCTCCTTTCTGCCAAGCTGGAAATTCATTATGCACTAGACATGAGAAAGCAAGCGAGAGGGCATACTTTCAAATTCATATCATACATTTCTGATAAGAACTGAAACACTGTAGCATCTGAACTCCAACAAATTATTCATGCCACACACTATATACAGACAAAAGTCAGTATTTTAAACAAATATTTTTGAATATTTTATTTTAAATAAACCAGCGATAAATCCAGTTTGGGCACTTGCGGGCGATACTGTGAGATAAACAGTCAGTTAACTGCTAGTGAGGAGCAGGGCCAGATCTGTTGCAACTGTACAGGCAAATTAAATGAAAAAATGGGTACAAAAGTCCTTGTAAGCCAATGTATGTCAATGGGATTATATAATTAATTCATATTCTTCGCTCAGTTTCTTATGAATGACCCTCTGCATTAAAAACTGAGAAGCCACTGAGAAGCTGGTGTGTACCAAGGACAAGGAAGCTACTCTTGGTCATGGAAGTGAAGAGACAACCGAAAGGCACAGATTCATTTATGTTACCAGGATGAGACATGGCCAAACAAATGTGCTCCTGCAGAGAAGTAACAGAATTCAGCAAAGGGGTGAGAATCAGCACGCGTTAGAACATGGCGTTGCCATCCATGGGGCAGAGGGGTGGGTAGGTGAGGGATCAGCCGTGCTCACACGGTTTCTTCAACTGCCTGGCTCATGGTGACCGCCTCTCCCATAGTAAAAACATACCAGGAAATGGAGGACCGGCCATAAAGATTTCTTCTTATAAATGCCTCTCTGCTAACTGCAGATTTATACGAGCCCGCTCCCTAGGGAATCGGCTACGCTTTACGGTCAATATCAGCAAAAAGCAATTGTGTAAGCTGATCAGCCTCCCTCACTCAGATGTGCAAGAGTTCAAGAATACTCACATTCTGCTTCTTTTTCAGGGAGATAGACAAGTACAGAAAAAAGGATTATTTTTACAGTGCCACCGAGTAACAGCCTTTGACTGGACATGCCCCTTCTTGATTCTTGAAAATTATTTCCCTACCTTCCCAAGTGTCAGGCTGTTGAGGCTGAAACCCACTGCACAACTGAACTCCTGCCTATATTTGATTAATAAGCAGATGCTTTATTTTAAAATATAACTTTTCTTTAAGTTACATCCTTTTCTTCAGTTTTCGGTTGGAAACTTGGCCTAAATGACAGCTGTGTAGGCCTCACCCCAGCTCGGCTCAGCAGGAGCTCTAATGTACTTCATTCTGGGGCTGGGAGCTGCTTTTAATCTATCAGCACGACTCCGCAGCTGCTGTAAGCTAGCTGAAAATTGTCTGCATACACAGGGTTTAAAATTTTGTAACCCTTTTGGTGCAACTCGCATTTAGGCAGGAACTCGGAAAGGCAGCCGCCACGATCTCCGGAGAGTTAAAGGAAAGCTTGAGACAACAGTCTGCCGGGCTCAGAGGGCACGCCAGAGACCTGTGAGCAGATCAGGAGTTTTCCTGAGTTCACAAGTTCAAATACCAATTTCCAGTAACTGTTTGAATGGATTTGGCCTTGCTGTAAGTCTGACAATCGGAATACAAGCTAGGCAAATAAATATTTCTGCTTTACACTAGATGCCTTTAGCAATTAAAAACATCTCTGTGTATTTTTAATAGCGATTGGCCTGTAGTTTGCTCTGCCTCTCGTTTACAGCTTTTAAGAAACTGAACAAACATTATATCCTCTTCCAAGAGAGCATGCTGCAGAGCAATTACTTCACATAGGCAAGACAAACTTCAAATACTCATAAAGTAAAATGCAACTGTGTAGAAGTGTTAAATCTGCTACTGCCATCAACAGAAACTACACACAGTACAGTAACCCGGCGTCATCTATTCCAGTGGGACTCGGAAAGGACGGATATGAAACTATTGCCAAATATTTACACTTACAATTCTTACAAAATATCCTGAGTCCCGGAGGGATTAAGCATAATCTCACATGTCAACAACCACCACCACCAAAAACTTTAAATATGGCTGCAACGTGTTTTCACAAAACTTTACTGTGGTTGCTGTTAAAAAGTCTCTCGCTTTTTCTGTTTTTCAGTAAAGAGGCAGCAAAGAACCTCCTCCCCTGGAAAAGCATGGCACCGCTGGCTGCGACTGGCTGCCAGGCTTGTCCTCCACGCCGGCCCAGAAGCCGGGGCTCAGCCGCAGCCCCTCTGCTGGGGGGATGCTGCTCGATGGCCCCGCAGCCGCGATCCCCGGCGGTTCAGCACCGAAGGCTCACCTAACGTTTTAATCAACTCGGGGCCAGAAGATAGGGCAAGCAGCAAACAACCAGAAATTAAAACCTGCAAGGCGGAGCTCTGCAGAAAGCGATCCCAGAGAGCTCCATCGGCTCCACTGGGGGAACAGCCTCTGTCCCGCCTGCCCACAGGCACGTTTCCTTTGAATACACAAGGCCTGAAACTGCTGCTTCTTTTCTGATACGCTGCAAGGGGCTCAGCGTGGAAGAGTTCAAGTATTTGTACAGAGCACAAGTAATTTCATAAGGCTGCCGTTCAGCATGGCCCTCTTGCCAGACCCTACTCAGCGGAGCTTGCAGGGATGTGGTACTAACCCTCCCGCAGAGCGAGCTGCACATACATGCGGGACAGTTTTCAAAGGTCTTAAGTAATTTAAGTTGCAGATAACTTTATGGAGACTTTCACAAGCACATCTCCTAACTGAAATGTATTCCCATGCTAATCTTTCACCATCTAGAGATCTACAATAAAACCAAACCAGAAAAAATCAGAAAACCTAATCCTCCATCTTACAATTACTGCTTCTCCTAAGAAAAAGCCTCTTGGTTTGTATTTTTAACAGTTAAGCACAGAGCCACTGCAGGCTGGAAAGCAGAAACCAGGAGTCTGGGGCATTACCTGCTACAGGATGCCCATGAGGAGCTCTCCTCCTGGAGAGGAGGTGCCACTGCCCTGGGCTGGTGGCCACATGGTCCTCATGGACGCTCCGTGTATTTTGGCAGCGTTACCCTCCCCGGATTCTAGGGGCCCCCTTCTTTGAACTGACTTTGCTTTTTTTGTATTTGCTAAAACTTCTTTTCTTCCTCACCCCGTGTGTTAATTGCCCTTCTCTGCTGAGGTCACTTGGGTTTGCCTTTGTGCCAAATCCTTTTGTTTCAGCTGGTGGTCTATTTGGCCTAGTTGAACCTTTATACTTGACTTTAATTTATTGTGTGATTTCATTGTGCAGTGCTTGCAGACTGGCCAACTGGCCTATTATGAAGGTATTAAATTCTATACAGTTATGTGCACGTGTACACAAACAGGCACCTCTTTCCTCCAGTTTACTTCCTTCCGCAGCCATCTGTAATGGAGCAGGGTCCTGCTCTGTGGAAGCTTTGCCTTAGCTCCTCTGTTTTAATGACTATAATCCACAAGGAGCAGTAAAAACAGCCAGCACGGTGCCCAGTCCCTCATCTGCCAAATGTACGCCACGCTCCAGGAAAAGAAGCTAGGAAGGTAGCATTACCTGAAATTCACCTCTGTTCCACATACTCAAAAAATTACCTTTAAGTGCCCACTAGCTTTTGGAAAGGGCCAGAAAAAAAGCCCACCCTGAAATCAGAGGCCTATTCCAAAATCTCAGATTCCTAGAAGAATTGATACAGCAGCAGCTGTATCTCTTTCATTTGAGTAATTATCATATAATTAAGTGCATGAATTACAAGAGAGCCAAGGCATTAAATTAAAATATTTAATGCTTGTAAATCTGAAAATGATTACTGTGCTGATGTGCAGCTACCGAGCAGCGAAGCTAATGGCAACACGACAGTACCACCAGCCTCCCATTATTCTGCTGTAGCTTAGAGAAGGCATCAGAATTTTGGAAGTCTTTTGCCAAGGAGAAAAATTACCTTTGATTCTTTAAACCTAGCAACTGATCCTTAGAAATTGCACACCTAAGTACTGAAAGCAAAGGAGAAAAGGAAGAAAGAAATCTCTGAGCTAAAATGTAATGCTTTATCTTGTAGATGCATAGGGATAATTAAAAGTGGAAACATCTTGTTGAGAATCTTACAAGGAGCTGAACAGAGGAGCCATTCCCAGCATTTTCTTTACACTGGGTCATCTTTCGTTACCCAAATTTAGCTTCATCCAAGCTCAGTCAGCAATTTGCAGGACGGGGCTTTCAGCAATTCAAATAAACCAGACAATCAGAGATCTCTACTCAAGGCATTTTCATAACTAGACACTGACAGAAGAAATCCTTGACACTACAAAGTCTAGCTCTTGAGATTTGGGGCCAAGCTGTTTGCACTTCCCTGAAAAAAAGAAAAAGGTATTACATTAAAATTCTTTTCTAAAGCACAGAAAAGCCCATTGATGTTTCCCCAGCATATCATTTCTGTTTGCATAAATAAGCCAGGAGTGGACATTGCCTTAGCCCAAGTGAGATCCATAGCCAGTACAGGAGCTGGGCTTGTGCCAAATCCCTGCAGGTCTCCAGGTGCTGAGACAATTTCGGGGACATTTCTAGACTGGAGATGTCCTCCTGCATCCTTACTGCAGGACAGGCCTCGGGGGATACGCCAAGCCAGGCCCTCGGGCAGCTCTGCCTCCTGCCGCAGGCTGGTGCCATCCTCCACGGCAAGGACACGGACGTGGCCTCAGTGCATCCTCAGCCTGGGGAGACTCAACACGACATTTCGGCTCTTCTCTCTATTTACACTGGTATTTAAAACAACCAAGAAACCCAACATACATTTGGCTGGTATTTCACTGAAGAATCCCTTTGTGTCACAGAAACACAATTGCCATGAAACTGCAACAAATGCAGCGCACATGGTACACTGGAATGGAGGATTCATGCCTTCAGGCAGTCTAAGGGGTCATGGCTAAGGGTGGAGGCAGAATATGCGGTTAGCCCTCCCCCCTTTAAAAGGCATAACCACCTTCTCAGAATTAATGGATAGGGCTGAGGGCCCAGGACTGTACACCAGAGGTGTGTGTGTATGCTTTTAAAAATATATTTATATATACATATATAAAAATTTTTTTGTATACACATACACACAAATTAACCAAAAAACTATAAAGACAGAAATAGGACAAGTTATCTAACTTAAAATGAATTGCCATCAGCTATTACATGAGCAACATGTGATGGCATCCCCTTCAGAGCAAAAGCTTATAATCATCATCCCTAAAAAAAGCAATGCAGTAGACATTTGTTATCTACGTGACTGCTTCAAAGGTGTACCAGCACTTCTGATCAGGACTCTTCCTGAAACCCCCAAAAGTCACCAAGATCGAGGCACTTGGCAGCTCTAGTGAGCTATAGCCTTTAATTAACATGGAGAAAGGTGATTCTTAACTCAGGTACCAAACGAATGGCTTTTAATTACAGCATCTGGAAAAAGGAAAAGGTGCTTTCGAAGTGTTGCCTAAAGGACATTTAATATTCTTTTTAAGACGAAAGCAGTGTAGAAATAGATCTAATGAGAACATTCAATTTCTTTTCTTGACAACACTCACTGCCTTTAGTCTCCTGCCCCAATGCCATTGCTATCCTGAAGGGCTGTTTCCCAAAAAATTCTTCATATTATTTTCTGGGATCATCTCTCACTTATGTCTCCTGTAACTTGGAATGACAGCAATACAAATCAGTGAGAGTGGGCGAGTACCTGCCTAGGTGTTATAATGCACAACACAGATGAGCCTGGCCCATGCGTGTGAAGGTGTCTGTTTGCAAGGTTGCTGGAAGGTCACATTTTGGCCTTGGCTGTGGGAAAAGGATGCATCTCCTTTCAATTGTCAAGTGCTGCTCCCTGTTACAAAGGTTGAAAAGTGGAAGACCTTAATACCGTTATAAATACTTCAGGTATGTAGATAGGCTAATAACTTGTATAGTAATCTCCAAAGTATCCGACTTTCATGTGCCAAATACTTTATCATCACAAGGTGGTAATAAGAAATAGCCACAAGGGAAGAGTAACCTTTTCCTAGTGGTAAGGAAGCCAGGATTTCAGAGTTACTATGTAATTAATTCGCTTTTCAGGAATCAAAACACCCTAAAGCAAAAACAAGTTCAACAGACTTGTAATAACATACTATTGTAGTGTTAAGCCCTCTTATTCCTCAACAAAAAAAAAAATCTATCCTTTCCACTTCGTCTCGACTGTGAGATCCCTGACCCATACTGTAACCACCTCCTGCCTCAACTAGGGCATTTTCCTTTGCCTTGGTCTCCTGCACCTTGGCTTTCCAGTCCCTGGTGGGATCAAGGTGCTCACACTAAGGCCATCTCACTGTCCCGTGGCTCTAACTCCAAGATCCTCCCACCCAGCAATCCTTCCCTGGATTTGTTTTCCCTCACACATTTCATGTTCAGAGTCTTCTAAACTTCGCAGGGGCAAACAATTTCTTGCTAAAACACACCTCAGCCACAATTGTGTATGTTGGTACTTGGTTCCAGCTTGAATTCCTTCACACTTGGATCAGATCCCACTGCCACTAGTCTTCAGCAAAAATAATCCCAATGACGTGGAGGAAATCACGCTCACATGAAATCAGGGAAGACACACCAGGATGGGTGGCCTGCCCTGACAGATACTGCTGCGCTTGCACTGACGCCTGCCCATGCAAAGCTCGCTTCTGTAAACCTCTGCAAACTGAGCACAGCTCTGCACCTTCTCGTGCTGCACCCCGTGTCCCGGGTACTCTGGTTGCCCAAGCGAAATGGCTGGTCTTATCTGACGTGCTTCGTACAGAGCAGAGGATGTTTATGGTGCTGTGTGAAAATATCAAATACAGAAATGCTCAACATACTTCAAAGGATATACTCTGATTACAGGACGTTTTTTAATGTGGATTACTCGCAGCTAGAGCAGAAACTATCAGTTCATTTTCAGCACAGACCTCCCAGGAAGGTGAGGTTGTACCTGTCTCTTTTGGCGAGACTTTAAAGGGCTGTTTTCTTTATTTTGTTGTATTTTCTAAAATAGCAAATGTTACTTGGATGTTAAGAAAGATCAACACTGACAGTAGCTGTAATTATACATAAAACAGCTGACAATTAAAAACTGAGTTTACAAATAATTGAATTTAGATACATACTTGATGTTATTTAAAATATTTTAAAAGTTGGCCCTTTTCAGGGATGTATCAGTTGAGAAAGAAGAGAGATGTTACCGAAGACATTTTTGCGATCGTGGGGAGCAGGAGATGGCCAAAAAGTTGAAAAGACTACGCAAGTGCAATGATTTCTGACACAGGGGACAGGAGCTGTACTTGGGTTTCATTCCCCTTTTCATCAAAAGGCTAATTTCCCCCATTTTACATTCTGTTTATGTGGTCTATTTTACAAAATCCCATGTACCATTTTCTGATTCTGTATTCAGTGAGCATGTGCAGGCAGGGAGTCAACAAGGGACCACAACTGACATTGCAGTACGAGTAGAGGAGCAATTGTGGAAAGGTTACCACTGACACACACAGACAAGAGATTGAATTTACCAGTTGTCCTGATGGACAGCCTTAATTTGGACAATTATACCCTGCTCAGTATGGATAAGCACTGTAAATCATCCTAATTTTAACTCGGAAGAGGAGATTAGGGCAGCACGGATAAACTATTTATCTATGCACATAGCACAATGTATATTTCTCTCTGTAGCACTATACATTCTCCCTCAGACACGAGTTTTCTCCTACCCAGCCACGCTTCCCTACACAAAAGCAAAACAACTCTAGATGTCCTGGAATACCTGTTCTCCCTCTGCCACCTACAGCTGCCCACACTGCAGGAATCGGTGACCAAATCCCCGGCAGCCCCTCCTGGCATCGCACCTTGCCCCTGGGAAGCCATGCCTGTGGTGGAGGTGGCCGTCCCGGCTCTCCCACGTGCTGGGGAGCTCCCATGGGCTCCTCTCCTCTCTTCTCCTCTCCTCTGCCTCCTGCGCTGGCGGCGCGCTGTGCTGCCGGCTGCTTCGCCAGCTCCTGCCCCCAATGCCCTCACAACAGCTGTGGGCTTAATTATCAAAATAACATTTTAATAGTCTCATAACTGAACTCCCTTCCAAACATGCCAGAGGAGAGGCTGCAAGTATTCTTTTAACATCTTCAGCTAAACTTACTAATAGGCTGCATTTAAGCGATTAGGCTGTCCTAATGCTTGCCATTTACTGCTGGAGCAATCCCTCCCACCTCAAACTGCCGTTTGCCGTCTCTCATTTCCTAAGTGACTCTATTATCTGCGCGAGTATCGAGGTGGTCAGCGCTCCCACACATCAGACCTCTGAGGAAAGCAGAAGACCAGGAAATTATCATGAAGGTAGCATTCCTGCCTCTCATTATCTTCTTTTTTTTTTCTTTTTAAAGGCACTAATACATTGGTACCCAATCAGCACTCCTAAGGAAGGGAATGTGCTAAGTGTACTTACGCAAATTATTTAAGATCACTAGGGGTTTACTTGCTTTTAACACTTAAAATAATAAGAAAAAAAATTAAAAAAAAGATTTTCTACGACAAGCATTAGTTTCCTTTTTTACTACCTTCACAACTGAACCATTTCTTGCTTTGTAAAATAACTCTAAAGGGACTCCAAACTAGTATTGAGCTGCCAAGTTAACTTTTCTGTACAAACTCCAAAGTAAAAGGTGAATGCACATGGAAACAATGCTGTGATTTCTCCTCAGTAAATAAGCCATTTATTCAGCAAACTTTCCTTCCCATTTCCCAATTTTTACCATTTCTTTTCATACCATTGTTACTGGAGTTGGGCAAATGTTTATTCTCAACAGAAGTTTTAATGACAGCAATTCGGAAAGCAATGAGTTTACCCCCGTCTCCTCCCTCCTCATAGATTTCTCTGAACTGCTGCCTTTTTTTAAAAAACTGCAAATATGTGTACACTCATCTTTGTCCACCATATCTCATGCTGAGGTTCCTCGCAAGTCTGAAGTGGGTATGGCAAGGCATTTATTTCTATGAACACGAGGATCTGCTATGGAAAAGAAAAACTCCAGATAGCGTCTCCGTAGCTCTCCAAATGAAGTCCTAGCTGCACTAAGCTCTTCCAGTTGACTTTGATGGAATCAGGAATTTATCCCTGCTCAGAACAGTAAATATCTAGCTATATTCTTAGGAAAAATAAATAGATTTTTAAATAGATTTTTTTAAAGAGTTTATTACTTTGGATAATAGCTTAGATAAACACTCTGTAGTGTCAGCTGAGGTGCTCACAGTGCGACAGCCATGTTTCTGCTCACATCCATTCCGTAAGAGGGTCAGTCTGTTCTGCCCAAAGAACATTACTGGCCAAGATGCGACACCTCATTGTAACCGATGTGCTATTTTTACTCAATTTTACAGCTGAGTTAAGCAAGGCACTGGGTTGTTGCATGAATTATCTACGGTCACCCAGCCTATAGATCTGCAGGCTGTCCCCTCCCCGTTAGCCGAGCAAACCATTTGTTGGTTAGTCAAATTCATTTCGGTTGGTCTGGAAAAATCTGCTTGTACGTGTTTCGTCTGTTGTGCAGTGAGCCGAGGCCAGTGTCCACCCAGCAGATGGAGGAGCGGAAGCGCTGGCCTCCACAGATGGAGCCTCTGTACCCTGCCCTTGCTTAACTCACACGGGAGATGACCCACTAAGAGAGCCAAATATCTCTAATTTGTCTTTACCTCTATTTGTTGTTAGCCTTCTTTATGCTTTAGTAAGAAGCACAAGCAATCAAGGTGCAATAACAAAATAAAAATAAAATACATCAAACAGCATTACTCTGGCCACAGGCTGTAAGTTCACAAACTTTGGTCCAAAGGAAGCGTTTCTCACAAACCTGCAGTGGTGCTGGAGGTGATGCCCTCACGTCACAGGAGCATGGGCTACACGCACCCAAAGATGCGGATCCACTGGTGTGTCTGCCAGTAACACTGCATAGTGCTAAGTCTCAAACTATACCACAATCAAATTATTTATTCTAATACAGAAAAACTGAATATAGACCTTTTTCTTCATTGCTATTCATTATCTCTTACAGCCTAACTGTATCTTTAGAAATCCCAGGATGATCCGCAAATCCAGGGAGATTTAAACTATATTTTTGTATTAAAATAGTCAAGGATGTAGGTGACACATTGTGGCCCCATGTAATTTAAATGTGATAGATTTAAAGGTAAAAAGCTCTTTGCAGTCTGTTGCAGAGAGTGGGCCAGATTCCCATCTCAATTACAGAGAGATAAACCCAGGCTAACAATGCTGACTTCTGAATGCTAGACTTACTCCGTATTTACATTGGGTGTAACAGATTAAAATATAAGTTATTGTGTTCACATCTCATTCTCTCTAAATGAAATATTTATCTACGCATAACAAAGAGGTAGGAAAAGCTAGTGTATGGTTCTCCTACTTCAAGCTGCCCGAATCTCCTAATTATAAACAGGGAGCAGAGCTTTAAAAAGGACATTCCTCTTCCTTCCTTCATCACAATAGCATCTTCAAAACTAGAATATTAAGGAAATAGAAACTAGGGTTTTTAAGGTTTTTACAGTCTGTGCTCCAGGGGAAAACAGGCACTCAGCTACGACTGAAATTGCTTCACAACGTGCGCTTCTGGGCCTGTGTTATCCTCACTCCACAGATGAGCAGAAAATATAGTTTGTTTCTTTTTTTTCCCCCCTGGTTTGGCATCTGTGGCTCACTTGATGCTCCTGGATCCTGCAATGTTCTCAGGGAGAGACAAAGAGCGCCGGCTGAATATTTTACTCGAGAAAAAACCCTACTCCTGTCTTCTGTAAGTGTCTTTGTGCATCCTTAAAATGACCCCTCATAGAGATCATGCAAAGAAAAATAAAACCACAGCCCTTTTGTTCACAAAAAAGCAGAATCTTTAGGGTCAATCGTTTTCATTCAAAGAGCCAACATCCATGCTTCATTTCAAAACTCATCAAAACAAACCACCTATCATTAAAATATTAACCCATTTCTAAAAAAAAAAAAAAACAACAAACACTATACAGAAGATGTGTCCTCCTGTGCACCTGCTGGCAGGACGGATGCCCTGGGCCAGCCTGCACATGGCCCCTTTTCACCACCAGCCTCCTCCTCCTCAGCCTCCCACCCGCCTGGCACACAACACCGCCTCCAGCCCCGTGCAATTCATAAGCGCGCGCAGCTACAAAACCATGGGCAACTGTAATTCCTCACCCATGTTTATATTTAAGCAAGGAAAGTCTAGAGTTCAAACCCTGAAGTGAGACAGAATGATATGTGCTGTTATTGGGACATGGCGAGCAGCTGAGTCTCTACGGAGGTAAGTCGGACTTCGTGGCCCAAACCCGGCCGACATACACCAGGGGATTCAGCAGCCAGCTGACCACCTGCAGCTCCCTGCTTTGCTGTGCGCAGACAGCAGCGCAGGCTTTTGGGCTGCAAACAGCAAGGCCATGGGGCCTGGGCACATACTGTGATCCTTCCAAGCCCCCAAGCACTAAACCGACCAGAAACCCAAAGGCAGTCTTCTCACCAAGACTATACTTGAACTTCCACGTTCATATCTTTTCATCCACTAATCATCTCGTGATACGATATGGTTGAACGTGCAAAACTCCTATGGACTTCAATGCTCTTTGTCCAAAGTAAAAATGTATTTAACTACATTATTTGACAAAAAAATTATGTTTATTATTAGCCCTTATAGGCATTTGCATTTCTGGGTAAGTGATACGCTATTGTGCCCATGAAGCTCTTATTTTTAGCTCACCTGCAAGTGCATGGAGGAACTCAGTCAAGTAAAAAATTCTGCAAAAACACCAGCTGGCCAGTGATACAACTAACACGAAGAAATGGAAAGCTGGTGATGAACCTCTGCAGTGGAGTTTGAAGCAATGGTCTAATTTCAGCGTAGCTTTCACCTCGGGGAGGGGTTCAGGGTTGGGTTTTTTGACCCTGCTCAAGGATAATACATATTAGACTGCAACGCTAAGATCAGACCGTTGCCACCCCAAAAATTTAAAAACAGTCACAGAGAGAGAGCTCACAGTGCACCTGTCACCCTCCAAAACTATGGATTACACATTTTTAGCATCACTGTACCAAAAAGCATGCCCACCTGCAGCCCTGTGCCGAGCAGCATCCCCGCATGGCCCCCCCAGCACCGACCACCGTGGGCTCCTGCTCTGCCATCGGCTCCTCCATACCCAGCCCTGCTGCCTAAGCAAGGTTATAAATGGGCACACCACTGAACACACTCTCTGCTGTCATTGAACGAAACCAGTTTCCTTCACAACTTAATTTGTGAGTGCATTTGGTTTCTGGCAGAAAAGGCAGGGAGGTCAAATTTTATCCTTGAGCCAAAAGTAATCTGTGTCCTCTGCAGAGCATTAGAAGCAAGAGAAGTTTTTAACTTTCATACAGCATAATAAAATATTGTTTAGGTTGATGTGATGCAGCAGAAAGCTCATACGGAAAGTATACGCTGGTCTCCTGTTGTTGAGAGCAGGGAATACACTGCCTGTGACTGGAATATGGTACATTATTTGAACTACAGCAAGGCGCTAGGAAGTCCTTGCTGATTCCAGCTCAGGCAGTAAAGAAATGTCCTGAGAGTTCAGGAGCAGAGAAGATTTATACCATATCCGTGATATTTATATTAATAAATGATTCATGTTATTGCAAGGACCACTGCTCAAAATACTTTGCCTTCAGAATTGTGGACAAACAAAAAAAATTGTGTTTCCCAGGATCCACTGATGTGGGTTTACACGGTACTCTAATGTAATCACAAGAACATTAAACAGTACGAAAGTCTTCTCTCTTTTCCATGGCTGATTAAGCAGTTGGGAACAGAGAATTTACTGTGAAAAAAGCAAACAATTATATGCTATCTGAGGTAAACATTACCTTAGTAATGGAAGCTGAGCTTTAGAACCTTATTGTCAGTAGGGATTAGCATTATAATACTTAAAATGACATTTATAACACTTACTGAAATTACAAGAATGAAGTCTGTGGAGACACAGAAATGAAATCAGCTCAATGTGTTTTTATAAGAATACTGAAATCTAAGTCCCTTAGAGGAAAGATATAGACATTAACAGTTTTTGCAGGCTTCCATTAGCTGTTCAAATTTGAATACTGTTTCTTAGGTGAGCTCTAATCTTCTTTGAATCCTCCCAACACATTTTATCTGTAAAAAATTGTAGTTAAAAATTTAGTTTGATGGAATGATATTTAAGTGCTTTTCCTCATCTACTCCCTGAAAGAGCCCCTGAGAGTCTTACTGTAATTTGTTCAAACGAAATAATATTTTCGTTTCCTGGGTTCTCTTTGTTGTCTTGTGTGATGAAAAGTAACATTTCTTTTCTTTCGATCCTATTAAATGTGGCTTTCTGAATGCCAGCCGCTCAATCGAAATAGAATCTGGCACGCTTACACCCAGCTTAAAAAATGTGAACTGCCACATAGAGTTTTTGATCTAAATGTGACATGTCACCAGGAGAAGGCTTGGAGTAATATTTCCAGAGCCATAATCAAGTGTTATAAACAATTGGGTTTCATTCATTGACACAGTTTGTCATCACCTTTTCATTTTAAATGCCTGGTTATTGAAATCCACTGAATGTGAGAGACGCCACAAGCAGGCCAGCACTGAAGCGGTTTTGTTTCTCAGTCCACAGCTCCTGCAAAAAGGCTTAAAGGAGGAGCCCTGTGCAAAGACCCTCACCGCCTTCCAGCGCAGCATCTCAAACCCCAGCTCCCTGGGAACTGAAGGCAGCCAGCACCTCACATGTCCAGAGTCTTAGTTCTTGCAAACAAACATGAACTGAAGAAACCAAATTTGCCAAAAAATGTTTTCTGTCTCAGGCACTCACCTGTTCAAACCAGCAGAGCCTGCCACTGATCCTGCAGGAGCCTGCCTGACCATCACATTGCTACTCTGAAGACTCACAATTAAAACACAAATGCATAGGGAAGGTCCTTTAATTTAGAGCATTTGGTGGAAAAGCAACCTTCAAATAGTTTTGTCACTTTATCAGACCTAAACTTTTCTTGGGTCTAAATTTGTTTTAAATTCCGAATTTCTTTCGTTGTAAAGGAGCTTCCCAGTATCTTTAATGATCATACACATTCTTCTCCTCCTGAACATGCTATGAAATGCTGGCTACAGATTTGAATAGATGTCTTTCCACCTACTCTTTTTTTAAACCCAAAACATTAAGACATTATCTCAGGAAATACGTTAGTGGCTTGGCACTGTCGGCTTAGCAAGGGGCTCCTGAGAAATAACGCAAAGGACAATAGTTTTAGCAAGGTTGAGCAACTAATTTAGGGTGAGATTTCTCAAACACACTCAATTGTTGGCTGTACTGTTGGACTCGGTGGTAAAACTGCCATAGACTTTAAAGGGAGCAGGGTTTGTCCATGAATGAACTCCATTGAAAATCCTCACGTCAGCCCATCAGAAAGTTTTGCCAGATCCTTTGCAAAGGAAAAATAATGCCGAAGGTTTGCTTTGTGATCATGTAGCTGGATGACAACATCAAATTACTAACGACAGGTACACACTCTTCTGCCTTAATACCTTTGTGCAATATATCTATGTCTCATCCATAAAACAAATACCTATCAAAGGAAATGTCTGTATTTCAAAATGAACACTTTGAAAAGGAAAGCTTTGAGGGCACCTCCTTATTTAAAGAGCTTCTGCAGCATTTCAACATACACCGATCAGGAGCATCCATTATCTGGGACTGTTGGAAATAAGTACCTGCTAACAGGTAAAACAGCCTTAAAATCATTCTGAAATAGATTTCTAAGTCTGCAAATAAATGCATGCTCTCAATTTCAGTAGCACAATTATGAAAAACCTCTCTTAAAATGGTTTAAAATTAAAGTGGAGTAACTCTACTTCAGAGACCAATGCAAGCGAGAGCAGAGCATGGCACTCTACCACATTTTTACGGGTAGAATCTTAAAAACCACCCAGTTCTATTTGCCTGTGAGATACAGAAATCCACTGTCACAGAACGGCATGCTTTGAAATCTGAATCGGCAAATTTGTTAACTGACTGTTGAGTCTAATGTTATGCTACCATTCTGCTGCTTGTTAGTAACACAAATTACTAGCAATTAGCCGTCTGAATGTTCAAAGGCAGTTCCATTTCATGTATAAAAAGAACTATATAATGCCTAATCTATCAAATGTAATAGTCCAAACAAAATTAATGATACGAATACAATGAATGCTTATATGGGATAATTATAAGGTGTCTGCCACCAAAAGCATACCATGTACGCAGACACACAGCTCAGACAAAGTCACCAAAGTTATTGAGAGGCTGGTCTGATCCCGTAGAAGAAAGAAGTGGTAATTGTAA